>NC_137792.1:124075222-125275222 GCF_963383645.1 Muscardinus avellanarius | reverse complement strand
ATGACATTATCTGTGGGCCTATTGTAGGTTGCCTTTATGATGTTGAGGTGTGTTCATTCCTTCTCTTCTGATTCTCTGCAGTGCTTTTAGAATAATTGGGTGTTGAATTTTATGGAATGCCTTTTTCAGCATCTAATGAAATGATCATGTGCTTTTTGTCTTTGTTTCTGTTTATGTGATGAATACATGGATTGTTTTTCATATGTTGAACCAGCCTTGTATTCTTGGGATGAACCCGGCTTGGTCACGGTGTATGATTTTCTTGATGTGGTTTTGAATGCATGTTGCTAGTATCTTGTTCAGCAGTTCTGCGTCTATATTCATCAATGATATAGGCCTGTAGTTTTCTTTTCTTGAGCTATCTTTATTTGGTTTTGACCTCATAGAATGTATTTGGGAGAGTCTTGTTTTCTTCTATTTAACTTGATAGATTGAGGAGTATTGGCATTAGCTCCTGTATAAAGACTTTTAAAAATTCCCTTGAGAAACCATCTGGTCCTTGGGATTTAGTTTGATGGTATGCTCTTTATTGTTGTCCAGTCTCTTTGATGCTATCGGTTGATTGAAATTTTCTTCTTGACTCAGAAAGGTTGTATGTATCTAGAAATTTATCAATTTCTTCTAGATTTTCCATTTTGTTGAAGTATAGTTTTTTCGTTTCTGATAATCATAGGTTTCCATGCTTTCAGTGGTAATATCTCCTTTTTCATTACTTTAGTAATTTACATTAATTCTCTTTTTCATTACTTTAGTAATTTACATTAATTCTCTCTTTCTTTTGGTTAAGTTAGCTAGTAGTTTATATTTTCTCAAGAAACCAGATTTTGGTTTTGTTTATTTTCTGTTTTGTTTTTATATTCTCTACTTCATTGATTTTTTTTTCTGTTTTAATAATTTCCATTCTTCTTCTGGGTTTGAGTTAGACTATTCCTGTTTTTCAAGGGATTTGAGGTGTGTCATTATGTTTTTTGGTGATTTTCTGTTCTTATGTGGGCACTCAATGCCATGAATTTTTCTCTTGATACTGACTTCAAGGTGTCCCAGGGATTTTGATACATTGTGTCTCTATTTTCATTTCTTTCTAGGAATTTCTTAATTTCACCCCTTACTTCTTCAATGACCTATTCCTCATTCAGCAGTGTGGTGTTCAGTCTCCATATGTTTATGTAGTTTCTCTGGGTTTTCTTATAGTTGAGTGCCTTGCCCTTTGCTCTCTTTGAAATCTTGGACTAACTCATTAATTTCCTTAAATTTAAATTTCTTTGTCTCTATAATAAGAAGAGTTATAGGTATTTGATTTTTTATAATTATTATTGAACAAGATAAGACATACAAAACCACATATACTAAGTAAAGGTTATTATTTCTTTATATAAAAGTCATTAATGGTCATAGTTGAAAACTTAGAAATTATATGAATTGTGAAAAAGTGAGATATAATCCCATAACTTAACAAAAATTATCTTTAACTATTTCATGTAGCTCCTAATAAACTTCATTTATAGTGTGTAGTTTTTTTCAACTAAGGTTATAATAAAAACATTTTGCATTATACATTTTTCTCATAATGACCACAAGTTATATGTTATGATTTAAATAAGCCTCACACCATTGGAATTTTACTTTTGGGTTTTTCTGATATTGCAATGAATGCAAGATTCCATATATAATTTTCTTTAACTTATTATAGATACCTAAAGTAAAAATTCCTGAGCTGAACAATACTTTCAATTTTCCTCTATAATATGAAATTTCTTACCAATGAAGCTTCTATTGTGATATTACTTGCCTTTCCATAGTCTCATTGTGTATTTTATATATTAAAGTTAGTATGTGAAAAACTTTAGTTCCTAGAGAATCTCAGTGAATACAGTTATCAGCACCAATATAAAATATGAATTAAATATTAACAATGGGGGGCCGGGATGTAGCTCAGTGGCAAAGCACCTGCTTTGCAGGTGTGGCACTCTGGGTTCGATCCCCGGTTCCAAAAAGACCAAAAAAAGGAACCCCTTTAAATATAAATAGTGGACCTGAAAAATATCTAGAGGATATTATAAACTTCAGAACTTTAGAAGAATAACTATTTACATGTAAATTTTTTTTTCTTTTTTGGTGGTACTGGGGGTGGAACCCAGAGGCTTCCTACCTCCTGGCTATACTCCCAGACCAATTTTTTATATTTTATTTGGAAACAGGGTCTCACTAAGTTGCTGAGAGCCTCACTAAGTAGCTGAGGCTGGCTTACCTGTGCGATCCTTCTGTCTCAGCCTCCCAAGCGCAGGGATTACAAGCGTGCGCTACCACGTCCGGCTTTACATGTAAATTAAAACCATAAACATAACTAGAAAAATAGGACAAGGAAGGACTTTTTGTCATAAAAATTTCACAAAATAATTATGATATGTATTTGTCTATATTAAAAACATATACCTGTAGCCACCTCCTGCTTATTAGGAAGGCCACTATCAAAAACAAAGAAAATAAATAAAACAGAAAATAAATGTTGGTGATGGTAAGTAGTAATCGGAACCCTTGGTTGTTCCTAGTGGAAAGTATGCAGCCAATATGGAAAATAGTATGGCAGTTCCTCAAAAAACGGAATGTAAAATTACCATTATAACCTAGTAATTCACTTCTGAGGTCTCTGGTCAAAATACATGCAAGTGAACTAAATAGACACTTCATTAAAGAAGAAATTTAAATGGCCAATAAATGTATAAAAAATGTTCAACATCATTAGCAATCAGAGAGATGCGAATCAAAACTACCCTGAGATTTTACCTAACTCCAACTAGAATGACAATCATTCAAAACACAAACAACAACAGATGCTGGTGAGGATGTGGAGAAGGGGGAACTCTAAAACATTGTTGGTGGGGCTGCAAATTAGTGCAACCACTTTGGAAAACTGTATGGAGGATCCTCAGAAGAATAGGAGCAAAATTACCATATGATCCAGCAATATACCACTTCTGAATATCTACCCAAAAGAAAGGAAACCAAACTACCAAACTAATGCATGCGTATCTATGTTCATACCCGCACAATTCACCTTTGCCAAACTATGGAACCAGCCAAGATGTCCATGAAAAGATGAATGGATTACAAAACTGTGGGATATGTACACAATGGAATTTTACTCAGCCATAAAGAAAAACACAGTTACGTCACTTACAGGGAAATGGATATAACTGGCGGACATTATGCTATGTGAGATTAGTCAGTCACAAAAAAATAAGAAATCAAGATCCTCTCTCTAATATGTGGAAGCTAGGGAGAAATGGGTCATAGGAGGAACTCTAGACGAGGAAGGAGAAACCATGGGTGAGCAAATAAGGTGACTTAACTGAGGGGGATGAGAAGGGAAAGAATGAAATCCCGTAATGTACATGACGTACATTCAGAAACATATTAATGTCAATCAGTAAGCCAAACATGAGTAGGGAGCGGGGAGGGAATGGGGTGGGAATTGGAGAAGGGCTAAATGAGTGATGTGTGCATATTTGCCTCTACCATCTTGTACTCCAGTAAGATGTATGACTACAGTACACCAAGTAAAAATTAAAGGAAAGCCGGGCATGGTGGTGCACACCTGTAATCCCAGCGCTTGGGCGGCTGAGATAGGAGGATTGCATAGATTTGAAGCCAGCCTCAGCTACTTAGTGAGGCTCTCAGCAACTTAGTGAGACTCTGTTTCCAAATAAAATATTAAAAAATAGGTCTGGGAGTATACCCTGGAGGCAGAAAGCCTCTGTGTTTCACCCCCAGTACCACCTCAAAAAATTAAAAGAAAAAATACAAAAATTAATAATTTCAAAAAAGAAATATTTTAGCTGCTAGATTGTTATGTGTACTTCTGCACAATTGGAAATAAAAAATGTGCACCTGTATATTTAAAGATAAACAGAATTACAGAACACAAATATCTAACTGGGACAGTATGAGTATCAAATAGAGCAAATAATAAAATGTACTTTTTATATTTAGAGTGCATACAACTTGGTAATAAAACTTTAAATTTCCAATATAAAATCAGAAAGGTCATTGATAATTGCCAGGGAGGAAGCAAGACAAACATTCAACTTAACGGAATGATCTTTTTTCTAAGGATCTCAGAAAATTAAAAAATACTGAGATACAAATAGTTAAAATTGAAAAAGATAATGATTGGTTCAGGCAGGTATAAGGAGCAATAAATCTACTTTCACTATTGTAAGTATTGTGAATTTGTAGAGTATCTGGAAAAAGTTGGAAAGAACTCTAATAAAAGACTTAAAAGATGTCCATACTCCAGTATGGTAATTCCATTACTAGGATCATATCTTTAGGAGATAAGCCTATATTCTGAAAAGGGTTTATTTATAAGTATGCTGATCACAATATTGTTTATAACAGCAGAAATGGATACTAACATAAATGTTCACTAGAAAGAAGCAGATTTATCTATATGTCATATGTATAAATGTGATATTATTCAGGCCGTAAACACTTATACCAGAAATTGAAAATAGTATAAATATACAGCTACAAGGAGGTGAATAAAACAGTTACATCCATCTTATTAGGTATAACTCCACATGTGATAGCATGAATGAATCTATCATATATTTTCTGAGTGAAAAACCCGGGCACAAAAGCTTACATATTGAATAGTTAATTTTGTGGTACTCATCAACAGACTGATCGGAGATGAAAATAAATCAGCATAGTGGCTATCTTCTGGCAGTGATCACGTAGGAAGCGCCATGGAGGAACTGAGGGGAATAAAATGTTCTATATCATGATGCAATGGTCAGTATATGAGTGTGGTCGCTTGTCAAAACTCATTGAGTTTCACTTTTAAAATCTGTGCATTTTACTCAGTGTTTTAAAATCTATAAAAGCAGTGTTTTCATATAATTCTTAATGGCATGGAAAAAAGCAAGCTTATAGTTGTGATAAGTGAAAAGGGACTTAAAATGTACATACAGAAATATGGTGTGTGTGTGTTTGTAGATATATCTGTGAACATATTATAAATACTAGGAAGAATCTTCTAACATTTTATGAACAACAGTTTTCAGTGGAATTGAATGCTTTTTTCTTTACACATTTTTTTCAATTATTTCTAAAATGAACACGCAATACATTATAATAAAATGGCTGAATATATATCTGAACTTTGGTCTGTCTTCTGGTAAGCTGTTAGGTCTGGGACCATCGATCACACACTTCACTGATCCCCTAGCTCTCTGGATTCCTGAGATAAAGGCAAATGAAATGGCACTTAGTCCACATTATTACTGGAACCTCAATTAAATATATGCATGCATAAAATTATGTTTTTCCTCATTGGCTGCTGCCCCAGAAAACTGGATTTAGGAATTTAGGTCCCTCAGACTGTCCCTTTATCCATTGTTTCAAATAACATTTTAAAAACTTACCCTTCCATCTGGTCTCTGTGTTGCTAACTAATATATTAGCTCTTCCTGCCCTTTCTACTGGAACACTCTTGGGTTAAGTATGTTCATTCATGAATAACTGTTTAATTATTATAATTTTGTTATTTGCAGAGCCCTGGCAGTATACCCAGAGCTATAAGCAAAGACATGTTTGCTGACTAAAGGATTACTATGGAACAAAAGACAAGTCACTGAGTACAAAGGAGATGCTTTGAGCAGTGAAGGATCTCACCGTGCTGCCTCAAATATATATTGTGTCAAGCCGAGAGGCCTTGGACCGAGGGCGGGATCGCTATGATCAATATTGCTTTTAAGACTTAATTTTTTAAATGGAGCTCTGCAGTGACTTTATGATATTCTTAGAACTAAAACTGGAATTCGAATTCGAAAATAACCTTTAAATGTAGAAAAGTTGATGCGGCAGTCATTTGATGTTAATGCTATTTCTCAGCTTCTTTGTCTATACGGATCCTCTAACGCCTACATAATCTACATTGTGAACTTCAATATATTAGAGACTATACCTTCATTTTTTTGTCGCCAGCACCTGCTAACTCAGTGGTAGGAGTTCAATAAGTGCCTGTTGCTTGATTTAAAGATGGATAGGGCATTGAGATTCTGCAATTAGCACAGATGAACTTTCCTATTAATAGATACTTCGTATTTTTCACATCCCTGACTAAAATACACCCTGACCTATTTCATATATAAAGATACAGTGTTTATTATATAAACATAATGAAAGCTTGAGATTGAAGCTTGTTTTATTTATTTCTTAATCCTATGTGTCTTGCTACTTACAGGATTCTGTGATCCGGCTCCTGCCAGCCCTCCTAGGTAAAGCCACCCTCCTCGCTACCTCTGTCAGTTTTGCTTAACTTTAGACATTTCCTTAGTTACGAACTATCTCTTTAACATCAACTTTACCTATCCAGCAGTTCTGGAATCCTGTTAAATGAGGAGCATTAGGGTGAGAGATCTGTGTTTTGGCATTAGTGACTAATAATAGATTATTATATTTTCCTTTCTTGGTAATTCAAATGGCGTTTGACTGATCTGGGAGTTTCAGGCTGCAGGTCGGGGCCAGTAGGGGGGATATGTTTATCTAGTGTCCCTCGTGTCCATTGTGAAATGGCACCATGTGGATAACCTGCAGTACTCTGTGATACCATTTGTCATCTGATTTCAATTTTATGGCTTAACTACTATTTTTAGGCCTGCCATTGCTTGTGGCTAACCCTCTGCTTGCCTCCCAGATTTTGAGAAGTCATTTTTCAGAATGAGTCACCTCTGATTGCAGCACAGCAGTCGGCCTCCTGGTTGTTTTCAAGTGGCCCATGGCTTTTTGGCCTTAGAATGTTTTTTTTTCCTTTTATTCATTTTTATTGGTGCATTATTAATTTTTTTCTTTTTATGTGGATCATATTGAAAATGGCATATATTCTACATTCAGACTGTGCTTGGTGCCCTCCCCCCCACGTACCCTCCCCCTTCCCAACAGTGGGGGTCCAGGTTGACCATGCTACACTCATACTTTTACACATATTGAGATGTAGCTCTTCCATTAATCAACCTCAGCCCTCTTCCTTTCCTACCCTTCCATTTCAGATTTATCGCTGCATTTTGATTTTACATCGTAGTGAGACCCAGTGATACATTCATATACATACCATATACATACGGCACTCAGTGTGTTCCCTTCCCACACTGCCCCTTCCCTTCCTCCCACTGTCACTTCCCCCCTCTGAATAACTTACACGTAATTTATTCATTCAACAAACAGAATGGATCAAAGCCTAGCAACTTAATTTAAAATAAACTTATTTACTCTATGGAAAATAACTTTATGGGGGGATGCTTCTTTTTGTTATTTTTTTCAGTAGACAGGAAAAACACGTAAAATCTTGCTTATCAATCTAAACAATAAAATAATTTGTTCCTTTATGAAACATTTTCAGTCTTGAAAGTTTATTGATACTCGTGCCAAGTTAAAAGTTTTCAAAGGTTGGTTGAGAAAGGTTTGTTTATTCCTGTTATTACCTAATTATTTGAAAAATATCTTGCTTTCTGATATTTTGAAAGTGTTTTCAACACTGTGATACCTTTGTAGCTAAGACTGCTATTAGACTCAAATGTGTATCTTTTCTTTTATCCAGAGTAGAAAAATTCCAAGTGGAACTGGGTGTGGCCTTGGGAGGCTAAAATAGGAGGATCATAGGTTCGTGGCTAGCCTCAGCCACTTAGTGAGGTCCTCTCCAACTTAGTGAGGCCCTGTTTCAAAATAAAGGATAAAAAATATCTCTGGAAGTATAGCTCAGAGGTAGAATGCCCATGGGTTCAATTGCCAGTACTGAAAAGAAAAAGAAAAAAAGAGAATTCCGTGTGTGTGTGTGTTACTGGGTATTCAGCCCAGAGATGTTCTATCTTCAAGTTATACTCCCAGTCCTGTTCTATTTTTTAATTTATATGTAGAATATATAGAAAATGGCTTACATTTAAAGTGTGCTTGATGCCCTCTCCCCATCTCGTTCTTCTTCTTTTCCTAACAATGAGTGTCCAGATTAACCATGCTGTATTCACACTTTTACACATATTCAGATGTAGCTCCTCCATTAATCAACCTCAGCCCTCTTCCTCTCCTACCCTTCCATTCTAGCTTTGCTGAGGTTTCCCCTCCATTATCTGGAGTCCCTCTGGTATTCCTAATACTCCCTAGTTTGGGCATATTAGAGAAAACATATGTCCCTTCTCTTTCTGAGCTTGGCTGATCTCACTTAACATAATGTTCTCCAGGGCATCTTCTTGAGAATGACATGATTTTGTTCTTCTTTATAGCTGAATAGAATTCCACTGTGTGTATTTCCCATAATTTTGCAATCCATTCATTTGTTGATGGGGACCTAGGTTGGTTCCATATTTTGGCTATTAGAGTCTTTCTAATTTGCCACACACTGGGCTCAAAACTGCAATCCTGGCTAAGAATCTCAGTTTTTATCAGGGTAAATATTTTTATTATTGGCACTCAATGAATAAAACATTTCGTTCCTGAAGTCATGTGTGGCCAAGTGACTTACATCTGGTTTCTTGGATAGAAATATAACTCTTGTGTGAGTATTCTGTAAAGTCTTAAACAAGAGGCAGAGGACTCTTATACCTCCCTTTCTTATTCTTGAATGCAGAGCCGATACAATTTAGGCAGGTAAAAATCTTTATATTAGGCCACAGAAATAGACAACCGGCTGGGCTTTGTTTCCTTGGTGAAATTAGAAAATGAGTTATCATAGTTTTGTGGTCTTTGAGAAGAATATTAGTATTTTTCTTCTATTTAGGAATTGTATTTGATTGCAAAGTGATGGCAGCTCACTGGTTATATTCAAGACAGCAGACCCAAAATAAAATAATTGGGACTCAAGTTGCCAAAAGTAGTCTCTCTTCCATATGTGATGGGGCCTCAGTTAGAATGTGTACATAATATCATTGCATAATGTACATTAGCATATTAATGAGGACAATCCTGGGCAAACAGTGAAGTTGTCCAGACTCATGCTCAATATCTCTGTGCAAACTTTTGGCTCCTTGGGACTCCTTGCCATCACTTTTCTGCCCTTTTCAATTCATGTCGAACTTTCCTTTTCTTAGTTCTATTCCCTCAGGTCCCTGTTAGCTAATCTAATTAACTGAATCAAGCTGAGGTTTAGTGGCTAATCGTGGCTTAATGTGGTACCCTTCTCAGATAATATTTGCCTTTTAATAAAGCACTCAGCGTTCTAACCCAAAGGGATAGGATATGAGAAGTTTGGTAGGACCAGTGAGGGAGACACACTCATGGAATATTAGAGCTGAATCGAACCTCAGAAATCTTCTAATGAAAATGCCTTCTTTCAAAGCTGAAAAAAACTACGGCCAGGGAAAAAGCCCCTTGCCTGTGGTCTAAGTGCTTGTTAGTGTCAAATCTAAGATGAAATGTCAGATCTCCTAATTCTCAGTTCAGAGCTCTTTCCACCTCACCACATTGGGGAAGGAAAGCCTTTTGGCAATAATCAAATCCCCATGTCAAAGGGCATTAACTCTATAAGCCACTTGACATAACAATTTTAACATATTCTGCAGTCATTTCTATTATCTAAGCCTAGAAAAGTCTAAAACAATGATTCAAGAACTTTTAAACGCATTTTCCAATTCTTAAACATCAAATCTCATGTTCTTTTAATGCTATTTGAAATTTGAGAATAAATTATACATTGTATCCAAAAGAATCAAACGGATTCTAATTTTAGAAATTTTTTTTCTAAGAACACATTTTCCCTTGTTCTAGAAACACACACTCCAAAAGATTTGAGGCTTACTGTGAAAAATCATCTGCTGTGAAATATGCACTTACAACGAGAACTTAATTTTATGTATGGAAAAACTAAGCATGTTACCTGACATTTTTGTGTTCTACACATTCTTTTAATGGAATGTATAGATTTTTTTTCAGTCTTGCAGTCTCAGTGCTCCAAGAGAGAACCCTTTATTATATTTAGAAATGGTGTCATACTGTGAACTGTGCTGCTGTGAATGTGGGTATGCATATATTACTGGAGTTCTTTGATTTCAACCTCTTTGGGAAGATAACCAGTAATTGAATAGCTGGACCGTATGGTGGATCTATTCCCATTTTTCTAAGGAATTTCCATACTGATCTCCATATCAGCTGAACTAGTTTCCACTCCCACCAAAAGTGTAGCAGAGTTCCTATTACCACATCCTCGCCAACATTTGTTGTTGTATGACTTCTTTATGCTTGTAATTCTGATTGGGGTTAGATGGAATCGCAGTATAGTTTTGATTTGCATCTCCCTGATGGGTAATGATGTAGAACCTCTTTTCATATCTCTATCAGCCATTTGTATCTCTTCTTTTGTGAAGTGTCTATATTCAATTCAGTTGCCCATTTCTTGATTGGGCCATTTGTTTTGCTAGTGTAAAACCAAACTGGAACCAACCTATGTGTCCATCAACAGATGAATGGATTACAAAATTTGGGGAAACACACAATGGAATTCTATTTAGCAATAAAAATAATAAAATTATGTCATTCATATCAGATGAAAAGAGCTGGAGAACATTATGTTAAGTAAGATTAGCCAAGCACAGAAAGAGAAGGGACATGTGTTTTCTCTAATATGCTCAAGCTGGGGAATATTTGGGAAACCAGAGGGACTCCAGATCCTGAAAGAGATCCTTTGTGGATCCAGGGAGGGAGGGGAGGGGAGGAAGAAGGCTGAGGTTCATTAATGGAAATGCAACTTGTGACTATTTGTACACATTTGAATATAACATTGTTAACCTGGACACTTGGTATTGGGAGGGAAGGAAATGGGGAGATGGGGGGCACCAAGTAATGTGTGAATATATGCCACTGTCAACATTATCTACATTGAGGTGAGACTATAATTTAACAATACAAAAAATTAAAAGAAATAGAGAAATAAAAAGAAATAGTGTGATATGGTTAGTATTATGGGCCTTTTAATTTGATTTAATTTAATTTAATTTGTGGGTTTAGAAATGGAAATGGAATCCAGAGGCATTTGACCTCTGAGCTACACCCCCTGCCCTACTTTTTATTCTTTATTTTGAAACTGGGTCTCACTGAGTTGCAGAGGGCCTCACTAAGTAGCTGAGGCTGGCCACAAACTGCGATCCTCTGGTCTCAGCCTCCCGAATGCTGGGATTACAAGCATGAGCCACCATGCCTGGTATTATGGGCTTTTTTAAATTTGCAGATGCTATCTTTTATCTCTGATCTTTCCTGAAAACTTCCTGTTTAGTTCATAAAAGAATGTAATAAATTTCTCTATGGATACAAATAGATATTCTCACTTAAGTTGAAGTTCTTTGCCGTTTGACATGAATAGAAATAACTACATGTGACTGGCAAAGGTAATTTCAGCCACAAAGCATGATGCTACTTCGCCTAAATAACCATGAGTAATAACAGATACATCATGTTAACTTCTTCCTTTATGATTTCCCTGTGACTCTTTAAGGCCACATATGTCTCATTTATAAAGCATTTTGTCCCCAGTACAAATACTATTGCCCAGCACTGGAGCATCGGAGATCCTTTGTTTCCACATAAATTATTGATTTAAGCATACTTTAGTTCTTAAAAGTTCAAAATCCCAAGACAGTAAATCTTGGAAAATAAATCTCATTATCTTTTTGTTAGAAATATTTTGAAAAAAAAAAAGCTGAATATATGTGACACTCACTGGGCCATGGTTACTAGTGCTATGTAAAAATTATTGGAAAATTTAGTGGCTTAAAACAATAGATCGTGGCTTAGTCATTGACTTTAATATATTTATTTATTTAAGTATATCATGTGCTTTAAAGAGTTTCCCTCTTCCGCTCTACCATCCCCTCAGTTAGGTCGCCTTATTTGCTCCTCTATAGAATCTCCTTCTTCATCTCCCTAGCTCCCACATATTAGGGAAAGCATCAGATTTCTTATTGTTTGTGACTGACTAATCTCACTCAGCATAATGTACTCCAGTTCCATCCATTTCCCTTTAAGGAGGGATGGGAAGGGAATGAGGTGGGGATCGGGTAAGGGCTAATTGGGTGAGTTGTGCATGTATGTCTCCACCATCTTTTATCCCATTAAGTTGTATGAATACAATGTACCAATAAAAAATAATTAAAAAGTAAAGAGGATCTGGAAAAATTGACAGACAAAAACAAACAAACAAATCTTTATTAGATGCCAGGAATTTGGTAGGGTGTTGCTAAGTAAATAGTAGTTTTCTCCTATTATCCCTGAGGTCATTCAGTGCTGTTCAACTGTTGGCTCATTTGTTCTGGAAGGCTCATGATGGCTTGATTGCAGGCCTGACACATTGGTGGGGGTAGCTGAGCTTACCTGGGCTTTTCTCTGTTGCAGTGTATTACCAAAGTCTCTCCAGTACCATAGCTAGAATATTTATATGATGACCCAGAGCTCTAAGAGTGTGTGTTCTAAGAAAGAGAAATGTAAGTGATGTCTCTTGAAATCTGGGCATGGAAATGGACACTGAGTCAATTCTACCATTATTTCTTTAGACAAAGCAATCATGAGCAGAGTTCATATGATTTAGGGGCAAAGGGCACAGCTTGTTCACAATATGAGTTCTGTCAGAGGGTTTGCAATCATCTTTAATCTGTTAGAATTACCAACTGATTTCTATGACAATACCATTCTCATGAATAAGGCTAATTTTATGATAGGCTTCATGTTTTTGAAGTGTGCATTTCTGCACTTAACTGTGAATGGAAATGGGTACAGATATAAATAATGTGGCCATGTTCTCGTGTGCTATTTTAAAGATCTCAATTAATTTTGTTTTAGTTTGTAATGAAGTTATTATTATTCGCCAGGCCTGTTTTTGAGACGGTGACATTTTAGTTACCAGGGTTGTCTTTTTTTGCAGTATCTTGGGATATATTTAGAAACTTTTCTTCTTCAGTTCTTGTTTTGTTTGCACGTGGAAGATCACATTCAGGGCCTCCTGCATGCTAGGCAAATGCTCTACCACCGAGCTACACATGCAACCCTAAATACTCCTTTAATGAAAGCTATTGCAAAATTACACTCCGTTCCTTCTGTTGTCAGTCACAAAGGCTTGGTGACAATTTAAGCATTGATCTTGTTGATTTTATTTTTTCTGTATAGGATAAATTTGATTCATACTAAGAATAACAGGTGTTTTCCTACTTGGCATATTTATGAAATGGAAACTGCTTTTCAAATAATCAACTCAAAGGAAACTTAGAGTGGTCATAATACATGCTTTAATTACTTTACAACAAATATGTTTCCCTGCACTTTCCTGCCATTTGATTTCTACATGGTCAGTTGTGAAGCCAGTAGACAGTGAGGCATGAGAAAATTCTAGATACTAGTAAGCACTGTTGATGAAAGACTGAGTGAATGATGTATAGAGAAACAAGGTATGGAATTCAGTGATGAATGGGGGAACAAGGTATGGACTTCAGCATAATATCGCCTTCATGGAATGAAATTTCTTTTAATAACAGTATATTTTTAATCTTTATGTGGTGACTTTCATTGCAGGACTTTCTTTTTCTTTTTTTGTTTTGTTTTGGTACTTCAGTTGTGTGCTGTTACATTAGGTAAACCATTACTGTTTATGCAAATTTTGTATTTAACAGACTGGTGGTATTATGTGCATGAGTGGGGATAGGAAAGGGTTAGAAGTATTTAACAGGTATTCTCAGAACATCACAACAGTTTTATCTGTTCTATTTTATACTTAGGATCCATTTGAATATGGATGTTTAGTCCTTTACAACTTGAGAATATGGACGATTGTTATGGTCAGATGTACAATGTTCCCTGAAGAGCTTGGGGTTAGTATAGTTGTCATGAAGGTTGTAATCTCATTTTATCTGGGTGGTAATCTAGGCCGGTGGGGTGTGGCTTTAGGGAATGTGCTTGTGGCTTTAGAAATTGTGCTTGTGTCTTTGAACCCCCTTGGCTGGCTGGCTCTCTCTGCTTCCGGCCTCTATAACATGAGCATCGAGCTTTGTGTGTCCTCTCCTCTCCTCTCTTCTCCTCCTCTCTCCTCCCCTCCCTCTCCCTCTCCCCCCTCCTCCTCTGTGCCCTGAGCTTCAGACCTGACTCCACATGGACTGAACCCAGAATTTCCAAAAACTGTGAGAAAATAAATATTTCTACTTCTAAGTTGTGTGGTCCATTGCTTTGGATTATACTCAAGATGCTGTGAAAATATTCCATTTTATTCTTCATCACGTTCACCAAATTTCACTACATTTTCCCTGTTCCCATGTGAAAATGGGTAATTCAGTTATAATAACAGCAACGCATTATTTTTAACTTTCTGTTACAGGATCGCAATTTACTTACTGATTGACTAGAACCAGACAAATGTAACAATGAAAACCCAAGGGCAAAACTGACAAGATATAATAGAAAGAACAAGAGATGTTGTTGTTGTTGTTTGTTTTATTTTGTTTTGTTTTGTTTGCAGTACTAGGGATGGAAGCCAGGAGCATTCTACCTCTGAGCTATACCTCCAGAACTATTTTTTATTCTTTATTTTGTAACAGGATCTCACTGAGTTTGCAAAGGGCCTAAGTAGCCAAGGTTGGCCGCGAAAGGAGATCCCCCTGTCTCAGCCTCCCGAATGCTGGGATTACAAGCATGAGCCACCATGCCTGGCTGAGAACAAGATTTCTGAGTGAGAAGAACTGGAGTTCTAATTTTATGTTTAGTCAGGTGTGGTGACCTGTCGCAGACCGGCTCAGTCCTGTTGGGGTGCGAGTCCACTCGAGGTCGAAAACCTCAGCAAAGATGGGGAAGGATTAGAGTGAAGTACTGCAGCCTCTTATCTGCAGCGATTCTTTCCCTTCTAGGAACTAAGAGTTCCTAGTGACGGCGCTCTCTAGAAAGAATCTGACATGGACAAAGTCTTCTCGAGCCAATGACACTTTATTACAAGAACCCCGAAAAATTTATACCCTTCACCAGTAAAGTTAATAATAAGAGAAAAGGGAGTGAATGCAATCACTGTGAAATAATAATGAATGACATGTAAACAAAGGTAATAAAACTAGTCCTTCAGCTGGCTGTTGGCCTTCGAGAGATTAACTCCAGATTCTTTCCCAGGTCTTGCAGATAAGCAGTTCCAAAGGGCGACCTCCCAGGAGAAACAGGCATGCCCAAGGCTTGGGGGCTTCTTGGAGAATCTTCTTTAACTTTCTTGGAACTTTCCATCTTTTGGGCTCAGTTCATATAGCAAGTGTGGGGAGATGTGGTGATTCAGATGGATACGATAGAGTTTCTTCAGGTGTTGGCATCTTATCTCCTAAATCTGAAAGCTTAAGCAAACTCACAACACAGTTTGGCAGACAAAATACCACAAACAACACCACAAAGTTCTTGGTTTTAATTGTCAGATGTATTTCCTTAACTGCTGAACACTCTTCTTTAGACAACAAGCCTAATAAAAGCCTATCCATCTTTAATAATCCATTTCCCTGTCACAAACCCTCTGCAACCTGCTTCTAACTTTCTAATTCCTTTCTTTCCCAGTTGGGACGTTCTTATGATAAGCTCTTCTTCATGCAAAAATGCTTTTCTTACTCTTACACGGTATTTCCTTTCCTTCATACATATATATTTAGAACGTCTGTCCTTTATTTTGTCATATTCATTCCTAACCATGCGGCCAGTCTCTCTGTCTCCGGGAATGCTCATACTGGGCGTAAAAGTCAACAATCTTTTTCCTTGGGTCTATTGTATTTGGGCAACTAAGTTGTTTATCTTCTCTGTCTCTAGGCAGGATCTCAAGGGTAAACAGAGTTACCTTACCAGAGTTAATGGCTTAACCTAAGTTTGTGATAGGAATGAGGGGGAGTTAATGGCTTAACCTAAATTAGTGATAGGAGTGAGGGTCGGAGACCCTTTGTGATTGCTGCAGCTGGAATGCTTATCACAGCATCTGAGTTCTGGCCAATTTTTCATTATTATTGAGCAAAGCCAAGGGCGTTTAGACAAATTATTAGAGAATTTATTTTCACGGACTCAATCTCTTTCATAGTCCTGGTCTCACATCACCAGAGCAATTCGTATAGAGTGTTAAAAGAATACTAGAAGAATAATAGTTATGCAAGAATATCTAGAAGTGGAAAATGCTTTTGGCCAGCGACCACACCTTCTCTCGGGGCTTATTTCTCACTTTGAGATTCTGCCTATGAACTGCGATAATGCAGATGCCGAGAGGGCGTGGCATTTGCTGGTATCTGCAGTGACCCATCCCTGTAATCCCAGTACTTGGGAGGCTGAGACCGGAAGATAGAAGTTTCAAAGCCAGCCTCAGCAAGTTAGTAAGATACCATTTCAAAATCAAAAATAAAATAGGACTGGGGGTGTATATTAGAGGTGGAACACCCCTAGATTCAACCTCCACTGCCAAAAAAATAAAAAATATGGATCTATATGACAATATGTTTAATTTAAATAAGTCATTTGCCTTATACTATGCCTTAGTTTTCTAATTTGCCAAATGGTTATGAAACCAATACCAACCTCAACAATGTTTCTGTTGGTTAAACGCCATAGTCTTTATGAAAGTGTATTATAAATTGTGACTGACCACCCCCTTAATCTGCCAGATTCTGTGTTCAAAGATCAAATCATGAGTACCATTACCTCCAGCCTTTTCACTAAAAGACCTATTCATTTCTTAAAAATAGTTTGACTGAGCCATGCATGGTAGTGCACGCTTATAATCCCCACGCTTGGGAGGCAGAGACAGGAAGATCTTGCAGGTTTAAAGACAGCCTGAGCTGGCTTAAGAGACCCTGTTTCCAAATAAAATATAAAAAATACGTCTGGGAGTGTAGCCCGGAGGTAGAAGGCCCCTGGGTTCCATTCCCTAGTACCACACACACACACACACACAAAAATAGTTTGACTGAAAAAAAATTCCATGAAAAACATTTTGGCAAGTTACTCTGAAACCTCAAATATCATATATCAGTTGGAATATGAGCTAGCTAAGCAGAGTTCACTAATGATGTGACTAGTCAGTGGTAACTCTGAAATAAATTTTATTGAACTACTTCTTTATAAAGCATCACTGGATAAAAACCTACAAAGATTAAAAGAAAAACAAAATAGGAAAAATACATAACCAGAATGTCCTACCTACCTCTGTCCAGAACAGAAGAATGACTTTTGCTACATAGCTTCATGATGCTGCCATGCTGGATGGACATTTTAAGATTGAAGAGCTGAGGGAATATCAGAGCTCCTAGAATTCCTATCAAAGTATGATTTCCACAAGAAAATTAGCTATAATGATGGGGAAATTTATTGCACTAAAAATATAGTATTAAAGCCAGGCGTGGTGGCGCATACTTGTAATCCCAGCATTTGGGAGGCTGAGACAGGAGGATCGCAGTTCGCAGCCAGCCTCAGCTACTCAGTGAGGCCCATTGCAACTCAGTGAGACCCTGTTTCAAAAGAAAGAATAAAAAGTAGGGCTGGAGGTGCAGCTTAATGCCCCTGGGTCCACCCCCAGTACTGCAAAAAAGAGGTAGTATTAGTAATGAATGGGTGAGTATAAAATGGTAGGGTGGTTAAAATTACTTAATGGAGTAGATTCCATTCACAGTGTCCAATTACTAGACATTATCCAAACCAGAATAAAATCCCTCAAACAGCACACTTGCCAATATATTCCCTACATGATAAGTACAAGCTGGTGGCATTCTACCTCTGGGATATACCTTCAGTCCCATTTTATTTTTTATTTTGAAACAGGGTTTGGCTAAGTTGCTGTGGTTGGTTTCAAACTTGTGATTCTCCTGTTTCAGCCTCCTAACTGCTGGGATCACAGGTGTGAGCTACCCTGGCTTCCTCCAAAAACAGTTTGTTGTTTCATTTAACATGCTATGCACTTTTAGTTGGATGTGAGGGAGATGTTAGTATTAGGATTCTCTGCTAGATTGATCCTGGAAGTCCACAGCTTGAGAAATTATATTCCCAAAGACATATATTATTTTCTGTGCATTGGTTTCTGGAGTTGAAGATGAAGAGACCATCTTATTTGAAATCCACATGCTAATGACTTCTTTGAGCCATAAGTAACTGAGACATTTGACCTCCAAATGATCTAATGAAAGGGCATGGGTTTAAGCCCTTCTTGGCTATTATTAGTTATATAGAAATAGGAAAATAATGCATATTTTCATATCTGTATATGAGATCATAGTGTGTAACATGGGTAAGTGACTTGGAACCAGGCACTGGGTAAAGACAGGACCTGGGAAGTAGTTAAGAGAGCATGATATAAAAAACCTAGACTTCCTTCATTGAGTCAAGAACTCACACTGGTGATTGTAGGGGTTTTTTTTTTTTTTCTAAAGGAGTATATCTCCCTTACTATCTCTATAAGGAACATACATTTCTTTGGAAATTTCACCAAAAACACTATTATTTTACACCAAAAGGTAGAGATAGAATAGGATATAGAAAGAGGCTTTTGGAACTCCAAACGCCTCCTGCAAGAAGGCAGGCTGATCGAATTACTCAGGTACAAACTCATGATACTTTTCATAATAAAAGAAAGGGTTGCTAGGCAGATGGAAATGACTGACAGCCCATACAGTGAAATTGAGAACCCAGAAATGGACCAAGAGACCAGTCAGGAAAGCCTAGAGAGCCTACAGCCTAGCTGAGAGCCAAGGAGGTTTATTCCTGCACCTTAAAACCTCATCAAAGGGCTGGGCATGGTGGCACAGGCTTGTAATCCCCGCATTTGGGAGGCAGAGACAGGAGGATCATGCTGGTTCCAAGACAGCCTCGCTGGCTTAAGAGACCCTGTTTCCAAATAAAAATATAAAAAATAGGTCTGGGAGTATAACCCTGAGGTAGAAGGGTTTCCATGAACCCCAGTACCACCAAAAACAAAAACAAACATCTCATCAAAGAAAATCTACCGTTTTCCCTACTTTTTCAAAAAGTCAAGTTCTTTTGATTATTCATTGGCCCACTTTGAGTATTGGAATCTCTACAACTGTTATTACATGATCATCTCAACATAATATGTTAGCAGTGTTGAGGATAGAAAATTTTTTATGTTTATTTTCACAGGTCTTCAGATAAATCATACCCAGACACCTCTTGATCATCTAGTTTAGGATTTTTCGATGAAGAGATTTTGGAGTTTGTGCTGGTATTATAATGGGAGGATACCATTAGGTACCTCGAGAACAGATGGTTGTATTGTGAATGTGGAGTGGATTAAGGGCCAAAGAATCTAAAATGACTTCCGATAATGCATTATCTTGGGTAATCTCTTCTCATTATGTGTGCTTCTAATTTAATGTGGGCAGATCCTGTGAAAAGGATAGGATGAAGATCTTATAATTATGGTTTTATAATATTATATTACATTATATTACATAGCAAAATTGGTACTGTAAATGTCATTAAGATTAGTAACCAATTCAAATTGAATTAATTAAAGGGGAGATAACCTGGATGGCTCTGGTTTAGCTATATAAGCATTTAAACCTCATTTCAGAAATCTAAACTGTCCAGAAAGAGATTCTGGACATGGGAATTCGCCATTGTTGAATTTGAAGAGAAAGGCACATGGTAAAAAATAGAGAATGCTTGTAGTAATTTGTTACATAATAAGAGGAAACTAATACAATATTCTCTGTAATGTAATCCTGGTAGAAAGGAAAAGTGTGGTGAATTTATTGAGATAAAGAGAAGAAATGTTTTCAGCTGGAAAAGTGTGGAGGTCAAGTTTTAGTCTTTTTTGCTCATGGGTTTATGGCAATTAGTGGCTCCAGAAAACAAAGAAAAGAGAAAAATAAAGTACTCATATAAAATAATTGCTCATATAGATAAAACAGGTGTACTTTCTTGGATTTACCGCAACTTGCTCCTACATTGCAAAATAGTCAACAAGCTGAGTTATACTGATCTTCATGAAGACAGTGATCTCGTGGCGATTTTCAGTCATTTCTTCTCATCTTCCCTGCTTTATTTTTAGAAACTAGTCAAACGCCTTCTGCTACAAACCACTCAGGGGTAGCCTTTTACTTGCTATTAAGCATGGATGTCAGGCACTAAAAGTAAAGGAACTAAAGGCGTTAACGATGCCATGGTGACCAGTGATAAATATTCCATAAACTTGTAATCAAGCCTATATTTATTGTCAACGTTTATCTCCTTCAAAGCCGCTACTTCAATTTTAGCAATTTACACTGTTGACTGGACAGATTATTCCATTTGTTCTTTGCATATTGATTAGATAGTAAAAATGGAACACCTGCATCGGTAATTAGTTTGAAAACTACTGCATTGTTCATAACTATGAGATACCATATTCACAGCCTCTCCTCTTTGAGATAAATTATCTCATAGTTGCAGATAATACAAGTAACATATAAATTATATTTGCCTGTTGGCCTTTCATATCGCATGAACTTGTCAACCTAGCTGGCAGAGAATGTAAACTGACCTCAACTGATTATTGAACTTTGATTGCTGAAAGAGCATATTTTGGCTTAGAATGTACCTTACTGAGTGAGAATACTTCCGAGGAGAGTGGAACACAGTTGAATGATGTCCATCATATCCTGAGCAGTACTTCTTTGGGAAAGGAGAGTAGACCTGGAATCACGACTTTGGTGAGGTGACAGATGCTATATAAACAAGCAGCTAAAATGGCTACTTGGTCATCCTCTGATAAAAATTCCAGCAATCAATAAGCCAGATCTTTTCAGTCTTACATAGGCAAACTTCAGCAATCTAAAATTGGTAGTTGGAAAAAGTAAAGTTTATTAAAGTGAAGTTTGGGAGGACAGACTAAGAGGAAGTTATGTTGTGTCTGTTGAAAGAAATATGTTTTATTATACAGTGTAAATAGACAACTGACAGACAACGCAGAGTCAATCCCTTAGAGGATTTGAATGGAATGTAATTTATAGACTCTGCTTCCATAAAGCATACTTATTAACTCCAGGTATTCCTGGGAGATTTGATACTTTCTGATTCAAAAATGCCCTATCCATTCAATTTTACTCATAGGTAAAAATCAAAATGCTCCTATTAATTTTAATGGTGATTTTTCAACTAGTCACAATTCCTGGCATATCTTAGAATTGCAAAGTTAGAATTAGGATATTTTTAGTGCTTTAATAAAGAGAAAGAAAACGTTTAAAGGACTACTTTCCATTATTTCCTTTCTTATTTTGTTTTAGAACTGGAATATGGTTTTTCAATTTTATTTATTTTCTGTGTCAAGATCATTTTATACCTTTTGAAATTCACATTGTTTCTTATTAATTAAAAAATACCTGATTTCTATTAATTTAGGATATATTACTTTTCGTTACCTTTGAAAATTGTGGCAATATATGGAAATGACCTCTTCATGTTTCCTGGATTAAATAGTACAATATGAAAAGGACTGAGGTTCTACTGAAGATTTGGAAGAAGGGTATTTGCATACCTGAAGCACGTTAGGAATGCTCCTTATCCCAAATACATCTAAAGTGGAATGCCATCCTTGACAATTCTTTACTTAGTTTGAAGCATTTTCTTCACCTGATATTCTTATTTTATCATTTAATATTTTGGGGATGGTTCACACTTTAAACACTCAATATATCCAAGCAAATTTGTCAGCTAACTTTCACCCTTGAAAGATTCTTGGACACCTGTGAGAAAGGGAAATTGTAGTATGGAGAAAAGTTATTGAAATGGAGAAGTAAGAAATGCTGGAAAGAAGTTTTTACTGAAATCAGTAGCCATGAAAGTCTCTGTAGTTATTATTTTCTGCATTAAATTGATATAACTGAAAAATGGCTTATCTCTAGACTTGTTAAAAATTTTATTTGTCTACTTCTCCAAGGCTCTTGTAAACCAGATCTACTGTCTTTGGTTTTCTCACATAATTATTACACGAAATCCTTTAGTTAAAAGCAGAGTATTTCTGCGGAAATCATAATCTAGAACATTTATAGAGTTGTATTCATCAATCACCAAATCTTTGATTCATGTAATTCATATATTCTAACAATAAACCATTATCAACAATAATAAAATTGCTATAGAAATTTTCCTGATGTCACATAACCTACAAATAGATGGAGCCAGAATTTCAGCTTATATCTTTTAGTGCATATGAACTTTGACACTATACAATGTTATCTTATATATAAATATTTTCAATACTTTTAGCATATCAATATTTTTATGAACAAAGTGGTTTTATGTTAGTACACTTTTTATGCATAAATATTACTAAGTATGATAAAAAGCTATTGTTATTACAAATTTCCAATATGCAAAGTTGGTAACCAGTGTATATACATTTATTTTGTTAAATATCTTTTCTCCTAAATAAGTCTGATTTAAAGTGAATATGCCGCCGGGCGTGGTGGCGCACGCTTGTAATCCCAGAGTTTGCAAAGTGGAGACAGGAGGATCGCACAAGTTGGAAGCCAGCCGCGCGCGCTGGCTTAGGAGTTCCTGTTTCCAAATAAAAATGTAAAAATAGGTCTGGGAGTGTAGCCCGGAGGTAGAAGGGCTTCCAGGAACCCCAGTACCACCAAAAAAAAAAAAAAAAAAAAAGAAAAAAGAAAAAAGAAAGAAATAAAGTAAATATGCCGTTCCAGAGTTTCATCCTTAAGTGTAAATTATATAATAACTTCATTTACGTGACAGAACTTTTAACTAGCATGCAATTTACTGCACTATAGCACAGATATTATCACCTGAAACCAGAAATAGAGGTATAGACTTTGGTAGTTGGGGACTGACAAAATGAGTCTTTTGTTTGAATTTCTTCTTAGAATATTTTTAATTAGGAGCACAATTTTGATCACTCTCTTGATAGAGTCTGTTTCTGAGATTCTAATGCTGGAGACATCTTATATAGATAAGTGAATTATTCTTAATGGCAAATACCGAGAAGCTTTTATCCATTGTTATCGGTATGTACAAAACCTTGTTAACCTTGTTATTTGGGTAAGAAAACTGATTTCCAGCTAGCAATAAGTTATTTTTGCTTGTTTACATACCAGAGAAAATTATTTCTTGTTAGTTTTAGAGACATGACATGTTTCTCCAAAGTAATCAATAGAATACCTAGGCAAGCTTGAATATCTCCATGTGTGGAAATGACACTATAAAATGGCCTAGACGATGAATAGATAAGAAGCTGAGAGGTCATGGTTTGGGATTATAAAAGGGCATACATGTTATCATTTAAAGAATAAGAAAACAAAAATCAAAAGAAATAACAAGAAAAATTTTTATAAACAATGTAAAGTATAACAAGTTGTGTTCATTAATGTCTATCACTCTAGTGCAGCTTGGGAAACTACATATAAAATTAGTCACTGTTTATATTATCAGTGTAGCTATGAGCTGGTGTACACATTACAAATGCATGATCACAAGATTATTCAAAGACAGAATGAGCTATGGAGATGGAAGTCTTCTCTCATTTCCTTTAATTGGTTTCTTCAAATGAGGATTGAGATCTATGAAAGAAGCTACTTTCTGTGCTAAGGAAAATAAAGAACTAAGCCCACGGGGTTAGTGGTATCACTATGATTAGCAATTTCAACTAATTTCCTGCTTACTTTTTTTTTTTTTTTTTTGCAGTACTGGGAATGTAAGCCAGGGGCATTTTACATCTGAGCTACATTCCAGCCCTATTTTTTAGGCTTTATATATTTTGAAACAGGGTCTTACTGCAAAGGGCCTCACTAAGTAGCTGAGGCTGTCCGTGAACCTCAATCCTCCAGTCCCAGCCTCCTGAATGCTGGGATTACAAGCATGTGCCACCACGCCCAGCTTCCTGCTTACTTTCTTAATTTTTATTTTTCTCTTTGTGCTACTCTTCTTTCCATCAAGTTTTCTATATTTACAATTCCTTAAATAACTCAAATTTTAAAAATTACAAGATAAAACACATGATGACTTAATAAATGGTGAATTAATATTTCATTGTGCTGTACAAGGACCTATTATATTATAAATACTATTACATACCTCATCCCTTCAACTTATGAGAGAATAATTTTAAACTCCATATTCAAGATGTTATGCTTTCACATCTCTATTGCCAATATTATATAGAAGTAGGGTAACGTGTGGCAAAAATGATGAAGAAAACAAAAATGATATGAAAGACAAATAGAGAGGAAGAGTAAACATGTCGTGAGTTTGGAGTCAGGAAAATCACATCATGGAAGTTTTTGCTAACTGCCTTTTTATTTAACTGCTTTACAATGAAGCTGGATGGAATAACACAACATCATTTGTCCTAGAAAGGTAAATGTATTTGAAGAATGTGCTCTTAGGAGACCTGGAGGTAAACTTGAGACCAGATGATTCATGTGAGATTAATGAATCACAAATCCGCTGCATGGATTAAAGCCCTGACCTTATATTGTTGAGAGGAGACTAAAAGATAAATCTCTTATTATGGTATGCATTTTTCAAACTCTGCATATTCATTTTTATAATGTAGCAAAAGTAATGAAAATTAGTGAAATATTTTCAGTACCTGTGCATTTGAGTTTTATGTTTATTTTTATTTATTTATTCATTCATAGTACTGGGGATTGAACCCAGGGGCATTCTAACTTTGAGCCACTCCCCAACCACTTTTTATTTTTAATTTTGAAACAAGGTCTCTCTAGATTGCTGAGGCTGACCTCAAACTTTTATCTTCATTTCTTGGCCTCCCAAGTAATGGGATCATAGATGTACATCACTATGCATGGCTAGTATCTGTATATTTTAATAGGCCCATAGGAAAAAAATACTGAGAGTTATTATGTTTGTGATTAGGTGCAAGTATTATAAAAATAATCAAATTAATTTCATTCCTGTTAATATATTTATAGAGATGTAATCATAAGTTTTAATCTAGATATCATTTCTATTAATCCAGACTTTAAGGACGCAGTTTTAAGTTCTTTATTATACTACTCATCATGCTCATAAATGAATTTATAATTCTATAAAGTGGATTTGATTATAGTCAGATATTATGGCCAAGTATTGAAGAGAGTCTGTAAAATTTAAATTGCATGATTGTCCTCTAGATGCCTGAATTGATTTTTTCTATCATTTTTCTATTTTTTTTATTTCTATTTGTTTATTTATATTTATATTTGTTCATGTAATTCTTCTCAGTTTTCATTATAAGATACCTAGGACTGGTGACTTTTTAAAAATATTTGTTTAACATCCGGGCATGGTGGCACACGCTTGTAATCCCCACGCTTGGGAGGCTGAGATAGGAGGATTGCACAGGTTCAAAGCCAGCCTCAGCTACTTAGTGAGGCTCTCAGCAACTTAGTGAGACCCTGTTTCCAAATAAAGTCTAAAAATAGGGCTGGGAGTATAGCCCAGAAGTAGAAAGCTTCTGGGTTCCACCCCCAGTACTACAAAAAAAATGTGTTTATTGTTTTTAATATTTTTATTGGTGGAGTATATTTATATATCATACTGACATAAAGAGTGAAAGGAATATATATGGGCACTTGATTCTTATACTAGACCATGTAAGTCATAAATGCATGGGGATTTGTTTAATTTATTTGTGTTTGGGGGGAATGCCTAATTAAATCTTAAGATCAGTCTTCAAAAGGAATGCAGAGAGAAATCACTGAAGAAGTAGACTTAGATCAGGAGAATATATCAACACAAAATCAAGGCTGAAAATAGCCCAGGTAATGTTAGGAATTGAAGATAGGGTATAAGAGAAGAAATTTCACCTGTGTTATCATTTAGGTAGGTTGTTATATGAAACATGTTGAGATTTATGATACTTAGGTTACTGAGGAAAGAGAAGAGGCCTTTCCAGAGAAAGACCGAGGAAGACTGGCTCAGAGGTCCATTTCAAAGCTGATTTTGACATCAAAGACCAAGCAAAAGTACAATTTTGTAAAAGGGGTATGGGATGGTTATGGCAGAAACACAAGAGACTAACTCTGTGGTAGCAAGAAAAATTCTATTTCAGAATATTTTGGTTTTTGTTATTACATTGAAGAGAAAAAATATCATTTGAAACAAAAAGCAAGTTCAAGCAATCAGGGAGTCCAATAGCGAAGTGATCCATCTGGAAGGCTAGTGCTGTAGTCCAAAAATAAAGCAAAACTCAAATGAGTACCAGCCCAAAAGTCAATATAAAGATGGCAGAACTGAACTGGTTGGTGAGTGTACATGTTTCCTCAGCTTATGAGCGTCCAGTTTTTATTTAATCCGTTCGAGGGGCAGAGGCAGGTTATAAGACAATATTGCCTGCCAGGTTTGATTACCTCCGATTTTTCATTTGCCTTGCATTTCCGTAGCCTCTGCGATTGAGGCTAAAAAGGCATGAGCCAGAATGTGAGAAGAAGCTCAAAAGGCTTCTTTCCATTGACTTAGCATACACTTCTCAACCTTTTGTGCAAACATTAATAAAAACAAACGTAAAGAAAATATTTTAGGTTTATTCTTATTTCATTTCTTATATAATTTGAGAGGATAATACAAAGGGAGGTACACTGAGTGATGTCCATGTGTGTTTGTATTATTTTGAATCTCCGGTTAACCAATAGAGGTATAAGAAAGACCTAATCACTTAAATAGGAAAAGAATTATGCACAGTGTTAAGTTCTCCATGGGATCTCAAATTGTAAATAAGTAGCATTACAAGGGAGAATATTGGTTTCAGACACTCACAGCTATTGGAGTTCTTCCACAGTTTATTTATTTAACCAATCTGGTTTGATTTCCTTAGCTCATAGCTCAATATGTTGTATAAATTGAAGAGTGACTCCAGTACAAGTAGAGTTTGACTTGGTGGATTATTTCACTTATTTGAAATAACTAAAGACAGTTTAAGAATTAGCTCAATACTAGGTAGGTTCCCAACATATACAGCAGAAAAATCCCGAACAGAAATTCTTGACAAGAATTCTATTACAAAAGTACTATCAGAAAAGAAATATATTGTCCCACATTTTATGAAGCTATATGTATTTCTAGATAAGTTACTCCTGAGGGCACTTAGCATATTTTATTTTGGATTAAGTACAGATTAAAAAGGAAAGTTTAAGTCAAACATCGAACATGTTTCTATAATAATATGGTCCACAGGAAAAAAATATTCTATCCAAGTTAAGGTTTGGCTGGAGACTTCAGTTTTAATTTTACAAGTGGTAAAACTGAGTACAGTTAATTATTTTCAAAACCTCAGGAATTCAAACTTTTATCATTGCCATGCAGATTGAAGCGCTTGAGGGGACCTAAAACCAGAGTGTTCAGAGGAATTCAAGATGAAGAGAATCATATTGTCAAGTGGAAGCTTGAATTTTTAAGGTAACAACTGTACTACGCTTTTATTGTATACTCTCCTGATTGAAACACTTAGGACATTTCTAGCTGTATTTAATTATGTATGTTAAACACATTTTAGGAACATATATTATTCCTCAGAATCATAGCATAATTGTTTATCGGCTTGAGTTGAATTGGATTCAAGCAAATGGTTGAACATTCTCAGATTTTTTTCCATAAGATCTGTTTTTCAATTGTTATGTTATTCAACTAACTTATCAAGTTATACAGTTTGAATTGTGGGGTTATAGATGTACGTTGGCTGTAATTATAGCACCATTCTCAAAGAGCTACTCTCTCTGAAATATTTAGAAAAAGGAAGCTAATGATTCTAAATTATTTTCCTTGAAATCTGAGTGTTTCATTTCCACATTTGGTGTTTGGGAGCAGCGTTTCTTAATATGCTCCATGGGCCTAATGGTACATAGGAAGCATTTTTATTAGCACTTAATATTTTGTGAATATGTGAACCAATATTATCTAGAGAAAAGAGTCTTAATTTAAATAAAGTTCCACAGAAATCTGTGAACCAAAAATTGATTTAAAAAACACCTTTGAAGTGTGGAGATGACCCCTTTTTTTTTTTTTTTTTTTTTTTTTTTGCGGGTCTGAGGATGGAACCCAGAGGCATTTGACCTCCGAGCTACACCCCCTGCCCTATTTTTTATTCTTTATTCTGACACAGGGTCTCACTGAGTTGCAGAGGGCCTCACTAAGTAGCTGAGGCTGTCTGTGAACCGTGATCCTCCCGTGTCAGCCTCCCAAATGCTGGGATTACAAGCGTGTGCCATCACGCCCAGCTCGAGATGACCAATTTTAATTAATAGTATTCAGTGTTCAAATGAGGTAAAGAAAGATTTTTCTCCTCGTATTCAAGTGACATTTGGCTTTGGAGACTGAGCGTGATTCAGAGTAAAACTCCTATCTTTCTTTTTGACTGAAAAATCCTACTGAACTTAAGAACAATTGCCTAAATAAAATACATATGACGAAAAATGGACTTTTTGGAGAGGTTATCATTCATTTAAAATCTCCCAGTAACCCTGACCTTAAGCAGAATAATACAAAAACAGATGTGATGCTGAGAAGCAAAGAAGCCCATGACAGCCTTGATATGTGTTCCCCCCGCTGAAGTGCCCAGTGTAGCCCTTGGCATGGAAATTCACCATCTCAAAGAATCCCTACATCCACAACTGCTACTTGACTTCCATGTGACAGCTATGGAAAGATGCCATGCATTTTTGTTGAGAGTAGGTTATAACCTTTCTCTTCATCTTTCACAGCAATCTACGCCATCCTAACCACACAGACAGAATAGCAGCAGAATAGCCTGATTCGTGAAAGCCCCTCTGTAGGTCCATCTGGGACAGCCTGAGAGGTTATGATCCTATTCATTTCAGCATATACTTGTTTATTCATATCTTTTAAACCATAGTATGTGTACCGCAAGCCATTTCCAAGGACCCCTTTACCTCTGCATAGTAACTCGAATCAGCTGAAATGCTTCTGCTATTTGGTTCTCCAACTTTAATTGGTGGTAAACAGAAGCTATATGCATTCCTGGGAGAGTTTTGCTTTTAGGAGACTTCTTGCTGTCTCAAACTGACATGAAAGTGAGGCCGCATTTTTTAGTCTGTTTTATTCTAGCACGTAGAAGTTGTCTTGGTTTCTTTTGTGATTTACTGTTACGCTTGATTTATAAATTTTGAATTGCATCTCATAAATGACCTTTTAATTTCTGCATTCTAAAGAATATGTAGAAATCTTTATGGAATTGAACGAGTTAGTTCAGGGAGGCTGTTTTGGTTGAGTATTCAAAAGCCAGAGAGATGTTTACTTCTCATTTCTCAAAGCGTGAGCGTTGCCAGTGGGACTCTCAGTGGAAGTAACATTGGAAGTAAGATATTATCCTTTTGCCTCAGGAATGTCAGGAAGAAGAAGCAGAGAAGGGGATAATGGTCACACTAGGGAATATGAAATTGGATTCTTGGGGGGCATGAGCTCTTTCTCTGATATCCTACATGTTTATGGCTCTGCCTATATGAGACCGTAAAAACTCAATGGTGATAAATTCTTAGTCGATATTCTAATTAGTTTGCTGACGTCATATTATGAGGTTAACTGGCATGTATAATTCCAATTGAGTGTTGTGTCTTCCTCACTTGCTGTTTTTTTTTTATTTTTTATTCTTTTTATTTGTTGAAACAGGGTCTCACTGAGTTGCAAAGGGCTTCGCTAAGTAGCTGAGGATGTCCGCGAATCGCGATCCTCTAGTCTCCACCTCCCGAATGCTGGGATTACAAGACTGCACCTCCATGCCCAGCCTTACTTGCTGTTTTGTTCATAATAATTATTAGCATATATATGACATTGCATGTAAATGATAAAATAGAGACATCTCACTCATTTTCCTTGGGTTATATCTATATTATATAAAATATGTATATACATTAGGGAGGAGATTCAAACTGGTCAAAACAGATTTGAACCTGGTACTTTAGGATTACCACAGTTTTTCTAGGCAGTCAAAAAGAGATTCTACCTGTCATTTGGACTGTGTGATAGTTTATATGATGTACCCATTCTGAAGTTTTTGACTGCTAGTTTTTATTTGGGGAGTAGCAGTACAGAGGATGATCACATAAACAGACATAAACACATTCGAACTTGTTGTGACATGTGTACAGTAATGATATACTCTTAAGCCTCCTTTTGTATTCTCAACAAATGATAAATATCCGCTTTCCTAAAAATGGGACAAATGTTCCAAAGTGCTTTCCATGTATAGGAACTAAAACAAATGACTAAAGAAGAAATGATATCGAAAATCTAATTTTTGAATATTTGCCCCTTCATTTATTTTAGTTGCCCGGCACTTTATTGGCAGTTGTGCTCTTCTCCACTTGTTAGTGTTTCAAAGAAGAGTAAAACGTGATGACTAGATTTGAAACAAAGCAAAAAAGGACCAGTATTAACCCCCACAAAAATAACAGAAACCTAAATCCAAATATATATAAAATGCAGTAACTTAGAAGAGAGTGTAAGCAGAACAAAGGAAGCCACCATCAGATACCAATAGGAAGTCTTTCTACTATGGATCTACTCTCTGTCCCTTAGAAGTCAATTCATTTTCTTCAAATATCTGCCAATCTGTGTTTTTCCTTTCTCTGAGCAGTAAATGTGCAATGAAGCAAATTATCTCTAACAATTGCACAAGTAATATATTGAAGTAATTAATCCCATTGAAGCTATTTTTGACCAGAATAGATTGAAGACAATTTTCTGTTAATGGCTGAAGTCCAGAAGGAATAAATAAGTAATGAGGGAAGATATTTATTTTTCAATCATGAATCAGCATTTGGGCCTTAAAAACAATTCAGTATTTGTACCAACAGCAGTGTGAAGGGGGTAAGTAGTTTAAGCACAGGAATAGTGTGTAAAGATTGGGAAAAGATAAAGATATTAGGACCTTTCCATTTTTGTCCTAAATTTTATTTTCATATCAATTAGGTGAAGGTTGTGAAACTTAGATTTTGAATATTTTGCAATTGGAAATTGACGTTTTGAGTCAACATAGGTGGATGAACATATTTGTATTTTCGGTTGACACAATTCTTATTTTAGTGTTTGGTGTGTTTACCTGAATTATAGGTCAATTATAATCCTTTCTGTGTTTTCTAGTAATAATAAAGTAAATCTGACATGGAGGTTATTTCTATTTAAGAGCCAAGTGCTTTCTTTCCTATTATGTTATGTATCACATTTGTAAAACATTGTAGAATTTATAATTTTTAACCAAGCCAATGATATAAAATTAAACAGAACACTGACTTCTATAATGCTGTGCATTTGTGTGTGTGTGTGTGTGTGTGTGTGTGTGCGCGTGAGTGTGTGTGTGTGTGTGTGTGTGTGTGTGTGTAAGTGTGTGTTATTTCCTTAAAGAACTTTTCTGGGATGATGCAATGAATGAGGTCCTAATAGGAACCAAGGAACACCAATGATTTATATACTTGTATATAACTCTTGGACATACATATCAATGTGTGACATCCTATAAATTCTACTACATGTTGGAGAAAGCCATACTTTTTTGCCAATCTTTCTTCAAGTTATCACCATTAAAGAGTTTTGTACCTAGCAGCAATTGTGAGTTTCTGTAGTTCTCTTAACTAATGATTTCAGCATCTGATTAATGGAAAGTGTGATGTATGAGCTGATTAGGTAGTACAATTGCACTAAAACTTCAAAGTCAGAGGTGAAAATACTTTCCAATGGAAATGTCATAAATTGCCAATCAACAACTTTGTCCCTACACATTTCTTAGTAGCAATTAAGCCAGGTTCCCTTTTCTATATATCTTGTTTACCTTTGCATAATAGAAATCGATGAACATTAGTTTGATCACAGAATATTAACTTCCTTTTTATGATACTCAGTCTTGGAGGTTTCTTGTCATTTCTCCATAGACAATCATGTTGAAAATCAGCATATGATTTTTAAGCACATAAACGTTATCTTTCCTGATTTAGCCTTTGTACTGTGATGAAAGATCTCTGTTTGAAAGCCTTTCAAAACAGTACAACAGAATCTAATTCAAAATTAAGGCAGGTTTTCAGATACCTAGCTATTAATGGTCAATGAGTTTTCTAATATTTATCTGGTTATGATATTTGCATTGGATTTTATTTTATAAAATATTGTTCCTAAATAAGAAATCTTACATTTAACCTTAAATTTATCCAGAGAACCAGGTTATGTTGTTTGCAGACCCACACTTGACTTGAGGTTTACTTTTAGCATATTTTCTTCCTTTAAAACCTATTTAAGAACTTGTTATGTTTCAGGCAATCAAATAACACTAATATGAAAGTTACAATAAATAGCTTGGAAATTAAATTCGAGTGAGACAAATAATTCCTTATTTTTTCTATTCCATGTGTAAGATCATTTTTTTTCCCTGAAGAGGAGTCCAGGATTACTGGATTTATCAAAGATTTGAAAGCTTTCTTGGTATTGCCACACCTTCTATTTTGTACTTTACTTTGGAGATTATCCCTTTTGCATTTCTCAAATTTAATGTTTTAGAACTACTTCTCCAAATATCTTGTTAATTCTTTTATCTTAAGCATGATAAAATGATGATTATGATAAAAATTAACATTAACATCTTGCTAAACATTTTGTCGCATTATAACAAAAACCTTCTTATTTTGTTTTTAAATTTTAATTCTGTATTTATGACTAAAGTTTGCCATCTAGTGGGAATGCCGAAGCAAACATCAGAATACTGTTTGCCTTGTCATAAAGCCAAGTTTTATAGGATATACCTAGTTGCAATGGTTTGGCTGGATTCATCAGTAAGTTTTAATAGCATTTTAATTATTGGATAAACTATCATTCTTAGTTCCACTAACTACATTAATGTGCTTGTACAGAAATAGCCTGAATGAATGAATGAATGAAAGAAAAAATGAAAAGTTCACTTAAAAACAGTAAATTTAATTAAATTTGAAAATAATGTTTTTCAAATGTGAAAAAGATTATATATTGTCCATAATATGAATTTGATCAGTTTTCAAGGTAATTGTTGACAAGAAGTTCCCTTTCCTCTTTTTTATTTAAAACATAGTTTTAATATGAGCGTATATAAGATATAGTATATACATATGTACATGTATACACTAAAAATGAATTTAAAAAATAAAATTACATATGGATCTTCATCTTATATCCTAAAGGTCAAGCCATTTCTTTCTTAACAATTGTGGGTCTAAAAGATAATGATTTTATGGAAATCAGACCAGAGTCCTTGCAGCTCCTTGAAGAGGGCCTAGGTCTAACACTTCAACACATAAGCATAGGTAAAAATTTTCTTGACAAGACCCCAAAGGCACAAGAAATGAAAAGGAGAATCAATACGTGGAATTGCATGAAACTCAGGAGCTTCTGTATAGCAAAGTTACCTATCAAGAACCTTAACAGAGAGCCGAAAAAATAGAAAATTTTTGCCAACTATTCTTCCAATAAAGGACTGAAATCTAGAATATACAGAGAACTCAAGAAATTCAATGCTAAAAAAAAACCCCAATCAAAAAATGGGCAAGTGCACTAAAAAGACACTTCACAAAAGAATAAATTCAAATGGCCAATAAGTGTATGAAAACATGTTGAACATCATAAGCAAACAAAGAGATACAAATCCAAACTACACTGAGATTTCACCTAACTCCAAGTAAAATGGCAGTAATTCAAAACAACACATACTGCAAGGGTGTGGAGAAGTCGGAACTCTAATACATTTTTGTTAGGATTGTGGATTAGTGTGATGACTTTGGAAAACAGTATGGAGGATCCTCAGAAGAATGGGAATGAATCTGCCATATGATCCAGCAATGCCACTTCTGGGTATCTACCCAAAGGTTGGAAAGCAAACTACCAAACTAATACGTGTGTATCTATATTCATAGCTGCTCAATTTACCATTGCCAAACTAAGGAACCAGCCAAGATATCCATGAACAGATTAATAGATTAGAAAACTACGGGATATTTTTACAAGGGAATTTTACTCAGCCATAAAGAAGAACAAAATTACACCATTTGTAGGGAAATGGATGGAACTGGACAGCATAAGTAAGAGATCGGATGCTTTCCCTAATATGTGGAATCTAGAGGGGAAACAGGTCATAGGAGGAACTCTCCATCAAGAAGGAGAAACCATAGATGAGCAAATAAGGTGACCTAACTGAGGGGAATGGGAGTGGGGAAATTCCCTAAATGTACATGATGTATGTTCACAAACATATCAAAGTCGATCAGTAAGCCAAACACGAGAAGAAGAGAGTGGGGAGGGAATGGGGTAGGAATTGGGTAAGGGCTAAATGGGTGATATGTGCATGTATGCCTCTGTCATCCTGTACCCAATTAAGATGTATAACTACAATGCACTAATAAAAACAAAAAATAAAAAAGATTTTATATAACCTGATAGTTATTCATACAAAAGGATGCCATTACTTCAAGTCAATTGATTAAATGTAAGGTGTTTATTAACAAACATACAAAGTCAATCACTTAGCTAAACATTAGAAGAAGGGAGAGGCAGGGAATGGGGTGGGAATTGGGGAAGGACTATTTCAGTGTGCCTGTATGCTTCTACCATTTTGTACTCCATTAAGATATATGACTACAACACACCAATTGAAGAAGAAGACAAAGGAAAAAAAGAAGAAAGGAAAAGACATCTGGTATCTCATGCTTTTAACTCCAATTCTGCCTTATTACCCTGAAGAATAAGCCTGTATTCTCAACCTTAGGGACTATTTCAAAAATGTCATTAGTGATGATGAGTCATTCAGAATCATCTGAGATTTTATGAACCAAATGAGTAGAAAAAAATCAGGTGGCAACAGGAAGTAGAAAAAGTGTCTGCATTAATGATCTGAGTTCAGTGGCCTTTGGATCAAGGGAAAAATTGACAGCATTTCTGTGAAGGTCTTAAGCAAAAGCACAGGTGGCAAAGGGCAAAAATGTAGAGTGAAGAAGTAGTTACTGTTTTAAGAGCAAAAGCAAATTAAGATAAAATGTGCACATTTTGTTCAGTTATGCTTCAGGGGATATGGGTGGGCAAGAAAGACATTTTGTCTTCTCTACAGCACATATTTAAGTGGTACCATTTGGGGCAGGAAGATCAAAATGTTTCTAACAACTGTTGTCTCTTCCATGAGAAGATAATACCAATGAATTTTATTCTCCCAACTCTCAGATGTTTGTGTGTAAAGTATAGTCACATTCTGTGAGCATACATACATGTTTGTGCACATGAATTACTTAATACCTTTGTGCAATAATATCTGATTCTAATCACTTTTCTATAATTTTATGAGAGAGATGTACTTCAGTTTGTTGCTGTCTTCTTAACAATAAATACCTCCTTCCCAGAGGGAATAAGCAAAAGCAAAGAAGCAAGAGGCAACATTTAAAAAGAATTGATTTAAGTTTTATAAGGCTAGTCAAATAGAATAATCTGCTTCTGTTCCTAGCTATAATTGAAGTTATTTAAATAAAAATAGGCTCCAACTCTGATACTATTGTTGATGTTGAATATTGAATATACTTGTTTCTCTAGAGAATCTCTATATTTTAAGGCCACAAGTGAAATATGCATAAAATATTTGGAAATTTCTGATTGATTTATGAGTACATACCATTTTAAATTTTGATTTCTTCAACACATAGACTATAATATAGGTATTGGATTTCATTTCTCATAATGTGAATATATGATTAGAAACTATTTGTTTACGGATGTACTTGTATTGACTATTCTTGTTGGGGATGAGTAGATAGAAAGATGATGATAGATAATGTGTATAATAAAATGATACATTAACTATACATCAAATTCACACACACACACACACACTCTAAAATTCCTTTAGTTATAAGACAGGTGATCCTATAAGAAGAGAGGTTGCTCTATTGTTTTTAACCTTTCTTCCTTTGTAGATCATTAGGCTGCTAAAGTTATTTTTATATTTTTTTCATTTATATTTGCTTATGAAGCCTGCCATGAAAATCTCAGTGTTTTAAAAAATTCATAAGTTAGTATTTTCTAATCAAACAATACTCATGATAACACTTGCTCTAAGTGAATTTATAGTTTCTCTCTTTTAAAAAGTGTCTGGACAGCCGGGCGTGGTGGCGCACCTTGTAATCCCAGCATTGGGGAGGCTGAGACAGGAGGATCACGGTTCGCGGACAGCCTCAGCTACTTAGTGAGGCCCTTCGCAACTCAGTGAGACCCGGTTTCAAAACAAAAAAAAATGGGCAGGGGTTGTAGCTCAGAGGTCAAATGACTCTGGGTTCTAGCCCCAGACCCGCAAACAACTATCATTTTCTAAAAGGACTAGCCTCACACAGAAGAATGAACTAGATCCCTTTCTCTCACCACACACAAAAATCAACTAACAGACCTAAATGCTAAACCTGAAACTACGAAATTTACTACGTGAAAACATAGGGGAAACATTGAAGACATTAGTGTGAAAAATGTTCTTTTAGATAGAACCTCAGAGCCACGGGTAGCAAAAACAAAACAGACAAATGGGATTAGAGCAAACAGACGAGCTTCTGCACAGCATAAGAAATAATCAATAGAAATCTACAGAATGGAAGAATATACTCGAGAATTATTCATCCTATAAGGAATTGATATCTCAGAATGCATAAGGAACAAAGCTGCACAGAACAAAATAGTTTAAAATGTGCTAAAGACCAAAGAAGATGCTTCTCCAAAGAAGACAAATTGCCAGCAAATTGATGAAAAAAATCTTCAGTCTCACAAATCATGAGGGAAATGTTTATCAAAATCACAATGAGATATCACCTTACTCCTGTCAGATAGCTGCCATTAAAAAGAGAAGAATTAACAAATTCTGGGGAGGATGCAGAAAATAGGGAACTCATATGCACTGCTGGTGGGAATATAAATTAGTATAACCATTAGAGAAAACAACATGGAGATTCCTCAAAAATCTAAAAATAGAACTATGATATGAGATAGCAATCCCACTACTGGATATATATCCAAAGGAGATCAAGTCATTATACTAAAAGATACTTGCAATCCCATGTTTAATGCAGCACTAGTCACAATAGCTAAAATATATTAATCAACCCAGATGCTCTTCAGTGGCTGAATAGAGAAAATATGTTGTGTATACCGTATGATACTGTTCATCCATTAAAAGAATGGAACCTTGTGATTTGCAAAACCATAGATGGAACTGAAGGTGATTAAATAAACCAGACACAGAAATATGACATATTCTCACTTATTTGTGGAAACCATTAATCCAATCATGTAGAAAAAGATATAGGATTAGTAGTCATTTGCTTGAAACAAGTTCAGTAAAGGACACAGAAGCACAGAGTGGAGGAGTAGTTATAGTTCTTCCTCATCACAGTAGAGTAACTGAAAGTCTCTGATATATTTCAAAATGATTGAAAGAGTATGAAACACACAATGCATAAACATGACTAATGGTCTAAGTAATGGACATATTTACTAGACTAATTTGATTATTGCACATTGCATACATATATTGAGTTACCATAATGTGCCCCAGAAAGATGTTTGTATAGCTATTATGTCTTAATAAGAACAAAAAAACTAGCCACCAGTATTGTGCTCTGATTCATTAGCTGTGTGATGTCAGACAAGCCACGTGAGCTCTGAGATGTTTCACCAACTGCGAACTGTATTCGCCTACATGTTTATATGAGGACAGAGTGAAATTAACATGTAGAAGCACTTTGTAAATAATCAAGTGCTATCCAAATGAAAAGTTTTATTTTTATTTTTTTAAATATAGTGTATTGGTATTGCTCTGTTGAACTGAAAGATGGAATTAAGCTTTCGAGTCATATGTGTTTGAAACCTTATTAAAATTTGTGCATTTAAAAAAAATTTGTGCTGATTGTCATTAACTCATTTGTTTTGCTGCTTTCTGTGTGAGCAGCCTCATTTATTCAGTACATGGATTTAGGTTTCTGTATTCTGGAAGCAAGCTCTCATCCATAATGAAAAGGTGGAGATCTTATTTGCATGCAACAATTTTGCCCTCACTGCTGTCACTCCCTCTTACTCTGCAGATCCCGAAGCATTCGTTGCAACCCAGCCAGGATGATGTAGCTAGGATTTTATATCTTTTTTGTTTCCTGCTTTGTTAAATGATGCTGAGGTCAGGTCAAAGAAACAGAAGTTCGTTTTAAAAGCCAATTGTTAATTCATCGCCAAGTTGGTGGTAAAAGACTAAGGTGATTTTAGATAATGGCACAAGAACTAAGACTTTGTCTTATGAAAAACGTCACCATTAATATATCAATAAAGACATGTTGTTCCTGTAGCCCCTGTACATTTATTTATTAAACCATTCAGTCCTTAGGAGCGGTAGAAAAAATATTGTCGACCCTAGTTTCTATGTGATACATTGCACCATAAATGAAGTCCAAAGCGGTATCAATGACAAAAATCCAGAATTTTTGCTAATGCTGATATTTCCTTAATTTTATTTCTTAAATACTTTTCACGAAGTGAAAGGAAATCCTTGGTGTTTCAGAGAAAAGGCAAAACTGAAAGGTCAGTGACTAAAGGACATAGCATAGAGGTTGTGTTAGAACAGTTAGCTTATTACTCTAGGTTTTGGAATGTACATTAATTGTATTATGTGTCAGTCATGTTTGAAGATGCAGTGTCCTTAGTAAAAAGCATCAATTATTAATGTTTAATTTTAAGAAATTGTCCTTCAATAAACATTTTCTCTCAGTGTTAAGCAATGTTATGTGATATTAGATATCACATTCATGGCCCAGGAGTACTACTGATAACCTTCTACCCTTCTCCCCATACCATTCTTGTGAAATATACCATAGCTACAAATGAGTGAATAAAGCACCTATGCATATGCATACTTTAAAAATCAACTAAAATGAGCCAGATGTGGTGGTGCGAACCTTTAATCAGTACTTAGGAGACTGAGGCAGGAGGATCACAGGTTGAAAGCCATTCCCAGCAACTTACTGAGGTCCTCAACAACCTAGCGAGATCATGTTTCAAAACAGAAAATTAAAGAAAGCATAGAAATTAAAAGGATATTGCTTGGAGATAGAATACCTTTGGGTTCCATCCCCAGTAAACACACACACACACACAATCACATATGCACACACACACACACACACACACACACACACACACACAGTATAAGTTAAACATTTGTCTACCCACCACACAGGTTTAGAAATAGTATGTCACTTCTTGTTTGCCTCATTCATATTGTAATCCCTTTCTCTAGAATAAAAAAAAATAAATGAATATTAATTTTCATTATAGTTTAGTCAATGATGTGCATCATTTCATTAGATAAAATGTTATTTATTATTGCCATTCTCAAATAGAATCTTAATGTATGAATATGTTTTCTTCTGATTTGTATTTTCTCTTTTGTTTTACTATGTGACACATTTGTGTCTTGTGGGTTTTAAAACTTGTTTTATTTTGGTGGAATTTACATTATACAAACATTCCCATCTTGATCATTTATGAGTGTGACACTCTATGGCATTAGGTTCAATTTCTTTGTTTTTTGATCATTACCACTATTGGTCTCTAAATCGCTTTCATCTTCCAAAATGGAATCTCTAACCATTAACCAATTACTTTCCATTTCATCTTTCTGATATCTGAAACCAACTTTTCTTTCTGTCTCTACAAATTTAACTAATTTCTTGTGGTACTGGGGATTAAATTTCTGGCTTCTCAACCTCTGAGCTATGCCCTCTGTCATATGTTGTTATTTTATTTTGAAATAGTGTCAAACTAAGTTATCCAGGCTGGCCTTGAACCAGTGGTTCCTCCTATCTCTTCTCAAATACTACAGTTACAGGCATGTGCCACTGTACCCGCAAATTTTACTATGTTTGGTAACTCATATAAATGGAATCAAAATATTTTTAGTACTTTTGTATCTGGCTCATACCTATACCTATCCTAAGTGAAATAAGCTCATAGCTCTTTGATTATGTATTTTTATCTTTCTCTCAGTTGCAACACATTTATAGCTTTGAATCGACAGTGTCTCCTACCAACAGCATATTGCTGGATCTTTTTTTAAATCTGTACTGACAGCTTTTTATTGGATTGTTTAATACATTTTTACTTAAAATGGGTATTGATTTAATTGAATTTACATCTACCATTTTACTTTTTGTTTTCTATTCTGTCTCATTTTTCTTTTGATAGTCAATATTTTCTGCTCATTTTATATTTATCAACATTGTGTAGTATAATATTTAATTCCTTTAATGATTTTGTATAATATTTGTGTTATTTTCTTTTTCCTACGGTTTATCATAATATATCTTAACTTCTCAGAACCAATTCTGAAATTATTCTTATTTAACTCTAGTGATAAATAGAAACTATTATTCCTGTATCAGTGTATTTACTCCTTACCCCTGTGGTGCTATTTTTAATTTTATATCTGCTAGAAAATTCAAATATATTTTATAACTATCAACTCATATAATTTTGCATCTTTTAAAGGAGCTGAGATAAGAAAGATAAGTGGTTTATATTTTTGAAATTTATTTTGCTAAGCTTCTTGTTTACTACTTCTGCTTTGCTCCATTTTTTCAATGCATTCATGTTTCCACCTGCTGTAATTCTCTGACTTTGATACAGCTCTACCTCCACTCACATTTTTGTGCTTTTACTATTAAATAGACAAAATTCTTATGTATCATTATCTCAAATGTACAATCATTTACATTTTTAAACAAACACATTTTAAGTCAATTAAAAACATAGAAAATATATTATTTATATTGTTTTTTATAACAGCATCATTACTTTTGTCAGTAATCTTTGTTTATTTATATGTGTTAAAAACTTTCTGAGATATCTCGATTTTAGTGCAAAACACTTCATTTAGTATTCCTTTTAAGTTGGATCTGTTAGCAACAAATGTACTCGGTCTGTTAAAAAATCTTGCAGTGTCTTTATTTTGCTTTCATTTCATGCTCTTAGTTTTGCTGGATAATGCATGCCGGATGGCATTTTCATCCTGTCAGCACTTGGAAAGGCAGCCTACTGCATTTTAGTGTCCACTGTTTGTATGAGAAGTCTACTGTTACTATTCATGGTGTTTCTTTGTAGGGAATGAGCCATTTTGAGGGCAGAACAAGAGGGCAACAGAGTTAAACCCTCTGGTGATTGTTTCCCCATAGACACACCAAGATGAACAGCTAGCCATGTGGGAAACTACAGTCACAAGCACAAAGGAAACCATGTGAGAGACAAAGTGCCTGTCATTAGTAGAGCCAAAGAAAAGGTGCACTGAAGAAGTGAGGAAGAGAGTCAAGGTCCTTAGCACCCCTTTCCCTGCATTAAGCAGCACAATGTGGAGATACCTCCTGTGTAGGGAGGCAGGGGGGCTAAAGTCCAGGCCTGTACCTGAAATCGAACACCAGTTCCACCACGGAGAAACCCAGCACTTTGCAGAACCACGTGACCTCTACCACTAATATCAGGTATCAAAGAATGGGAAACAAGATTTCACTCATTGGGGAGGAGGACACGAAAGCTCGCTCATGTTTGCCTTGGAACTCAGCAGTTGGAAGAAGCCTCAGGCCTTGTACGCGAGTCAGAATTCACAAATGGAGATTGTACCAGAGGCTGGGGGGGAGGAGATGGGAAAACGTTGGTCAATGGGTACAAAGTTACACCTGAGTACATTATGATGTGCTATTGTTCAATAAGGTGACTAGAGACAGCAGCAATGGGCGAGACATTAGAAAAATCTAGAAGAAATGATTTTGAAAGTTTTCCATGAAGAATCAACAAATATTTAAGGAGAAAATTATGTTTAACCATCTTAAACATTGTACATGGCATACTTTTGTTGAAATATCACAAATTACCCCATTAATGTATGAAACTTTTATGTTTTATGTACCAGTTAAAAATAAATTTAATTAAATCCTTTATTATAAAAGAGATAAGTCAATTTTCTCCTCTTGGTGCCAAGATATTTTTGGCTTTCAACATTTTGAATGTGAATGTCTTATTTTTTATCCTACATGGGGTTCAGTAAGATTCTTGGATGAATAAATTAATGCTTTTAATCAAATTTGAGGTATTTTGAGTTATTGCCTCTAAGTATTTTTCATTTCATTTTGCTCATTTTCTTATGGTAGTCATATTATTCATTTATTGATGCATTTAATGGTCTCCTACATTCGTTTGCTATGCTGTCATGTTGCCACTTTTTCTCTCTATCCTTTACAATGCATAATCTCTAATTCACTATCTCTAAATTCAAGGATTCTTTCTTCTATTCTTAAAAATCTACAGATGCATGCCTCTGATCAGCATTTGTTTCTTTTATTGTACTACCCCCAGAAATTCCATTTGGCTACCATCTCTTCTCTTAATATTCTCTTTTCAATGAAATGTTATCTTTACTTCTTTAAGTATGTTTTCCTTTAGTTCTAAGAACATCTAAAATGACTACGTTTAGGGTCTTTGCAAAGCTGTGTATGTTTCCTGCTCTTTTTTTCCTTGTACATGGCTTACCATTTTTGTATAGATTTTAATTTTATGTATTTATCTGAAAACATAGATACTATATTGTAGAAAATCTGAGTGGGGATGCTCTTCCCCACCCAAATACATATATATATATATATATATTTTTTTTTTTTACAGTACTGGAGATGTAACCCAAGGGCTTTCTACCTCCGAGCTACACCCCCAACCCTAATTTTTATTCTTTATTTTGAAACAAGCTCTCACTAAATTATAAAGGGTCTCACTAAGTAGCTGAGGCTGCCTGTGAACCTGTGATCCCTCTGTCTCACCTGCCAAGTACCGTGTGCCACCATGTCTGGTTCCCACCCAAATATTTTTTATTACTATTTACTTGTGGTTGTGTGTGTGTGTGTGTGGGGGGGTGTCTTGAATGGGTCATTGTATTAAAGTCCATTTATCTTGAATTGAAATTGTTCCTCACAGGACACATCTCTGGACACGCATACCGTCACCCCTCGGATGAGAGGGATTTTAGTAAGCCTTTTTTTTTAATACCTTCCCGTGCTCTAAGTTGCTCGTTTTAGTTGGGATGACACCCAGCTGTTAGTCCACAGTGATTGCCAGAGTTTGTTTCTATGCGGAGGTGTTCAACATTCTGTTCTTATGGTTTGTGTCTCGACCTGGGCCAAGACACCGAGTCAGTGCTCCAGAGCTGAGTATGTGGACAATAGTCTCCCATCTTGAATGGTACACTGCTTTTTGAGTAGGGTAGAGGCAGTAACATTTGGTTTTTTTAAGCTTATTTCTATGGGTGTGTACTGTCCACCATACAAGTGAACTTGCTTGAGGGAAATCAAGGTCTCACTTTTGTCTTGCATTATCTGAGTTAGAATCTTCACTTATGAGCCGGGCATGGTGGTGTACACTAGTAATCCCTGTGCTTGGGAGGCGGAGACAAGAGGATCACAGAGGTTTGAAGCCAGCCGCGCTGGCTTAAGAGACCCTGTTTCCAAATAAAAATATATTTTAAAAAATAGGTGTCTGGGAGTGTAGCCTGGAGGTAGAAAGGTTTCCAGGTACCCTAGTACCACACAAAAAAAAAAAGAAAAGAAAAGAAATCTTCATCTTATGAGTAGAGACTTAGGGGAAGAAGTGATCTTTCGCCTTTCAGCTCCTATCACCTACAATTAAGTTCTTCAATAGGTAGTCCTGGGTAGTGGGAAATGCTAGCAGTTATCTCTCCCTCACCCCCCATGGAGATACTGTAGCTTTTGGGAGCCTGGAAAGTGGAAGCCTTTTTTTGGCCACACCTGGATACATTGGAGCTTTTATTATACTCAGTTTAGGAAGTGGGAAGGAGTAGATTGTGTTTCAAATACCATATTCTCATTGTTCTTTCCAAGATTTAGTGTTGCTTGAATGAGCGTATTTTAAATATCTTGTATACCCTGAGGAATATTTCTGCAGACTTATGATCATTATTATTTTCATTGTCTAAATTATTTTTTTAATTATTTATTTTAGTACATCATGGTTCCTGGTCTTCTCTTCTCTTCTCCTCTTCTCTTCTCTCTCTTCCTCTTTTTCTCTCTCTCCCCCTTAACCCCCAGACAAATGACCAGAGTTCCTTACTCTGCTGTTCCAGAAGTAAAATGAATTTTATTCATGTCTAATTCTTCCTCCCTGTCTATGACAATCAATTCTATTTTGAGTCTGCCACTTTGCAAGGGGACTTCAAGGAACTTTGGTATCTATTCCTCAAGTTATTTTTCTCAAATTACATTAACTCAATATATTTTCCTTTCCATCCTAAGCAAGATAGTCATCCATATTTGAGCTCTTAGTGCTAATTTAGGGATTATTTTGAGTGGAAAATTCTATAAGGTGCCTTCATCAGTAAGTTTTCTGCATTCCCTTAAGTTCATAGCGAATAAAGTGGAATCTTAGTAAAGCTTTTCAAATGAGAAGTCTTTAAAATTTATTATCTAGTTTTAAAAACATGTTTACTTTCTTTTACATAGTATGATGCTTTGGTTTTAAATTTCTTGGCGTTTTTGGCAACCAATATGTCTAAAATCTTCAGAAAGATAGTGTCAAAACTTATTTTTAGAGTATATTTTCATTCTCACACAAGTAAGTGCAAAAATGTTAATAGAGACTGAAGTTGTTTTGCTTTGCACACAAATACATGCAACATACACAACAAATAGTAATGTCTCTGGCTCTATATCTAAGTGCTCTCAAATACACACAGAATCATGAAAAAAATAAGACATAGCATGCGTGTTGTATGGCCAAAGAGCATCTTCAGAGATTCCCTGTTGGAATTAAAAGTCACTTTTTAGCTCTTTAAATTTAGGCAGAGAAATTAATGTTCTAAAACATTGTCCTTCCATAAATTGGAATAAGTATTTTCAAAACACTGAAGTGCTTATAAACATTCAATGATACAACACGTAAAAGAGAAAGAAAAATGACTGGTAATCTCACTTAGCATCTCTAATTCCATCCATTTTCCTGTAAATGACCTAATTTTGTTCTTCTTTATGGCTGGGTAAAATTCCATTGTGTACATATCCCATAGTTTTGTAATCCATTCATCTGTTGATGAACATATTGGCCAGTTCCACAGTTTGGCTATTGGGAATTGTGCAGCTATGAATCTATAGATATACATGCATTGGTTTGGTAGTTTGTTTTCCATTCTGTTGGGTAGATACCCAGAGGTGGTATTGCTGGATCTGGGGAGAAAAAGGGTCAGAAGGAACTCTAGCCAAAGAAGGAGAAACCATAGATGAGAAAATATGGTGACCAAACTGAGGGGGATGGGAGGGGGGAAGAAGAAAATTCCCTACATTCCCAAACATATCAGAATCTATCACTAAGCCAAACAGAAGAAGGAAGAGTGTGTGTGGTGGGAATTGGGGAAGGGCTAATTGGGTGATGTGAGCATGTACGCCTCTACCATATTTACTCCATTAAGATGACTGCAATGCACCAATAAAATAATTTAAAAATAACTTAAAAATAAAAATTAAAGAAGACAAAGCAGGCATAAAAAAAGAAAAGTGATTTGACTCATTATGCTTCAACCTACCTCAATGTATTTATGCTTTCATAGCATACCAGTCAGTATTACTCATATTGGGAAGACAATTAATTTGATCTCCACATAATTAAAGATGATTTTTATTAAAACAAACATTTCTTATGTAGTAGATTTACATTTCGGTACATAGTTTAAGGAAAAGGAAAATAGTGATTATGGAAGAAAAGGAGGATCATAGATACTTAGAGTTAATTTCTCTCCTACCACCACAACCTCACAGGCATTGCGTTTGAGTTTATATTGACTGCTATGTACATATTTGAGAAATGATGCTTGAAAGTTCCTTTTAAAGGTCTGAGAATGACTAAGACTTTGTGAGCCCTATCAAATGGCAATTATGTACCCCTTTGTCTAGATTATAATTAAGGAAAAATTTACCCAAATGGAAGCTCTCTCAGAAAATTAGGTGATAGTAGAATGATGATTGTGTACAAAAAAAAAAAAAAAAAAAGGTGAGCCCTTTTAAAGATAGGAATTTGTCAGTTAATTATCTGTTTTGCATATAGCTTTCACAAGGCAGGCAAATTCTCTTTAGGACTAAATGTAATCTATGATCTTCTCCAAATCTAGAGCAGCAGTGTTCAAACTGTTGTGAATATGAGCATCATCTGAAAGCTTTTAAAAACACAAATCCTTGAATATTCTAGATATTAGACCTCTATGAGAGGTCTAATCTATCTGGTAAAGACCTAATCTATCTGGTAAAGATCTTGTCCCATTCTGTGGGCTTTCTCTTTAGACTCTTGATGATTTCCTTTGATGAGCAGATACTTTTTGATGCCATCTCACTTATTCTTGTTTTAATTTCCTGAGTTTTGGGAGTTTTGTTGAGGAAGTTTCACCTGTGCCTATATGTTGGAGTGTTGAACCTGTGCCCTCCTCTAATAGCTTCACAGTCTCTGGTCTAACTTCCGTGTCTTTGATCCATCTAGGGTTGATTCTTGTGCAGGGTGAGAGGTAAGGATTCAGTTCTATTTTTCCAGCACCATTTTTTGAAAAGGCTGTCTTTTCACCAACCTCTGTATTTGGCCCCTTTGTCGAAGATCAATTAACTAGTAGTGCATGGATTAGTTTCTATATTTTCTTTTCTCTTCCATTAGTCTGTGTGCCTGTTTTTGTGCCAGTACTTTACACTAGAAAAACAAATAACCAATCAAGAAATGGGCAACTGAATTGAACACTCTCCCTTTCTCCCTCCGTAAACACCTTAAGTGAGATTGGTAGTAATACATTTCAATATGGGCATATTATTTGAACCGTTTCCCTCTCTCCCCCAGTCTCCTCTCTTCTACTGTTCAAATTTGTATATTTTACAATTTATTTTATTGCCTAGTTTGTCTGTGTAGGAGTTCCAATACAATGTGTAATTGAAGTGGTATAAGTGGACACTGAAGTTTCTATTTCCGATTTTGGGTAAATGGTGTCAGTCCTTCATTACTAAGTGTATAAGCTAGGAGATTTTATAAATGCCTGTCACAATTTGAGGAATTTCCCTTCTGTTCATCGTTTAGTAGATATTTTTTAAGGAATGGGTGTTTCGTTTCTTTTCACAAGTGCTACAGTGCGTAAATTGAGATGATCATTTGAATTTTTCCTTTATTCTATTAAGATAGGATATTACAATAATTGATTTTGCATGTGGAAGGATACTTGCATCCCGGGATGAAGTCTACACCATCATGGTATATAATCGTTTTAATATAATGTAGATTTAGGTATGATTATATTTGGTTAAAGATTTTTCCATCCATATTCATAAAGTCTATTGTCTTATAATGTTTTCTTTCAATAACTTTGTTTGGCTTTGGTATCAGGGTAATTGTGGTGTCATAAAATGTATTCTATTGTTAGAGGAGTATGAAAAAGATTGTTGCTAATTATCTTTAAATGTTTGGGAGAAATGACCACTAGTGCTCTCTGATCTAGGCTTTATCGTTAAATTGTGGTTGCTCATTCAATGTTTAATTTAATATGAGTCTCTACAGATTTTCTATACATCTGAGTCCATCTTTGTAGTTTGTGCCTTTCTAGGAATCTGTTTCTTTTATTCTGATTGTCTAATTTGACAACATTTTTATAGTATTCCCTTATAACCCTTTTTATTTCTGTAGTGTCCACAACAAAGTCCCCATTTTCAGTTTTAATTTTAGCAATGTATGTCTTCTCTCTTTCTTCATTAGTCATTCTAACTAAAAATTTGTTAATTTTGTTGATCTTTTTAAAAGACAATCTTTTGGTATCCTTGATTTTCTTTGTTGTTTTCTTTTGTCTATTTTATTTCAAATATATTTTTAATATTTTCTTATTTGAGGTTTGTGTTTAGTTGCTCTTAATTTTCTAGCTGTTTTATACTTTTATTGACACACTGTAGACTTCATCATAATATAGTTCACAGTGATAGTGACATACACGCACAAAGCGGGTGAGTTTCCCCACGGCTCCTCCCCACTTCCTTACTTCCCTATACAAGATACTGCTATTGCTATTGGTATTCTCACATATGTACATAATGTCATTGGACCGATAGAAGTAATTCCTTTATTGATCTTCCTTCTCATGTCCCACCCTCCCCTGGATCACCTCCCTCACTCAACTGGAGCTTCTCCATTTTCTGAAGTCCCTCTGGTATCCCAATTACTTCCTAGCTTCCGTGTATTAGAGAAAACATATGACCTGTTACTTTCTGTGACTGGTAATCTCACTTAACACAATGTTCTCCGGATCTATCCATTTTCCTGCAAATTACATCATTTTTTCTTTATTGCTGAGTGAGTGGAATTCCATTGTGTACATAACTCATAATTTTGCAGTTCATTTATCTGTTGATGGAAACCTGGGCTGGTTCCATACTTTGACTATTATGAATTGAACTGCTTTAAACATATATTTGCATGTATTACTATGGTAGTCTGCTTTCAATTCTTTGAGGTAGGTACTCAGGAGTAGTATAGCTGGGTCTTATGGTAGGTTCATTCTCATTCTGCTGAGAGTTCTCCACACTTGTTTTCCAAAGTAGTTGCACTAATTTGTAACCCCACCAAAAATGTATTAGAGTTTCCACTTCTCCACCTTGACAGCATTTGTTGTTGTTGTGTTTTGAATGATTGCCATTCTAAATGGGATTAGGTGAAATCTCAGTATAGTTTTGATTTGCATCTCTCTGATTATTAATGATGTCACACACTTGTCTATGTATTTATTTGCCATTTGTATTTCTTCTTTCGTGAAGTGTCTACTTAGTACACTTGCCCACTTTCTGATTGCATTATTTGTTTTTTAGTGTTAAATTTTTTAAGTACTCTCTCAGAGAAACAGCTGGAAAGCATACCCTTTGTGTCAATCCTTCAAGCAATTCTCAGACAGATCAAGACAGAGTGCTTTGGGAATAAGGTCTATTCTGCTTCTTCTGGAATCAGATACTCGCACTAGGAATGTGGTCTATTATCTCTAGGACCTTCATTATACTGGAGAGAGATGTCAGTAGAATAAGTTAGATCTTTCAAAGATCTCTGATCTTTTGGTGACCTTTCTCCTGATCATGTGTTGATTTTAGTTACCATTCATCTTTGACTACCTTCCAGAGTTCTGATAAGGTTGAATCAGATGTTCAGTCAATATACACATTTATTTATGTGATTAAGAATCATATATGCATTGTAGTTTGCTGCAGGTCTCATTTATCAGAAATCCTTGTTGTGCAGTTTGCTAGCAGGATGAATTCTTATCAAAATTCTGGGTAAGCTGGTTTAACATCTTAATATATTTGGTTTTCAAATACTTTTTGTGTGAGAAATTTTTGACATGTCAATTTCATTACACTACATTTACCCATTATATAATCAAACTAATACAGATGTTGCCATGAAGATATTTTGCAGATACAATTAAAGTATTTATCAGTTGGCCTTAACTAAAGCCATTACCATGCATATTCTAGATGGCCTGAATCAATCAACTGAAAGGACTTGACTTTAAGATCTTTCCTGTTATGTAAAAAACAAAATTCGCACGTGACAAACTTGGTTATTTAACTAACATGACGAACTTTGAGGTTTTAACCTCATTTCTTCTTGCTTCTTATGATAAAATGAAAGAGGAGAGAGATATATTAAGGCATGGATTATTAAACAAAATGAAACATGGGCCTAATAATTTGAGAAATTCTACCATAGGATAAAAAATGCTCCCCAGGCGTGGTGGTACACATTTATAATCCCAGCATTGGAGAGGCTGAAACAGGAGGATCGTGATACATGGACAGCCTCAGCTACATAGAGACGCCCTTTGCAACTCGGTGAGACCCTGTTTCAAAAAATAAAAAAGAAGTTGGGCATGGTGGCACGCACTTGTAATCCCAGCATTTGGGAGGCGGAGACTGGAGAATCGGTTTGCGGACAGCCTAAGCTACTTAGTGAGACCCTTTCAACTCAGTGAGACCCAGTTTTAAAGAAAACAATTTAAATTACTTTTTTTCAACGATAAAAATCTGAGTTTTCAAGTGAAAATTGGAGTATTAGAAAACTTAACTCTAACTGTCAGCTTGACAGCTTCGCAGTATCAAAAGGCTTTTTTTTATGAGCTAGTGATGGTTTTTTGAATATTACTTTTTTGGTATTTTTTATGATGTGTCAATATTTACATGTTCTATATAACTCATTGAACCATTTTTTCCAAATGAACAAGGCATGATGTTGCAAAATACTGTATGTAAAAGATTCATTCATATTTGAAAAATTGACTAATGGGTTTTAAGGAAACTACGTACGTGATTTTTTATTTCATATAAACATTCTCTAAAAAACTACCATGAAAGTCTTGATAAAGTATCAAATATAAATATCCATAATTATGTGAAAAAGGATATTAACATGGTCTATTTTAACAGACCAAATAATGTTATATGCATATATGAATGTATTACTGTGAGCATCACTATCATGTACAACTACAATGTGCCAATTAAATATTTTAAAAGTTCTTCCTTTTCCAAATTAAATTCTCCATGGTGTCATATTTTCTACACAAGCTTAAACCAAAGTAATAAATATAAGAGAATAAATGTAAAAGCAAGTGTCAGAATCCAGATGGAATTTACGAAGCCAGACAAAGTTTTTCAAAACATCATATAGTGTAAATCTTCTCACACTTTTTATATAACGTACATATTTTTTCCTTATTATGTACTGGATATCACATTTATAATTTATTTTTATTGGTGCATTATAGTCTCACATCATAGTGTACATCCATATTGACAATGCCATCGGCAACACATTTGTAATTTTAAATTAATTAATAAACATTTAAAATATTCCTCAGTTTTAATTCCTGATACTATGTATATATCAAGAGGTATCCGCTACATAAATCAAAGCTCTTTAAGAATCTGAATAACTTTAAGATTATATTAGGGCCCAAAGTTAATGAAAGAGTTTGAGAAACACTGGCATAAACTATAAATCTGGTGCTAAAGTTTCGATCCAAATTAGAATTTAACTAAATGCACTAATCAAGTATCCATTAATGAATACTTACATACACATTTGCATATGCTAAATGACCCCTCAAGGGATTTTTGCATCTCTGATCAGGACTCTGAAACCACCTTTTTTGTTTCTTTAAATTTTTCTTCTGGAGTCGAAGGACTCGTGAAATGTGAGCATTAAAGATGCTCAAATGTCTTGATTAAATGTATATAAATGAAAATGTAATCAGTGAACTCATGCATAAACAACAGTTTCTCTTGAATTGCTTCACCCAGGGATTCTTGCTTTAATTAATTAATTAATTAATTTTTGACATATTCTAATTCTGCTTGAACCAATTGTGTTCTTAAGAGACCAGGAGACAAGGAAATAAATTAAACTTCAGGCACTTGATGGTCTTTATCTTTGAGGAGCATAATTTAAAGCTTATGTTCCAGAATGGTAATTCTAGCATGTTTTGTGAACCCTGTGAAGGACACAGCAATGGAATTCTTATAAAAATTGTGGGCTTTGAGGTTGTTGGTTGTTTTTGAAACCTCCAGTACATTAGCTTACAACAAAGTAGAGGATAGAAGTATTGACATCAAGAAATATCATTTGTAACTTAATTCTTTTCCTTGAAGTCTGTATTCATTCTTGTCCACACAGCTGAAGCAATGTGGATGGCTTCTTTGTTCAGTCATTTGCATGTGCATTTTAGTGAATTTATTCTCTTTACATTATAATTTGTAAGTTGCTGTGAACTTGGTGGTATGTTTACATATGTATACCACCCCACTGGCGCTCCCCCCCACCAAGGGTCTGGGGATGGAATCCAGGGACATTCTACCTCCAAGCTACTCCCTCAGCCCTATTTTTTATTCTTTACTTTGAAACCAGGTCTCACTGAGTTGCGGAGGGCCTCACTAAGTAGCTGAGGCTGTCCTTGAACCAGGATCCTCCAGTCTCAGCCTCCCAAATGCTGGGATGACAAGCTTGCGCCACCACACCCGGCCACTGGCACTTTCTGAAAAGAAAATACTTAAATGCTCTCTGGTAGTTGTAATAGCATTATGATGAAATTTCTTTATTAATCCATTTGGGTTTTAAAAGTAACAAACCAGAAAATTAATGGCAAGACACATTTGTGTTGTTGCTACCTTCTTTCTTTCTGGCTACTGCTTCTTCTTTCTTATCATATAATCTGTTTAAAATTATAACTTTTGAGTTATTATTATTATTATTTGAATTATTGTTAATTACTGAGTGACTTGATATTCTTCTCTACCTTGCTTGCTTATTTCTGAGCTTCTTGCCCATAAATCTACGTACATCATTTGCTCTATATAAGAACCAGAGACCAACATTGAGACTTGCTTCTATGTTGAATTCAGACAGATATTAATATGAATTCCAGTTTTTTTCTAAATATAGCAAGGATATATTATACAAATCATGTTCATAATAATGTAAGACTTAACTTCCCTTTCAGTAATTACCATTTCATTTCAATTATTCATGGTACCTCTAATTCATATTCAATCATGAAATTAAGTAAGATTGCATTGTGAAGTTATAGAAAAATTGCTTTACACTATCCTTCATTTGGCAAAAGCCCCAATTACACTGACACTCTCCGTTGTGCTCAAGAACATAATTTTACACTTACCGCGAGGCTTAAGTTTCTAAGATGACACTGAATGATTTTATTTCATTTCTGTGTTCAAAGAGTGGAGTTCTCAATTAGCTCAAATGTATGTGAATGTATGTATTATGTGTGTGTCATAAGACAAAATTGTTATATTTCAGAATGCCTGTGAATTTTCACTTCAGTAATGCATTTCACCCTGAGATAAGTGTTGTATTTTCATTTTATTTGTATAAATATGAATATTTGAAAAGTACTGGGATTCTGCACCTTTTATTGTGGTATCTCTAGTTTGGCTCCATAATATAGTAGAGATTTCTACTCAATTTCTTCTATAATTCAGCTTCAGGTTTTTGGTAATCCATTTAAAGGTGTACTGCTATATTATCCTAACTGTCATAAATGTTGGTGAAGTCCATTTGGGGATTATTAGAGAAATGTGTTATAGGTGTTAAATTATGATATTTCCCGTGCTTAGTGGTTTTTTAGATTTATATTAGGCAAATATTCCCATCAGTTCAGAGAGTATAGCAAATTGAGCTCAGAAGAAAAATTTGCATATTCTGATATACCTGGAGGCAGAATTGAGTTCTTTGTTTTAATTAAAGCAACAATTAATGCACAATAGTTTTTTTTTTTATGCTGCATGATTTGACCGGTTGGCTTAATTAGGTGGAAAATTATATGTTTCACTTAAACACAGGATGATTTTGCTTAAAAACAAGATATTTCATTTTTCTTTTTTTTTTTTTTTTGGTGGTACTGGGGTGGAACCCAGAGGCTTTCTACTTCCGGGCTATACTCCCAGACCCATTTTCTATTTTATTTGGAAACAGGGTCTCACTAAGTTGCTGAGAGCCTCACTAAGTAGCTGAGGCTGGCTTCAAACCTGTGCGATCCTCCTGTCTCAGCCTCCCAAGCGTGGGGATTACAAGCGTGCGCCACCACGCCTGGCAATATTTCATATTTCTAAAAGGATATTCTCTGCTTTTGTAAAGCTTATTTCTTGCTTTTAATTTCTTCCTTGAGATGGACATTACATGTGGCGGTTTTGACAGAAATGACTTTTTTTCATCCTGTTCTGTTTCTCTTTCTCTTTGAGGTTAGTATTACACTTCTCTACAGTGGAAAGAACTCAGATATTTGAGTTCAGTGTGTATGAGTTTAGATCTTAAATCTTTTTGTTTGTTTGTTTTGAGGTACTGGGGATGGAACCATGAGGCATTGTACCTCTGAGCTATACCTCCAGCCCTGTTTTTTATTCTTTATTTTGAAAGAGGGTCTCACTATGTTGCAGAGAACCTCACTAAGTAGCTAAGGCTCTCTGTAAACCGCCATTCTCTGGTCCCAGCCTCCTGAATACTGGGATTACAAGCATGTGTCACCATACCCAGCCCCCTAAATCTTTTTAATTTTTTATTCATTCAATGAGTATATGTGGAACCAGGCATTGTCCCTTGTATTCTGGAGGTAATGGAGAAGAAGAGAAATGTATTTTTGCCCTATTGGGATTTATAGTTTATTTAAGTATAGTCCAGAAAACAAGAAAGCAAAACATTAAGTTTTTTAAATATCACTTTAAGAACAGTCTTCGATATGCAGAATTTCAGGCCATGTTCTATCAAGGTATGAGGGAGTACACAAGGACAGAAGACAGTATGTTTGGGCAAAAGGAGCTCACTGAGATGAAATACCAAATAAGGCCTCAAGGCAGGACTCTGGGTGCTTGTACATCTGTATTTGCCAGTCACTACCACCAAACTTTGAGAAGTAGGTGTGGCCTTAAGGAAAAGGCTCAGCTACCAATATTTAGAAGTAGCTGAGGAAACAGATGTCTTAGTTCTAAAAAACATCTTGGTGGTTCAACACCTCACCTATTGTTGCGGTGTGAGACGATATGGTTTTGGGGAAACTGTCCCCGACGGGACCCCTGTTAGGGTTCCAGACACAATTTCCTTCAAAACACAAAAAAACCCAAAACAGAAAAAGCACGGGTTCTTGTCTTGAGCTAAGGGTGAATACACATTATCCCAGACTCTTGCTGAAGATTTAAAGAAATTTATTAAAAAGATAGAAATACAGAAGGCAGTTAAAGCCCCGTGCCATTCAGAAATGGCACGGGGTGGGGGTGGGGGCGATTCGAGCGAATTCACCAAAGGGACCACACATGGACTGCCTAGATCTCTTTTCATGAAGGTCAGGTCGACCCCCTCCTGCCATCCAAGCTAGCTTATCTAATCATGTAGATCTGTCTTTAGAGAAAGTCCTGGTTCCCCTCTCCTATCGACTTGCTAATTACTTTTAGCTAAGTCAATCTAAGTTTCAATAGCTGTTTACTTCCTGACTGAAGCCAAGCCTTTCTCTCTCCAGGTATGCCATTTTGACACAATTATTTCTGAAATATATGTATTAATAATCATAGCTTTCTCAAATCTTCCTAAGCCATTCCCAATACTGGTATACCCATGACCCATGCTAATATGTATTTTAATGGGTTATACAAGTATACCTGAAGACCACATGGGAGAAGTATTTAATCTACATTGAAGAACGTAGTCGGGTGTGGTGGAGCACGCTTGTAATCCCAGCATTAGAGAGGCTGATACTGGAGGATCACGGTTTGCGGACAGCCTTAGCTACATACTGAGGCCCTCCATAACTTAGGCCCTGTTTCAAAATAAAGAATAAAAAATAGGGCAGGGGGTGTAGCTCGGAGTTCAGTGCCCCTGGGTTCCATCCCCAGACCCGCAAAATTAATTAATTAATTAAGGAACGTCAGTGAAGTTGCACTGAAGGCAATATCTCTTAAAATTAAACCTGTATAATGAAATATTTGAACTACAAACATGGGGAGTTCTAGTCGTAATTCAAATGCAAATAATCAAGGCAAAATTGAGCACTGAGTGTTGAGAAAACTCAAGTGTGTTTAGATATAGAATCAGGGGAAGAGCTTTGAGATATGGGGGCAAAAAGGTCAATAAGCTAGGCATGTCTTCTTTACTATATCAATATTTTATTCCTAAGGACTATGTGACCTTGAGCAAATTACTTCACCCCACTGTGCCATACTTTCCGGATCTATATAATATGAAGAAATATTACCAGTTTCAAAGGATTATGCTGGAGATTGAGTGAAGCAATGTGTTATGATCCAAGCATGGGGCCTGGCAAGTGGTGGGCACCCTTCTACTCTTAAGTAGATAAGTGATAACTTAGTTGCAATTTGGATGTATATCAAGGCCCCTTCATTCCAAATATCTTCCTCTCCCATAAACTATGGGAATTTTGGTGTTCTCGTTATGGTGCTAACATTAGTAGGAGGATGGCAAAATAATGAGATAACTTCATTCACGTTGGGGAAACAGGGGAAACTGAATGTACAGGAGGAGGTGGTAGAAAGAGAGAAGCCTCTTTAAGGACACATTTATTCTTAAAATATAACATTCAGTTTAATTGGATAATTTTGAAAATTTTTATCTGATATTTTATAAATAAAGAAGTTTCATTTTGTTTATCAGTTTGGAAGGAATGAAAGCAATGTCCTTCTTTAAATGGGATATAGGGAGATGAACCCAATTTTATATATAAATTCAAGCTCAGGAAATAATCAGAGCTGGACAAACCTATTTATGTATAGAAATATTTGTTACATGGCTATTTATAAGAGCAAAAGGTTGAAAAAAGTATCAATTAGTGGTAAAATAATTATGAATGCTTAGATATTTTTACTCATAATATTATAGATTAATTTTAAAGTTTAGCTTTACAAACAATATCAGTTTCCATGTATGCTACAATCTCTAAACTGTATACTTTGAGACTATGGTAACTTTTTATTAGGAAACCAGATCATTTTTATATTTCTAATAATAAATAAGAAGGTATAAGGAAATGAATGGTATCTTAGTGTCTGCTGCCATAATGGAATATCAAGGATTGGAGAGTTTAAAAATAGAAATTGATTTAGATTATTGTTCTGGAGGGTGAATGTCCAGAAATATGGCACCAACACTTGCTCAGCATCTGGTAAGGGCCTTCTTGGTGCCCCTTTAACAAGGGAGAGGGCATCACCTGACCAGACACAGCTCAGCTCTCTCTTCCTCTGCTTACAAAGCCACTAATCCTATCAGGGAAGCCTCACTCTCACGACCTCATCTGATCCCAATTATCCCCCAAGTCCACACTTCAAAATACCATTAACATGTATATCCAGGCATTCAGTTTCCAACCAACTTTTATAGGACACATTGAAACCATAGCGGTTGGACTGCATTTTGTGTATGAATAGACTTAACACTTTGTAGTATTCAGACTGGAAATTGAAGGTAGTAGTAATTTAAGTGAAATCTGTAAAGGAAGAATATCACATCGATGAATATTCTTTGCAGTCTAAAGGAAACCAAGTATGAAGAAGAGTAAAAAGAGAAGTGACATCAGAATGTGATGTAAAAAAGAATGTGACATAAAGAAAGAATAATTTTCAGGAGTGTTCATATACTTTCATGAACATTTGATTGTTAGAATTATTATGGAAAGCTAGGTATATTTAGAGCACCTTCTTACCTTTTAAAACAGTATGATGTATTGTAATAATTTTTATCTTTAACATAATTTATATGCATAAATGATTGTCTATCACTATTGTGGCTTAAACTTTATATATACACCAATTGTAGCTTTCTCACTAATTTGTGTATCTACTGAACTGTCTACTACTGTGTTAATATATTGGAATTTTAATTAATATATTGAATTATATTGAGCGATCATCCTCTCCTGGAAAGCAGCCTCTGAGCACAATAATGGATTTTGGGGTCATTTATAGGCCCCACAGAAGGTTAGTTTAATAAATAAGAAAGCAATTCTGACACTTGAACTCGAGATTTCCCATTAGCATGGGAGTGTAACATAGCATGGAAGTGTGTAAAGCTATGTATAATGTTTATACAAGAAAAAGTATCATTGAAAAGAATACATGTACTATATTTCTTTAATAATAATTTCATTGAAACACCCCTGTAAAAACATACATGTTTTTGTGTATAAAATGTAATGTTGATTTAAATGAAGCCTGTTAAAGAGATACTCCTTTCATTCTATGTGTTTGTGAGAATTGCGTAAGAATACCCAAATCCTTGAGTACACCAAGAGTAATGGAAGCAATTTGCTGAAATCGAAGTGTTTTATGGTGATTTTCTTCTTTAGATGTAGATTCATTGAGGGCAGTTTATTAATACTGACTACATTTCTAGATGCATTATGTTAAACAGTAGGATTCCAGAAGTCTTTTGAAATTCAAAATATAATATGAATAAAAATATGCACACCTCAGGAGCTGATATGCCTTCTTTGTGCATGTGTTCATGGTGTTTATGACCTCTTCACAAAGTGAGGGGAAAGAAAGGACCAAGAAATAACTCTGTGATAGGGAAGATACAGAATAATAAAGAGGCCATATACCTGAGAATATGGGGGAGAAAAAAAGAGTCTCCATAAAAGTCATAAGCTATTATTTATAAAACTTAATTTCAAAGACCTCTCTTCAGGAGAATACCTCACCTCAAATGAGTTTATTTTGCTTTTATGCCAGTAAAGCTTATTTTCCCCAACTGCAGTGGGAAAAAAATCGGTTGTCAGAAACTCTCCAAGACTTGTCTGCTAAAGGATTTTAGTACAATATAAAGGAATGGATGGGTTTGGGAAACAAAATACTGTCACCCTTTTTGTCACCCAGTCCCAGTGGTTTGGCCATCATGAACCTGAGACTCTGAGGTCCACATAAGCAGGACTTGTCTGGATCGGGGGATGAACAGCATATCGTTGATGATGATGTTTATTGCATTTTTACCATTTAAAATACCATTTTCTAAGCCAGGCTTGGTGGCACATGCTCTAGCATTTGGGAGACTGAGACCAGAGGATCAAGGTTTGTGGACAGCCTCAGCGACTTAGCAAGGCCCTTTGCAACTCAGTGAGACTTTCAAAAATAAAAAGACTAAAAAATAGGACAGACGACAGTGTAGCTCGGAGGTACGTTGCCCCTGGGTTTTCTCCCCAGCACTGCAACAAACAAACAAAAATTATCTTATTTATTGTCAGTTTTTATACTCAAAACTAACAACTGGTCACTGTATTTTTGGAATGTTTCTGGCCCCACTTTAGAAATAAGTAACAGAAACACCAAAGTCTGGATCTAGATTAAGTTGAATCGTTGCTCCACTGATAGAATGCCCTTAGCAAGTGATTTTGCTTTTCTGAACTTTAGTTTATCTATTTCTAAAGTAAAAAATAATCATTTTAGCAGTGTACTTATGAGGATAAAATGATAAAAAATAGTTGAAAGTGTCTTACAAAAGAAATTAGTTCCATTTTCTTCCCTACTCAGGAGTAAAGCCAGAAGACTCAGGCCCATACTGGCCATAGATTAAGCTCAGAGACTCAGTAAAGTCTGGATGGGTTTAGCAGATTTCAGATGTGGGGTTCCAAGTTTAAGACATTTAAAATAGGGGTGCTATAAAATAGGAAGCACTAATAAGAGCTCTATCCCAGGATACACGTGATTTGAGCTCTGCATTCTTTTTTATATGCCCTGCTGCTACCTGTGATGGCAAGGGTATGCTTAAAATCTGAGAACAAATTAAAACACCATAATTGCAAGTAGGTTCATATCCATGCCAAAAATAAATAAATAAATAAATAAATAAATAAATAAGATGAGACAATAATAACAACAAAATCATGCAAGACACAGTGGTGCACGCCTGTAATCTCAGTACTTGGAAGGCTGAGACAGGAAGCTCCCAGGTTCAAAGACAGCACACACTAACTTAGTGAGACCCTGTATGGAAATAAGCAATAAGAAAAGTTTGAAAAAAAATCATTGCGGGGTCTTCCTGGACTTTCTCAAAGTTGAAGAGGCATCTGGTAGCAGTTAACTGGAAGTGATTCCGCAAGCTCAGAGGGAAAAAGAGCAAACAAGGTCGTGTCTGTCTATATTTGGTCCTCTGCATTTGGTAATGAGAATCAAACTTAATCCATTGCATTATTGTATGTAGGTCAAACATTCCTTTTATAGTAAGCTCCGGGAATGCAGAGACGATGTATAACCTCGTTGCTTAATGTGTAACAGCACAAATATAGCTGTTCAGTAAAATATTCTTGTGCATTTGTGTTTTGGCATGAGTCTAGATGTGAAGACCTTTATCACAGTATTAAATTTGGCTATGAAGTTCTTAGTATTAGTTATTGGTTACCTTAAGGTTTTTATGAGAAAGTAATAACTTTATTATTTTTGTTATGCTAAATGTTTAATTTTGGAATTCACAGGGAAGGTGCAACATTATTACCACAAACGAGCTGAGAGGTTGGAAACACTGAGGACTATTTTTACAGATTTATTTATAAAGAAAAAGCTTTATTATCATGTAGCATAATAATGAGGTCCTAAACAAATTCTTCACAAGCTTACTTTAGTTGCTGAAGACTATCATAAATCATATGCGTTTTTAACAAAACCATGAAAGATTATTTTGGGCATATTGTGTTATCATAACGTGTGAAAAAAATAATAAACAGTATCCGGGACAGCATCCCCAAGTACATTTTGTTTTGGACTTCACATTTTGACACCTCGCTGACTTCTGACTGCTTTCACTTGCTACACCTCTGTCAAAATGTAGCTCATTATGTACACTTCAGATTCAGGATGCAGGCGAGACTTATTAATTTGTAGAAAAGGAAGGGGTCTATATGCCAGATATGTTTGTATTTCAGGAAGAGTATGCAATTAGAAGCGGAAGAAGGGCAACGCAATGGTTAACTTAAATTTCAACATCAAAATGGCAGTAATTTCGAAATTACTTAGATGATTCTGACATCATTTATAAAAAGAGAGCAGGGCCCCATGATTTGGTATGTATTTTTTTTTTCACTTAGCCAATGGATTCAGCTAAATTTCAAGTTTTAAATTAGGACTTAGAAGAAAGTAGGGAAATGCTGACCCGGGATAGTCAGTGTTGGTCTGTTTTCTTTTGTTTTCTTGATGGTTTGGAGGATTGAACCCAGAGGTATTCTGTCTCTGAGATATAAACCCAGCCCTTGGTAATTTTTGTTTTAAAACAGGTTCTCATTGTGTTACTGAGAATTTCACTAAGTTGCTGAGTCTGGCTTCAAACCTGGGATCTTCCTGTCTCGGCCTCTCAAACACTGGGATTACAGGCACGGGCCACCATTGGTAGAGTTGCGGAGTGAACCTAGGACACTTAGAAGATTGGTGACGTGGTAGGAAAACATGTTTCACCCTCTAAATCTGCTCGTAGAGCTCCTACAGATCAATTGTTTTATTTAACATTATTACTTAGCTTTCCATCACTATGCCCAGAATACCTGAAAATAACAATTTTAGAGGAGGCGAGGTTGAGGTTGACTTGGCTCATAATTTCAGAGGTTAAGTTGATGGTGTGCTAGCTCTGAGCAAAAGCATCCTGGTAGCAGGCCATGGTGGAGGAAACCTTTTTTTTTTTTTTTTTTGCAGTACTGGAGATAAAATCCAGGACATTCTACCTCCAAGCTATGGCCCAGGCCTTTTTATTCTTTATTTGGAAACCGGGTCTCACTGAGTTGCAAAGGGCCTCACTGAGTAGCTGAGGCTGTCCTCGAACCACAATTCTCCTGTCTCAGCCTCTAGAATGCTGGGATTTCAAGTGTGCGCCACCACGCCCAGCTTGGAGGAAACCTCTTTAACTCATGGCAGCCAGAAGAGAGAAAAGTTTAGAACAAAGTTAAGGATACATCTTAAAGATTTAAATCATGTTAACACGGTGACTTTGAAGGTCTAGTACAGACATTATTATATTCTCATGAATAATGATCCTCATTTTTCTGGAGGTGTTATCAATATGGTATCAATATCGCCACAATATAGACTTCCATAGTATCATAAGGGGAAAAAGCACGTTGCCTATCTAATTAGGTCAGGTCAAATCAACCCTTGCTATTAAAACATTTAGCAGAAACAAAAAGATGCTTGATTTGAAATGTCTTTTTTGTTGGCTTCATGTGTTCATATGCATAGATTCTCACATGTCTCTTGATTGCTCATTGAATTACTTCTTAAAGCAGGATAATAATTAGAATTAACTTTTTAATCTAATATATGGCATTTGGGCAAAGTTAATGAGAGAGCCAACATTTTTAGATTATTGTTTAAAAGACTCAGTTCTAGCCGGGCGTGGTGGCGCACGCTTGTAATCCTCGTGCTTGGGAGGCTGAGACAGGAGGATCTCACGGGTTCAAAGCCAGCCTCAGCTACTTAGTGAGGCTCTCAGCAATTTAGTGAGACCCTGTTTCCAAATAAAATATAAAAAAGGTTTGGGAGTATAGCCCGGAGGTAGAAAGCCTCTGGATTCCACCCCAGTATCACCAAAAAAAAAAAAAAAAAAAAAAAAAAGACTCAGTTCTCTCAATAAGGAATCAATTTATTATAATCAATCTGTGTAGTTTAAATGATAAGAAATGACGTAATTTGGATATTAAGAATATGAAACTCTAACCCCATTCTGTTCCCATGCTATTTAAATCCTGGTGCAATTATATTTATCTCCTTGATGTTAGCAAAAATCTCCTCTTTAAGCCTATCTTTTTATACATATATACACACACAGACCCCCCCCACACACACATAGTAAGATAGAGAGTTCATAGTAATTAGATAGTACTCAGTAATTAAGCTGGGCGTGGTGGTGCACACTTGTAATCCCTTCATTTGGGAGGCTGAGACAGGAGGATCATGGTTTGCGGACAGCCTCAGCTACTTAGGCCCTTTGCACCTCAGTGAGACCCTGTTTCAAAATAAAGAATATTAAAAATTAGGGCTGGGGGTGTTGCTTGGAGGTCGAATGCCCCTGGTTCCATTTCCAGCACCACAAAAAAAAAAGTACTCAGTGATTCGTAACTATTAGTATTACCGTGTCTAGTCATGTTTATCGTGCTAGTCATCAGACATTTATAATAAATATAGCCAATTATGTTTTCTCTTTCTACTTGTTTTGAGGCCTGTACAGAGGGAAAGTAGATGTCCTGTACTTTGAGCATGGTAATGTACAGTTTAGTATGTGGTTCTATGTGCCATGTGAGAGGGAAAGTAGATGTCCTGTACTTTGAGCATGGTAATGTACAGTTTAGTATGTGGTTCTATGTGCCATGTGTGCTTTTGTGTATGTAATGTTTTACTTATTTATATAACCTCATATATTGTTTTGGCGGCTTGTCCTTTTTGTAGGAAAAGGAAATATATAAATGCATATATATATATATATATATATATATATATATACACACACACACACACACATATACACCATTTTTGTATATGTCATATATATTTATATGTAAATTCCCCCCAAACAATCTGTAACATTGTAACATATTCAGCTGTAAAATATGTGCTATATAAATATACATGTGAATGCAAAGAAATAACTCTTTAGATACTTTAACATTTTTACCTGTGTTTGAGATATCAAATTCCTTAAACATGTACCTACAAAGAAGTCGAGTTGGCCCTTACATGATTTTCAAGAAAAGAGGGAGAGCCGGGCGTGGTGGCGCACGCTTGTCATCCCAGCATTCAGGAGGCTGAGACAGGAGGATCGCGGTTCGGTTCGTGGACAGCCTCAGCTACTTAGTGAGGCCCTCTGTAACTTAGTGAGACCCTATTTCAAAAAATAAAGAAGGCCGGGCGTGGTGGCGGACGCTTGTAATCCTCGCTTGGGAGGCGGAGACAGGAGGATCGCGCAGGTTCAAAGCCAGCCGCGCTGGCTTAAGAGACCCTGTTTCCAAAAATAAAAAAGTATAAAATAGGTCTGGGAGTGTAGCCCGGAGGTAGAAGGGCTTCCAGGAACCCCAGTACCACCAAAGAAAGAAAGAAAGAAAGAAAGAAAGAAAGAAAGAAAGAAAGAAAGAAAGAAAGAAAGAAAGAAAGAAAGAATAAAAAATAGGTCAGGGAGTATAGCTTGGAGGTGAAATGCCCCTGGGTTCCACCCCCACACCCACAAAAAAAAAAAAAAAGAAGGGAGAAAATATACTGAATAAAATTAACTTGATCAGTTCATCTCAACTCAGACTGCATATTCGAATCATCTGGGGTGCCTTGAAAAAATTACCAATATGGAGCTCCCTGCGACTCTTATTTAACTGGTCTGGAGTGAGCCCCTTGCCCAGGTATTAATTGTTTTACAAAGTTCCCTAGGTGATTCAATGTACAGCCAAGACTAAGAAGCACTGCCTCAGAACATTCATTCATAGATACATTTCAACCTGGAGTGATTTTTCCAGTGAGATTCCACTATTCATGTGTGTATTACAGTCCATATGTGTCCATCAGTGATTCGTGCTCCTCCAGAAAAGGTGCTTACCAATAGTCACTTGTTGGTGCCTCAAATGTACAAACTCTTGTCTCTTAATGTCTAGTAACAGGAAGGAAAGGAATTAGAAATATGTCAAAGAAGAGTGAGTCTGAGAAGTCAAATGATAAAATCTAAGGTTGTCCATATTAATTTCTATTCAACTCAACATTTATTTACTTATTTATTTATTTATTCATTTATTTATTTTTGCGGGTCTGAGGATGGAACCCAGGCACATTCTACCTCCAAGCTACACCCCAGTCCTGTTTTTTATTATTTACTTTGAAACAGGGTCTCACTGAGTTGCAGAGGGCCTCACTAAGTATCTGAGGCTGGCTGCGAAACCGAGATCCTCCTATCTCAGCCTCCCGAATGCTGGGATGACAAGCGTGCGCCGCCACGCCCGGCTTCTACTCAACATTTAAATCAATCTTATTGCAGTGAAAATTTGAAGGTCAAGTCTATTAAATATTGGGATGCCATTGTAGTTGGGAGGATAAAATAATTCAAACTTCTGTAATATTTTAAAGCTGAAACGAAGAACCGCAGATAATAAGGCGGAATTGAATGAGAGTATATGTAGAGAATGGCAGTGATTTTACAAAAACAATTGTTTAAGTTCAGGGTACAGCAGCCCCCATAATAGTCATTCCAATGGAAATTCCATCTTATTTAATGAGGTTGCCTAATTGGAGTCCATTTCTGCAAGGAGGGCTGGAACATGAAGATCTCCTCTTACCATGGCTGCATTAATATACCATACAGTATTTAGACCCACACAGCAAGCATACACTTATGCCTCCTGTTCATTGTACCAAGGACATATAAAGGGAACAATGACTGGAAAACAATCTTGAGAATGTTTTTCCTGGCAAAGAAGATTGAGAAGGACATGAATATTGCACTCAAATACTTCAAGTAAAAAAGAGGCATTAGGTTTGTTTATCTAGTGAGAGAAAGCGGGGCTAGAAATAGTGAACGACAATGAAAGATAGACTTACGCTTGGTGTATATGAAGTTATTTCCAACAAGTAAAGCTTTGACAGTGAACATGGCTATTTTGAGTGCGTGTGGACACCTACGCAACTTGAAAGGAACCAAGGATTCTTAAATATACAGGTGTATTCATGGAAAACAAACTTTTAGATGAATTCAACAGGTGTTAAATGAAAAGGAACATAGGGAGTTAAAAATTAGGTTGGACAATGTCAGGTATTCATAATTCCATATGCTTGTAATGATGTGTATTAGTTTGATAAGTTTCAAGTAAACTATTATTATCATTATTTATTATTATTATTATTATTATTATTAGTAGTAGTAGTAGTAGTGATAGTGGTAGTAGTGGTAGTAATAGTAGTAACAGTAGTAGCAGTAGTAGCAGTACCAGGGATTGAACACAAAATTCTATTTCCAAGCTATACCTCAATCCTTTTCTTTATTTTTTTGAAACAGAGTTTCACAATAAAGAATAAGTAATTTGCTATGGGGCTCACTGAATTTCGAGGCTGGCCTTATGCCTGCATCTTCCTCTCTCCGCTGCCCAAATATTAGTATTACAAGTGTGTGTGCACCACCGCACTTGGTCAAGAAAGTGAATTCTAAGTGTGTTAACTTTAGCTATTAGCACTGACTTACTGTAGTACATATATATCCAAAAGTGGTCAGTATTTCTCCGGAAAATGTGTTTACCAATAAACAATCAGTTACTGGATGACCCAAATGCACACACTTTTCTCTGAATATCTAGTAATAGGATCAATACAAATTAGAAAATATCCAAGACTGGGTATGAGAAGTCAGATGATAATATCTAAGATTGTTTATATTAATTTATAAATAAGGCTTTATGAATCTTACTAGTTTTCTTTCAAACTGACTTTTGACTGTTTTAAAACATGTTATGATCTTGATCCTATGATTTCTTTAATTTTGATATTCAAATTAATAGTCAGTATCTGTGTGTATAGTTCAAAAAACCATATTTCACCTGGAAGCTTAAATGTAAGGTTATGCTATGTACTTAAAACTTAAAAAAATATCTTAAATTGTTTTTGCTATTACTTGTGATTATTTTAAATTTAATACTTTTTATATTTAGAGTGTCCCTCAATAATCTCTATCTTTATCCTCCATACTCAACAGGTTAGAAACTCCAATTGTTTCTACAAAATTCATTCTGTATACTTTTGTTTCTACTCATATATCTATTTTCTTTCTATAGGCTCCTTCCGTTTCCACTCCCATTGCTCTACCATAGACATTATTTCATGTGTTTAATATATGTTCATGAATAGAGGGAGACATATGGGGGGAGAGAAAGCTTTATATATGAGTGTATGTTATATATGTATAACTGCAATATTTTACATTGATATAAATGGCTGCAAAATCTTTTGAAATCAATGACCATAACAAATATAACTCCCCAGTGTAAATGATAGAGATGGATAGGATAAGTTAATGGCATTAGCAGCAGCTGTTCAATAGCCAGACTCCCTATAAACCAAAGTGCAAATCACAGCAATACTGACCTTTTGTGCAGCATACTTGAGTGGCTTGATTGTATATAACTTTGAATTGTCTTATTATATGATATTTTGTATCTTCGAGAAGATCTAATGCTTATTGAAGGTCTTATGAAAGTGAGTTCTTCAATCCATTTGGAATATAGACATCTTTGTCCATGGATATTAACATATCTCTTTTCCAAAGACAAAAAGCAAAACTTTACATTGTCTATTTTATAATAATTCCCAGAATTTTACCTGAGTACTCACTGTGTGTTAGCATTGCTCTCTTTTATGCACATTAACCCATTTAATGATCATAAAACATCCTGAGATTTCAGTGATTCCATGTTCTAGAATAAAATGGAGTAGACATAATTCTTCTTATCATTTATTAGGTGTACTGAAAATATATGGATGATAAGTATAAAACAATTGCATGAAGATTCTGAACGTTATAGAGGATAAAGAGACTAGCTATGGACCTTGAATGCTGAAGACCTGGCACAGCATTGTGTTTCAAGGCCTTTTGTTTTGGTTTCTTTTGACTTTGGCTTTATATATATCCTAGACTCAGTTTTAGAGATATTGACTTCTGGGAATTGTCAAGTACCAATAAGAAGAGCCCAAGAAAAGCCTATTCTGTTTAGTCAAAGGACCAGAAAATGAGCAGCCTAAGAAGGTAGAAAACTTTAGACAATAGGCATGGTGCTTCAGATAATATACTGTGGTCAAATCTGTGACCCAAAATGCCAGCAAAGGGCAAAGGGAAAAGCTAGACTTGTGCCCTCAACAGGATGTAATGAAGGAATTACCTTCCATTGATCCCTACCTTCACTGGAGTGGTGTCAGAGATGCTGGGACTTTCAGCCTTTGCCAACAGTAATAAAACTCTCCACAAAGTTCCCTGTCATTGGAGTCTACCTTGTGAGCAGTAATGTGGTCTTCCTTTCTCAGCCATGGTGTTGTGGAGATCTGCCTATGGGGAGCTAATGCTCACTTAGTGATAATGAGTTGTCCCTTCAATCCATAGAACTCAAGTCAGCATTCTATCATACATATTAAATACAAAATTTTGAACAACAGTAAATATATGCTTAAATTGCTTAGGGGTTGCTAAGAATAGTTTGGCCTTTAATATTATGATTAGTTTTGAAAATGTGAATCTCCTTTCAATCCTAAATTAAAAATAATAAAAATTAGTTTTCAGAACTGGAAGGAACCCTATTGTTCAAAATTTTGTATTTAATATATGATGGAAACCTGACTCTTCTTATACAATGAAACTCTTATTTCATAATTGCACAACTTAGATATGCAGTTTTATGTCACAAGGCAGTTCAAGAAAATATGATATATTTAATTTCATTAACACAAAGGTGGTATGTAAATATGACCAAACATAAAAATGTGACCCATGATTTACCATCTGAAAAAAGGTACATAACTCCATTGAGAGCCATGCTTGAGTTTTTAAGATATACACATAAAGCCGGGTGTGGTGGCACACGTTGTAATCCCCGCGCTTGGGAGGCTGAGACAGGAGGCTTGCACAGGTTCGAAGCCAGCCTTAGCTACTTAGTGAGGCTCTCAGCAACTTAGTGAGACCCTGTTTCCTTATAAAGTATAAAATAGGTTTGGGAGTATAACCCGGAGGTAGAAAGCCTCTGGATTCTACCCCAGTACCACCAAAAAAAAAAAAAAGATATACACATAACTATATTTAAGTTTAAATTTAATTATTTATTGGCACTATAACTGAACTAGCTTATAGTACTTCAACATTATCTTGGCCCTTTATAGTTTCATATCCATTATAAATATTTTTATCAGTTTTCATAAAGTGATTAATAAAATTCTGATAAAAATTTCTTTGAATTTAGAGGTCAATATGAGGACATTGAATCATTGGAAGATAGCTTGGATTAGAGTCCTATCTGAAACTGTTTCCTTTGATACTGAGCATTTAGCCACCTTAGCCTCTTTCTAAATTATCAATAATATTAATTCCTGACATTATAGCATTTATGTAGGGTTAACTAGCATGATCTAAATAAAGTGCTTGGGTCTGGAGATAAAGCTCAGTGATATAGTTCCTGCCTAGGTATACAAAGCCCCAGGTTGGATTCCTAGCACCACAATAAGTAAATAAATAAGTAAATAATATGAGGATATTAATAGAATAATATTGTCCATTAATTGTTAGCCATTGAAGCTTGGTGTGGACAAAATAAGGTCCATTAAACTGTAAATTTTTTTTGTTTTCAATAAGTTTGAAATTTTCCATAGTGAATTGCTAAAATGTAAAGAGAATCTTTTCATAGTGTATTTAATTCTTTCTAATCTATTTTTTTTGGGGGGGCGGGTCTGGGGATGGAGCTCAGGGGCATTTGACCTCTGAGTTACACCCCCTGCCCTATTTTTTATTCTTTATTTTGAAACTGGGTCTCACTGAGTTGCTGAGGGCCTCACTAAGTATCTGAGGCTGTCCATGAACTCCGATCCTCTGGTCTCAGCCTCCCAAATGCTGGGATTACAAGCGTGCGCCGCCACGCCCAGTTCTTCTTAATCTATTTTGAAATATTCTTTTTGGTAAAATGTGCCTTTCATATTGTTAGAAGAATATAACAAATAACAAAGTAAGTGCCCTACATTAGTATTCCAACATGGAGTGTGAATCTTGGCCAATACAAATCCAAATTCTTGAAATCAGGGAGCTAATCCTATTCTATTCTGTTGAGACAAAAATTCATAAAACATCCAAGGATGAATATCTCTATATAAAACCATATAAATCACATGTATATTCATTGTTAACTTTTAAAACATTAACTTTAAACTTATTTTAGAATTTTTAAAAATTTTAGACATTGCATATACAAAATGCTTCCATTAATGTTAGTGCCTTATATAATCATAATAAAATTTCAAAAATTGGAAAGTTATAACCAGTGCCATACTACTAGATAATCAACAGCTCAGAGTTAAATTTCCTTACCTTTTCCACTAATATTTTTATTTTATTTTAGTATTTTTTCATTTTCTTTCCTACATTACTATATTGATAATGCATGATATTGATAATGCATGATATACCATTTCTAGTGCTTGCTTTCATTTTACTTTAGTTGAAGAAGAATGGTAAATATACTCTAAATTACTAGGAGTATAGAAATTTTTGCCTATTCTTACTGTTTATTCCTATCTTTACTGATGCCTCACTCACATGAAATTTAAAATATCAAAAAAATTTTTTTTTTGCAGTACTGGGGATAGAACCCAGGAGGATTCTACATCTCTGCTACACTCCCAGCCTTATTTTTATTCTTTATTTTGAAACAGGGTCCCACTAGTAGCTGAGGCTGTCCTCAAACTGCAATCCCCCTGTCTCAGACTACCAAATGCTGGGATTACAAGTGTGCACCGCCATGCCCAGCTATCTTTTGAATTTTTTGATTTTTAATTTCCTGGTGTGAGTGTGAGTGAGTGTGTGTGTGTGTGTGTGTGTGTGTGTGTGTGTGTGTGTGGTATATTTCTGAGGACTGATCCTAGGGCTGTTCTAATACTGAGCTACACTCCCAGCCCCATTTTTTCTTTTTTTTTGAAAGAGCGTTTCACTAAGTTACCACATACTTGCCTCAAACCTGCTATCTTCCTGACTCAACTTCCCAAGTACAGGGATTAGAGGTGTGTGCCACTGTGCCTAGATTTATTATCTGTCCTAACTTTGCAAAAAATATATATATACTGTAAATTAAAGTATATAATATAAATTATACTATAAGTAAATTTACCATATATATCTATTTATTTGTTTATTTATTTACGTATAATGTAAATTTACCAGTTTGACTGGAAAATGTAAAGTTCAGTGGCATTAAGCATATTCATAATGTTGTGATTGTTATCCAATTCCAGAACACTTTCATCATTCCAAACTGAATCTCTGTACTCAATAATAATTCCCCATTACACACTCCCTCTAGAACCCATTAATTGACTTTCTATTTTCTATCTCTAAAATATTTGAGTATTCTATTTCATATTTGTGAGCCATATAAAAAATTGTCCTCTTTTGTCTGACTTTTTTTCAGTGACTATAATGTCTTTAAAGTTTATCCACATTGTAGCGTGTGTCAAAATTTCATGCCTTTTAAGTCCAAATGATATTTCATGGCATGTAGACCACATTTTGCTTACCTGTTTATCCACTGATTGGAACTTTGGGTGCATCCTCCTTTTCACTATTATGAGCAATATTGCTTATGGATGTGTGTACACTAATAACTGTTCAAGCTCCAGCCTTCCGTTTTTTGAGGGATATTTTGAGATTTGGAATTGCATTTACTCCAGCAAGGCATAAGGATTTTACTTTCTCTTCTTTCTTAGCAACCCTTTTTATTTGTCATTTTGTGTGTTTTAAAGTAGCCATCCTAATAGCTGTGATGTTGTGCTGTGGTATCTTACATCTTATTTCATGTTGATTTTCACTTCCTGAATGAGTGGGGTTATTGTGTTTCTTTCCATGCTGTTATTATTGGCCCTTTTTGTATGATCTTTAGAAAAAATGACTATTCAGATTATTTGCCTATTTTGAACTGAGCATTTATAGTATATACAAGAGTTTAAATGTTATGAATATTACTTCTGTCAAATATATAATTGTAAATATTTTTTCATGCAGACTGGCTTTAACCCTGTAAATGGGGTCTTTTGATGTGCAAAAGTTCTAATTTTATTGAAATTCAATCTATCTTATTTTAAAAAATCGTTCATTGGCTGTTCTTTTGGTGATATATTCAAGGAATCCTTGCCAAACTCAATGTCATTAGCTGTATTTTCTTATTTCCAGGTACTACATGGGCTTTTTTTCATGTTGAAATTAGGGGATTTAGTCAATAGATTTTTTTCCTAGGCTTTGTGGAATGGTTCTGCGCAGAGACAATCCTTTTCTGATTAGCTGGTAATATCTGAGCCTAGAGATAGGCTTGAGGTATTAATTTAAGGTGTTGTCTGAATGTGCCTCTTGCTTGGGTCAGTGTTTGACTTCCTCCATTTCTCCTTTTACATAGCTATTTTAAACATTTTAAAGATCTTGCCTTAGCTTATCCTTGGGACTTTAAATGCTCTATTTCATGTCTATTTCATATTTTAACTTCTGATATACCAACATGAATTTTTAAGGAAATATTCTTTCTTCCCTGTTTATCTCAATTGGTTTGTGCAATAAAAAGGGCACATAATTTTCCGCCATTCTGAATGTGGCTTTTCTTTGCTGGTTGTTTACTTGGTTGCTATAGAAGTTTGACTATTTTCTAGGATACCTGGAAGATTCGTTCATCTAATTTCTATTTTGTTTTGTTTTGTTTTGTCTTAAGCTTCCATGAGGGAATAAGGCCTTGGGGTTTCCTAGTCTGCTATTTTGCTGACATTACTTATTCATTTATTTTATCAATTCTTTCCAAAGATTCAAATTCTCTCCTTTACATTCATGTTTTTTCACTACATCTATTATTACAAGCCTTACTGATATAAAAATGTCAATCATCATTATTTTCTCTGTGCATGTACATTACTCATCTGATAGAAACTAAAAGAACCAAACACTTTGATTCTTATCAATTACATCCCAACAGTCAATATGTTGTAGAAATTAGTAGTGTATTTTATAGAAATAAACATAAAATATTGGTTATTTGATGAATCTGCAAGAGTGGAACCAGTAAGAGACATTATTATGAGAAGATTATGAAAAGTACTTATGAGGAGTGCTATCTCATTTTAAATTTTCCAGAATTTTTCTTCTTTGTTTAGAAATAAATAGAATTTCGGGGAGAAACTCTTTAGAAAAATATACCAAAATATTTGAGATTCAAAGAGAGATTCTCACTTCTATCACACAGCAAGATATAAATTAATGTGTATAAAGGTTAGCTTTCCATTAAAGTCTCAGTTATCATGTACATATATATGCAAAGACAGAACCTTACTTTGAAGTCTTCATAAAAATAAGACTGCATTAGAATTTCATAAATATCTACGTCACTATTTCACAGTTGAGGATGAAAAATGTAAAGTGCTTGTTCAAATTTCATGATTAATGTATGTTATGCTGCCTTAGCTTTTCTATTAAAGCCATTGTTCAGCAAAGCTCTGGCAGGACATGAAAGGGATTGAGTAAACCTAAACAAACACAGAACAAAAACGAAATGGAAGATGAATTTAAACTTCTAATCCACCAGCATGACTTTTTTTTTAAGGAAATAATCTTTCAACCCTGTTTATCTCATTCGAATTATCTTACAACTTTCAGGTACTGGGGTATGTTTGGTTTTATGTCTCTTGATGACTGTATTTCACATAGTTATGATCACTTTTAAAAGTATTTGAAGGGGAGACAGTTTAGGAAGCCTATAGGTACCCTATGAGAACTACTTCTCACTATAAAGATTTAAAATACCAGATACTTATCTAGCTTCCTTTGCAGAATATGTGAGCAAGTAGTGGTCAAGGAACACTTAGGTTAATTCTTCTAGGGTGTACATTCTGGGGAAACAGTTTTCTCTGGGATAAAACGAGAGACATTTAGGGTCAAACTATTCCTGTTGCTTCCTTTCTCGAGTGCTAGCATTCTGAATGCAATACTTGTAATTGAAACGATCATCATGAAACTATGGTAGGATAGCTAAAATGACCTCAGAGAACCCTTCTGCCTACCTCCATCTCACACTTGTTATGTCAGCTAATAAAAAATATCAGGCAATCATATGATACTTTTTTACTAGTAAATAAAAGGGTCATAAAGTCTTAAGTAGCAATGGTTAAATAGAATAAGACCTAATTACCGTGAGGTGGATTTTGACACTAAAATCCTTATACAAGAGAGAACAAATTTAATCAAACCAAATAATATATTTTTTATTTTTTAATTTTTTAAATTATTTTTTTGGTGGCACTGGGGTTCCTGGAAGCCCTTCTACCTCTGGGGTACACTTCCAGACCTATTTTTATACTTTTTTAAATTTGGAAACAGGGTCTCCTAAGCCAGCGCGGCTGACCTCGAACCTGTGCGATCCTACTGTCTCCGCCTCCCAAGCGCGGAATTACAAGGGTTGCGCCACCACGCCCAGCCTAATTTTTTTAAAAACGAAGTTTTGCAAAAGACTAACAAACCCAGGGTAAGGGAAACATCTCCATCCTACTAAGTATCCTACATCCTCCTTTGGCATGGCGTAGAGAAATGCAAATGTTTCTTGACTTATGATTGAGTTATATCCTGATAAACTCAAGAAGAAAATATCATAATTTGAAAATACATTTAAAGCCGGGCGTGGTGGCTCACGCTTGTAATCCCATCATTTGTGAGGCTGAGACAGGAGGATAGCAGTTTGTGGACAGCCTCAGCTACTTAGTGAGGCTCTCTGCAACTCCATGAGACCCTGTTTCAAAATAAGGAACAAAAAATAGGGCAAGAGGGTATAGCTTGGAGGTCAAATGCCTCTGGGTTCCATCTGCAGACCCGCAAAAAAAAAAAAAAAAAAAAAAAAAAAATATATATATATATATATATATATATATATATATATATATTTAAACACTAATTTACCTAATGGCATAGCTTAGCAAAACAATACACTATAGTGTATCTGTTGTTTATTTTTGTGATCATGTGGCTGACTGGGAACTGTGAATTGTAGCACAATACTGCATATTATTAGACATGGAAAATATTAAAATTCAGACTTTATATTATAGTTTATAGTGAATGCATATTATTTTAATAAATTTGTAAAGTCAAAAATTGTTAATTGAACCATTGAAAGTTGGAGACCATCTGTACCTAACTTCAGGCTTTTCAAAATACTAAGACCCGCTAGGTGTGCTGGCGAACACTTGTACTCCCCGCGCTTGGGAGGCTGAGACAGAAAGATCTCACAGGTTGGAAGCCAGCCCCAGCTACTTAGTGAGGCTCTTAGCAACTTAGTGAGACTTTGTTTCAAAATAAAGAATAAAAGATACATCTGGGAGTATAGCCTGGAGGTAGAAAGCCTCTGGGTTTCACCCCAAGTACCACCAAAAAAAAAAAAAAAAGAATAAAAATAAATAAATAAAACACTAAGACTCAATCACAGAACTTAGAACATTTTCTTCCCCAACACTTCACTGTCATATTATTAGGGATACGTTATAATAAATGGTATTATAATGAAAAGAACTGTAAGCCTCAGACTGTAATTATTTTCTAGGAAATGCCAAAGGTAATAGAGAAGCATAAACAAGAAAATCACTGGAATTTATCTTATTTTTTATATTTTGGTGGTACTGGGGGTGAAACCCAGAGGCTTTCTACCTCCAGGCTATACTCCCAGATCTATTTTATATTTTATTTCAAAACAGGGTCTCACCAAGTTGCCGAAAGCCTCACTAAGTAGCTGAGGCTGGCTTCGAACTTGTGCGATCCTCCTGTCTCAGCCTCCCAAGCGCGGTGATTGCAAGCCTGCAATACCGTGCCCAGCTCCAAAATCACAGGAATTTTAGATTTTGATACCACAGTCATAGGAAACACTAAACAGCCATAACTCCCAGTCATACCAACATAAAAATTTGCAATGAAGTCCTTTGTAACTCAGTTACTTTTATCTAATAAGTTATAATACATACATACAGAAACTTACAAGTCATATCTTTTGCTTTTTAAAGTCAAAAAAAAACAAAGTAAAAAAAAACAACACAGTAATCAACATGCTGTATATTAGATCTCCAGATCATACTCATCCTGAGACCCAAGAAATCACTGTACTATTAATTCAACTTAATTGTTCTCCTCACAAAAACAAAAATGGCAATCATGTGAGAATGTGATAGATAAATCAATTATTTTGATTGTGGTAATTATTTAAAAATCAACATCTATATTAAAACATCATATCTTAAATATATAGTACTTTCATTAGTCAATTATATATCAATAAATCAGAACAATTTAAAAAACAACTGCTATTAATGCTTTAAAGTTTTTAATTCCAAAATTGGAATAGATGTGGGAATAGATGAATAGTAGAAGCAGACAGATGAACTATCTAAACAATTTTCAGAAGAAATGCTAGAAATAAAAAGAAAACTCTGGCAGAAGTGAAGAGCCCCATTTATGTGCTGCTTCATAGTTCCTTGATGGGATTTCCAGCAATAGGTTCTTTGTACTGTCCATGAGTTGGAAAATTATTATTTGAAAGTGGACCTGGCAGGTGAAGGTGAAAATGGAATGTTATAAATCTCAGAACCAGAGAAGGTAAAAGAGCTGAAGAAAACAAATCCAACAACAATAGCAACAACAACCCCCCCCCAAAGAACCTCCTCAATAAAGAGAACAAAAATAATAAATAGAAAACAGATATAAACACAATAGATATAAAACCAATGACATCAATAACGATTCTGTGAATGCATTGAACACACCAAAGGGAGAGAGTGTCAGAGCAGATACTAAAATGAGAATCTATCTACAAGAATCCCACCTTAAAAATGAACTCAAAGATATTAAAAAGTAATGAAGTGGGGGAATATATATTTTGCTAATATCAAGAAAAGGAAACCTGGAACACCTGTGTTCATTTCAGGCACAGATAACTTTAGACCAAGGAAAGTAATTAAAGTGAAAGCCGATTATTTTGTAATGTTAAAAGTCAATTCTTCATGAAGGCATAATAACTTTTTATGTATCTGTGCCTAACAACAAAAGATGAGAGATTTATTTTTTATATGAAATGCAGATTTGACATTTGAAGTTAGTAGAATTAATCCAGTCAATGTCTAAAAAATAAAAATCACAATACTCTATCAGTACGTGCATAAAAAGCACTTGATAAAATTTAACACTCATTCCTGGTGAAAACTCTCATCAAACTAGGGAAGATAGGATTTCCTCAGCTGGATCAGAAGTTTAAGGTTGGTCTCAACAACGTAGGAAGATCCAGTAACTTAGACCTTTTTCCGTTTAAAAAATAAAAAGGGCCAGAGGCATAGCTCAGAGGTGGAATGTACCTAAATTCATTCCCGAGTACCAAAAAGGAACCAAGACTAGGACACACCTCTTCCTACCATTCATGTTGAACACTGTACTGGAAGTCTTACCTAATGTATTAAGAAAAGGAAAAATGGGTATACAGACTGAAAAGGAAGGTATAATGTGTTCTTTGCTTAAAAATGAACCATTAGAAGACAATCACCAGTTTTTATTTATTTTTAACTACTAATACATGACCAAATAAATACTGGAATTGTGCTTCTAGATATCTATCCAAGTGTATTGAAAATTGCACGTGAAAATTGACAAGAGCTTTATTAATAATCACTAAATTATGGAAGCCACCCAAATATATTTCAGTAGGTGAATAGAAAACCCTGGTGCCTACAGAAAATAAAAAAATTATTCAGAGATAAAAATAAATGAGCTGCCAAGTCAAAAAAAGAAATGGAAGAACCTTAAATGCATATTATTAAATGAAAAAAATTCAGTCTGCAAAGGTTATGTATGTTATTACTCCAAATATATGACATTAAGAAAAAAGTTTTAAAAAAGCAAGGGAGGGAAGAGCCAAAGAGCACTGGTTGAGAGAAAGGGGGAGATATGAATTAGTCGAAGACAAGGTATTTTCAGGGGAGTGAAACCTTTGCACATAATATTTGTTACAGTTTTGGATTGTGACTTTTACCAGCTATGGGAACTTGTCCCCAAGGACCTTTGTTAGACCCCTGGGAATAATCCCCCCAAAAAAACCCCGCTGGTTCTTGTCCTGAGCTAAGGATAGATATTCAATAGCCTACACTCTTGCTGAAGATTTAAAGGAGTTTATTAAAAAGATAGAAATACAGAAGACAGTCACAGCCCCGTGCCATTCAGGAGTGGCATGAGCGGGTGATTCGAACAAAATCACCAAAGTACAAACATGGAACAGCCTTTTAATAGACGTGACATCCTCCATCTTGTTTCACATAATTCTGACATAGTAAAACCTCCTTGTAAAGCTCCTCCCTGTACTTTTTCTGCCAAGGTGTTTCCTTTCAAGAAGATAGACTCCCTCCTCGCATCCTAGCTAGATTATCCAATTATGTTAACCTGTCTTTAGAATGAGGATGAGGAAGTCCTAGTTCCCCTCTCCTATAGACTTGGTAATTACCTTTAACTAGGTTAATTTACATTGGAATAGTTGCCTGCTTATTGGCAGAAACCAAGTCCTTTCGCAGATCTGCCCCTCACCCAATTTTTGAAATATATTTATTAATAATCAGAGCTTTCTCAAATCTTCCTAGGCCATTCCCAATACTGGTACCATATTGTAATGGTGGATACATCATTATATTTGCCAAAATACATAAGTATTACAACAGAAAGAGTGAACACTAATATATATGTGTTAGTAATGTATCAATATTTGTTTATTCATTGTAACCAATGGATCACAACAGTGAAATATGCTAACAGGTAAATATATAAAGATAAGAATAATATATGGGAATTTTTAACTTTCTTTACTATTTTTATATACCTAAATAGCCCAAACAGTATGTTACCAGCAAAACAAAAACACATCTAAACCAACTATAAGCCAGGCATGGTGGCACAGGCTTGTCATCTCAGTACTTGGGAGGCTGAAACAGTAGGATCACGGGTTTGCTGCCAGCCTCCTCCGCTACTTAGTGAGGAAATTTTGTTACTTAGGGAGACCTTGTTTCAAAATAAAGAATAAAAATAGGGCTGAGAGTATTGTTTGGAAGTAGAATGCTCCTGAGTTCCATCTCCAGTGCCACAATAAAATAAATGAATAAATAAATAAAAACAAACCATTTGTAATTAATAGAGAGCCTATAAGTAAATAAACACATTTGTGCTAATCTGCCATAAAGATGGCAAGAAAATTAATGAGGAAAAAGTATTTTCTTCAACAAATGATATTTGTTTATAGTTAGTGATATCTGTAAAATTGGTTATCTTTATGTAAAAGAATGATATTTGACTCTTGTGTCACACCATAGGCAAAAATCAATAAAAAATCGATTAAACATGTAAATGTAATGAAACGGGGTTTCTTAAGAAGAAACCCGGCGTTTCCTTAAGATTAAGTGGAGTTTCTTGAGAAGAAACTCGGTGTTTCCTTATCAGGTTCTTGTCTGTGGTGAGTGAAGAATGACACCCACAGACCCCAGGAAGGGGAATGAAAGGTTTATTGGAAACAGCAGGGAATAGGAAAATGTGGCTGAACACACCAAAGGGCTGTCAGAACTTTTGATGTCCAGCAGCTGCCTTCAGGTCACTACCCGAGTGTATCCCAGGCCAAGTGCCTTCAGTTGCAAACTGCTTTCTCCCAGAGTCCACGCGATCTGCCAGAAAAGAATAGGGGAAGTGGCAGAACACCCCTAAGATCTATCGGGGCTTTGGTGTCCAGTGGCTGCCTTCAGGTCACTACCCGAGTGTAGCCCAGGTTAAGTGCCTTCAGTTGCAAGCTGCTTTCTCCCAAAGTCCATTCAATCTGCCAGAAAGGGAGTGCAGGTCACTCCTAGGGGCCCTGGTCGGCCTTGATGTCCAGCAGAGGCCTTCAGGTCACTACCCGAGTGTGGCCCGGGCCAAGTGCCTTTGATTGCACTCCACCTTCTCGCAAAGCTAACATGACCTACAAGAGAGAGAGAAGCTCCCCAATGGGGAGGAGTTCCCAGAGTGGGTAACTGTCCTGGTGACTGCACTAGGAGTTTATATATATATATATATATCTGCATGTCCTCTATTGCTTAGATTTTGGGAAGCAGCTCTCAAATTTTGCATAGGGTATTTGCATGTCCTTTGAGGGGTCTCCTTTCAGTAGGAGTATCAGACTTGCTCCAGTGATGTCTCCTGGGTTTGTTGATTAGTAAACAGATGGTTTTGTGAGGCTTTGGTCCTTCTTATCTCTGAACCTTGGAAGAGCTGATCTCTTTTAGGAGCCTTGGAAGTTAATTAGTATTCCTTGCCCCTCAGGAAATTAAGTTTTTTCTACTGAGGCCTCTTCCCTTTCTGCCTACTTCCTTCTACCTCCTCAGTAAGACTTGAAGCTTTAAAACTACTAAAGGAAAACAGTGGGCTGAAGCTTCTTAACATTAGTCTGTGCAAAGATACTTTTGTTAGATTTCTAAAGAATATTGTAATCATAAATCATTTTGATACATTCATATACATACACAGCATCACTTGGTCTGTTTTCCTCTTCTCTCTTTTCTCCTCCCATTTCCTCCCTCCCTGTATGTGCTAGTGAGATCCAGAGTGATATATTTGTGTATTCGTGATTTTTTTTTTTTTTTTTTTTTTGGTGGTACTGGGATTCCTGGAAACCCTTCTACCTCCCGGCTACACTCCCAGACCTATTTTTTTAATATTTTTATTTGGAAACAGGGTCTCTAAAATCAGCGAGGCTGATTTCAAACCTGCGCCATCGTCCTGTCTCCACCTCCCAAGTGCAGGGATTACAAGCGTGCGCCACCACGTCCAGCTATGTGTGATTTTTTTAAACTACATTTTTTTTTTTTTAGAATTTTTTTTTTAATTTTATTTTATTGGTGCACTGTATTCATACATCATAGTGGGATACAAACTTTTGTAGACATACATGCACACATCGCCCAGTCAGCCCCCATCCGATTCCCACCCCATTCTCTCCCCATCCCCCCTTCCCATGCTTGGCTTAGTGGTTGACATCTAGTATTATAGCAATTTATCCTAAATTAAAAATGATAATCTCACATAACAGTTTCATTTGTCTGATACCAAGCGTTTGATGATTTAAAGATAGCATTTCAATATTTCTTTTTGCTTACTTTCTTACTAGAGCATATTTTTTTCTGTTTTTTTAGGTGAAACTATCATATATTTATATATTTATTTTTCAGAAAAAAATCTATCCTAATATGGAATATGAATTCTAGATACCCAAAACGATCTTGAAAAAGAACAAAGCTAGCAGATATATATTTTCTGATTTCAAACCATATAAAGCTACAATAATTGAAACAGTGTAGTACTGTTCTAAAGGCAGATATATAGACCATTGGAGTTAAATACAAGCCTAGAGCTAAATTCTTCCCTATATTGTCAAATTATTTTTGACAAGGTTTCCACGAACATTTGGTGGTGGAAATAATAATCTTTTAACTAAATATTGTTGAAAAATAATAATTACATGGAAAAGAATAAAATTGGACCTTTAACTAATCCCATATACAAGTATTAACTCAAAATAGATAAAAGACCTAAATATAAATCTTAAGACTATAAACTTTTAGGAGAAAATCTGGGTCATAAAACCTCACAACATTGAAATTGGCAGTGATTTCTTGGATATGATTTCAATGGCACAGGCAACAGAAGAATATACAAACTTCCTAAAAAATAAAAGAAAATATTGTATATCCAAAGACAATGTAAACAGAGTTAAAAGTTACTAATAGAATGGGATAAAATATTTCCAAATGCTATATCTGAAGGTATATTAATATTCCAACTAGAAATCCTAAAAATTAACAACAATAAAGGCAAACAATACAACTTAGAGATAGGTAAAAGACTAACATAAATAATGAATCTCCACAGATAACCAATCTTAGTTGTCTGTTGGATGGAAACTCTTGTTTCTCTGGTTCTGGTGAGTGTTACCTATTTCTTCTTTGTAGTTAATCTCTTTGAATATTTTCTCTAGCGCTGGTTTTGAAGACATAAATTCCTTCAGTTTCTGTTTGTCATGGAAGCTTCTTATTTCTCCATCTAATTTGATAGAAAGTTTTGCTGGATAGGAAATTTTTGGCTGGAAGTTGTTTTCTTTCAGAGTTTGGAATATGTTACTCCAAGCCCTTCTGGCTCTCATGACTTGGTTTGGGAAGTCTGGAGTGATTCTAATTGGTTTGCCTCTGAATGTCAGTTGGCCCTTTGTTTTTGTTGCCTTTAAGATTCTCTGCTTGGCTTCCACATTGGTCATTTTGACAATTATATGGCGTGGGGATCCTCTTCTCCGATCCTGTCTAAAGGGAGTTCTATAAGTTTCCTGGATCTGTGTATCAACCTCTTGCTCTATATTTGGAAAATTTTCTGCTATTACTTCCTTGAAGAGATTGTTGATCCCTTTGGTATCACTTTCTTTTCCCTCCTCTATTCCAATTATTCTTAGGTTAGCTCTCTTAAGATGGGCCCATATTTCTTCAATGTCAGATTCCTGCTGTTGGATATTTTTTTCTAGATTAGAAACTATGCATTCATTTTTGGATTGCTCATCTTCTAAGAGCGAGATTCTGTTCCCCATGTGGTCTAATCGGTTGTTTGTGCTTTGAATTGAGGCCTTTACTTCATTAATTGCATCCTTTATCTCTTTTTGGCTCTCTCTGAGTTCTTTTCGAAGCACCTCTATTATTTCTACAGTTATTTTCCTGGTTTGATCTTCTAGAAATCTCTGATTTTCTGTTTTATCAGGTTCTGATGTTGTGGGGTTGTGCACATTCATTGCTCCAGTGTTATTCCTCTTTCCCATGATTTCGGAGGTTTGTGCCTTCTCTGGGTTCTTCCCTTGTGTCACTATGGCTTCACTTAAGGTGCTCTGGATCTCGAGTCTGTATTATCTCAGACCCCACTACTCCTTTACTGGGTTGTATCACAGAGTCTCCGACCCAGGGAGTCGATAGAGGCTGCTTTAAACTATGGGGGGGTGCCAGGTTGCACGTTCTCCTATGGTGTGATATCTCTGCCACCACCACTCCCTCACTGGGTCAAGTCCCAGGAGGCCCAATACTGCGATTTCTCCTCTGTGGCCCGCAATTTGACTCACTGTTCTTGAGTACGCAGATGTAGCTGTACTGGACTCGGTGAATTCACTGCTGCTGCCGCCGCCAGTGGCAATATGGCGCCTCTGCCACGCCCTCGGCCATGAGGCTGGCGTATTTTTTCTTCTCTGGTTTTGATTTCCACTCTGAATCCCTGCAGCGTGTGCTGAGCTCAGCCACTGGGAGCTTTAAATACTCTCTGCGCTGAAAGATCCCGCCTGGCTGTTCCGCAGCGGCTCACCTGGCTTGCTGTAGCCGTCCGCTGAGTTTGCCGCTGCCGCCGGCAGTATGGCGCTGCTGCCGCGTCCTCGGGCACGTGTGTCTCCTCTGTGGCCCTGAGCTCTGTTCTCAGTCCGCTTTCTCTCTGGAGCCTGGTGGTTTTTTTTGTTTTTCTGGTGATGGTGTTTTCTGGCTATGAAAGGCGCTCTTTTTGTGGTAATGGAGATTGGTTGTTAGCGGGACTCTTAAGCCCCGCTTTTCTCGGTCGCCATCTTCCCGGAAGTCCTCTAGAATTTTCTAAACTACATTTTTTAATCCATTGTTTATTTGATTTATAAATCTGAAAAGTCTAAAAGCCCCATTCAGTTTGTGATATTTGGGATTTATTCCCCCTCAAAGCATGAAAGTTTAATAGTTTTCAAAGGTAGTCCCTTTATTATTTTGGCTAGGCAAAGAAATAGTAGACTAAGTAAACCAAAGCTCCTGTTGTGGAAAGTAGAAAAATTACCAAAAAAAAAAAAAAAATTAAACACAAAACAAAACATACAGAAATTCCTCTAGAGGCATCAAGAGATACCACAGTAGCAGGAATCTGCAGGTCCAGGGTTTAAGAGAAAGGGAAACCAGGCCAGCATGCGGTCAGCACCTGTTTTCTCAGGAAGCTGCGACCAATATGATCCCACACATGTAGGTAACAAAAGCAAAAATAGACAATTGGGAATGCATTTAACTAAAAAGCCTTTGCACACTACAGATAACAATAGAATGAAGAGCCAGTGGACCCAGGGGCATTTTATTTCTATGCTATACCCCCATTGTGTACCTCTGATAAGGGATTAGTATCCAAAATACAGGAACTCAAACAACTCAATGTTAGAAAAATAACAACCTACATTTAAACATAGGCAGTGTACCTAAATATACATTTCTCGAAAGAAGACAAATGGCCAACAAATATATAAAAAAATTCTCAACATTATGTATCATCAGGCAAATATAAATTAAAAACAAAATGAGATACTACCTTGCACGTCTTAGAATGAACTTTATCAAGAAGACAAGATTAGCTGGGTACAGTGGCACGTGGCACACACTTATTACTATGACTTGAATGGGTGAGAAAGGATCACAAGTTTTAGGCCAGCCTCAACAATTTAGAGAGACCATGGAAAAATAAAATTCAACATGGAAAAAAAATTCAACATGGAAAAAAAAATTCAACAGGAAAAAAATAAAAATACCTGGGGATATAGCTCAGTGATTGTGTGTTAGTGAGTTCTATTCACAGTAACACACACACACACACACATACACACACATACACACACACACACAACCTGTTGGAGAGGATTTAGAGAAAATAATGTAGAATGATGTAGCTATTTTTTTTTGTGTGTGTGTGTGGTACTGGGGTTCCTGGAAACCCTTCTACCTCTGGGTTACACTCCCAGACACCTATTTTTTATATTTTTATTTGGAAACAGGGTCTTTTAAGCCAGCAAGGCTCGTTTCGAATCTATGTGATCCTCCTGTCTCTGCCTCCCAAGCGCGGGGGTTACAAGCGTGCACCACCATGCCCGGCATGATGTAGCTATTCTATAAATCAGTATCGAAGTTCCTTTCTCTCTTCTCTCTTTCTCTTTATCTTTTCTTTCTTTTTTCTTTTTATCTCTTTCTGTCTGTCTGTCATTCTCTTTCTTTCTCTTTTTCTTTATTTATCTAGGGATTTAACCCAGGAACATTTTATCTCTATGCTATACTCCCAGCACTATTTTATTTCTTATTTGGAAACAGGGTCTTACTAGGTTTCCGAGAGTCTCGTTAAGTTGCTAGGCTAGCTTAAAACCTTAAAACTTATGATCATCCTGTTTCAGCATTCCATGTACTGGGGTAAAAGGTGTGCATCGCCATGCCCGGCTTAGAAATTCCTTTAAAGAATTATAAATAGAACTACTATATGATACAATAATTACTCTTCTGAGTATATATACAAAGGGAATAAAATTCCTTTGTCAAGAATCTGTATGAAAGCCAGGCATGGAGGTGCATGCTTGTAATCCCAGCATTTATGAGTCTGAGACAGGAGGACTATGATTTGCAGACTGCCTCAGCTACTTAGTGAGGCCCTTTGCAGTTCAGTGAGACCCAGTTTCAAAAAAGAAAAAATATGCTGGGGGTATAGTTTGGAAGTGGAATGCCCCTGGGTTCCAGCCCCAGTACTGAAAAAAAGAAGCAGCTATATGAACATAAAATTTCATTTTAGCTTTGTTTACAACAGTCACGGCATGAAATCAACCTAAGTGTTTATCAGCAAATGAATGAGGTATGATATGTATACAAAATACTATTTAATATAAAAAAGTAAAATGTCATTTATGATAATATGGATGAATATGGAGGACATTATATTTTGTAAAACAAGAAACAGAAACACCCCATAGTCTGATTTATATATGAAATATAAAGAAGTAAAACTCATATAGTAGAATGGTAGTTACCAGGGCCTATGTAGGGAAAAGGGAAAATGGGGAAGCATTAGTCAAAGAATATCAATCTCAGATAGGAGAAATATGTCCAGGATATATATTATACAGCACAATGACTATCATTAATAATAGTATAAATTAATGGACATGTTAGTAACTTGATTTACCATTTCACAATGCATACATATATTAAAACATCATGTTGAGTAACATTTGTCAGTTTAAAAATTAGAAAAACTTGAAGCTTTTTAGTTTAAGTAAAGCTCTTCTTATAAAGTACATACAAAAGAAACAAAAAACACTAGCTGTATGAAATCTCATGGCACATATGTTATGATTTCACTTTTAATCTCTGTCTTCCCCATCTCTTGCCTGCCACGAAATGTTAAAACCTTATAATTTTGATTATAAAATATTTTAATTTAACATCTCTGATGTGTTTATAATCAGTATTGCTAGTTAAGTTTAAAGTTATTAGTAAGTGAAAAAAATATATATATATATTTATTTATACCTTAGCTTTTTTCTAATGTAATTCATATTCATTTTCTTATTTGTGATACTGAGGATTGAACCCAGAGGCATTCTACCTCTGAACTATGCCCTAAGCCCTGTTTTATTTTTAGTTTTGAAGCAGGCTCTCCCTAAATTGCTGAGATTTGCTTCCAGCCAGTGATTCTCCTATCTCAGCCTTCCAAAGTACTAGCATTAGAGTCATGTGTCACCACGTCTGGCTTTAAAATTCATTTTCTAAATAATAAATCTTCCTCAGTTCCCAAATTCCCTAAGGTTTTTAATTATTCTTTTCTTTCTATTTTTGCCTATGAATGTTCTCTGTCATTACTAGAGCTTAAAATTACACAAGACAAAATTATGGTACTTTACCAATGAAAACCAATTCAGATAATTGTTTCCATTATGAGAATAACAAAATCTACATAATATCTGTCAACATATCAGGATTGCTTCTGTGATCTTTCAAAAAGACAAATATTTCACCCCTGAACTCTTGGTTGCAGAGTTTGGATCTCTCGTTGGCCTGCAAGGCTAAGCCAAATTTCCTAAACTTGCCTGTTTCTCAGTTAAAAAAACAACAACAAAAAAGGCACTGCACTTAGCAGGTATTTTTAAAAAAGGAATTATTCAGGCATGGTGTTATACACCTGTAATCCCAGTATTGGGAGGATGAAGTATGACAATCAGACGATCACAAGCCTCAGTAACTTAGGGAGGCACTTGCCAAGTTAGTGGGATCTTATTTCAAGTTAGAAAAAAATAAGAAGGATGAGATGTGTAGCTCAGAGGTAAAATGCCCTAGATTCAATCTCCAGCAACACACACACACACACACACACACACACACACACACTAAAGCAGAATTAAATAGATTGACAGAACCTCTATCCAAACCCTCAAACCAAAGGCTCTTTAAGGCCTGTGAATAATACTCTTATCTGAAAACTGAATGTTAGGAGAAAATGTTCCAAGGAGCTCAGTGATTTCTTATATTGACCCAAATACTGACTTAAGAGTTCTTAGCTAATCAGTTACAATTAAGCTGTTAAAATATCTGAGCTGCAATTTTAACATAGAATACAAAAGTCCTAGAAGGGTCTCTATAAACTTCCAAATAATCACTATTTACAAAAAATGTGTACACATTTTTAACTTTTGACCATGAGAAAGAGAAATAGAAAGTATTATTTATTTTTTCTGCATATAGCAATAGCAATACCTCCAACAGGTAGTAACTAATGTTGAAGTTCATTTTTTAAATCACAATGAGCTTAAAAGGGCTGAATTTTTTTGTATAGTTCAGGAGAAATTAACCTTATATGCAGCTATTTTGTTAATATGTTAACGTATTCTTTCCACATGATGATTAAGTTCTTTTACATTAGGCTATGAAAAGTTGCTCTGCATTAAAGATATTTCAGTGTTTTACTCTTTTTTAGTGATTTTTATCATTAATATTGATAGAAGATGTATAAGTGGTCATCATTATCTGCATAGCTAATATTGAATTAATCATTATAACCCAGTACAGGTAAATAGTCTTTGTCATTGGCCAGAAATCACTAATTTTTAATTTTGATTTGAAAAAATTCTCCATTGCTGAATGTTATTACTTATTAGTAAAAATAAACCCATCTTGAGGAATAGATTTAAGGATAATTTATTATGAGAAAATATAAAATGTTGACAAATTATTTTTAAGATTTGATTAGATTCATTTGCAATGATTTGAACGAATGCTCTCTCCACATATATTTATGTATACATATATATACACATATTTCAATATATATTTAATACTTTATATTTCCTAAGTACTTTATGCCAGCCACTGTTCTAAACATATTTTACGTATTAAATCATTTTAATGTTCACAATATTAAAGTGTTATGTATCATCATACTCAAAGATGAGGTCAATTTATATATGAGAACTTTGTTTGAGTAATTTTTTTTTTGGTGGTACTGGGGTTCCTGGAAACCCTTCTACCTCCGGGCTACACTCCCAGACCTATTTTATACTTTTTTATTTGGAAACAGGGCCTTTTAAGCCAGAGAGGCTGGCTTCGAACTTGTGCGATCCTCCTGTCTCCGCTTTGCAAACTCTGGGATTACAAGCGTGCGCCACCACGCCTGGCATTGAGTAATCATTTCAAGACAACATGAACTGCCAATGGATTGTAAGGTATCTTTACTACTCTTTTGGAATTTTATTACAATAAAACAAATGTGTTCTATAAACATTCAGAGACCTGGAAAACTAACAACCAAAAATTTGAAACATAATCACAATGTAATTGGACTTCTCAGTAGCAACTTTCAAAGGTAGAAGATATGTGAAGGAGGTCCCAAAAGTCTGAAGAAAAATAACTTCTAATCTAGAATTCTAAATAAAAACTACTAGCCGTGTTGTTACGGTTTCGGACTGTTATGGTTTGGGAAACTGCCCCCGGGGGACCTTTGTTAGGCTCCCAGAAACTATTTCCATAAAACTGAGGCTTCTTATCCTGAGCTAAGGTTAGATATGCAATAGCCGGGACTCTTGCTGATGATTTAAAGGAGCTTATTAAAAAGATAGAGATACAGAAGACAGTTACAGCCCCATGCCAATCAAGAGTAGCATGGGGCGGGGGGGGGGGGAGTTTGTAAGAATTCACCAAAGATTTCTGGACCCAGAGTATTCTTATAGCCAGTCTCCTACCCACAAAGATCCACCCCCAATCTTTTGATGTGGGGGATTCCTTCCTGCAGGTCTGTCCTGTTTCCCTAAGCCCCAAAATGTGTTAATTGATCATCACTTATGGCATCCTCTCTTGATTATCCAAGTCTGAGATCTCCTGAAGGTTCATGGCATCTTCCCACTTCCTTGGGAAATCTTATCTTTATACTGAAAAAGGCCCTGGGACTCTCTCTGCCGTCTTGCTAATCTCCCTTGGTGTCTGGAATCCTGCAGCTTCTTTTCCTGAAGCTACTGGCTTCTTTACTACCAAAGATATATTTGAAAAATTAAAAATCTTTTCCAGCCAGGGGTGGTGGTGCATGCTTGTAATCCCAGCAGGCCGAGACCAGAGCACTGCACTTTGCTGACAGCCTCAGCTACTTAGTGAGGCCCTCTGCAACTTAGTGAGACCCTGTTTCAAATAAAGAATAAAAAATAGGGCAGTGGGTGTGGCTTGGAGGTCAAATGCCTCTGGGTTCCATGCCCAGACCTTCCAAAAAAAAAAAAAAATCTTTCCCGATACTGGTACGTTAATACATTTTGAAGCTTCTTCCCAATACTGGTACAATGTATTGTTATATGCAGGTTTAGGGAGAAATGAGAGACTCAGTCCAAGGGAATGTGACAATTTGGTGCCCTCAGGGAGAGAAACCTCAAGGGGGTGAGCCATCTATTAAGCTAGTGGGTTTACAGAAGCTGAAATTTGCTGTTGGCTTATCTGGTATGCAAGGTATACAAGGTGGGCCTGCTGTTCCCCTCAGGTGCTGAGTGAGGCCTGGGCTCCACCCTAGGTCAGAAGTTTGGGATTAGTTTACCACATATCAAAGGAATATCAGGTGGGGAGAGAGGCCATTTGATTTTAAAAGTATGAGCCTATTGAGTACTATTGCCTAAGGAGGGACAGGCCAGGCGGGCTATTGTGATTACAAATGGGGCCTAAGGAGACCTTTTTTTTGTTTTTTTCTAAGAAAGGACAGACCTTGCAGGGTATTTTCTCCTTTCTTTCCACTTTGCCATTACAGTAGGAAGGTGGACATCACTTGCAGACATGTGATGTCTCTGAAAATGAACTGCATAAGCACTCTTTACAAGTGATTAATAAATAAAGACGCTGCGGGTCCCATTTGCGCACAGATACAGGGGGAAATCCATTATAGGTGGTATGGATGCCTTTATTCGTGGGGAGTCGACCGCCAGCCCCAGCGGACCCACAGGGGCTAGTGGGGGAGAGCGCGTCCCTCTGTCTCTATCTGGTTTCTCTCTGCTCGAGCTTCTCCCTGATCTTGAGATGAGGTCCCCTCCTGGAATCACAGGGCTCTGCCTCCTAGCTTCCAGCCCGAACCTTTCAACAAGAAACTGTTAACAGAAGAGCTATACCAAGACACAGAAGACCAAGTATTCAGGAATGAGGGAATCTGAAAATGAAAAAAAATGAAACTCAAGGGAAGGGTGAAGAGAAATTCCGAGACAAGAGCTTGCAATAGACTCAGAAAGCAGTCACTGCAGATTGTGATAGACCAAAATCCTTCAGAGAAACTTGAAGGGAATGAATTGTGAAATTAATGTGCTTGAATACACTAGGAGAACAATTACAAGATGAGAGAAGGCATTAATGTTTGAGTCACTGATAATAACACAGGAAATGAAGCAAATAGAAATCCAATATAATGATTAATTCCAAGGAAAATAAAAAGTTAGGCATGAAATGAAATGCAGTCATAGAATCTACTACATGGGCCAGTTATGAATAGCATGGCACATAGTGGTCATAGTAATATCAACAATAAATACTAATCTTAACCACATTTTCATAACTACAATGGGACAATAGAGTGGTAATAGTGCACATTTATATCTGGGGAAAGGGAGCAGATAAGTAGATTTCATCTGTTTTTGAATCATGAGAACTTTTAGAATTTTTTTTTCGATTTCATCTTTCTTAAAGGAAAATATATAATGTTTAAAGCTGAAAAATCAAGTTATAATAAAAATGAGTTCTGATTTTGTATTTATCTAAATGTCAAAGGCATCTGCCAAATAGTTGAAAGCCTTTGGGCAGGAAGTGAGAAGGATTTGCTTTTTAAAAAAAAAAAGCCTGGAGTGGGAGTGTTGGCACAAGCTTGTCATCCCAGCATTTGGGAGGCTGAGATGAGAATCCTGTTTGCAGACAGCTTCAGCTATTTAGTGAGGCACTCAATGAGACCCTGTTTCAAAATCAAGAATAAAAAAATTGGGCAGGGGGTGTAGCTTAGAGGTCAAATTCCTCTGGGTTCCATCCCCAGACCTGAAAAATAACAACAAAAATATTTAAGCAAATTGATACTCTAAACCATGTGCTTGATTAACTTCATTAAAAGTTCTAAAAGAAAAACTAAAGCAGGCATGCAGCGAAGGTTTTTATATGATAGCACGCAAGATACTACAAATTACCCTAGCATGATTATGTCACTGATAGACAAAAGAAAATGTGCAGAGACAAATGGTCACAGTGAAACATAAATCTCTTATTTTTTCATGCTCCCAAAGTATATCTGTAGTGAAATTATAGACATTCTGGCTTAAACAAAATTTAAAAGCCTGGAGTGGGAGTGGTGGCGCAAGCTTGTAATCCCAGCATTTTGAAGGCTGAGATGGAGGATCCTGTTTGCAGACAGCCTCAGCTATTTATGTACCAGTATTGGGAAGAGTTTTCAAAATGTATTAATGTGCCAGTATTGCCAGGGACTGTTGGGAGAGGGCCTGCAGGTTTCTCTGAGGGTAATTAGCAAAAGAGTAGAAGAAGCCTAGGGTCTTTTTACATGTCTAAAGAGTTCCTCAAGGATGGGAGGAAATCCCAGATCCCTGATAAGCAACTTAACACATCTTGGGAGTGTAACAAAAGGTTTGTGGGTCTCTGCCAGGACAGAGCTGCTGCCCCCCTCTGAGGGGGGCGGGTCTGGCTGGGAGGAAGAAGGACAGAGGGGATACTTGGGCTAGAGATAGGGCAGCATATGTACATAAAAAAGGACCTGCCACAGACTTGGTCAGTATAAGAACACATTTCTGAATGGCATGGGGCTTTAAATGGGGCCTTAAATGTCTTCTGTATTTCTATCTTTTTAATAAGCTTCTTTAAATCTTTAGCAAGAGTCCTGGTTAATGTGTATGCATTCTTAGCTCAGGGCAAAAACCTGTGGTTTTTCTGTTTTGGTTTTTTGTGTGTGTTCTGAGGGAAACTGTCCGGAACCCTAACAGCTTCCCCAAAACCATATCATCTCAAAACTCGGGGACAGCTTCACACTGCAAAAATTTAGTGAGGCCCTCTGCAACTCAGTGAGACCCTGTTTCAAAATAAAGAATAAAAAATTGGGCAGAGGGTGTAGCTCAGAGGTCGAATGCCTCTGAACTCCTGCTTTCCCAGAATGATCTATAGAGACAATTTTGGAGTGAAATAAATCAGGACAAAGGACACTTTTTCATCTTTACTTCATTTAAAGAAGAGCTTTTTTTTTTAGGAGATTTTTTTTTTAATGTTCCAATTGAAACTGAGGAGATAGAAAGGAAATGGGCAGATAGGGAAAAGGCCTTGGTAGAAAAAAGCTAATTTCCTGCCTGAAATTCCAAAGGCTCAGAGATAAGAAGGCCAGAGCTTCACAAAGCCATCCTGAGTTTCCTAATCAACAAACCTACCAGAGCAAGTCTGGCATTCCTGAAAGGAGACCCTTCAAAGGACTTGCAAATGTCCTATGCAAATTCTCCTTGGGATCTCAAAGTCACCCTAACCACATCGGCCAGTCAGATGGCAAAAGCAGGGACTTTCCTGCTCGGGACATCCTCCCCTTTTGGGGAGCTGTTCTCTCTCTCCCAGGTCGTGTTGGCCCTGAGAGAAGGCAGAGTGCATCTGAGGGCACGTGGCTCGGGAGACTCTCGAGTAGTGACCTGAAGGCCTCTGCTGGACGTCATGGCTGGCCAGGCCCCTAGGGGTGACCTGTACCTCTTTTCTGGCAGATCGCGTGGACTCTGGGAGAAAGTAGTTTGCAACTGACGGGCACTTGGCTCCGGTGACACTCAGGTAGTGACCCTGAAGGCAGCTACTGGACCCAGAGTTCCAGCCCCTTTGGGGGTATTCAGCCACCCTTGCCCCATTCCCTGCTGCTTCCAATAAACCTTTTACTCCCCTTCCTGAGGTCTGCGGGTGTCATTCTTCGCTCACTGTAGACAAGAACTCGCCGGGGTTTTCTCTCAAGAAACCCCCGTTTCAAAAGGGTTGAAGATAAAAAATATATCGCATATGTGACCAAGATAGTTTTATATAAAACTTAGGTAAAAGACTTGGGGTAGGCTTCTATTAAGCCTGCCTCTTTTAAGACCACTGGAGGCCATTCTATTCATAGGTATATTTGGCCCGTGGTTACTAAATTTTGTCCTTAAGTTTGTTTCAACAGAGTTAAAGCCATCAAGCTCTAGATGATGCTCCAGATAATTTCCCAGATAAACATTTGGGAGCTCCTTGGACAGCCTTGGACACCTCAAACATCCAATGATCCAACCCCCACAACGACTTCCTCCTACCCTCAAGGCTGGGGGCCCCACCTCTCAGCATGGAAGTAACTCAAGATTGACTTTCTTTGTCCCCATTCCCTAGGTCTGACCTGTGTCAGAAAGTTAAAAAGGGGGTGGGGGGGGTCCTTTTTATTCTGTGGACAGGGTTACATGGATGGCCTCATATCTTTTGCTCTTTTATGCCCTGTGCTAGTAGCCTAATCGCTCTCATTGGACTTTGTCTCATTAACTGTCTGACCAGATATATACAAACGCGCATACAGGCAATAAGATTAATGGTACTCCAATTCAATACAGTAGTAATCTGGCCATCATAAAAGACCAAAATATGGTATAAACCAAAGATTTATTTTATGAGTAACAAAAGCCAGTGGGGAATGTAATAGAAAAAGTTTGAGGAGATTTAGATACTGGGTTTTGGAGACTGATTTTTATTAGGTACAGGGACTCTGTACCAACCAAGCATGGTGGTACATACCTGTAATCCCAGTATTTGGGAGGATGAGACAGGAAGCTTGCAGACTCAAGGACAGCCTCAGAAACTTAGTGAGGCCTTCTGCAACTTAGTGAGGTATATTTTTTTTTTACAACCAATCAATCAATAAATATGGAGGTATAGCTCAGAGGTAGAATGCCCCTAGTTTCACATCCCAGTGTCAAATACATACACACACACACACACACACACACACACACACACACACACCTCTGCTGAATAAAAAATATTTAGAAAGTGCTATTTTTTAGAGAATCATTGTTTTACAGTCATGCCAAGCTTTTTAGACATTTAAGATTTTCCTTTTTAGTTGTTGATTTCAAATTCTAAAATATTTCATGGGCTCCTGATAAATCATCTGCCTCTTATTTTCTGTGTTCATTTTTTATTATTTTCTGTATTTGTGCAAGCTCCCGCCTACCTCCATCTGTTAAGTGATCTAGTTGAAAAGAAAATTTAAAAAATAATTTTGTGCAAAATTCCATTTCCTTAAAAATGTTCAGTAGCCATTATTTGGCTTACTTAGATGAGAAAGTGTTTTGAGAAGTTTCAGATTCTAGTGCCAATACTTCGATAAAGATTAAGGTTTTCTCATAAAACAGAAAATACTATGCCATCAAAACAACTTGTATTCATGTGTGGCATATTAATCCCCTTTGTGGTTTAGCTAATAGTATGTGAGAACTGTTTTGTCACTTGTAATTCTAGAATATCCAAAATTTGAAACTTTCAAATATTTGCCATTTACAAAGAGAGCTGTAGTTCTTGTAAGCTATAAAGAAGTTTGTATTTCAGTGTAGAGATATTTTGTTCTCCTTCTATGTGAAGAAGGAATAAGGAAATTGTTCTCTTAAATAGCTAAGTGGTATTATATACTTGAGGATTAACCCTGAAAGAATATATTAGGTGTGATTAGGATGGTGATCTCTGCAGCCCTCTCCCTAATTGAAAGAGGAGAAAAATCACATAATATGGTAGCATTGGCATCCATAAAAAGTTTAAAAAATTATTCTTTGTAAAATTTTGATGATATTTAAATAATGAAAAGATGCTAATGATATATTTGCACCTGTCTTTTAACCATCAATAAATGGTTAGCTAGAGGTAAATAGTCGGCTTTGGGATGATTCAAGTGGGATAGGATGGTTATGTTTGAAAATGTTTACTGAAAGTATAAAATAATTCATTGATAAAGCAGAAACTGATATCAGGTGCAGTTTGAGGTTTTTATTTTAGATAGCCCCAATTATGGTTTTCTTGAAGTGAAAATTTTAGTTGTATAGTCCATATAGTTTTATAAAAAGTATTAGTACATCTAGCATGTAGGATATTCTTTCATTTCTTTTCTTTCTTTATCTGAATTAAATCTAACTTTCTGACTATACTATCATAAGATGATACCATTAATTACAAGTCAGTCCTGGAGCTGAAGGAAAAGAACTTGAAAAGACTACTGTAGATAAGTTCTAGAAAATATTTTTGATATTATTATCATCATTAATTTTGTAGCATATATTGAACTCAGAGCCTTTCTACCTCGAGCTATACCCTCAGCCTTTTTTTTTTTTTTTTTTTTTTTTTTTTTAATATTGAGAAGGCATAGGAGCAACACTCAAACACAGAGGCATGGGTAAAAACTTTCTTAACAAGCCAAGCATGGTGACCCATGCTTGTAATTCCAGTACTTGGGAGGCTGAGACAGGAGGACTGGAGGTTCGAGACCAGCCTCAGCTACTTAGTGAGGCCCTCTAAAACTTAGACTCTGTTTCAAAATAAAGAATAAAAAATAGGTCTGGGGGTGTAGCTCGAAGGTAGAATATTCCTGAGTTCAATCCCCAGTACTGAAAAAAAAAATTTCCTCAACTAGACCCTGATGGTACAAGAAATTAAAATGAAGATCAATATGTGAGACTGGATTAAACTGAAGAGCTTCTGTGCCGAAAATGAAACTATCAATAACTTTAATAGAGAGTTGACAAAATGGGAAATCTTTGCCAGCTACTCTTCTGATAGAAGACTAATATCTATAGTATATAAAGAACTCAAGAAACTCACCACTGAAAGAAAAGCAACAGCAAATAACCCAATCAAAAATAGCCATGCGAGCTGGATATAGTGGCCGGCAGTTGTAATCCCAGCATTTGGGAGGCTGAGACAGGAGGATCACTGTTTGCAAATATCCTCAGCTACTTAGTGAGGCCCTTTGCAACTCAGTGAGACCCTGTTTCAAAAATAAAGAATAAAAAATAGGGCTGGGGATGTAGCTTGGAGGTAAAATGCCCCTGGGTCCCATCCCTTGTACCGCAAGGGGAAAAAAATGGGTAAATGAACTAAATAGACACTTGACAAAAGAAGAAATACAAATTGCCAATAAATGTATGAAAAAATGCTCAACATCACTAGCAATCAGAGAGATGTGAATCAAAACAACCCTGAGACTTCACCCAACCCCAATTAGAATTGTAATCATTAAAATGCAAAAAGAAACAAAAAACCCCCCAATAAATGCAGGTAAAGATGAGTGAGGAGAAGTAGGCAAACTGTGGAGGATCCTCAGAAGAATTCGAGTGAACCTACCATTATGACCCAGCAATACCGCTCCTGGGTATCTACCCCAAAAATGGAAACCCAACTACCAGAATAATATGTGCATCTGTATGTTCATAGTCACACAATTCACCATAGCCAAACTATGGAACCAGCTAAGATGTCCATCAACAGATGAATGGATTACAAAACTGTAGGATATGTACACAATGGAATTTTACTCAGCCATAAAGATACAAAAAATTACATCATTTGTGGGGGAATGGATGGAACTTGAGAACGTTGTGCTAACTGAGCTTAATCAGTCACAATAACTGAAAAGTTTAATGTTCTCCCTAATTTGCGGGAGCTAGGGAGAAAACAGGACTTCAGAAGGACTCTAGACAAAGGAGAGAAACCTTAGGTGAGTATAGAAGCCAAGCTAACTAAGGGGGATAGGAGGGAAGAAGGAAACCCCTCAGCAAACTTGATGCACGTACACAAACTTATCAACGTCAGTCACTGTGTTGAGCACTGGAAGGAGGGAGGGGGAAGGAATATGGCAGGAACTGGGGGAGGGCTCCATGAGTGCTAGGAGCATGTCTGTCTCAGTCCCTGAACTTTATTATGATGTGTGATTACAACGCATCAATTAAAAAAATGAAACAGAGTCTTGCTGGGTTGCTGAGAGACCCAGTAATTTGCTGAGTCTGGTTTCAAGCCTGCAATCTTCCTGTCTCAGCCTCCCAAGTACTAGGATGACAGGAGAGTAACACTGTGGCCCCCCCTTGGATACACTTATTAATTTTGTTCAATTATAAAGTATTTGTTAGGCACCTACTATGTGTCAATGCTTACTAGTTGTGAAGCTCTGTAGTTACATTTCCTGCCTTCATAATTTTTTATAGATTTATTGAGTAATGGAAACTGTTGCAGTTGAAATGCGTTTGGTATGTGTGGGGAGAAGTAATTCCCCCATGCAACAACACAAACAGAAAAACAGAGAAAAACCACGAGTTCTTGTTCTGAGCTAAGTATAAATACGCATTAGCCCGAACTCTTGCTGAAGATCTAAAGAAGTTTATTAAAAGATAGAAATACAGAGAATAGAAACAGCTCCATACTAGACTGGCATGGAGGGATGACTCGAATGAGTACACCAAAGGGATCACACGTAGACTCGGCCTTTTTTTATACCCATGACCTCCATCTTGTTCACGTAATTCTGATGTAGTGAATGTCCCTGTTAGGTACCTCCCCTTAACCCTGAAAGGTACCTCCCCCAATAAGGTGTGGAGAGGTGTCTACTTTCATGAAGGTAGACCCCTCCTACCATCTTAGCTAGCTTATCCAATCATGTAGATCTGTCTTTAGATAGAGAAAGGCCTAGTTCTCTTTTCCTATTGACTTGCTAATTACATGTAGCTAAGTCAATCTAACTTTCATTAGCTGTCTGCTTCCTGACCAAAGCCAAGCCTTTCTCTCTCCAGGTCTGCCGCCATCTTGACACAATTATTTTTGAAATATATTAATAATCATTACTTTCTCAAATCTTCCTAGGCCATTCCCAATACTGGTACAGAAACGTGGCACTGGTGTTATATAAGACCATACAACCAAACGGAAATCACTTTCTGAATCCTTGCTTTCATTCAGCTTTATACCCGAATTCTTAGGGCCATTTTAGCTAAGTGATTCTTTTTGTAAATTACTTCAGTGTCTTGGCTGGGATGTTCACCTTTGTGCCTTTTGAACCTTGATTTTCAGGCCCCATTTGAAAAGATAACATAGTTAAACAACAGAAAGTTTCATTGCCTTCTAAGAAGGATCATTGCCTCAGCTTTGATTTGCATTTAACTACTTCTGGAAATGAGGGTTTTAATCCAAAGATCTTGTTTTATAAAGCTTAATGGCCGCCTACAACTTTGAAAATATGAATCTCACAGCTTAAAGTTTTCGTTTTGTTGCATTGAATATTTTCTGTATGTCAGTCTTGCCCAAGTTGATGAGGTTCCATCTCTAATATGTCCTGTGCTTACTTAATGAACTTAGACTTTTTTGCCATCCTTGGGATATAAAATGTCATACCTAAGTGTAAGATATTAATCATCTCTTCCACAGCCAGATTGCTAAATTGATATTTTGCAACTCAGTTGAATTGGAGGCAAAAGTTTACACATGAGAAAGCAGCTCAGACTGAGTTGTGACTGCAAACCTAATGTTTAAAAATGTTCCTTGTCTATGCTTCTCTCATTTTCTTGATACTGAACTTCATCTCCCAAGTCCCAAAGTCCATTTTAGACTTTTACTTTATAATATACAACTCATTATAAGATGCAAAATCCTTTGCTTCAGTGACTAGCCTTAGAGTGCCAATAAGGAATGGTAAATGTAATTTTTATCAAGGAAGATGACCCAGGGAGTAGTCAGGAATAAATGAATAAAAAGCACCAAACAATGGTAAGAACTTACTCCTCTGCAGAAGGCAGGAGGTCTCAGGAGAAGTCAAGACTCAATGCCTAGCAATTTAAAAAAAAAATACAGGGGGAAATGTCCTTCTTTCTTAATTAAGAAAATCAAGGTCACTCCAAAGTTAATGTGGCAAAGTGTATTCACTTTCTGGTAGATAATCATTTCCAAAGAAGAGGAGATTTTGTCTAGATGGTTCTTCAAAGATATAAAATAAGAAGTACTTCCTTTAATTCCTACAAATTATTTGTTAGGTCCTGAAAATAAACTAATTTGAAGTATACACTACTCTTGCATATAATGTTTATTAAATCACAGAGTGTGATATTTAGGAACTAATTTTCAAAAAATGTTACAATGTGTTGGCAGCCTCTTAGGCTGCCATCATATTACAATTTTTAACACTTTTGAGTTATATACATAGTAAAATGCTATGGCATAAATTTAGGGAAAAAAGGGAACATTTTTCCTTTTCTCTTCCCCTCTTTTATATTGATTTATTTTGGATAGGTGTATGTGTATGGATGGAATTAGTCTTAAGATCTAAGTGCTAAGTCAGTACCAATCCAACAAAACAGTGTTCTGTCCAAGTGTAGGTAAGTCATCATAAGGCTTTTCGTGTACAGGCAGATACAGTTGTGATAAAACTACAGGGCATCAAAGTTTGATGGGCCTAATTGCAAGATAGATGGGAAGAAAACTACCACCCAAATTAAGAGCTCCATAGACAAGTATTTCTTTGGATAGCTCTCAGGTGTGACTTCAATTCTGATAAATGCCAAAAAACATGACCAAATGTGGTAGCTTCAATACTTCCAAGAAGTGTGCATAAACTTGATGGAAACGAAAGGAGTTTGTTGCTGCCTATTATTACAGTATCTTAAGCTGTTACTGGATTCATGGAAGGCGGTAGATCAATCATCTCCAAAGTTAATAATAATATGTATTACTTCAGTGTTAGAAGTATTGATTCACACTAAAGATGTTTGATTTAGTTTATAGCACTGTGTTAATTGCGCATTTTATTTTGTTAACAGTGCAGAGGTGTTTTTTTTTTTTTTAATTTTAATACCTACAATGCTGTGTTTTCATAGGAAATAGGTCCAGCAGCTCAGGCTCCTTTCCGCTGACTCTCAACAAGTGAGAGAACGGGCTGGCACTTCAGCTGAGTCAGACTTTGGCTTCCTTTCTTTTCTGATCATTTTCCTTCACACATTTTGGGAAATGACCTCAGCTCTTAGAGTACTTAATATATGCTCAATAGGGACATTAGTTCTTTTTGGCAAGATTTTGCTCTTACCTCGTTTGTTTACAACAATGCCAGCAATGTGCTGGGTGACCTTATAGACTCGTTCAGTTGTGCCATGGTAACATTTGTGAAGCATTCCTGTTTGAAAAGCCCCCATTCCCTTGAGATCGAAGATGTCACATGTGCATAGATTAGCATCATGTGGCCAAAGGTTCGACTCCATATTTTCTAAAAGGCCTGGAGAACCTGTATCAGGTGTCTTCTTTACCTTTGTGCTTGTCATGTTGGTGAGTTACTGGGAGGTGTCTGTTCTAAACAAGAGGAAATGAGTACTACATTCTAAATGACTATTAAAAAACTTCACCAGTATCCAAGCAAGCTGGTTTAATTAGATTGCTACCAAAGGCTTTGCTTGCCCATAAAACATCATAGAGGCATTTTTATACAAAATCATTAAAAATAATTTGAAATATGCCATGCATTATTATGTGGAAACTTCAAGATTAAACACAGCTCACAGTATGGCCATACGAGGAAATCTATACCACAGATCTTCAGCATTTAACCACTGCAACCTGGAGAATTGACACACACCATTGTTTTGTTCTGTCCAGTTGTTCATGAAACTTCCTGTACCCATCACATTTTTTAGCTTAGAAAAGTAATATCCCTAAGACGATTTAAATAATAAATTTATTCTTAACATTTTTAGGAAAAATTTAGGAGAGAAAGTGATTTGGGGTTTGTGTCTGTATTGATAATACTTGATTTCTACTTTTAGTCTGAAACTTGAATAATTTTCTACTTATTTGTTTGGAGTAGTTTTCCCAATAAGCTACTTTTCTGAATATATTTCCTATGTAGTATAACCACATAGGAGAGGTGCATTTTTTTCCTCATACATAAAAACAGATTTATATGTACATTAATCACAAGAGATTGTTCTGTTTTTTCCATTAAAATAATTAGGTTATACTTTCATTGATATTTCTAGCAGGTAAAAGAACAAAAGTAAATTATGTACCATGTGCCATCATATTTGATATGAGCCTAGAATATAGAAAATATATAAGCTTAAAATACTAGAAAAATAGTGTAATTTTAAAGAAGTTTGGATCAAACATTTTGTTATGTGATTATGATTTTAGGGCACGATCAAATTTATATGGTTTAATAGTAAAAATTGAAACACTTAAATTTTTATACAAATTTAAATGTAAAATTAAAATTTCTTAGGATAATTATTACTATTTAAGAGCATTTTGCCATTTGCCATTCATGATGACTGCTTTTTTTTTTTTGCGGGTCTGGGGATGGAACCCAGGGGCATTCAACCTCCGAGCTACATCCCCCTGCCCTATTTTTTATTCTTTATTTTGAAACCGGCTTTCACTGAGTTGCAGAGAGCCTCACTAAGTAGCTGAGGCTGTCTGCGAACCGCAATCCTCCTGTCTCAGCCTCCATAATGCTGGGATTACAGGCGTACGCCACCACGCCCGGCCCATGATGACTGCTTTTCTAATTTAGAGATTATTATTATTGAATCAAGATGATTAGCATCTTGATTCAGTGACTTCCACTTCTTTTACATGCAGGACCACAGGCCAGAATTAGATTAAGAAAAAAGAGATGTTTGATCCAGGTGTGGTGGCACTTGCTAGTAATTCCATTCCTTGGGAGGCTAAGATAGGAGATTCACAGATTCATGGGCAGCCTCAACTGCTTAGTGAGCTCTTCTACAGCTTAGTGAGGCCCTGTTTCAAAATAAAGAATATCAAAATAGAATGGCAATCTTTCAGAATACAAACAACAACAAATACTGGCGAGGATGTGGAGAATTGGGAACTCTAATACATTGTTGGTGGGATTGCAAATTAGTGCAACCACCTTAGAAAACAGTATGGAGACTCCTCAGAAGAATGGGATGAACCTACCATAGGATCCAGTAATATCACTTCTGGGTATCTACCCAAAAAAGTGGAAACCAAACTACCAGACTAATGCATGCCTATGTTCATAGCTTCCCAATTCACCATTGCCAAACTATGGAACCAGCCAAGATATGCATTAACAGTAATTGGATTACAAAGCTATGGGATATGTCCACAACTTAGCCATAAAGAAGAATAAATTATGTCATTTACAGGGAAATAGATGGAACTGGAGAACATTATGCTAAGTGAGATTAATCACAAAAAGTAAAAAATTTGGCTGTTTTCCCTAATATCAGAAGTTAGTGGGGGAAGGATCATAGGAGGAACTCTAGATGAAGAAGGAGAAACTATAGATGCTCAAATAAGGCAACCCAACTGAGGGGATGGGAAAGGGACATTCCCTCATGTACATGATGTACATTTACACACATATCAAAATCAGTAAGTCAAACATGAGAAGGACGGAGGAGGGAGGGATTGGGGTGGGAATTGGGGAAGGGCTAAATGAGTGATGTGTGCAGGTATGCCTCCACCATCTTGTACCCAATTAACATGTATGACTACAATGCATCAATAATAAAAATTTCTAAAAAATAACAAATAAGCTGGGCGTGGTGGTGCACACTTGTAATCCCTGAGCTTGGGAGGCGGAGATAGGAGGATGGCGCAGGTTCAAATTCAGCCGTGCTGGATTAAGAGACCCTGTTTCCAAAAAAATATATATAAAAGATAGGTCTGGGAGTATAGCCCAGAGGTAGAAGGGCTTCCAGGAACCCCAGTACCACCAAAATAATAATAATAATAATAATAATAATAATAATAATAATAATACAATAAAAATAAAAGACAGTTGATAAATTCCTTAGATCAGATAACTAGAAAATATCATCTGAGTTTTTAATGTATATTTTTCTATAGCTTTCTGATGATACCCTTAGTGTTTTCTTAATAAAGGCCAAAAATTTTAATTATAAATCAGTTTTGAAACTGTAGAAATTAGTGAAGTATATTTTCTTTTCACAAGTGTAGAAGAATGCAGTTCAAACCAAATAATATGTGAAAAATTTTATAACTATAATTTAATAGTCTTTGATCTTAAAATATAATGCTATAAAATACAGTTTTTGTTATTAACATTTTAGTTTTTGCTTACTGAAGGAATCATTGAACATTTTATTTGCAAGAAAGGGCTTTTAAAAATCTTTAAACTTTTCATGGGAACTGGGGGTTTGTACTGAAACTTACAATTAAGTCATTGTGTGTGGGAGATATTGCAGATTTGCCAGTGCTCATATATAATCAGAGACATGGAGCTGGGAATAGGATTTATCCTCTGCTAGACTTCCTAGAGAAATAAACAAAGCAGAATTTGGGAAAGCCTAGGAGAAGAAGTAACAGTTGGTCTTGGGATTCTCTAATTGGTCACAATTGGCTTAATAAAATATATATATTTTATTATCTTGATGAAGTCATGAAATTCAAAGCATAAGATTTATTCTAGGAATGTGATATACTGTAGAAGTTTGCTTCAAATAAATCATCCTTTGAACAGTTATATAATCCAATGTTGTTTGTATTTTTTATAAGCCTAAATTATATCAGAAAAAATCCAGAAACAGTATAAGGGCTGTTCTTACATTTCTAATACTGATTAACGATAGATCTTAGGAAACACCAGCAGTTAACACTACTCAAAATCTTGACCTGTTGCCAGAATAGCTGGATGTAATATGATAAATTAGATCTGTATTAGTCTATGTTTTCCAGAGACACAGAACCAATAGAATATATATGTATAGAGATACATGAGAAGAGATTTGTTTGGGGAACAGCCTAATCTTCGATAACTGTTATGATTTTTGAGGCTGAGAAGTTGTGAAGCAAGCTGTCTACAAGTTGTAGACCCTGGGATGTGACAGTAGTATGATTCAGTCCAAGTCCAAGATAGCATCCACCCACAAGGAGGGTGGATCTTCCCAACTTAGTCTACTTCTGGAAACAGCCTCGTAGACAGAGCCCAAAATAATATTTTACTAGTTCTCTAGATACTGCTTAATCTAGCCAAGTTTATACTACAATGAACAACATGTAACTGGAAAGAAAACTTCTTGGGTAAAATCATCTGTCCCAAGACAGGGAAATAGGCTGGAACCCAAATTAGGCCCATTTCTCTTTACCCATTTTCGTAGTCCTAATGATATCTCTTCAGAATATTTCAAACATTTTTAATGCTTAGTCCCCAGTTTGTGGCTCTGAACATGAGAAACCACATTTATTCTATTTCAACATAATCTCAATTGTCTTGCCCAAAGACCTAAATGAGTCCTTTTGCTAAAAATGTACTAATACAGCTAAGTGTGATGGCACACACCTGTATTCCCAAGTACTTGGAAAGTTGAGACAGAAGGATCGCAGGTCAAGGCCAGCCCTAGTAAGTTAGCAAGACTGGGCAATTTAGTGAGACACTGTTTCAAAATTTAAAAATTATAAGGGCTAAGAGTATAGCTCAGAGGTAGAAACCCATAGGTTTAATCCCCAGCAACAAAAAAGAAAACAGCATAAGAACACTACGAATGTACCAAGAAACATTGTATTTACTAATGAGACTTGGTCTAATATAGGCTTCCATGACACTATTTTACTATTTTACATATGTCTTAGATATTCTTATAAAAGTATTGCTAGCCCTATAGGTTATAGAATGTTTAAATCGTATAAAGATAAATGAACTCTAATTTGAGCATTCCATTTACTCATGAAGCAACTGACTGCCAAAGAAGTTAAGGAACTTGTCCTAGGGGACTAATATAGGCAGAACTGTAACTAGAACAGAAATATCATATTCCCTCTTTGTGTTACGTTAATTACACTGCTTGGGGGCTAAATGTATGATAGAAACCTGGGTCCATCCTACTTGCAATACATCTAATTTTTACTTTTCACATGTATCTTATTCTAATAATTATTAATTACATACGTGTAGAGATTCAAATGTTAATCTAACTGTGAAACCCAGGGAGTTAGAATTTACAGTATGAATTAAGGCTACACAACCAATGGGGAGCTGATATAGCAAATTTCAATTGATATTTGCAAATTATTTTCTGCATATAAATTCTTTACACTTTTTCTGTTTTCCTTTTTAGTGTTTGGCAAGGTAAGTACAGCTTTTTAAAATCCAGGCTAATTTTCTATATACTTAATAATAATGATAAATCAGATTAAGAATTAATCTAAAAAATTTCAGTGTATCTTTCTCTTTTTATATGGATAACTTTTTAAAAATAAACCTCACAATCTGCCTAGAATGCCTAGTATGTCCACACAATTACAATTTCTTTTTACTTTTTTAAAAGTTCATTTAAAAAAGATGCCTGTGGCAAGTGAAAACTTCTATCTATTGTGGTGACATGTGAACATGTGCCTAATTAAGTTTAAAATTAAAAGAAAATTTCTTGTGTATAATACTTATATATTTACAAATACATGGATAGTTTAATAGGTTTATTTGAATAATCTACATATTTTTAATAACAAGATTTTATACAACTTGAAATACATGAATACTAGATAATGGATAGAAAATTACTGTTGCAATTTTCAAAATTTTCTACTTTTATTAATATAGAAAAGTTAGAATTTTTTATGTTTTTCTTTTTTATTGGTGTACTATAGTCTGACATCATAATGTGAATCGCGTGGACAATAGTATATATTACACAGTACTTGGTGCCCTTCCCCACCCACTTCCCCTTTTCCCAGTACTGAGTGTCCAGGTTAAACAATGTTATATTCACATATATACACATATTTGAATGTATATTTTCCAATTAATTAAACTCAGCCTTCTTTTTCCCTACCCCCTTTTCTGATTTTGCTGAGGTTTTCCCTTCATTATCTGGAGTCTCTCTGGTATCCCTAATACTCCCTAGCTTGAGCATATTAAAGAAAACATATGTCCCTTCTCTTTCTGAGCTTGGCTGATCTCACACTTAACATGATGTTCTCCAGGTCCTTCCATCTTCTGGCAAATGACATGATTTTGTTATTCTTTATACCTGAGTATAATTCCATTGTGTGTATTTCCCATAATTTTGCAATCCATTCATCTGTTGATGGAGACCTAGGTTGGTTCCATATTTTGGCTGTTACGAATTGTGCTGCTATGAACATGGGTATGAATATGTTACTGTAGTTCTCTGACTTTAACCCCTGTGGAAAGAAACCCAGGAGTGGTAGAGCCGGATCATATAGCTGATCCATTCTCAGTTATCTAAGGAATCTCCATACTGATCTCCATAGCAGCTGAACTAGTTTTCACTCCCACCAACAGTGTAAAAGAGTTCCTCTTTCCCCACATCCTTGCTAGCACAAAATTTTCTAATTTCTTTAAAAAAAAAAAGATACTTTTTTTGTGTGCTTTACTTACTGTCACTATGTCTACCTTATTTTTAATATTTCTCATGATAGATCAACTGATGCTTTTAGGGTCCCCTATTCTGAGAATGAACCATTAACAGTGAAAATAAGTTAGGAATTTAGATTAAAGCGTCTTGCAGTTGAGCATTACCACAAGTTAGATTTTTAAAAATAGTTCTTTGATGCTGACTTGTCAAGTTATTTACTTTCAGCTAAAACATAAGTACAGAAAAATTCACTGAATTAGATTCTAGTTTAGGATGTTTTCCCTGTAATTGGATATTCTTAGATAATTCAGTCAACCAGTCCCTCATGAATTATTTATCTTGTAGTCATTTCTTTTTTTTTTTTTTTTTAACCCAAATGACTTTATTTAGTTTGGAACTGGGATATCATTTTGACCAGTAGAAGAAAGTCAAGACAGGGTGGAAAGGAACTGGAGAGGAATTGTTTTTCAAGTCAAAACAACATTTCCCTGGGTTACTTAATTTTTGTGAAAGTTTCAACCAAACTCTTGTGTCTACCATATGTTCTGAGGTTCAGAATCATTTGGTTTAATTAAAGACAATAGTCCATGGGAAATAAACAATGTTAATAATGGTGGAAAGTGTTGGAAGAGAAACAGGATACATACACAGGTGATAAAGTGTTCCTTAGATCAATCTAGAACTTATTGTGTTTTTACCATCTCCAATCTTGAGCTTTTGTGGGATTCTGTGAAGCTAATTTGTAGTAAGTTCTTAATACTACCTACCATCCTTTAGTTTGTTGACTGCCTAAAAAAAGGTAATGTACATACTCAAAGTTTTGTTATCAGTCATTATTCTCAAACTTCCTGAAAACATATTAATAGTCTAAGTCCATTTGTTGGCTTGTTCAAATTACATTGAAATAATTGACTCTGGAATTATTTCAATGATATTCTCTTTGATCACATTTCTTATAAATCTATTCTGAATTCATTGCAAATAATTATGAAAATGGATATATAAATACCATTTCTTATCTCTATTTCCCGTTGCTACTGGACATTATATACCTTTTATCTTCCTGAGATTTTTCTGGGGCAGCTAAGTAGGCAATAACTAATGACCAATTCCTAAATAAATTCTCAGCATGAACCTAATATTAAAAAGATATTTTTCAGCTAAAGCCTGGCATTCTCAATAAAGGATTAATGTTAATGATGGTACAGAAGAAAAAAGCAGAAACAACATATTAATTTTTCATAGGGACCAAGCTTTCCCTTTTCACCATCAGCCACAACTTTATGATAATGAAATGACTTTTTTTCTTATGTTTTGAAATTAAAAGACTTTATTTTTAAAAGCAATTTTAGGCTTATGAAAAAACAGAGCAGAATGTTCAGAGTTCCCACATATTTGCTCTCCACTAACCCCTCATGCTGACAATTATTTATTAGTGAAATCTCTCATTGGAGTGCTACATTTGTCCCAACTGCTGGCCTAATATTGATGTTTATTATTAACTCAAGTCAATAACTTAGGCTCATATTTGTGCTATACAGATCCATGGGTTTTGCAGAATGAATAATGTCACATATACAACATTTCCATAACACGTGGAATAACTTTCCTATCCTAAAAATTTTCTGTGTCCTACTTCTTCATTCTTCCCCTTCCGCCTAAAATGTCTAGGGAAACTGATCGTTTTATTATCCCTGTGGCTTTTCCTTTTTCAGAATGCTATGCATTTGACTTGACTATATATAGCCTTTTACAGACGAAAGCTGTTCATTTAGTAATATGCTTTTAGCTTTCTTTCATTATCCTTTTATGACTTGATTGCTCATTTTTTATTGCTGAATAAATCCAATTATAAGGATGTACCACAATTTATTTACTCGTTCACTTATTATATGATATTTTAGAAGCCTTGAATTTGTGTTTGGGTATACATTTTCATTCATTTGGGTAAATACCAAAGAGCACAATACTGGGTTGAAATGTAAAGTTATTTGTACATTTGTCACATGCTGTCAGACCATTTTCGAAAGTGGCTGTAGCATTATGCCTGATGATCAGCAGTGAATGCGAGTTCATGTAGCTCTACTGACTCGCTAGCACTTGCTCTTGTCAATATTTGAGATTGAACTTTTCTCTCTCTCTTTCTCTCTCTCTCTCTCTTATAAATATACTATTTTATTCTAAGGGAATATTTCTGTGGTTTCTGCAAAGGGAAAACGTAAAAGTGGTTAAAAACAAAATAACAGAAAGCATGATTTAGTTATTTCTTTTTTATTATTTGATTTTTTTTTCTCCTAGGGAAAATATGTAATTTTATACAATTTTAATAAAATTTAAAAAGCTATGATGGAAGGATAGGAGAGGAAGAAAGCTGAGATTGTTCAATGGAGGAGCTACATATGAATATTTGTAATAGCATAAATACAACATGATTAACCTGGACACTCTCTTTGGGGGGCAGGGAAAGGGAGGGGGGGCATGAAGCACAATGTAAATGTACACCACTCTCAATATGTTCCACTTATAAAAAATAAAAATTAAATAAAATAAATAAAAATTTAAAAAGCAAATATGTGGATACAACATATACAGCTACCCTTATGAAGAGTGGCCAATAATCACTATTTTCTCTTACAAATTAGTTTAGGGTTCTGGGCAACAATTGGAGGAAAAACAGATTTTCTGATAAGTCTGCTAGTAAACCATACAGAAACATTGGGTGTAATAGTCCTGCTACACAAATTTTATATTTTGTATATGCAGTGACATTATCCCCATCTATAGTTATATGAAAAAACCAATATTGTTAGTATAGTAGAGAAATAGTTATACCTGAAAGAAAACTATATGCATCTTTTAACTGAGATTGAGCATTTTTAATAAGTGTAAAGTCGTGTTTTGGGGTTAATTTTAACATCTCTAGGACTATATGTTGTTTTGGTATAATATCTGTTCAGATATTTTATGCCCTTTTTAATTGGGTTTTTAAAAGTTAAGTTTTAATGGTTATTTTTATATTTTGAATATAAATATCAGATCTATATTTTGGAAATTCTTTGAGTCATCTTAATCATGTATGTGTATGTATTTTGTTACTACTGATTGAACCTAGACATCGCTATCACTGAGCTACATCCCTAGCCTTTTTTAAATCTATTTTAGACAGGGTATGGCTAAATTGCCAAGACTGGCTTCCAACTCAGCCTCTTGAGTAGTTGAGATTACAGCCTTGCAACAACACCCCCGAAACTTCTTAGTCTATTAATAAATTTCACAGAACAGAAGATTTTAATAAATTTCAACTTTGAAATATTTTTTATTGGTGTATTGTTGTTATACATCTTAATGGTATACAAGATGATAGAGGCATGCATGCATAACTCACTCAATTAGCCCTTCCCCAATCCCCACCCATTCCCTCTCCATCCCTCATTCCCATGCTTGGCTTAGTGACTGACTTTAATATGTTTGTTTAAGTACATCCTGTGCTTTAGAGAGTTTCCCTCTTCCCCTCTCCCTTCCCCTGAGTTAGGTCGCCTTATTTGCTCCTCTATAGGATCTCCTTATTTATCTAGAGTTCCTCCTGTTGCCCATTTCTTCCTAGCTTTCTCATATTAGGAAAGCATCCGATTCCCTATTTTTTGAAACTGACTAATCTCACTTAGCATAATGTCCTTCAGTTCCATCCATTTCCATGAACATTATGTAATCGTGTTCTTTTATGGCTGAGTAAAATTCCATTGTGTACATATCCCATAGTTTTGTAATCCATTCATCTGTTGTTGGACATCTTGGCTGGTTCCATAGTTTGGCAATTGGGAATTGTGCGGATATCAACATGCCATAGTCTGGCAATATTAGATCAACCTTACAGAGCTAGACTATATTCTATTTTTTCACTTTTGCATTTTATTTGCTAATATTTGTTTATAATTTTACATGGATATTTTTCCAAAATATTAGTTTGTAGTTTTCCTTTCTTGTAATGTCTTTATCTGGTTTTGGTTACAGGGTAATTGTGGTATCTTGAATGAGTTAGGAAGTAAATCTTGCATATATTTTCTAGAAGAGATTATAGAAAATTTACATCAGTGCTTCTTTAAGTATTTTTTAAGATATGTCATTATAAACACAAGGTATAATTCATTCTATTTAGAAAAGGTTTCAGCCATTGATTAAATTTCCTTCTTGCAATAGTTTATTATGATTATTTCCTCTTGTGTAGTTTTGGTAGGTAGAATGTATCTTTCAAGAAATTGGTCTATTTCATCTAAGTTATAAAATTAATTGACCTAGGGTTGTCTGTAATTCCAAATTATTATTCCAATCTTCATGATATCAGTAGTGAATGTTAATGTTAAATTACCGAGATTAAAATTGTATACAAGTTGGGTGTGGTAGTGAATGCTTGTAATTCCAGTTCTTGGGAGGCTGAGACAGGAGGATTGCAGGTTTGCAGCCAGTCTCAGCAACCTTGTAAGGCCCTCTGCCACTTAGACCCTATTTCAAAATAAAACATAAAAATAGGGCTGAGGGGTATAGCTCAGAGGTAAAATGCCCCTGAGTTCAACCGTCAGGCAAAAAAAAAAAAAAAAAAAAAAAAAATTCACAAATTAACAAATCATTAGCCAGAGAGACAAAAAGAAAGAAACGAAGAAAACAAAACTTCAGTAGTATTTATCACCAAAACCACTATTGAAATGAGACAATACTAATGATATTATAGAAATAAAAAGTTTTATAAGGGAATATGCTGAACAACTATAAATATGTTAATTGGATAACCTAAATGAAATGGACAAGTTTCTAGAGGCACACAAAATTCTGAGCCTGATGTAGTAAGATATAGAACATATGCATTCACCTATAACTAGAAAATAGACTGAATTACTAATAAAATTATCTTAAAGAAAAATCAGAACCCATATGCCTTCTTTGATGAATTCTATCAATACTTTAAATAAAATTAAGCTACATCTTTTACAAAACATTTTAAATTTTTTAAAATTAAGAAATAAAAAGAAAATACTTTCCATGTCATTATGGGAGAAATTACCCTGATACCAAAACCAGACAGGAAAACATAAGAAAATAAAAGAAAACTTCAAACCAATACTATGTATGTATGCAGGTGACAAAAATTATAACAAAATAATATCAAATAAGATTTTTGGAAATGTTTAAAAATTGTTACATACCATTACTAAGTGGGTTTTATTCCAGAGCTACAAAAATGTTTCAATAATTGAAAATCAACATAATCTGTCATATTGACAGGCTAAGAAGAAAAATCACATGATCATGTCAATTGATACATAAAAGCATACAACTTTCTGAACACTATTAGGAGAGAATTTCTTTACTTTATAGATGATTTAGCAAAATCCTACATGTAACATGTACGATGGGAAAAACTTAATGTCTCCTTATAATTTGGGAATATTCAATGTATTTCCACATTCACTACTCTTATTTACAATACTGCTGTTAAGTCTTAGTCTGTTTATTGAGGCAACAAATGGTGTTGTAGAAACAACTAAGAAAAAGTTGTAAACCTCGATCTAAACCTCACATTATTTATAAAATTAACAAAAAATATGTCATGGAATTAAATGTAAGACATATGGTTATTAGAAAATTATAGGAGAAAAGCATTGCAATCTCAGACTAACCAGAGTTCTTGGGATGACATTGAAAGTATCATTCATAAAATTGACAATTAGGCTTTGGCAAAATGTAAAGCAACCTCTATTAAAGATTCTGTTACAAAGATAAAAAGACTAACTATAGAGAAAGAAAATATTGTAAATCATATATTTGAACCAGGACAACTATATAGTATATAAAAATAACAACTAATTCAACAGTTAAAAAAATCCAATTAGAACATGGGAAACAGGAACGAACAGACATTTTTTCCAAAGGACACCTACAGATGGCAAATTAGTACATGAAAAGTTGTTCACCATCATTAACCATTAGGGAAATGCAAATTAAATCCACAATGAGATAGCACTACACACTTATCTGAATGGCTACACTAAAAAGATAGCGACAGTACTTCAAGAAGAATGTGGAGAAATGGCATCATTATCCATTGCTGGTGGGGGGGAAATGCTATAGCAAGTCTGGAAAACAGTTTGACAGTGTCTTTAAACAGCAAACATCAAGTGCCATACAACATACCAATGCATTCCGAAGCATTTATCCCTGAGAAATGAAGACATATGTTCACACAAATACTATACATGAATGTTTATAGCAGCCTTATTCATAATGGCTAAAAACTAGAAACAACCCACATGTCTCTCAGTGAGTAAATTGTGTTTTAAAACCCGTGGTACATTTATCCCATGCTCTTACAGGGAAGGAAGGAGGGGAGGGAATGAGGGAAGAAAACAGACCAAATGATGTTATGTGCACATATGCTTGTATCATTCAATCTCTTGGTCATGTATGAGGATGGAAGAGGAAAGGGAAAGAGGAGGTATGAGATAGGAAAAACAATATGTGAATATATGAATAGATCACTAGGAATCTCACTGTCATGAATAATTACAATGCATCAACAAAATTTTTTAAAAAGACAAAAGATAGCAAGTGTAAAGATCTGATAAAATTGGGGCTTTCATGCACTGTTGGTAGGGATGTAAAATATTACAGCTACTTTGGAAAATACCTAGCAGTTGCTCAAAATGTTATGCATATCAATTATCATATAACTTAGCAATTATACTCTAAGTATATACTCAAGAGAAATTAAAACATATATCTACTCAAAAGTTTGCATAAGCCCGGCGTGGTGGCGCACTCTTTTAACTCTCGCGCTTGGGAGGCGGAGACAGGAGGATCGCGCAGTTTCGAAGCCAGCCATGCTGGCTTAAGAGACCCTGTTTCCAAATAAAAATATAAAAAATAGGTCTGGGAATGTAGCCCGGAGAAGGGTTTCCAGGAACCCCAGTACCACCAAAAAAAGGAAAAAGAAGTTTGTATGCAGATGTTCATAGAAGCATTAATCATGCTAATAAAAAAGTAGAACAACCCAAATGTCCATCAGCTGATAAGTGGTTAATAGTGTGTGTGTGTGTACATGCACATTGGTCATAAAAAGATATAAAGAGTATAAAAATAAATGAAATATTTCTTGCAACAAGATGAATGAACCTTAGAAGCATTGAGTTAGGTTATAGAAGCCATATATTTTATGTTTAAATCTACGTAACATGTACAGAATAGGCACATTAGCAGAGATAGTAAGATGGTGGTAACTAAGAGACAAATGAGAGGGCATGGGTGAATCTTAGTTGGCATAGTTTTTATTTTGTGTTAATGTAATATTTAGTCATATATTTTAATTATACCCTTTAATGTCTCAATTATATATTTCCATTTTACCTCAGCATATTTAAAATATTAAATAAAAGAACAGTAATTTAAAATAATAAAAATCAAAAGCCATCAACACCAGACAACACAATTGTTATATCTCTTTTTGTCAGTATTCTTATTTATATAGTCAAATAACTTTTTCTAGTTTGTTAAATCTGTTTCTCTACTTTATTCAGTGTTGGTAGGAAAAATATTATGTTAATATATGAATTTATCACTCTGAATCTCACTATCATTCTTACTCATTCTTAATTGTTAACTCATTCTTAATTGTTAACTAATTTTTGTTTTATAAATTTTATTTAATTAAATAATTTTTGCACTTGTATTGGTGCATTATAATCTCACATAATAATATAAATTATGTTGACAATGACATACATGCACACTCTTCGTGCCATCCCTCCTCATCTTTCTACCTTCCAATACAGAGTACCCGGATTGATGTTGGTATATATTCACTTATATACACATAGTCTATGGTATGATTTCTATTAATAAACCTAAGTCTTCCTCCACCCCTACCCTTAGATCTCCTCCCTGGCTCCCTTGACATTTCTCTTCATCATCTGGAGTCTCTCTCGTATCCCAGTTACTCCGTATTGTGCACATATTAAAGAAAACATATGACCCTTTACTCTCTGTGATTGGCTAATTTCACTTGACATCATGTTCTCCACGTCCTTCATTTTCTTGCAAATTATGTAATTTTATTTTTCTTTATTGCTGAGTAAAATTCTATTGTGTGCATTTTTCATAATTTTGTAATCTTCATCTGTTGATGGGCACCTAGGTTGGTTCCATTAATCAATTTTCTCTTTTACTTCTTTTTTCAATTTTTGTTTTATCCCCCATCCCGGCTGATTTCTTTATTTTTGGTGTTTGTTAAATGGTAGCCTGTTGTGAAAGACAAGGCACATAAAAAAGTGAGAGAAACATATCATTCCCCACCATCCTCCTTTTAAAGCTTTTCAGATTTGCAATAGTTTTCACTACATTCACACCGAGCTCATGTTGGGTAACTCATTTCTTTAATTTCTGGTTTGTCCTTCTTGGATTTCTTACTGAACAAACTAATATGTGTATACTTCCTCATATGCCCTTCTTCACAAGTGCATAATAATCCATTTTGAAAATTACTAAAATGTATACTCAACCACTCTCACATGTATGGATGTTTTCTCACATTTCAAAATGAGAATATTTTAATTTAATATCATAATAAATATCCTTGTGCATATGTATTTTTATATTGCTGGATGTATGTATTTCAGGAAAAGTTCATATAACTAAAATTTCTCTGTGAAAGGTTAAGAACACAATATAGTTTTCTTAGTTATTGCTTAGCTCTTGCTTCCCCATCGCCTCACTAATGGAATATGTTTTCATAGTTTTAAGTTTTTTGCCAATCTATTATGTATGAAATTGATATTTAAATGTCCGTAAATTAATTTGCATTTATTTTAATGAGTGGATTTGAACATACTTTCATATGTTTAAGAGCTATTTCACATTTTCTATATATATTGTATATTGACTTTTTCTCTGCTTTTCTATTACGTTTGAGTTATGCGTCCCCCCATGTTGAAATTTTTACATATTATTTCCCATGCAACCTGTGTGTGTGTGTGTGTGTGTGTGTGTGTGTGTGTGTGTGTGTGTGATTCTTTGTTCTGAAACAGGATCTTGCTAGACAAATCTCGCTAAATTTCTGAGACTGGTCTTGAACCTGCAAAGCTTCTGTCTCAACCTCTCAAGCAATGGAATGACAGACATTTGCCACCATGCCTGGCCACAACCTGTTTTAAATGTGCTTTAAAATCTTTTTTTTTCTTTTTTCTTTTTCTTTTTTGGTGGTACTGGGGGTGGAACCCAGAGGCTTTCTACCTCTGGGCTATACTCCCAGACCCCTTTTATATTTTATTTAGAAACAGGGTCTCACTAAGTTGCTGAGAGCCTCACTAAGTAGCTGAGGCTGGCTTCGAACCTATGCCATCCTCCTGTCTCAGCCTCCCAAGCGCTGGGATTACAAATGTGCGCCACCATGCCTGGCTTCTTTAAAATTATTTGATCAAAGCAAAAAAGAAAGTACTAAACTACTCTATACATTCAAAAATTTTTAAATAATTATAATGTATGTCTTACTTATAAGGATTATTGTTTCTCATAGTTATACTCATTTTTATTATTCTCTCCTGTACAACTTTCCAATCTATAACATTTCCTCACTAAGGTTCTGTTTGTACATTTTTTTTTCTTTTTGAGTTATGTGGCTTTTTGATACTTTTTTGAGTTTGTAACAGTTTTTGAATATACTTTTACTGATACATTATAGAATGACAGCCCATAATTATTTATAGTTAGATGAGTTGGGTATGATGAAAAACTAAGAATTTAAAATTGTTTATAAATCTTCTTTGAATAAAAGGTAATGAGATTAGCTTGCCAATAAATAGTTTTGGAGTATAAAGGGACTTGAAGGAATTTATTATACATTAGTATACTTTCAGTATTAAAATATGACTTTCTAGTAACAACTGTGTTTACCTATTAAGTTTTATGTACTTAGAGATTCTAGACTTACTGAATCATGAGACTTACAATGTCCCCCTAGAAACTGTCACATTCTATGTTCTCAAAGTAACGTTTTCGAATCGATCTTTTAGCTATAAGCATTAACAGAGGAGAATTTTGCTCTTCCATTATGGTAGCATATTTTTTTTTCAGCACTGGGGATTGAACCCAGGGGCATTCTACCTCTGAGCTATACCCCCAGCCATATCTTTTTATTATTTTTTGAAACAGTGTCTCACTGAGTTACAAAGGACTTAAGGTTTTGTTTTAATTCTGGCAACCTCAGAAAATTTTGGTCATAGTGCTTCGTACTTTACAAAGTTGCTTTCTAGCCCCATCATTTCACAATTAAGAATATTCTGAGCTGGACGTGGTGGCGTACACTTGTAATCCCTGAGCTTGGGAGGTGGAGACAGGAGGATCGCGCAGGTTCAAAGCCAGCCTCAGCTATTTAGCGAGGCTCTCAGCAAATTGGTGAAACCCTGTTACGAAATAAAATATAAAATAGGTCTGGGAGTGTAGCCCGGAGGTAGAAAGCCTTTGGGTTCTACCCCCAGTACCATAAAAAAATGATAATATTCTGAAAGTCTGGGTCATATATAGGAATGATTCCATATATCTTTACTAATTATGGTTGTTCATTCTTGGACAGCTTTCAAAACTATCACATTTCCCCACTAAGATTCTGTTTGTGTAAAAAAAAAATCACAAAACTAAAATAAACCATGGCTTTTTTTAAAAAAATCATCTGCTTTTTATTTACTTTTAAAGTATACAAGAAGTTATAAATAATGTTTGTGGGGGTTACTTGGGATAATAACCTTTTATATGGAGAATAACATAAGAGAAAACCAAAGTAATAGATCAAAAACTTTGAATGAAATACTAAAATGCAAAATAAATCTAACAGAAAATAAGTTGCTATCAATATCATTATATGTTCTGCTTTGATGTGACAAAGTTAGGCAGAGAATATTTATATTTCCAAGCTGTATAATAAGTCCTGCCAAATGCCCTATGTATTTATTCTAGCCCATCCGTAGCAATAATTTCTCCTATTTTTCCTAAAAATTATAGTTTAAAAAAGTTTCCAAAGAATGATTCAGTGTCTTGGAACAATCAAATTTCGTGAGTAAGTGTCTGTTCATGATACTCAATTTTTGGTTTTTAACATTTTTAGTGAGTAAAAATCATGAGCAGTAAAACACACAGATTTTCTGCTCAACATATCTTGACAAATGTACACACCTATGCTGTCAACACCTTGCTAAAATATGTCTTTTTTCCCCAAACATCCTTCTGCTCCTTTTCAGTTAATCCAGTCCTCCACAAAAGGAGCTGCTGTTTTGATTTGTATCACCATGAATTAATTTAGCCTGTTCTCAATTTGTTCACCTTCTTTATAACTCTGGTTTTTATATACTCCAATTCAATTTAAGAAATGCTTATTGAATCTTTTAATGAAAACAGTACGATAACATGTTCATTCTTATCTTGTTTCTGTGCTATCCCTTGATCCTCATATTTGCCCTGTTCCTGCTTTATCACATCGTGTTTTGGATAAAGAAGTGCAATCGGGAGACAAATATACCTTGTTGTAGTCCAAGATGCGGCTGTATGATAAGAGAAGAATGTTTTCTGGAAAAATCTTTCGGTGTTGCTCATTATGTATTGGCTGTATTTGGACTGTGGGAACCTTTTTTGACTCATATTTGCAATAATTTCTAGACATGTATAATTCTGTGGAGAAATTCCAGACACAAAAATAGATATAGGCCTACATATCCAAAAGTGAAGGTCATTTTAACAGCAGTGAAAAACACTGGTTTAATAGAATCATGTTAATTGCCTGATGAAGCATAAGAGATGGGAAATATCATAAAGTTTTCCTGAACACCATCTGAAAATGCTTCACTTAAATGTTCTACAACTAAAAACATGCAGAGTATTTAATAAATCCATGCAATTTACCAGTTGGATAAGAAAATTATTATTTTAATTATAGTACATAATGTATTGTTAATGAAATGTTGTGGACATATGTTATGAGGCCACATTTCCTTTTTGAGATTATTTTCTAAAAAAAAAAAAAAAGGAAACTAAAAGAGCTCTCACATGTTTTCAGGGCTTGATTCCTAATTAATTCCTAATTGATTCCTTTATTAATCCTAATAAAGAAGATTACTCAATACTCATTGTATACCAATAGACTAAGATAAATATAAAAAATTGAATATTACTACCAGGGCAATGTGAATACAGAGAGGAAATTACACACACATCTTTTATAAAGATCAGTGGTGATCCTACATTCTTTCACATGGTTTCTTGTTTGGAATTTTTTTTTTCGGGTCTGGGGATGGAACCCGGGGGCATTCGACCTCCGAGCTACACCCCCTATCCTATTTTTTATTCTTTATTTTGAAACCAGGTCTCACTGAGTTGTGGAGGGCCTCACTAAGTAGCTGAGGCTGTCCACCAACCGCGATCCTCCAGGTCTCAGCCTCCTGAATGCTGGGATTACAAGTGTGCGCCACCATGCCTGGCTTGGAAATTTTTGTTAAAAAATGTAGATCTACACTTCATTCTAAAGAATAATATTGCATGACGAATGAGTGAGGGGCATGGGGTAGAGAAGTAAAGGATATAAAAAGAGGTGTTGAATATAGGCACTTATTAAGGATTTTGTTGGGTATTGACAAATTACTAATGTACTAGAATGTATGATTTTAAAATTTTGGCTTTTTAATGATAATACTGTAAAGCTCAAAGTACTGGGAATTGTAATACTCATCCAAACCCTACATCACTGTTTTCCCTAAACATTCACTAGATTCATTTCTGTGACATTTCTAAAATGGCCTCATTGAAAGTCATGCATATAAAGTAATGTTATATTAGAAAATACAAAAGCATCGTACTTTCAAGAGCAGTGCATTGCTTTTAGAATGAAATTCTGGTCAAATTTATTAAATGTCACTGCAACTTATGAGGATTTGTATTTCAATTTGTGATGGGTAAGAAATATAGATCATAAATGGAAGTCAATGTGCTGTGATTTTTTTTGAAGGGAAGTATTATGGTTTAATGATCCCATCATAAAATCACTATTATATATTGTGAAAGATTTAATTCAATATTCCACTTATCATAATACAAACTTCTCATGGCCTTATAATAAAAAAATATGGTCTATCTTAACTTTTGAATTTGTAGGGTCTTAAAATCATGGGTGAGGAATAATGCAATAGAAATCTTCGACATCTGCTCAGGGATGAAATAATCTTTTTCTAAACAACATATCAAGCCTGTATTTCTTATTTACCCCTACATGTACTGTAGCACTCTCAGTATTCTGTGAAGTAGATTATTGTAATGCAGTGGTAAAGTAGAGAATGCGAATTAATACTGAATTTGATACATAAAACGCTTTCTCTTTCCTTAACATCTTTCTGCAAAATTCGCATCATTTTGTTAATCCCCCTTGCTTTGACTCTTGGACAGGATGAAAGAGACTTTGAGGTTACTAGAGGAGGGCATAGGTCCAACACTCCAACATATAGGCACAAGTAGACACTTCTTGAGTAAGAGCCCAAAACTCAGGCTATTAAAACAAGAATTAGTAAGTGAGATGACATTAAGCTTAAAGTTTCCGCTCATTAAAGGAAACCATCAAGAGTCTAAAGAGAGAGCCTAAAAAATGGAAGAAGATCTTTGCCAGCTATTCCTCTGGTAGATGGCTAATATCTAGAATAAATAAATCACTTAAAAGATTTAATACTAAAAAACTCATAACCTAATCAAGAAATGGTCAATTGAACTAAATAGACACTTCACAGAAGACAAAATACAAATGGCTAATGCATACATGAAAAAATGTTCAACACCATTAGGAATCAGAGAGATGCAAATTAAAACTACTTTGAGTTTTCATCTAGCTGCAGTCAGAATGGCAATCATCTAGAAGTCAAACAACAATAAATGCTGGCTTGGGATATGGGGGAACAGGAACTGTTTTGCACTGTTGGTAAACTGTAAATGACTACAACTGGAGATTAGTGTGGTGATTCCTTAGAAAACTAGAAATGGACCAACCATATGATCTGACTATACCACATCTGAGCATTTTTCCAAAGGGAATGAAATCAGAATATTATAATGATATATTCATATTCTGGTTTATCACAACACAATCCACAGTAGCCAAATTATGGAACCAACCTAGTTGTCCATGAACAGATAAATGGATTACCAAATTATGGGATATGCGCACAATGGAATTCTACTCATTAATAAAGAAGAACCAAATAATATCACTTGTAGGAAAATGTATGAACCTGGAGCAAATTACACTAAATGAGATGAACCAGTCGCAGAAATTGAAGTTATTTGGTAAAAAGAAGCCTAACATACATAAATAACTAACAGGAGACGGGCGTGGTGGCACAGGCTTGTAATCCCAGCATTCCAGATGCTGAGACCTCAGAATCACGGTTCATGGACAGCCTCAGCTACTTAGGCCCTCCGTAACTTACTGATACCCTGTTTCAAATTAAAGAATAAAAAATAGGGCAGGGGATATAGCTCAGAGGTAGAATGCCCCTGGGCTCCATCCCCAGACCCCCACACACAAATAAATAAATAAATAAATAAATAAATAAATAAATAAATACATAAATACATAACACTAAATTCTAAAGAAATGCTTCACCTCTGAAAAAATTTGCATTGTAAATCATTATTGTTGCCAGGCATGGTGGCACACACTTGTAATCCCCGCACTTGGGAGGCAGAGACAGGAGGATCATGCAATTTCAAAGCCAGCCGTGCTGGCTTAAGAGACCCTGTTTCCAAATAAAAATATAAAAATAGGTCTGGGAGTGTAGCTCAGAAGTAGAAGGGCTTCCAGGATCCCCAGTACCACCAAATAAATAAATAAATAAATAAATAAATAAATAAATAAATAAATTATTATTATTTTTTGGTATTAGGAATTGAATTCAGGGACACACTATCTTTAAGCTACATCCCAGTATGTTTTTTTTGTTTGGAGATAGGGTCTCTCTAAACTGCCCAGGCTGTGCCCAAACTTGCAGTCTTCTTGCCTTATCTTCTTGAGTTGCTGGGATTGCAGGTGTGTGTGTGTGTGTGTGTGTGTGTGTGTGTGTGTGTGTGTGTGTGTATTATAATAAATCATTGAATAATCTTTTATGAGTATCTGCATCTTTTATAGTCAAAGATTATGTGTTACAAAAGTAATACAGTTAATCCTCAAAATAACCATCTGAAATATTTTTTCTATTATGCCATACTTTTCTATGCATGAGTTTCAATGAAACCATTCATTGAATTTCTGTGCTTTTTGTGTCATAGCCAAGAAATCATTGCTGGGATCAATGTAAAAGAAGTTTTTCCTTATGTTTTCTTCTTGGAGTTCTATGATTTGATATCTTACATTTAAATCTTATCTATTTTGAGTTGATCCTTGTGTATTCTGAAATATAAGGGCTCAATTTCATTCTTTTGCCCATTTCTATTCGTTTCTCAACACTATGCTTTGAAAAACTTCTCCTTTGCCCGTATGTATGCTCCCCACTCTTCCTGAATATCAGCTGACTATATGCAAATGGGGCTTTTTCTGTGATAGCTTTAATTTTGTTCTCCTTAGATTTCCTTGGATGTTCAGTCTTTTCTGATTCCATATGAACTTAAGAATTGATTTGTTCCAGTTCTGTGAAAGTGCTATTGAGATTTTGACAGTTATTGCATTGAATCTATATATTGCTTTTGCTGTGCTATTGTTTGTATATGTGTTTTTTTTTGGGGGGGTGTTGGAACCCAGGGGCTTTCTACCTCCGGGCTATACTCCCAGACCAATTGTTTATATTTTTATTTGGAAACAGGGTCTCACTAAGTTACTGAGAGCCTTACTAAGTAGCTGAGGCTGGCTTCGAACCTATCCTCCTATCTCATCCTCCCAAGTGCGGGGATTACAAGTGTGCGCCACCACGCCCGGCTTGCTTGTATATGTTTTTTAAGAGAGTATCTTCAAAGTTCATGTTTCCTCAGTGTTCATAATTGTCAATGAGTATCTAATATAAATATTTGTGATCAATTATTAATGATTTAAAAATTATGAAAATGAGTTTTGGGGTTTTTTTTGCAGGTGTGGGGATGGAACCCAGGGGCATTCAATCTCCAAGCTGCACCTCCCCTGCTCTAGTTTTTATTCTTTAATTAAAACAGGGTTTCACTAATTTCCGGAGGGCCTCACTAAGTAGCTGAGTCTCTCTGCGAACCACGATCCTCCGGTCTCAGCCTCTGGGATGCTGGGATTACAAACGTGTGCCACCATGCCTGGCTTGAAAATGAGTTTTAAAACAAATTCTTTTGTTCTTTCCTTTAATCACTGTAATCTAACTAAGAAGCCGTTCCTACATAATTGTGGGTGTTAAGGATATTACATGTCCAATTAAAATGACATGGCATTTAAATAGTTGAATTAGAAAACCTATTGGTTAACCATATTCAATAGGAATCACCTCTACAAATAGAGCTTACTAACTGAAATAAGCAAAGGTAGACAATATACAATACTAAATGTATTCTAGTTATTTTACTAAATTATTCCATAGGCATAACATTAACTTGATATTCTGGTAAATTACTCTAATTCTTAATTATTCTTAATTATTCTCTTAATTGTTCTCTCTTACCTGGACAATGCAAGAGACTGAATCCAACCTGTCCTAACAATTCATTTATGTTCTGCTGCTTCATCTTTATTCCTCCAGTTATTTGGTTATCTTTCTTTCTAAACCTTCCAGTGCCACCTTCCCTCTTTGGCATAGCACTAGTCTTCAAGCTTTATTGTCTCATATTCCTGTTCACCCCCTTCAATGTAGGCATATCTGCACTCCCATTCTTGTGGAAACACTATTCACAATGGCCACAAAGTGGAAAGAACCTAATTGTCCATCAGCAGATGAATGGATAAAGAAAATGTGGTAAATATATGCAATGGAATCCTATTGAGCCATCAATAGTCCGTGAGTGGGACTAGAGATCATTATGTTAAGTGAAATAGAAAAAGGACCACATAATCTCACACATATATCAAAGCTAAAATGTTTATCTACTAGAAGTTGAGAGTAGAATGGTATTTACTAGAGGCTGGAAGGAGTTTCATATTCCATGGTGAAAAGCTGAAAGCTTATTTGTGGAGGTTGTATACGTGTGGTACTGGGGATTGAACACAGGGCCACTCTACTTCTGGGCTGTACATCAAGCATTGTTTTATTTTAAAACAGGACCTCACTAGGTTTCTGAGGGCCTCAATAGGTTGCTGAGGCTATTCTCAAATTTATGATCCTCCTGTCTCAGCCTCCCAAATACTGGATTACAAGAGTACAGCATCATGCCCGGCTTGTTGTGAGCCTTTATAATTAAAATATGTTGAAATTTGTTAAATATGTTTTCTGTATCTATTTATATGATCATGATTTTATCCTTAATTCTCTTAATGTGTATGTCACACTTTTCTTTTGTGTATGTTGAACCATTGTGGATATCAGGGATAAATGTCAGTTGATCATCCTGTAGGATCCTTTAAATATGCTGTTAATTGATTTTGTTATAAATTTGTTGAGGATTGTTTCATCTATATTAATCAGGAATATTGGTATAAAATTTTATTTTCTTATATCTTTCTTACTTGGTTTTCATATAAAGATAATGCTAGCCACATAAAATGAATTTTAAAGTATTTCCATATGCTTAATTTTTTAGGAGAACTTGACAAGGATTCCTGTTAGTTCTTTAAATTTTTGGTAGAAGCCACCTGTGATGCTATACAGTCCTTGAATTTTCTTTGCTCAGAGGATTTTGATGACTTACTAAATCTCCTACTCTTTCATTCAAATCAGATTTTCTATTTCTCATGATTTGCCTTTGCTTCATTACATGTTTCTAGAAATTTATTCACTCCTAAGGTATTTATTTCGTTCTATAATTGTTGATAGTGGTCTGTTATTGTCCTTTATATTTTTGTATGTGTTGTAAAATTTCCTCTTTCATTTATAATTGTATTTGAGTCATCCTTTCTTTTTTCTTAGCCAAATAACTGAATATTTGTCAGTGCTGTTAATATTTAAAATTTTTAATTTTATTGATTTTCTGTTGTCTTTAAAGTCTCTATTTTATTTTTTATTCTATTTTCAAGTCTGATTTATCTCTTTAGCATTTTCTTCTTTCCACTCACTGCCTTTGGGCTTTATTTTCTTTTGTCTAGTTGCATGAGGTATAATGTTAAGTTTTTGTGATCTTTCTTCTTTGTAATGTAGGCATTTACCACTTTAAAGTTCCCCCTTGAAACAATTTTTGGTGGATCCCATAAGTTTTGATAAATTGTGTATTCTTTGTTGTTAATCTACTTTTTTATTTTCCTTACTGGTTTTCAGGAGCATGCTGTTTAATTTCGACATGCTTGTGCTTTTGTAGATTTTTTCCTCTTATTGACTTCTAGGTTTATACCATTATGGTTAGAAGGTATACTTAAGATGATTTCAGTCTTTTAAAATTTGGTTAGAATTGATCTGTGATCCAACATATTTGTTCTAGAGGATGTTCTGTATGCGCTCAAGAAGAATGTGTTTTCTGTGTCTCTTGACTAGAATGTTCTACATATGTTTGTTAGGTCTATTTGCTCTAATATTATAAGGTGTTTCCTTATTGATTTTCTGTCTGGATGATCTACAGGTTGTTTAAAGTAGGGTATTGAATTTCTCTACTGTCACTGTGCTGTTGACTATTTCTTTTCTTAGTTGTATGACTGTTTGCTTTATGTGGTTAGGTGTTGTGTGCCTATACATTTACAACTATAAATTACAAATGCTACGTGAATTGTTCTCTTCATAATCATATAGTTACTTTCTTTGTCTCTTGTGGCCATGTTTATTGGAATATTCTTTTTTTCTGATTTAAGTATAGCCACCTCTGATCACTTTTGGTTACCATTTACATGAAACATCATTTTTATCCCTTCTTTTCGGTCTTTGCTCTTCCTTAAGTTTAAAATGAGTCTTGTAGGTAGCATCCAGTTTGGTCTTTCTTTAGAAAAAACATTCAACTTATGTGTCTTTATTTTTTACTTTTATTAGTGCATTATAGTCTTACATAATGTAGTTTATAGTAATAGTGACGTACATGCACACAGCACTTGGTCTACTGTGAATTTTAATTTGAGAAATTAGTATACTTACATTTAAGCAATTGGCAGTATCAAAAGACTATTGATATTTTGTTATTTACTATTTCATACTTTATTTCTTTCTTCCAAGATTGCTCTTTTCCTTTATGATTTGTTGATTTTTTGCTGTGATATCTTTTTATTACTTTTCCTCTACCTTTCATGTAGCTATTAGGGAGGGGTGTTTTTTTTTGGCTCCCATAGTGCTTACAATGTAACATCTTATAACATTTTATCTGTGGCTGGTATTCATTTTCCATGGGCAGTACCATGAAGAAAAGTTTCTTGAGATACTTTGCACCTTCTTTTTGAGTGTCTCATAGGATTTTTGAAGAGAAAGTTTTCAAAATGGTGCTAACCCCAACTATATCTACCACCTCTAAAGTCCTTATACTCTTTTCTTAGATTGTTTTGCTTTTAAAAATTCTCTTAAAAACTGAATGAGGGGGATCATGCTGAGAGCAGACACACTGGGGTAGTGTGTACATTCTTGTAATTACTAGTCAACATAGAAATCTGGAGTAACTTGGCTGAATCCTCCTGCAGACGAGATCATTATGGTACTGGTTGAAAAAGTGACAAGTTCGTTGAAGAAACAAAAGAGAAAGAAAGCAAAGAAAAGAAGAAAAAGACAAAGCTGAAAGCTAGCCCCCATATAGTGAAGACATTCAAGCAGCCCATTGGAGGGTCACCTGGGGAACAACTGAGGCTTTCTGCCAATAGCCAGCATCAACTTGCTAACCAGTCAGTAGCCATATTGCCGGTAGATTCTTCAACCCCCAGTAAAGCCTTCAGACAACTCAAGCTCCAGCCTACATTTTAATTACAATTTCATGAGTTACTCTGAGCCAGAACTACCTAATTATAAACCACTCCCAAATTCCTAAGCCACAGAAACTGAGAAAATAAAGGTTTATTTAAGAAATTGAATGAAATTTTCTTACTATCTTCTATGATATCCAGTGGTACCTTCTCTAGCTATGCCAGTGTTTAGAGCCTGATTTTTCTTTGAAGGTAACAGTTAACCATCTCTTTCTAGATTTGTGGTTAATTTTTTGACCATTAACTTCACTTCTCTGTTGGATACAGGAAAGTTCATTAATTTCAGTATCCCCCAAATTGTCTTGTTGTAAGAATGGGAGTTATGTTCTTTTCAGCCCTATTTATCTCTGAACAGAAACCAAAAGTGACACTTAACACATTTATTTATTTATGTTCCTAGTCAGAGAGACATACACCGCATACAACTTTCTACTACCACAAGTAATGCTACAATGAACATTCTTTGATGTTTTACTGCATGGTCCTTGGTGAACATTTTTCTGGGTTACAGGTCCAGAAAATAGACATACTTAGCCATAGTATATGTGTTGCTTAATTTGGTCAATTGCTGCCACACTGCTCTCCATAATAGCAGCACATCTCTACATGTCCACCAATGGTGAATGAAATATATTTCCCCGTCCTTGCCAATATGTAACATTATAAAATTTGCCACCCTTTGCCAATATGAATGTAAACTGGCACAACCTTGTTTTAATATGCATTTCTCCAATTACTAATGATTGTAAACATGTTTTTCTCTGCTCAGTATACACTGAATTTTTGTTTCCTTGGCTTGCATATTCTTTTTATTATTTTGTACTGGGATTGAACCCCAGAGCATTCTAAGTCCAAGATACAGCCCAGTCCTTTTTATTTTTATTGGGAAATAGGGTCTCACTGCTTTGCTGAGGTTGGCCTCGAACTTGTGATTTTTCTGTCTTGCCCTCCCAAATACTGTGATTACAGCGTGCCACCAAGCCAAGTTAGCTGAATTTTCTTATCCTTCACCCATTTCCATTATGTTTTATTGTTGTTTTGCATTGGCCCATCAATTATAGACATTACAAATGCTTTCTATCAACAAGGAGCCTGGAGTCACTTACTACACAGAAATCTTTTATCTTGATGTAGTCAATTCATCACATTTTGTCTTACAGTTTGTGCCTTTGGGTCCTTAAGATGTTTTCCTTTACCATTGGTCTACAAAAATTATAGTTTTTGAAATCTCATTACCAAACTTTGATATAGTCTCATTCATTCTCTCTCTCTTTCTCTTTCTCTCTTTCTCTCTCTCCCTCTCCGCCCTATGATTCAAACATAAATTAACCTTGATATTTGAGACTTAGAAAAACAGTAGTTCAGCAAGGTAGTATAGTATAACATAACCACATTTGCCACTTACTGGTTGTACCATGTAAACTTACAGCCTCATTATAATATCTGACTGGGAAATGGGGATAATACTACCACATCTATCTCAGATCATTATAAGGATTAAATGTAATAACTGGTTTAAAAGTACTTTGAAAATTGTGTATTGTAACACAAATGCAAAACCATGGTGTGATCAGTTTGCATTTTTTGGTTTCATTTTACTGAGGAGGTTGACTTACAGAAGTTTCAATATATTAGTAAATATTACTGAAAAATAAATTTTATGCTCAAATAAAGTTGTAATTATAATTTAAGCCAGCTATTTACTATGGGATTTCTTAGAATTATTATTATTTTAATATATATTGAACTTTTTCAAGAGTCATGCAGTAGATTTTTCCTTACCAGTATTTGCCAAATGGACCTTTATTTATGCAATACCTATGAATATCTCCCAGAAAATATTTTATGAAATTAAAGTTTGAGAAAAATTGGGTTATTAGAAAACACATGAGATTTTTTTTTCATACTTCAGTTCTATTATTATGTAAGACTTTAGAAAAAGTTTTGAGTTTCACTTTCTTTATCCTAAAAACAGGGATAAAGACTTACATTGAGGGTTATTGCAAGATGATGTATTGATGTTATTAGTATTGAACAGTATCGCCAGGCATGGTGGCAATCCCCACACTTGGGAGGCTGAGACAGGAGGATCTCACAGGTTCAAAGCCAGCCTCAGCTGCTTAGTGAGGCTTTCAGCAACTTAGTGAGACCCTGTTTCCAAATAAAGTATAAAATAGGTCTGGGAGTATAGCCCAGAGGTAGACAAACCCCTGGGTTTTACCCCCAGTACCACCAAAAAAAAAAAAAAATATATATATATATATATATATATATATATATATATGTAGTATCAGTATAGACATTAATTTCTTATCAATAATTTATATTAATCAAACCTCAGTTTTCTCTTCTTTATAAAAGCTTACCTGCCATACTTTTTTTTTTTTTTTGGAAACCCTTCGACCTCCGGACTACACTCCCAGACATATATATACATATATATTTTTTTATTTTATTTATTTATTTTTTTAAGCAGGGTCTCTTAAGCCAGCGCAGCTGGCTTCAAACCTGCGTGATCCTCCTGTCTCCGCCTCCCAAGCTTGAGGATTACAAGCGTGCGCCACCACACCCGGCCTACCTGCCATCCTTTTAATTATCAGTCTCTCTGTCTTCTTTTCATTGTGTTTTCATTTAGTATATTCATCCCTTTATACATATGAAATGCTTTGGTTACCTCACTCAGATTCTGAATTCATCACACAAGCAAAATGTGTTTAATTGAATTTTGTTCAATGAGAAGTTGAATTTCTACTCTTTCTGCATATTATTCTAGAACTTTTCTAAATCCACGAAGCTACTAGCATCAGAGGCCAAAGTCATAGTTATGCAAAATCAATTCTGAAAAATTAAATCATTTTCAATTTATTGGGCAGAGAAGAGCATTTTTCCTTCCACGGTGCTCTTGCCATGATGTCTTAAACCTTATAGATTTAGAGTCAAGTAGAATTTCTTTGAATCTGACCTTCATAGCCTTCCAGTTTGGAGAGTGATTCTTGCTAGCCATGTCTTCTGTCCTGTCACCTCTCAAATGCTTGGATTGCCAGTAGCCATTTCAGTAAATATTGGACAGGAGACAAGTTGGTAACAGTCTTTGTCATTTCAATTTTTCACATAGCGTCTTTGTGTAATAGTCCTTGCCATTTCAGTTATCCACACATTTCCTCTCTCTCTCACTCTGGCTCTCACTTGCTCTTGCTCCCTTTGTGTGTGTTAGTGTGTGTGTGTGTGTGTGTTAGTGTGTGTGTCTGTGTGTGTGAGTACGTGTCTCTGTCTCTGTGTGTGTGTATTCTCTATGTGAGTAAAAACTATTCTCAGCAGCCAGCTGCCACAGGCCACTCAGCTGTAAGGAAGCACAGCTTCAGAACTGTCAAACACAATGGAAGTGAAACAAATCACAAAGGCGGCGGTAGGCTCTGAGGAGGCCTGGAGAGCCCACTCCAGCCCGCCAGGTTGCTATGGCTCTGCAGGAAGGCCGGAGGTGGGGAGGCACGTTGCATCTGCTTTTGCAGCCCTTCTCACAGCAACACTAGCCATCAAAAAGATCTCTCCTGAAGCCAGCCACGGAAGGGTTGATTATCAAGGAGCAGTGGAAGCCAAGCCAGTCAGCCTGTCCCTTTGACACATAGGAAAACATAAAGGTACTCGAAGGCTGAGAAGACCGACTTGGCAGTGAACGCTGCATGTGTGCCTGCTCTGGGTGTTATTGATCCACTCTGACCCCTTCCCCAGGAAACGAGTGGAAGGAAAATGACTGCCAACTCTGCATCGTATGCCAACGAAACAACAGTGGACATTGCTCCGGAAACTCTTGGCTGGAATATATTTAAAAAGTGAAACCTGTGCTTTTCATAAGGACGGAGTTGCCTGAAGGGTACCTGGACCAGGGAGCCTACTTTTGCTCCATTTTCTTATTTGGTAGTTAGGATATAGGATGGTATGTACTGCGAAAAAATAACTCTGGAGCCTAGAACAGAAACATACTGAGCCAGCCTCTCCCAAGTCTGAAGCTACTTCTAAGTGGGTGGTATATTAAGCATTCACTTTTTCAGGTCCCCAGGCTCTGCTGACATAGTTGTTTAATAAGTCTTACCCTAGGAACCTGAAAATGGGAATGCCTGACGTACTGCAGAATGTACCTTTTAGGCCTCAGGAGAACCTACCTTTTGATTTCTCTCCATATGAGTGGCAAATTAAAACAAAGAGTTCCTTTGAATTTATTTCGGTCCCAAATGCCAACCCCTGAGCTGTGCAGAGATTTTATTCACATTCAAGCACACTGCTGCACAACCAACAGTTCCTTCTTATTACATGTGACCCCTGGCTGGCTCTTCCTGCTGGTGGCTCAGCATCCTAATCCGTACAGTGTGACCCTTTGCCTTTGTAGCTCCGGTTGTTCAGTAAGGGAAATAAAGTCGCCATCACTTCACTGTAGGAATTTTTGTTGCATGTGGAGAACTGCTTTCGCTTTAAGTTCCTTCGAATATTTTACTTCAGTGGGAGGGAGAGAGAGTCAGTGATCATTTTTATGACACTACAAATTTGTGAACAGCTTAGTGGAAGTTAAAGGCAAAGTAGTATGATTAAGGGGATTAGAGGTTCATACAAAACACTTGACGGAGTTAGTTATTTTGAGTTGGATAGATGAAGGCTGTATAATTATAGGCAAAAATGAAGTTTTGCAGTTCTAGAGGGATAGAATCAGTCTACTTAAAGAGAATTTTGCTTGCAAAATTGACAAAACATTGAGGTTGACTGGTGGTGAACACTGGCATCTTAAATTTAAATTAATGGAAAGATCACAGTCCCGGGGCTGGGATCTAGTGTTCACTTAGGTTGGTTGATCACTGTGTGATCTCTAGTGTTCATTTCTTTCCTTGTTGGCCTTCAGCGATACCAACAAAATCAATGTTTTCGGAAGATTTCTTGGGTCACTTTCTGCTCCAATACCTAGCAATCCGGTAACTTGTAAATGTTCTATTATTGCTGTAGTTCTTAGCACTGATTACCAAGTGTTCCTGCTGCTCTCTTTTCTGGTATTTTTTCTGACACCTTGTAACTGAGGAAAACTCTATGACTAGCTCTTACAAATTAAAATTTTTATAAGAACATCTGTAAGCAGAAATGATATTATATGTCACTTCTGGGCCAGAGCATTCATTTGCCAATGCAGGACCCTCCGTAACTATTTTCACCTTTTGCAATACTACCAGAAAATTCAAGATGAAGGCTAATCCCATCAGCTTGGGCTTCCGAAGTATTTTTGTGGATAGCATGCCACTGCTACCCACTGGATAGGTACCATGAGTGAACAATAAATATTTATGATGTTAATGCACTGAGTTTGGGGGCTCGTTTGATATTGTAGCATAATTTCATTTATGATTCCTGCTAAACCTGCCTCCCTTGTTAGGCTTTAACTCTCTAAGAGGAAGATCATATTGTCAACAGACTTTGAAGATTCTCACCTCACAACTAAAGGTGTTCAGTAAATGCATTAATTGTTGACATTTCAGGAGAGATTTTGACATAGTAACTGTGGCACAGAAGGTAAAGAAAGGAAGAAAGAGTTACTTTTCAAATGTCCAATAAGATTCAGACATAGGCATTATTATTATATTAGACATAGGCATTATTATTATATTAGATATAGGCATTATTATTATATTAGACATAGGCATTATTCAAGCAAACACCAAATGGTAACATAAACTGTGTGTGATGACACATACCTGTAATCCCAGTACTTGGAAGGCTAAAACAGGGTGATTGAAGGTTTGAGGTCAGCAATAACAGCATACTCAGTCCCTCAGCAACTTAGTGAAAACCTCTTTCAAAGTAAAATTTAATGAGCCTAGTGTGAGACAGGCATATTGGCACACACTTGTAATCTTAATTGCTGGGACACTGAGACAGGAGGATCACAGGTTCAAAACCAGCCTCAGCTACTTAGTGAGGCCCTCTGCAACTTAGTGAGATCCTGTTTCAAAATAAAGAATAAAAAATAGGGATGGGGGGTGTAGCTCGAAGGTTGAATGCCTCTAGGTTCAATCCTCAGTATCACACACACAAAAAGGACCTTGTGTGGGAGTGTGGTGGGACGTGGGATGTGTCTGTAATCCTAGTACTTGGGAGGCCAAGACAGGAAGACTGCAAGTTCGTCGACAGCCATAGCAACTTAGCAAGGCTCTGAGCAACTTAGACTGTTTCAAAACAGAAAATGAAATAGGGACAGAGGTGTAGTTCAGAGATAGAATGCCAGTGGATTCAGTCCCTAGTACTACACACACACAAAGAAAAAAGTGAAACATGCTAACACACTTGAAAATGTGTGATACAATATTATATTGCTGGTTATTATAACTACAAAGATGGCACACAATAGCTTTATGCTATTTAGTTATGTCCACACTTTGAACAAAATCGGTAAACTATTTTAAAATTAATATGAAACATAGATATTTAATAATATGAGATGCTTATTGACTTTTATTCAGTAAATATCTAAGTCCCCCTGTGTGTCAGCATGTGCTAAGATGCTGTGGATGCATTAGTAAATAAGATATATGTAGTGCTGTAATTACAGAATTAATAATCTAACATACTGAAAAAGTAGATAAAATCTATATGTAAGATATTTAGATACCCTGCCTTTATTCAGTGAAAAGTAATGCCAAAATTTTATCTTCAAAATTGCACCAGTGATCTAGCAATTATGTCCATATGATGTTGGACAAATAGCTTAATTTCTTCTACTGTGGAGGATGCTTTATGACATGGTTTCATCAACCAGTTATTTTTCTGTTGTCATTTATATAATAGCTTTATTTTCTCTCATTTGACTCAACGTTGTTTGTCTTAAAGTTTCACATCACCACTGTGCTTGCCTTAAGAACTTGTGTTTATTTATCAGATGCCACAACTGAGGACAAAATTGTAATTGTACTATGACGTCTAGCTTGGAAACATCAATATATAATCTTAAAAATTTTACATGAATTCTTTTCAGTGTAGTTTCTACACTATAAATTTCTACACTATAAAGTTAGCATGTTGAATTGTATGGTCCTTAAAGATCTTTCGACTCTAAAATCCTGTGGCTTTAAGGATTCGTTTTCCCTTTCTATAAAGAGAGAAAAATTAAATCTCTTGGGTCCAATTGAATAAGGGAAAATGAATCTCTGAATACGTATTACCAACCTCTTGACAGGTTCCGAATAATTATACTCTATAAAGTCAAGACATTGTGAATTATCTTCTGTACAACTGAAAATCCCAGGGTGTGTAACTCTTTGCTGTATTACAACATTCTGAGTCAGTTACCACTATTATCTATTCAGAGAACGTTCAGAGCACAACACTTTGTCACTTATAATCAGGAGTTCTTCTAAACATTAAAATAAATAAAACAACCTAAGTGACTTGTTATTTATGGTTTTACTGTTCTCTTTGTCCTTAGTATGCTTTAAAATGTATAGTTTCATTTCCTGCCATTTCTTCTACTTGCTTACTTTTATGAACCGATGTTTGAAGGAGCAGTTAGACTTTGATTATGTCCACCTGTCCCTTTCTAAAATCTGATCACTTATGCCCCCGTGTAAAGGTACCATGATTTTAAAGGCCTGTGTTGCCACCTTGTGGATAACTGATGGCAGTAATAGAGTATGTGAGAATAATCTGGAAAATATGATGGAATTTGGATAGTTCTACCTTGTCAAGTTTTAATTTCATGTGTTTGTTTATTAGAACAAAAAATAAGATCAGAATAAATGTCATAGTATGTGCCCTGCTTTGTTTTCTTAAAATAACTAATTGGAGACTAAGATCATTTTGCTGTTGCTAGCAGCTCATCCTGGGTTTTAATATAAAACTAATATACTATCAAAGTTACAACCAAAAAATTTTCTGCTTTAATATTATACAAGGAGTTCCAGTTAGAATAGCTGAGATTCAGGGGCAGATTTGTGACTGCATGCTTTATCATCCCTTTTTTTATTGGAGTAGTGTAGTCATACATCTTAGTGGAGTTCAAGATGGTGGAGGCACACACACACACACATCACTCATTCAGCCCTTCCCCCATTCCCACCTCATTCCTTCCGCCCTCCCTCCTTCTCATGTTTGGCTGATTACTGATTGACTTTGATATGTTTGTGAATGTACATCATGCATATTAGACTTTAACATGCACAAAATTCTAGAGAGGATACCATCCTATTTTAAAAAATTAACAGTTTCTTTTCTTACATCATACATACCATGTCCTCAGATTCCCAGGGAATGTTAAACTCCAAGTATTATGTAATTTTCCTCATAAATACAACAACATATATGTGATAGGGACAATTTCCAAATAATCTCTGATGCCTCCTGCCCTGTACACTACCTTTCCACTGAGCTGGTTGAATGGGATGAGCAGGACTGTTTTTTATATGTTGAACCAATTTTTCATTCCTGAGATGAACCCTACTTTGTCATGGTGTATGATTTTCTTGATGTGGTTTTGAATGCGTATTGCTAGTATTTTGTTTAGCAGTTTTGTGTCTAAGTTCATCAACGATATAGGCCTATAGTTTTCTTGAGCTGCTTTTATTTTGTTTTGGTATTAATGTGATGTTGGCTTCATAGAGTATATTTGGGAGAGTCCTGTTTCTTTCTATTTCACAGAATAGATCGAAGAGTATTAGGATTAGCTCTTCATAAAGGTTTTATAAAATTCACTTGGGAAGCCATCTGGTCCTGGCTTTTGTTTGATGATAGGCTCTTTATTGATGCCTCAACCTTTTTCTATTTTTTAAAAAATTTTATTGGTGCATTGTAGTCATACATCTGAATGGGGTACATGAATATGAAGGCATACATGCATGTATCACCCAGTTAGCTCTTATCCAATTCCCGCCCCACTCCCTCCTCCTCTATCCTTAATTAAAATTTTCTATATCTTCTTGACTCAATTTGGAAAGGTTGTGTATCTAGAAATTTGTCAGTTTCTCCTAGATTTTTCCATTTTGTTGGAATATAGTTTTTCAAAGTAGTTTCTGATAATCCTCTGGATTTTCATGCTGTTGGTGTTAATATCTCCTTTTTCATCTATTATTTTAATAATTTGGATTGATGCTCTCTTTGTTTGGCTAAATAGATTAGTGGTTTATCTAGCTTGTTTATTTTTTCAAGAAATCAGCTTTTCTTTTGTTGATTTTCTGTATTGTTTTTTGTAATAATTCCCTGTCTTCTACTGGCTTTGGGGTTACACTGTTCCTGTTTTTCAAGAGCTTTGAGGCTTTAGATAAAGCCTAGTTCATCTTGGAGAGAATGTTAGAAGAAATCTTTCTGTGATGGCTCAGAATAAAGTGAGAAACATTTTATTGCAAATCAGAGGAAGAAGAATCCATGTTAGGTAAATACTAAAAACCTTTGAAAATATCTTCTGCAATTATTTGTAAAGCAGAACTTGTAAGCAACGAACCTGAATATTTTGCTAAAATAATTTGCAAGCAAATTGTTAAAATGGCATCCTGGTTTCTTCTTGCAACTTGTGGTAAAATGTGGAATAAGAGAGAACTTGAAGTGAAGAACTATTAAGCAAAAACAAACTTGATTATTTGGGAGATTCTCAGCCTAGGTAAAAAGGCAAAGGATGCTTAAATTCAGAATTTGCTTCAAAATATTTGGTATTGCTAAGAAACCAAGGATGTGGCCTTACAACCTTTTGTTAAAATCTCAAAACGATCGGAAGGTCATACTGTTATCACATGAAATGTTATTTCAAGAGATTAATGGTGTGTCTCACTGATACTCTCAACCAAATCAGAAAACCTAGACAGCAAGAGGCATTGCCTCTCAGCTATTCAGCTAAAGCTGCTACATTTGCGGTAATTTGGTATACAGCAATAGAAAACTATACAGTACCTATATAAGTGATAAAAGTATTTGTACTGTAACCGCAGTGCCATTAGAGCAAGCACATAACAGACTGTATTTAATATTATGAAATGCTGTTTAATTCCATGTTCCCATAATTAAAAAAAATATTTAAAAAGGAACAGGCTTATTGAGATACAATTAATATATATAAAGCTCACTCTTTTAAATGATATAATTTGGTGGAATAAACACCTGTTTATAGCAGATTTCCTGGAATTAACCTGTTTTGTGTCTTTAGTCTACATGAATCCTACTTTTGCTGTTCAGTCTATATTTGTTAAGGAAAGGGTTATTGGTCCTGTAGTCCATTCTAAGTACTAGATTTATCTGCTTTCTTCTGATGTTGGTTATCTTGCTCTTCTATCCCTAGGATTTTTGTACTATTAAAATATATGAAAGTTTCATTATAAGTGGATTAAGTTTCTAGTCAATGTTTATTTATTTATCTTTGTGGTACTGGAGGTTGAACTGGAGGGATGTGGTTCTACCTATGAGCTATACTCCCAGTCCCATTTTATTTTATTTTATTGAAATAGGGTCTTGCTAGAGTGCCAAGAGTCTTACTAATTTGCTTGAAGCTGGCTTTGAACCTACCATCCTCCTGTCTCAGCTACCCAGTACTGGGAATACAGTTGTGCGCCACAGTGTCTATTTCTTTCTTTCTTTCTTTCTTTCTTTCTTTCTTTCTTTCTTTCTTTCTTTCTTTCTTTCTTTCTTTTTGTGGTACAGGGGATTAAACTCAGGGATGCTCTATGCCTGAGCTATATCTCCAGCCTAATAATAATAATAATAATAATAATAATAGTTATTATTATTATTATATTATTATTATTATTTTGAGACAGAGTCTATTGAGATAGAGTCTAGCTGAGTTTCCCAGACTGGCTTTGAATTTCTGGTCCTCCTATCTCTGCCTCCCCGGTTGCTGGAACTACAGATGTGTGCCACCACATCCAGTCTGAATTCAATTTTCAAACGAGAGAAGTTTCAATGTGCTTTACCACATTCTGTATTAGAGAACGAGGCATCTTTCTCGTTAAGCCACTTCCAATGATTGATTAGAGAGTTCAGATGGTATTAGCTTAATGCCTATGTTTTAAAGTTGTTGCTTAAACTTTTACCCAAATGTTTTCATGATAGTAAGTGTTGCAGAGATTCATTCTAGTGCCCCCCCCCCCGAACTGAAGATGTGGAAAGACGGAAAGCTGTACATGTGACACTTCCAGGCACTTAGTGCACTTGCTGTGCATTAGGTTCCAGTAATTAGAAACATTCCCATGACAGATATTTGGAAAAGGTAAGTGAAAGCCTCAGCTTCTTAGGGCTTTGATTGTTGATGTTAGCCTGCATGGCGTTGATACGTTGGGTTCTTTTATAGCAGCGTTCAAATGACCATCATTAAGTCTGTAAATGTGAAAGAAGCAGTTATGAGGCTGATTTCCTGCCTGGATCATAGCCAGGTTGTGTGCTTCTGGAATGAAGATTTCTAGTGCTTTCTCATGTTTCCTTTCTTGATTGTGACAGAGGTAACTGCTCTCCTGATGATCCAATTTAGTAGTTCCCCTCCCTCTAAATTGTTCCTATCAATACAGATTTGGGCTAGATCTCTCAGCTCCTTCCAAAGAAGTTAGAAGCATAAAGTTCATTAATTTTTTGTAATTAAAAGACTTAGATTCTTTTCTTTTCTTTTTCCTTTCTTTATTTTTGATACTCTGCCTTGATTGATACAAACAAGGATGAATCTCAGGAAAATAATATTGGGTGGAAAAGAAAGTTGCTAAACAAATACATATTGTATCATTTCTTGTCTTTCAAGTTTGGCACACAAGAGACTAATGTTATTCAGGGATGCTAATGATCATAGTGAAGGTATAAAAAAGCAAGAGGATTATAAACACAGATTTTAGCATAGTGTTTTAATTCTAAGCAGGGAAGAAAAAAAAACAGGATTGGAGTGGATGTCACAAAGGTCACTTTTTTTGTGATATTGGGGATGGAACCCAGGGGCATTCTACCTTCGAGCTACACCCCCAACCCCATTTTATTTTATTCTTTATTTTTGAAACAGGGTCTCACTGAGTTGCAAAGGGCCTCACTAAGTAGTAGTTGAGGCTGTCTGGGAACCGTGATCCCCCTGTCTCAGCCTCCTGAAAGCTGGGATTACAAGTGTGCACCACCATGCCCGGCTCAAAGGTCACCTCTAATTAATCATAATGCTTTTCTTCCTTTCTTTCTCTCTCTTTCTTTCTTTCCTTCTTTTTTTATTTGCGGCACTAGGGATGGAAAACAGGCATCTTACCTCTTAGCTACAACCCCAGCCATATTTTTTTTTATTCTTTATTTTGTAACAGGGTTTCATGAAGTTGTAGAGGGCCTCACTAAGTAGCTGAGGCTGGCCACAAACCATGATCGATCCTCCTGTCTCAGCCTCCCAAGTACTGGGATTATAAGCATGTGTCCCCATGCCTGGCTATAATGCTCTGTTTCTGAAACTGGGTGCTGGATGCCCAAGTGCTTGTTGAGTCATTAGTCTTTGATATCATAGATATATAGATAGATGTATCATAAATAGTCTTTAATATCTACCCATTATTTATTAACATTTATGGCAGTGCTCACAACACAAATATCAAAAAATTAGCATAGACCATATGCATGAATCACAATCAAATCAGTAAAGAGTATTTTTTCTAACAAAAGTTATAACTTAAGAAAATAAATAATTATGGCAGACCAGAAATTTCCTTCTTTATTATTTACATATATTTAGTTAATGTGTCAAATTTACTGACAGATGTGTTTGTAGAAACAGCAAAAGAAGAGTTCATACGGACAGAGGAGAGAAGAGAGAAATCTCATTATTTTATAGGATGCCTGTCTACATTTTGATGTATGTTAATGATTTCATTGAAATTATATTCATTACACTGGGCGTGGTGTCACAGGCTTGTAATCCCCGCACTTGGGAGGTGGAGACAAGAGAATCACGCAGGTTCGAAGCCAGCCACACTGGCTTAAGAGACCCTGTTTCCAAATAAAAAAGTATAAAATAGGTCTGGGAGTGTAGCCCGTAGGTAGAAGGGCTTCCAGGAACCCCAGTACCACCAAACAAAAACAAAAACGAAACCAAAACCCAAAAAGAAATTACATTCATTAAATTATAAGTCAATCTAGGACACACACACACACACACACACACACACACTCACACACACATATACATATATATATAAATATCTTACTTTCCTTTTTATAGATGAGGGTTTAGAGCAATTGTTTAAATATTTGTTCCCCATACAAATAGTAACAGTAGATCTCATAGCCCAAATTGGATATTGAAACCTGTGTTCTTACCTTGTCACTAGCATATAGATATATCATTTTGCAATAAAAGAGATTTTGGCCTCTATAATTTGGTCTTCATATACAAAACGTAACTGACATCAGTTTCTAGACTCTCCTCTCTCTCGCCCTTCATACCTTATATTTTTATAGTGTTAGGGATAGAATTTATGGCCTTGGGCATATAGGCAAGCACTTTCTTTCTCACTTAGCTACATCTGCAGCTCACATTTTGTAAATTTCTTATGACTGTATTATCAAAGTATAGAGCATGGCATCATGGACTAATAATGTACATTAAAGTTTCTGAGATATCCTATAACTAAGAAATTAATCAACTATTTGTCTGCCCAAATTACCCAACTTGTTGGATCAAAGAAAACTTTTAAATCAAAACTATTGATATCCCATGGGATATTCTTCCCAATAATATTATCATCTACTAATCAGTATTGCTCATCCTTTCTTCCTTTCTTTCCTTTCTGTCCTTTCTTTTCTTTTCTTTCTTTTTGATACTGGAGGTTGAACCCATGGGTTCTACCTCTGAGCTATACCCCCAGTTCTATTTTACTTTTTTATTTGAAGACAGGATCTCATTAAATTTGTGAGGCTGGCCACAAACCTATGATCCTCTTGTCTCAGCCTCCGAAGCACTTAGATTATAAGTATGTGCCTCCATGCCTGGCCTGATGGTTTCTTTTTTGAAAATTGAATTGACATTTTATATAGTTCTTTAGATGTGGCAGCTAATGTTCCAAGTGCTTTAAAATAACTCATTTATGGTACATAACAACACTCTAAAGTAAGTACTATTAATAATTCCATTTTAGAGATGAGGAAATTGAGGGAAAAATTTTACTACTAGGATATGATGAAGCTGGTGTTCAGGTAATCCATGCTTTAAAAAACCAAATGTTTCTTTTTTTCTTACCAAACTCTAGTTAGACTCCTCTGAATATTCTTCTCACCTAGATCCCAAACTTAATCTGCTGAGCCCAGTTTTCAACAAAGAGTCCTGCTAAGTTAGTTTAATGAGATCCCTCTACTCTGAGAAAATTCTTTATACAGTAACCTTGATATCTAAATACTTGGCCTGTCTTTAGGAAGAACACTTTTAGGTCAGTTTATCAAGAATCTTTCACCCTCATTACCTAATTAAGCTTCTCTTACTAATTTTTCATCTACTGATCCCTTTCCTCTGCTTTCTGGCTACAAATCGCCAGCTATCTTAGCTGTGCTCAGAGCAGAGTTCAATTTCTCCCGTTCCCTCATTTTAATATTCTTGACCTCTGTTGCCAATTTTGATAAGTAAAGGCTTTGTTATCATTTTAACAAATCTCAGAATAATTTTTATAGAAGATTGTAATTGGCAACCCTCACAGCAGCCCTTTCTTCTAGAGTTATAGAAATGACAACACAGACAGTATGAGTTTTTATTTACCATAATGATGTACCATATAAGTGGTAAGAATAGCAAAAGCATAGTGTTTGAGATAATGTTCTGGCAGTGACAGAAGAAAGAGTATGGGTCGTTGTCACATTCTCACCGGTACATCTAACCAGTTGTTGATAGCACCTAATTTACTGATCCTTTTAGGGTGATTCCTTGTATAGTCTACAGAGGTGTGGAACAATTGAAAATTAGAGATGTGCAAATGCTGGATTTGCTTAGTGATATATTCATTTATACAAGGATATTATTACAAAGCTTTAAAAATAAATACAAATTTTGATAGAAGTCCGAAACACTTTAGTGTTATATATCCTTTTGGCAACCATTTATTCAACAGATACATATTTAATGCTTCTTGGGTTGCTAGGCACTATCCTGGGTAACACAGATGCAATTTTGGACAAAGCAGAACATATACATGCTATAGATTGAGGATATAACGTTCATCAAATGAAGATAGACATTGATCAAATGGCCAATCAAATACATGTTAAATTACAATGCCAGTGATTGCTAGAGATGAACAGTATACGATACTTGAAGAAATATTAACAAAAAGATGTCTCTAGTTGGGCATGATGGCATACACCTGTAATCTGAGTACTTGAGAGAGGCTGGCACAGAAGAATCACAGGTTCCCAGTCAACTTCAACAACTTAGTGAGACCCTGGTTCCAACAAATAAAACAAAATCTATGTGGGGTGTAGCTCAGATGTAGAATGCCCCTGAGTTCAATCCCTAATAGCAACAATCAATCAATCAATCAATCAATCAGAAAAAGGATGTCCCTTAGATTAAATTATCATAGAGGGCTTCCCTCAGTGAGAGACTTATGAACTCCGAGTCTAGAAATAGTCTATTTGGGAGACTGTAAAAAATTACACTGAGTAGTTTATACACAGCATAATTTTTTTCTTCTGGGTTCTGGAGACTGAGAAGTCCAAGATCGAGGTACCAGCAGATTCAGTATCTGATAAACACCTACTCTCTGTTTCATAAATGAAGTTTTCTGCCTGGATCCTCGCATAGTAGGAGACAAATTCTGTTGAGCCTCTTTTATAAAGACACTAATCAGGAGGCTCAGCCCGCGTGACTAATCATCTCCCAGATGTCACATCTCACAGCATTACTGGATTAGGGATTAAGTCGCAATCTATGATTTCAGGGCCAGTAGGCACAAACATTGGACTAAAAGAATATGTGGCTCGAATGTGTAATGAAGGGGATCGTGGTTTAAGATAGTCACAGGCTAGAGCATCCAAACTTTTGTATATCATATGAAAGATCATGTATATCATATGAAAGATCATGTATATCATATGAAAGATCCAAATGCCAGTGTTATAAAATATTTAAGCATTTTATTTTATTTATTCTTTCTTTCTTTATTTTATTTTTTTCTTTTTGGTGGTACTGGGTTTCCTGGAAACCCTTCTACCTCTGGGCTACACTCGAAGACCTATTTTATACTTTTTTATTTGGAAACAGGGTCTCCTAAGCCAGCGCGCGGCTGGCTTCGAACCTGTGCGATCCTCCTGTCTCCGCCTCCCAAGCGCAGGGATTACAAGGGTGCGCCAGCACACCCCCGGCTATTTAAGCATTTTAAACCATTGAAATATTTAAAGGGACAGGGTAATGAGCAGTTGCAATATGAACAGACTTGTATTTGGATATGGTTGCTCCAGTGTTTTGGAACATCTTAGAAGAGAAACATGAATCTCTTCAAGGTAGCTTCAGATAAAGGATGGTTGAGGTTGAATAGAAAGTGAGCAGATGTGAGAGATAAAGAATAAAAGTCAATACTGTTTGTTACTAGATTGCATAGGAAGTGAGGGGAAAGTAGTGGGAAGATCTAGTGCAGATTTGTTTCTGAGTCTTCTATTCTGTTTCATTGGTCTATGTGTCTGTTTTTGTGCCAGTACCATGCTTTTTTATTACTATAACTTTGTAGTTATAACTTTAAAGTTTTATTACTATAACTTTGTAGTTATGTTTTATTACTATAACTTTGTAGTATAGTTTGAAGTCGGGTATTGAACTTTGGAAGAGAAACCCTTTGGTAGGCAATGATTTGCTTATGAATTCAACTAGGAGCCTTGCTAGCTTCTGGTTCTTCAGAATTATCCAAATGGAAATGCCAAAAGGTAATTAAACTATAAAGATCTAGAGTTTAAAAGAGAGGTCTGGGCTTAAAGTCTAAATTTAGGAGTCATGGATGGCCATTGATACACTGGCATGGATGTGATTTTCTTGGGAATAGGTATAAAGTAAGAAGAAATGCACCGAAATTAATCACTGACATAAATTAGTGATCATTTATCAGTGCTTGAGCCTCCAATGAAAGCTAGCAGAGTGGACAGAAGCAAAAGAAGAAAATCAGGAGAGTATGTTGATAAATAAAGCCAAGATAGTATAGTTATTTTGCTATATAGTATTTGACAATATTCTTTATGATATATGTGACAGTCAAGATATAACTAAATAGAGCCAAACACTGTGGTGTAAGACTATAATCCCAGTACTTGGGAGACTGAGATAGGCGGATTACAGGTTCAAGACCAGCCTCAGCAAGTGAGCAAGATCCTGTTTCAAAATAAAATAAAAAAAAAAAGATTGGAGGTGTAACTCACTCATAGAATGCTACTGGTTTCAATTCCTAGTACTACAAAAAGAAGAGAGAGGGAGCTGAACAGATTATGGGTTTTCGTCAGTGGCTAGGATGAGCCATTTTGAGAATATTTTCTCTGGTCTTATTAATTAGATAAAAGTCAAAGTCACAACCTATATATTCTTTCTGCAAATAAATACACTGCAAGGTTAACAGAATAGTTACTTGTAAGATTTCTGTCACCTACTCATGAGTAAATTTGGTGTGACTATAAAGAAATAATGAATTTCTTTACAGTACCTTAATTACTAGTGCTTTAGAGTCATACTTCATATGGCCCAGAGAGAAACGGAAATCTAGAAGTATTGATCATTATGGACTCTGAATTTGATAAAATATAATTAGCCTTATTAACTATTCTTATAGCACTAGAAACTTAGAATTTGGCCAAAATATCATATATTCGTTATATTAAGTCAAGATTATGCTTAGTTCCTTCTCACATTATCTTTATGATCAATTCATCCAATTGTCTTTTTTGTCTCTCTTTAAGTTTGAGAAATTTCCACCAGCCACCGTGCTGCCTATGACTTTACTCAGTTTCTTTTTTCAGAATGGCCTAACCTCAGAATATAGCTTCCTTTTTTCTAGTACTTAATATTATAGTACCAAAGGTTGTATAACATCTTGTTCTAAAAACAAGCACAGATATTTCTTTATTTTTAAAAATTATTTTCATATGAGCACAGAATAATTGTATATTTGTATATATTTGTGTTTATGTCTATAACTCTTTCCTTAAGATAGAAATGTGTGTATTTAAAACTCTCAGCATAAAACAAGAGGAAAAAGCTGTACACTAGAGCAAAAGCAAGGCAGTCATGTGTGACAGCTACCAGAAAATGCTCCGTTAGAGTATCATTTTGGGAAAAGACAAATGAATCTAGAGTTCCCTAAAACTCAGCTTAGGCACAAATAGGGGAATACATTTATTACTAATTTCAATTTTACAAAATCATGAATTTTCCCCCTTTTTTTTTTTTTGCGGTACTGGTGATGGAACCCAGGGGCATTGTACCTCTGAGCTATACCCCCAGCTACACCTCCTATTTTTTAAGTCTTTTTATTTTTGAAACAGGGTCTCACTGAGTTGCGAGGGGCCTTGCTAAGTAGGTGAGGCTGTCTGTGAACTGAGATCCTCCGTTCTCAAGACCTTTCTTGATTCATTGCTTATACACTATTAAAATATGAAATAGTTGTTTCCTTGAGATAAAAATTGTGAATGATTATTAGTGATTAACTCAATAGGAATTCATTATGAGTTACTGTGATAGATACTTTCATATGTTTTCTTTATGTGAACATTATAAAAATATACACAGAAAAATATACATAGAAACATTTGTTTTTCTTCTTGTCCCCAAGTCTATAAATAATTTGAAACCAGAGACATGACCTTATTCATCAGTGACTAGAACATAGTATATATTTAATACACGCTTGCTAAATTGAACTGAAAGCTGGGGTTCCATTGTCATTCTGCACAGTAAGAACTTTTTACTGGTTTAAAATGATCTCTGATTCAGAGCTTTTTGTAGTGTCTAGGTGATTGGCATACCCTAGATCAAGGAAACTAATAAGATATTACTCAGTAACACCAGAAATACCGTAAGATGTTATCTTTCTACCCATAGAAGCATAAGTACTAACACAATGCAAATATGCTCAATATAGTTTGAAATCAGGTACTGTGATGCCTCCTGAATGGTTCTTGCTGCTGAGAACTACTTTGGCTATTCTGGATTTTTTTTATTGTTGTTCTAAATGAATTTATTTAGAGATATGGGAAGAAAAGACAAACCTATATTTGAAACTAGATTTAGAGAAATTATACCTTTGAATAATCATTCATTGATTATTAAGCAGAAAATAACAATATATTATGGCAAGAGTTGACTAGAAAACTCTGCGAAATGCCAAGCATAGTGAATGATATGGAATAAGGTACTCATTGTTGGAGGTTCTTTTCCCCAGGGTCAGATTGTCAGTTCTATTCTTTATCTCCTGTATAGATCCTCTCATTTACCCTACTATATAGCTTTCTAAAGTCCTATTGTTTTCCATAAACTTAAAAATAATGAAGAGCATAGGTATTTCTCATTCAAGGTTTCAGTGTTATATGATTGCATCACTTGCTACAGAAAATTGACAATTGTTTTTAGTAGCTTATTAATTTTATTTAGAATTATCTAGAAACCCAGAAAAGTATGCTCACGTCTACTGATAATCTTTGTTAAAACTAAGAGGTTACTAAGGGTTGCCAAAAATATTAAAGTAGTTATAAACTGCATGTTGATTCATTATTATTTATGTTAAAATTTTCTGGTTTCATAAACTTTCCTAGCAGCTTATGGTAAATTGTATTATCATCTTTTTAATTTTTTTTATTGGTGCATTGTAGTCATACCTCATAATGGGGTGCAAGATAGTGGAGGCACACATGCACACATCACTCATTTAGCCCTTCCCCACCTCCCACCCCATTCCCTCCCCCTCCCTCCTTCTCATGTTTGGCTTAGTGATTGACATGTTTGTGACTGTATATCATGAACATTAGGAAATTTCCCTCTGCTCTTTTCCTATAAGGATTTTTATATTACTGTTATTATGGCTCTTGAAGTACTTCTTGAGAGAAGGGTATATTTCTCCTTCATTGCTGTTTGGCCAATGAGATTTGAGTAGATGTGATGTTTAATTAAGCAAGAAGCAGAAAAAAGGCAGGGCACAAGGCTTTACTCTCATATCATGGAGGCTGAAAGCCAGAGAGCAAGTCAGGGGAGGAAGAACCACGTATGATCCCCAAGGCTGTAACCCTTGCGTTGGCCTTCTTCGGCCACACCCTGCCAGCCTAGGCCACCATCCACTGCTGGGATTATGACCCTCATGACTCAGTCGCATCAACTCCAAACACGAATTTATAAGCTCTTTAATTGCCATTTTATATCTAAGTCTAATGCCTTGGGAAAGAATGAGTTTTACATGCAGGAAGAGAAAAGAATGGACATTTGTGACAAAGAAGGTGAAATATGATTCTTAATTTTGCTCATTTACTCATTCTTCTTTCCAATAAGAGAGTTTAGGTATTCTGGCCTGTTGACATTTGACTGGCCATGTTTCTTATATCCCCATTTCTTTCTTATTTCTTTTTTATTGGTGCACTATAGTCTCACATGATAATGTAGATCATGTTGACAAGGGCACATATTCATACAATGCTTGGTGCCTCCCCCGTGTGTGTGTGTGTGTGTGTGTGTGTGTGTGTGTGTGTGTGTGTGTGAGAGAGAGATACTGAGAATTGAACCTAACAGTGTTCTAGCTCTGAGCCATACCTTCCAACCCATTTTTATATTCTTTTTACCTTTGACATAAGGTCTTAGTAATTCATTATGCTTTGGCCTGGAACCTGTGATCCTCCTGTCTCAGTCTCCCAAGTACTGCACACATTATGGCCTCATTTCTCATCTATTGATTTTGGGCTTCACAGTATGATTTTCCCAATGGAATGTGAGTTGATTTGACTTCTGATTAGAAACCTGCCAGGTTCTTGCTTGTTTCTTTTCACCAGAGGAATAGCATTTTCCGGAGCGTGTTACAGATAGAGATTGCTCCTTTCATCTGGTCCTGAATGAAGGCAGCAGGGAGTAGTGCTATAGCTGACCCATAGCTGAATAAAATGTGGGGAATAAATAAATATTTGTTGTAAGACACTGAGGTTTTGAGTTTGTTTATTAACATACAATATGACATCTTTCAAAGCTTCGATGAATACAGAAATGCCTTCAGTTGTATACCAAAACGTATCAAGAGAATGCATGAATAAATGTATGAAAGAATGTATGAATAAATGAATAACATTGAGAATGAAAATAGTCTCATTAAATGGGAAGTAACTATGATGAGAGAGAGGCCAAAGAGAGATACAGACTAGTTGAATTTAATTATATTGAAGTAGGAATAGCTTATGGATATAACAAAACCACTTTCTAATTTCTAAATTATTGCTAAAAATATTATGCTGAATTGACTAAGTCTCTCAATATGCACAAACTCACAGCTTTTACATAGGAATGGTTATTTGGCCAAAAGACAGCCAATATTTTTCCTGATCTGCAGGCTATGATTTAAAGAACAAAATTCCAACTTTGTCTAGATGTGGTTACAGTGAATACATACCAGTTAAATCATCTATATAGAGAAGTTTAAATATGATGCAGAAAAGTATTGGATACCTAGTAGGGGAATAAAATGAAGAAGGACATAAAGAAAATACCAGTAAGAAGTCATTAGTAAATAAGCGTCATAAATAAGCCGAGGGCACATGCCTATAGTCTGAATACTTTGGGAGTCTGAGACAGGAGAATCCAAAGGAGCATGATTACTTAGCAGGACCCTTTTTTATTTGTCTATTGTCCATTTCTGTTACAGACTCAAATTATCAAACCTCCAGGGCATAGAAAGAAAATTCCTTTCACTGCTAAAATATTTCGTAGGGGTAGGTGAAGGATGGCTGATACGATCCCCCTTTTGCTAGCAACGCTCCAAAGACTTTGTGTGTTGAGTCTACATAGCACTTCGTGATTTTAAGCATGCAGGTGAGCGAAGGATAAATTAATGAGGTTGTCTGCAAATTATTTCAGCTAATTCAGAAATCAATTCTGTAGAAACAGGTTTAAAAATTGTTCCCCATGCATCACCATATTTATTTATCAAAATTAATGTTGGCAATAAATAGCAGTCATGTTCAATCCTTGCAGATGAATAGGCTAAGGAATAGAAGAAAGTAAGTTTCCAGAGGTCAAAGAGCCAGAAAGGAGTATTAACTTACCCATTCACAACATTTTATTTTATTTTATTGTGGTACTGAGGATTGAATCCAGATGTGTTCTACCACTGAGCTACATCTAAACCCCTTTAATATTAGAAAACAAAAACAAAAACTAGAAACAGGGCCTCACTAAGTTGCCTCAAACTTGAGGTCAGCCTCAAACTTGGGATTCTTCCGCTTCTGCGTTAGCCTCCTCAGTTGCTGAAATTACAGGTGCGCAGCACTGTGCTTGGCCCATTTACCACATTTTAAATTAGGATCCACCTAGCATATTCCAGACAGTGCGCTAGATACAGATCTACACCATGAAATGCATACATCAGTTCTCTAAGACCCATTCTCTTCCTTCTCTATGTCAAATTACACAAATGTCAACTTATCTTCATTGTAGGGTATACATCTGGGAAAATTTATTTTTGAAGCATTGCATACAAAATTGGAGACATGAAACCAGGCATCAGATCTTAATGCAGAGAGTACCTTCTTGTGTCTCACATAGTCTTTTTATTGGGACTGAGCGCACAATACCCCAAAATATGACAGTATGAAAACAGAATATTTCATCCCAAGACATTCCTCTTTGACATAATGATAATTTCAAACTGGTTATTTTGTGAAACAACAGACATATTAGCTTTGAAAAACTGTCCTTTTGTAAGAGAAATTTACTTAGGAAACCTCTACTTGCTTTTTCTGACAATTTTCCTATCACCAGGGCCTTCACAACATCCTATCTTTGTTTAATTTAACAAACAACTGTATTTAAGCTTTTTCTTTGAGATGTGCTCTAGAGATTTATGTATTTCTTTTAATTTTCTCCTATGCATTTATATAAGAAAAATATTGTTTTTTCTTCAATAGCTGTAATTTCTTAGATGCAAACAAGACAGATTAACAAGATAAAAATAAGTAAAAATTTATTAACATATATAAAATATACATGTTATATTATACATATGGTACTGGGTAGTGAGCTTGATGGTTCTACCTCTGTGCTATACCCCTAGCCTTATTTATTTATTTATTTATTTATTTATTTATTTATGGTACTGGAAATTGAATTCAGGGGCATTCTACTTCCGAGCTACATCTCCATCCCTTTTATAATTTGTTTAGGTTTGAAGCAGGGTCTCGCTAAGTTTCTGAGAGTCTCACTGAGTTTCTGCAGCAGGTCTCAAACCTATAACTCACCTGTCTCAGCCTCCCAAGTATTAGAACAACAATTGAGTGCCATCACACCTGGCTTTTTTTTTTTTTTTTAATTTTGAAATACGGTTTCACTAACTTTTTGGCATGCTGAACAGGAACCTGCAATTCTCCTGTTTCAGCTTCCCGAATACTGGGGCATGTGACACTGTGCCTGGCTTATTAATATGTATATTTTGTGTATACATGGGAGACATCTAGGGACTGAGTAGATGATAAAAAGTGGCTTTGTATTTTTGCTTCTATAGTATCTTCAAGAAAGAATGATCATTTTTTAGAAAACTGATAAGACAAAAGAAAGGTCTTTGAATCTCTTGGAGTAGCAAATGGTGGGAAAAAAATACATGACAGATAAAGGCTAATTAGTAAAACTGGTTAATGTATATTCCTCTGGCAGAATTTCCAGGTGAATACAGGTCAAAAACTATCTTTATGGCTAATCTTTGTTCTTTCTGGTACAAGAACATAGAGGATATCTGTTATCTTTATAAATCCATGTTCTACGTTTAGCCAAATAGAGGGAGGGCAGAGAACTTTCCTGCATATGCTTTTCTTAATTTCCCTCAGCTCAAACTTTCACGTTTTGGTGTGGCATATTCTATCGTCCCAAATACACACGAGGTGTGTGTATGATTATACTTGTTTGTTTTTCTTCCATAAATCTGTTTTTTTTTGTTACAGGAACCCCCAGTAAAGAAGTATGAGGGTAGAGAATATTTTTTCTTCCTAACACATCATAAATCTAAACACAATTGTATTTTTACTTTAAAGCTGAAATCTATAGTGTGTTAAACTTTCCTACATTCTGATTTAAATTTTCCTTTTCTGTAAAAATGATTTGCTTTTACTTTATATATACTAATCTTTTAAACACGTTTATGAACACCTTGCCGAATCAGTCAAACCTTACAATGTCTTTAAGTAGATCACCCAAGGTCGTGGAAACAGATAAGCAAATAAACTTTTCAAAGAGTAACATTTACTTATTTGCTTAATGAGTATTCACAATTTATTTTTAAGCAGTTATTTATGCACCAGCGAACATGTTTTCTTTATTCTTTTGTGTGTCATAAAAGGACGCAAAAGAGTGTTGTGATCCTAAATTGATTTGAAGTAATCATGTGCGAACTTCCATTGAGAGATGGGGAACTATTCCATGTGGGCACCATTGCCGTTTTGAATACAGATAAATCCCTCTTGAGAGAGCTGCTTTAATCTCAAATTAATTGTATTTCCCTTTCTGACTTCTAATCTCAGCCTCTACCAATTAGCAGCTGTGAATACTTGGGCAAGTTGTTTTTACCTAAGTCTTTATTTCTCCAGCTGTATTAATATAGCTCCTACCTATCTCAGTGTTATTTGGAGAATCAAGTGTCATGACGCATATGCAGACTTTTATCCCAGTGAGTGCATGGCACATAGGAAGCACTAATAATGTGTTTTATTATCAATACATGTTTCTGCAATAAAATCTATTTCAGGAAATGATTTATTGATAGACCGTGTGTCTGTTCAGAGCTTTAGATTCATGCAGCTCACTGCTCTTATCTTGGATTCACCAATTGGTATCGATGTGACCTTGAAGAGATTATTTCACCTCTGTCTCAGTATTCTTTATCATAAAACGAGAATAAAGAAGTATGTTCATTATGAAAATACTCTGAAGCTTAAATTGAATAACATGTAAAGTGGTAGGCATATCTACAAAAATTTTCAGAGCCTCTCATATGCTAATGTGTTTTATGAATCTTTAAGAGAGGACTAAGTACTGCAATATTTTCTACACCTATTTGACTAAGTAACTTGTTTAGTAAAAGAGTATCTCTGAAAATCACTTCTAGTGACGAGATGTGTTTACTCGTATCCCAATTAAAAGGCAAGGAAATACTTCCAGAGATTCCTTCATGCTAAAAAGAGGAACATTTAGGATAAGAAATTCAGGAAGAGACATCTGGGGATATAATTTGAGTCTCTGTAGAATCAATATGTACTCTTAGTTCCTAAGGGTTTCTGGAATTGAGAACATTATCTGTGTGGATTGTGTAGAAACAAAAAAACACTAAAAAACAGTCTTAAATCTTACACCAAAAAAGGAATCTCAGGATACAAAATCCTATTATCAGTTCAGTTGTGTATTGTGATACAATGCAGAAAATACTACCCCCAAGATTGACACTTTGAAATCTGTGTAAACAGCGAAAGCAAGAAAGTCTGAGAGTCTCTTATTTGACCCCTAAAGGAAGCCTTGAAAACAGAATTCCTCTCACTATTTTTCCCTTTGAATCAGACCATAAAACCCAGCAAGGGTACCTCTGACCTCCCTCCTTTCTCCCCTGATGGACAGGTATATGCCCTATGTCCCACAAGGATGCCAAAAAGAAACTGAACAATCTTGTCTTGCTTTGTTTCTCCCAGTTTTGTATCAATACATCATATAATTTTGTCCTCCAATCATATTTCTTATGACTGCTCATAAAAATACACAGATCTCAGATCTTTGTGTCTTCTTTTCTTTCCTTTTTTGTGTGTGGTACTGGGAATTGAACCTAGGGCTTTGAAATTTCTAGACTGGCACTCTACACTAAGCTACCTTCCTAGAGTCCTTTTTATATTTTATTTTGGGAAAGATCCTTACCGAATTGCCCAGGCTGGCCTTGAAATTGTGATCCTCCTACTTCAGCCTCCCAAGTACCTGGGATTATTGCAGGAGTGAACAACCACAGCTACCATAGATATGCATTTCTAGAGTCTCCCTTGCCATATAACACTTGTCTGAAATAAACGTGTATGTTTTTTCTTGTTAATCTATTTGTTGTCATGGGGGTCTCAGTCATTAACCTTGCAATAGTAAAGAAAAGTCATACATTTTCTCCACTGCAGTTCACCAAATGCAAATATTAAACTCGGCAGCTTGGTGGGGAACTTTAACATATGCTATGATCTTTATACGGTAAATGCTGAATAAACATTCATTGATGAAATAACCAGAAACTCAAAAGTTCTTTCCTAGATACTAGTCCTCTATTGGAGGGGTAGTTGGCAAAAACTTCCCATTCTGTTTGCTCTCTTGAGATTCTTGATAGTTTCCCTTGCTGCACAGAAAGTTCAGTTTAATGCAATCCCATATATTGATCCTCCTTTTAATTTCTTTTGCCTTTGGGGTGTTATTGAGAAAGATTTTACCCATGCTTATGTGTTAGAGTGTTGGTCCTATGCCCTCTTCAAGTACCTGCAAGGTCTCTGGTCAATTTCCAGGTCTTTGATCCATCTTGAATTAACTCTTGTGCAGGCTTAAAGAGTGGAATTTATTTCCATTTATCTACATATGGATAATCAATGTTTCCAGCACCATTTGTTAAAGAGACTATCTTTTTTACAGTGTACGTTTTTGGCCCCTTTGTCAAAAATCAATTGACTGTGTGTATACAAAGAACTCACGAAACTCACCCCCCAAAAACAATCTAATAAAAAGAATGGGCAATTGAACTAAATAGATACTTCACAAAAGAAGATATACAAATAGCTAATAAATGTATGAAAAAAATGTCCAGCATCATTAGCAATCAGAGAGAGATATATCAAAAATACCCTGAGATTTCACCTAACCTCAATTAGATTGGCAGTCCTTCAAAACACAAACGGTCACAAATGCTGGTGAGGATGTAGAGAAGTGGGAACTCTAATACATTTTTTGGTGGGATTGAAAATTAGTGCAACCAATTTGGAAAATACTACGGAGAATCCGCAGAAGAATGGGAACAAACTTACCATATGATCCAGCAATGCCACATCTGGGTATCTACCCAAAAGATAGGAAACCAAACTACCAAACTAATGCATGTGTATCTATGTGCATAGTTGCACAATTCACCGTAGCCAAACTATGGAACCAGCCAAGATGTCCATCACCAGATCAATAGATTACAAAACTATGGAATATGTACACAGTGGAATTTTACTCAGCTTTAAGAAAAACCCAATTACGTCATTTAGAGGAAAATGAATGGAACTGGAGAACATTATGCTAAGTGAGGTAAGTCAGTCATAAAAAATAAGAAACTGGATGCTCTCCCTAATATGCAGAAGCTAGGGAGAAAATGGGTCATAGGAAGAAATCTAGATGAGAAAGGAAAACCCATAGATGAGTGAAGAAGGAGAGAACTGAGATGGAAGGGGGAAGAGGAAAACACCTCAATAAACATGATGTACATTCACAAAGTCAATTGGTAGCTGAGCACAGAAAGGGGAAGGGAAGGGAATAGTGTGGGACCTGGAGGAGGGCTAAATGAGTGCCGTGTGCGCGTATGCCTCTACCACCCTGAACTTCATCAACATGTATTAATACAACGTACCAAGAAAATGAAATTTAACAAAAGCTCTTTCCTCATGGAAGCTACATTCTAGCTGTGAAAGATGGAGTTAATAATAAATTACCATATATGGTCTAAAATTAATCTGTATAATGAGGATTATTTCTGACAAGTTAGTAGTATTCACTGAAGAGGACTAAAATAATTTGAGTAGGTGATGTAAAAGTTGTATTTGACCATAATAGATGGTTTGGAGTCAACCACAGGATAAGATATTAACCTTCCATATAAAAGAAACTACCTGAATGAATTTGTCAACATGTAATTAAGCATTTATTCTTTGAGCTAATATTTCTAAGCACTTTGTGTCATATACTATATTAGGTACAATGGAACAAAAGCACATATACCATTGCTTTGACTGTCCCATAATGTCAGTGTAGTTGGGAGACCGATATAACCATATTGAGTTATGTACAGATCTCAGTTCTGAATGGAAGGAAATGAGGATGGAGTGAGGAATCTTGGAGAGGATTCAATGAGGAGGTGACATTTAAATGAGTCCTGGAAAAATGAGCAAGATATGGTTATGTATCTTTTATGTGTCCAGGCGGTGAGGCAGAGTGAACGGCAGAGAATGAGACTAAAAAGACATAGTGAGGATTGATTATAGAGGATTATCATACCACATTCAGAAATCTGGTCTTTGTATACATAGACAAATTGGGTTTCACTGGCCTAATGAGATCAAAATATGCAAATTTAAGGAGAATGTGTATGTAACATGCCACCAGATTTCACAGCTTTTACAGAATTAAAAGGAGGACATTGGCCTATGTGATTAGATGTCAAGAAATCACTGAAAGTCCTGAAGGAGAGAATTTATCCTTTCTTTCCAGTGTTTATTGAGTGCTTACTCTATGCCAGTGCTGAGAAAAGGGCTGGACATAGAGTAAATGTAAATAAATGTATATCTTTGTGATAAACAGATAATTAAAAGCTCCTCCCTTATGGAACCTAAATTCTAACAGAAAAATAGATAAGAGGAGAACCCCATTATCTGTGGACAATATATCTGAAAGTAGGATCAAAAGTATAGACTCCACTGATAAGGTGATATCTGAGCAAAAACTTAGAGAAGATAAAAGAATTGAGATTCATTAAAATGTAGGTTGAAAATTATTAGTATGATCTGCTATCGAGAGGGAAGTAACCTAAATTCAGGGATCCCCAAATTATTTTAAACTTGACCTAATCCAATTTAAAATAAAGTATCTGAATTGTCAACTCTCACTCTGTAGGCATTCATTCTATAAGATGAAGAACTCTATGGGACAATTCCAAAATAAAGTATAAAGTATAAAGAACCACAGTTTGAAGATCAAGGAAAGGGGTCATCACAAAAGTGCTGCACTCTGAAAGTTCATGTCTATGTAAGGCTGAGATAACCCCAAGGAGGACAGAAGAGTTTGAAGTTCTTAACTTTTCACACTGAATGGACATATCGTTATGATGATTATTCCTTTTATGTATGTGTGGTACTGGGGATTGAATACAAAAGCTTTCTGTCTCTGAGCTACATCTCCAGCCCTGGTTTTAACATGTTTGTTTTGAGACAGAGTCTCACAAAGTTTTAAAAGCTAGCCTAGAACTTATGATCCCCTTCCAGACTATCTGGGATTACAGATGTGCATCATTGCCTGGCACGATCAGTGTTCTTTATAAGCTGTAAATCACTATATAAATGCAAATTTTTACTGTTCCTATAAATATGAATTCTTGATTTTACAAGTATTATATTGGCTATCAAATTTTAAATAAATGATCATATGTATTAATTGGATAATGTGTTTGGTAGTGTTATTTTTTTTAATTTTTTATTGGTGCACTGTATTCATACATCATAGTGGGATACAAACTTTTGTAGACTTACATGCACACATCGCCCAGTCAGCCCCCACCCGATCCCCACCCCATTCCCTCCCCATCCCTCCTTCCCATGCTTAGCTTAGTGGTTGACATCTAGTATTATAGCAATTTATCCAAAATTAAAGATGATAATCTCACATAACAGTTTCATTTGTCTGATACCAAGCTTTTGATAACTTACAGATAACATTTCAATACTTTGTTTTGCTTTCTTTCTTACCAGAGAATATTTTTTTCTTTTTTTTTAGATGAAACTATCATATATTTATATATTTATTTTTCAGAAAAAAAATCTATCCTAATATGGAATATGGACTCTAGATACCCAAAACGATCTCAAAGAGGAACAAAGCTAGAAGATATATATTTTCTGATTTCAAACCATATAAAGCTACAATAATTGAAACAGTGTAGTACTGTTTTAAAGGCAGATATATAAACCATTGGAGTTAAATAAAAGCCTAGAGCTAAATTCTTCCCTATATTATCAAGTTATTTTTGACAAGGTTTCCATGAACATTTGTTGGGGGAAATAATAATCTTTTAACTAAATATTGTTGAAAAATAATAATTACATGAAAAAGAATAAAATTGGACACTTACCTACTCCCATATACAAATATTAACTCAAAATAGATAAAAGACCTAAAAATAAATCTTAAGACTATAAACTTTTAGAAGAAAATCTGGGTCATAAAACCTCACAACATTGAAATTGGCAGTGATTTCTTGGATATGATTTCAATGGCACAGGCAACAGAAGAGTATACAAACTCCCTAAGAAATAAAAAGTATTGTATATCCAAAGACAACGTAAACAGTTAAAAGTTACTGATTGAATGGGATAAAATATTTCTAAATGCTATATCTGAAGGTATATGTAATATTCCAACTAGAAATCCTAAAAATTAACAACAATAAAAGCAAACAATACAATTTAGAGATAGGTAAAAGACTAACATAAGTAATGAATCTCCACAGATAACTAATCTTAGTTGTCTGTTGGATGGAAAATCTTGTTTCTCTGGTTCTGGTGTGTGTTACCTATTTCTTCTTTGTAGTTAATTTCTTTGAGTATTTTCTCTAGCGCTGGTTTTGAAGACATAAATTCCTTCAGTTTCTGTTTGTCGTGGAAGCTTTTTATTTCTCCATCTAATTTGATAGAAAGTTTTGCTGGGTAGGAAATTTTTGGCTGGAAGTTGTTTTCTTTCAGAGTTTGGAATATGTTACTCCAAGCTCTTCTGGCTCTCATGACTTGGTTTGGGAAGTCTGGAGTGATTCTAATTGGTTTGCCTCTGAATGTCACTTGGCCCTTTGTTTTTGTTGCCTTTAAGATTCTCTGCTTGGCTTCCACATCGGTAATTTTGACAATTATGTGGCGTGGGGATCCTCTTCTCCGATCCTGTCTAAAGGGAGTTCTATAAGTTTCCTGGATCTGTGTATCAACCTCTTGTTCGATGTTCGGAAAATTTTCTGTTATTACTTCCTTGAAGAGATTGTTGATCCCTTTGGTTTCACTTTCTTTTCCCTCCTCTATTCCAATTATTCCTAGATTAGCTCTCTTAAAATGGGCCCATATTTCTTCAATGTCAGATTCCTGCTGTTGGATATTTTTTTCTAGATTAGAAACTATGCGTTCATTTTTGGAATGATCATCTTCTAAGAGCGAGATTCTGTTCTCCATGTGGTCTAATTGGTTGTTTGTGCTTTGAATTGAGGCCTTTACTTCATTAATTGCATCCTTTATCTCATTTTGGCTCTCTCTGAGTTCTTTTCGAAGCACCTCTATTATTTCTACAGTTATTTTCCTGATTTGATCTTCTAGAAATCTCTGATTTTCTGTTTTATCGGGTTCTGATGTTGTGGGGTTGTGGGCATTCATTGCTCCAGTGTTATTCCTCTTTCCCATGATTTCAGAAGTTTGTGCCTTCTCTGGGTTCTTCCCTTGGGTCACTATGACTTCACTTAAGGTGCTCTGGATCTCGAGTCTGTAGTATCTCAGACCCCACTACTCCTTTACTGGGTTGTATCACAGAGTCTCCGACCCAGGAAGTCAATAGAGGCTGCTTTAAACTATGGGGGGTGCCAGGTTGCACGTTCTCTTATGGTGTGATATCTCTGCCACTGCCACTCCCCCACTGGGTCAAGTCCCTGGGAGTACAGTACTGGGATTTATCCTCTGTGGCCTGCAATTTGACTCACTGTTCTTGAGTACGCAGATGTAGCTGTACTGGCCTCGGTGAATTCGCTGCTGCTGCCGCCGGTGGCAATATGGCGCCGCTGCTATGCCCTCAGCCATGAGGCTGGCTTATTTCTTCTTGGTTTTGAGTTCCACTCTAAGTCCCTGCAGCGTGTGCTGAGCTCAGCCACTGGGAGCTTTAGATGCTCCCTGCACTGAAAAATCCCGCCTGGCTGTTCCACAGAGGCTCACCTAGGCTTGCTTTAGCCATCTGGTGAACTCGCCGCTTCCACCTGCCGTATGGCGCTGCTGCCGCGTCCTCGGGCGTGAGGCCAGTGTATCTCCTCTGTGGCTCTGAGCTCTGTTCTCAGTCCGCTTTCTCTCTGGAGCCTGGTGATTTTTTTGTTTCTCTGGTGATGGTGTTTTCTGGCTATGAAAGGCGCTGATTTTGTGGTAATGGAGATTGGTTGTTAGCGGGGCTCTTAAGCCCCGCTCTTCTCGGTCGCCATATTCCCAGAAGTCCTTTTTTTTTTTTCTCTAAATAAGAGATGTTATATGAAGTTTATATGAGTTTCAATCGACCCTGTGAAAAAGGTTTAATATTTGTATTAGGACTCATAGAATTTTTAGTCTTAGAGAATGAATACCTACTGAGTGAGAGTTGACAAAAAACTCAATTTGTGGTTTAGAGGCCTGAGTTCTAATTTCATCAAATAATTAAATGTGCAAATTGCTTAATTCACCTTATGACCTTGGGCTTTAGTTTCTTAATATGTAAAACAAAGAGATTGGATAAGATTGGTATTTTCTAACTTGCTATCAAAGAATACTCTTCTAGCTCTTCTATTCAGATATCTAAAGTTACACCAAAGAAGTTTACATGGCCAAAATACATTAAGAAAATACTGAGTTAATCAATATTATATACAGACATCTGTTGCTATCCAAATTCATTTTACTGTATTAATAGACATTTGGTTTCATTAGCCAAATGGTTTCATAACTTAATTGTCAATTAAATTTGATTGTCTCTTTAATATAGGACAGGATACGTGCAAAGTTTACATTAGTGATTAACTTTTGAACTTTCTTTTCCTCCTAGGGATCAAACACCTGCTTGGCAAGTGCTCTACCACTGAGCTGCATCCTCAGTTCCTAATTTCGGTCAGTTTCTCACAATTTTCAGGGGCACTTGTTCTACTCATTGCATTGTTCATATTAGACCTTTTATGGCATAATCCTGATACTTATAGATAAGGGATAGAATAGCCTGCGAAAAAAAAGGATACAAAATTTTTTCAAGTCCATATGAGAAATGTGAAATGACAATAATTTGAGTACTTCTTCCTGATTATTACAGTTACTAATAATAATTAATATCCCAATTAAATTTGTGTTAGTCATTCTTAATGATAAGCTCTTATAAGTTATATTTTAAGGGCAAGAGAGAATATTTTAGATGATTTTTCATACTTATTGCCATATGTTTCCAGGAACATTGTTTTTATTTACAATCTCATTCAAAACATATGGATTCATGTTTTAATTTTGTTTGAATTGTTTAGTATAATAAATGAATAACTGTTGGGTGCAATAGTATATACCTGTAATCCTAGTACAGGAGGATCACAGATTCGAGCTCAGCCTCAGAAACTTAGCAAAAACCCTCAGCAACTAAGTGAGATTCTGTATGAAAATTAAAAAATTAAAATTAAAATGGCTTTGGAATGTAGAATGCCCCTGGTGCAATTCCCAGTACAAAAAAAAAGAACTGAATCTGTAATTGTTTTAATTTTCCAGTGAGACAGAGGACATTCTGTGCTAGCTTATGATCCTGTAGGAATTCCAAGAGAGTATGGGGAAGCAAACTCATTTTGATAGAGTGTTTAGTACTACAATCACAGCAGAGCATTTGTTGCATCTTCCTGGCTCTTTGTTAACACCTAGACACGTTCCCATCTTGTAAGCAGCTAGCTGGCTGTAATTAAGCATGAAGTAGCTCTTACTCTGGAATTGAGTTCTACTTGCATATGGCAACTGTGGCCATACTACTCTGATTAATATATCTGTGTATCTCCTTTCTTCATGTTATTCTTCCGTAAGTGTTTTCACCCAAAGAATAACCTTGAATTTGTTGCCTCTTTGTAGAAGTTGTTCCACAAATGATGCTGAGTACTAGAAAATAAACTCAAATCCCTTATTTTCAAGTAAGGGGAAAGAGCCAAGGGGAAAGAGCCAATTCCAAAAAGAATGACTGATATGTTTGATTTTGATTTTCCCCATCATAACATATACAGTATGATGACCTGTTGATATTTAAAATATATAGTATGATGGACTATTGAAAAGTTTCCTTGCAGCCTGGAGTTGATATCTAGTATCATGTTTTGGAAGCTACAGCTTTGGCACCCCATAGGTTGTTTGCTAGTCAGGTCAAGGTATACACTTATTGAGAAAAACAGCCTTCCAGTCTCTGAAAAAATGAAATTGACAACTAATTTATTTCTTCCCCCTGAAAATATTTATCAAGTATTTGCTCCAGGCCAGTACTACTGAGAATAAAAGAATGAACACAGTAGACAAACAAAACACAGAGCTTATTCTAGGGGGTTATCTTTTATGGTAGTAAATACTAGAGAAAATATAAAAAAGAAAATGGAGGACCCACTGAAGGAAATATCATTGTCTTAATATTGCAGTCAGGCAAGACCTCAAAGACCTAGATATTGAGAGAATTAGCAGTTTCGATATCTGGAGGATGAACATTCAAGAGAGAGGAAATCAGGAGTGGAGAAGTCCTAAGTGGCACACAGATTGGTGCATTTAAGGAAGAGCGAAGAGACCAATGCAGCTGAGTAAGAGTCAGTGCAAGTGGAAAAAATAAAGTGAGTGTTTAGAGAATCTATAGAAAACCATATTGTATATTCATTTGCATTGCATTGGAGGACTTAGACTAACACCCTGAGTGAGATGAGACACCACTGAGGACTCTTCAACTGAAAAAAATGTGACTGAACTGGCATTTTAAAAAAATGATTCAGAGGGCTGGTATGTAGCTCAGTGGTAGAGCACTTGCCTAGCATCCAGGAGACCCGAGGTTTCATCGTCAGCACTGCAAATAAGATTATTATGTCATATTCATTGTGATGAAAATTGGTTTAAGGGGATCAAAAGTATAATCAGGGACAAGATGAGCAGTTATAGCAATGTAGATGAGAGACAACAGTGGTTGGCACCACAGTAAGAAGCAACTATATTCCACATTTGACTGTTGTTCCCATTGTCTTACCAATAGAGCCTAGAAAAATTTTGACATAGAGACTACATAAATGTGTATATATTTTAAAAATTAAGTGTACATCTTAATAAATTAATAATAATGTCAAATACGGGTGATAAGTAAGATAAAAAATGAAAATTGACCATTGCATTTAACAATGTGAAGGTCATAGGTGACCTTGATGAGTTACTTTAATATCAGGGAATAGATATTATCACTGATTTTATAGTAATATACTGATTTTAGTATAATTATTACTATATCTATGAAAAATATACTAGTCAGTTACATTTAAGGTTTTTATATTGCCAAGTACATTTTTAATGGTAAATGCACATTGATAAAGTCAAGGAAGCAGCTGAATTAGAAAATGTGATACAGTCCAACAAACAGAGCACTAGAGGTTTGGAACCTGAATCCTAGAGTTATATCCATGGTGTGACCATAAGCCTCAGCATCATTATCTGTAAAATGGGAAGGTAAGTCCAGATGATTTAATTTCCTTTCTGTATATGACAGAGTATAATTACACTAAAAATGGTATTAACCAATGCAGTTATAGCTACAAGCTGGGGTTATATAAAGTACAGAAAAAATGTATTTGCCCCCAACCAGTCCAAAAGAGATGATGAGAATGGAGGGAAAATTATAGAAAATATATAGGAAGGCTGAAGTCCTTTAAATTTATGTGTTGGTAAAACTGTGATCTCATGAAACTTTCTCCAAAATTTCTTGAAGGGAATATGATGTATTTGTAACTTATCATTTAAAACTGGATAGTTGAAATTCTTAATATATGGAATATTCATCTTTTCAATTTTTATCTTATTTGAAAATAAATTCCTTAGGCCCAGCAGTAATGTTCAAATATGGCATTGCCTACGGAAATTTCAGACTTTGCCCCACAGCACAAATAACCATAAACAGGCAAGTGTTAAGGAAAGTAGGTTTTATTTGATGTCGTATGAAGTGTCTGCTAGTATAGAACACTTTGGATTGCAATTTATTCCCACCTGTTTAAAGTTTCCTCCTGAATTACTGGTTGTTCACAAGTTATATACCCCAAACAGGATAGCTTTCAGTTTTCTTTCAATTCTCAATATATTCCCCAAAGCAATGCCATATTCTTTTCCATGCTCAAAGAAATGTTGGCCAATTGTCCTAGTTCTTCTAAGATTTATGAAAAAAAGACAGAGGTCAACACCGAAGGCCGAGTGCCTTTTCTCACTTTTCCCATGCACGAAAATTTTCTTCTCTGCCCCTTTAGATTCTCCATCAGAAGGGCCTCAGAAACAAGTTCTCTCTGCCATTTTCCTGCCATTTTTTGTCTCCTGATGTTCTTCCGCCACTGAAGTCACTTGTAGAATTCCTCTTCCCCAAAGATGGTTATAGAACATAGAACGTCTTTCCCCCAAAGCAAGCATAAAACCTGAGTACTCAGAGCCAGTATCCAGTGGGATAGCCAGAACTCCAGTGCCTGAGCCTACACGACTGCCTCTCAAAAGACAGGTAGTCCAGTTCAGTGGAGAACCCACGGCCAAGTTAGTGGAGTAGCTGCTGACACCTAGACCTGCCCAGTGCCCTGCCCCCAGGGAACATGTGTTTTTTTTTTTAAGACCTGTTTTATATTTTTTATTTGGAAACAGGGTCTCTTAAGCCAGCAAGCCTGGCTTCGAACCTGCGCAACCCTCCTGTCTCCGCCTCCCAAGCACGGGGATTACAAGCATGCGCCATCATGCCCTGCAGAAGATGTGTTTTATCTGTAAGAGCATTCATCGAGATCACCACCCAAACCAACCCTGAACCCTGACCTCTTGGAACTGGAACTTTGGCCCAGAGGATCAGTTGTGACACCAGAACCCAAATTTCTGTGATGCTCTACCGTAGCCTCTAAGACCAGGAATTGCCCAACAGAGAATCCATGTCTCAGTTGATGAAAGAGCAGTGCCTTTTTCATACCTAAACAAGGCCAGTGCCTTGGCCCCAGGGACATGGTCCTGTGGCCCAGGTTAAGAGCTGGAACATCAAGCCTACATGGCATCTAGTCTCCCAGGGAAACAAAGATTTGACTGACCTATATCTTTCTGCCCTCTGGGCTAAATAGATTCAGGGACTCACCTTTCTGGATCAGAACCAGCCCTCCAGAACTTGAGATGCTGAGGAATACCACCTCTCTAGGGGTAAACGCCAACTTTGCATTACTTATATCCCCTAGAGCCTGTGCCATAGCCTTGGCCCACAGTTCCTGGATAATGGAAGCCACTGTACCTAACGTCACAGAGCCTGGACCATTGCTATGGCCTACCACTCCAGGGTCCTGAGTATGATATCCTCTCCCCTGGCATTTGAGTCACCACTGTGCTCTGTTGGTTCAGAAACTCAAAGTGCAGCTGTGCCCAGATTCCTGGGACATGAGCTTCTGGACTACCCTTCATCCCCAGATGTGTGCCCAGTTTTGTATCTTGGCCTCTAGGATAAAAGCCACAAAGTAGATTTCTGCCTGTTCCGCCTGAAATATTGTGGAATACCTTAGAATCATAGTCCTTGGCTTGGTATGAAAACTACATCTATGTGTACCTAAGCAAGTGAACCTATTTTGACAGCACAGACACCACAGTATTTCAATAAGGCAAAGCAAATTGGCAGGAGTAAGTAATTACTTGCCGTTAGTAATCTTGAGTGTAAATGGATTAAACTCTTCAATCAAAAGACATAAAGTAGTTCAATAAATAAAGCAACATGATCCTATCACATGCTGCTAAAAAAGAGACACATTTAGATTTCTTAAAGTTAAGGCATTGAAGAAGATATTGCATGCAAATAGTGACAAAAATGAGGAGGGCTATACTTATTTCAATAAAGTAGATATTAAATCAGAAACTGTTATGAGAGATAGATAGCCACTGTTTTGAAAGGGGTCACATACTCAACAGGATATACTTATAAATGTGTGCACACAGAATTGGAGCACCTTAGTGTATGATACAACAGCTAAATGTGTAACACCTAAATGTCTAACACAAATACCAATGAACATGAATGAAGAAACAGAAACAACACAATTACATTAGGGCAGTTCAGTAGCACACTATTAGCGATGGATAGATCATCCAAACAAAATCAACACAAAAATACTGGACTTGAATTTCATGTTAGACTAAATGGACTTAACTAGAATATAAAGAATAGTCCACTCAACACCATCAGAATATAAGTTTTTTTCTAGTGCACATGATGCATTCTCAGGATAGATGTTGTATTAGGCTATAAAACAATGATTTCAAAATTCAAAAATATTGAAATCATAACTGGTTTTTATTTCCAATAACAGTGGTCTGAAACTAGCAATCAACATAGGAGGAATCTTGGAAAATTTACAAGTATGTGATAAATAATATTCTTTCAAGAAAACAATGGATCAAAGAAGAAATCAAAAGGGAAATTTAAAATAATGAGTCATATAATGAATACATAACATATCAAAATATATAGGATGTAGTAAAACAACTTTATTTTGGTGGTACTAGGGATGGAACCCAGGGGGATTCTACCTCCAGGCTACATCCCCAGCCATATTTTTTATTCTTTTTTGGAAACAAGGTCTTATTAAGTTGCAGAGGGCCTCACTAAGTAGCTGAGGCTGTCTGTGAACTGCAATCCTCCTGTCTCAGCTAGGATTGCAGGTATGCACCACTACTCCTGGCTGTAAAACAACTTTATGAGAGATGTTTATTGAATAAATTTCCATATTCGAAAAAAAGAGATTTTAAATAAACTAACATTCCTCAACAGATTAGAAAAAGAAAAAAAAGTAAACCTAATGTTAGTAGAAAGAAATTAAGATCAAACAAATTTTAAAAAGTAGAACTGAAATTTTATAGAAAACATCAATAAAATTGAAAGCTATTATTTTTGGAAAAGTGAGCAAAATTTACTAGCCCCTAGCTAGAGGAAAGTTAGGGGAAAGTAAAGAAAAGTCTCATATAAGTAAAAACAGAAATGAAAGGGGAGACATTACCACAGATGCCTTAGAAATAAAAAGAATACTAAGCAATTACTATGAGAAATTATATGCCAACATTTTCTATAACCTGTGGGAAATGCATAAATTCCTAGAAACATATAACCGGCCAAGACTGAATCAGGCATAAATAGAAAGCTTACTCAGACCAATAATGAATAAAGAGATTGATGAAGTTCTGAAAATTCTTCCAACAAAGAAAACCCCAGGACCATATGGCTTCACAGTTGAATTCTACTAAACATTCAAAGAATTATTACCAATATTTCTTACACTCTTCCAAACATAGAGCTAGAGAGAGTACTTCCAAATGCATCTAATGAGGATACTATCACACTGATCGCTAAATCAGACACAAGACAAGTAAACTGAAGGTCAATTCCTCTGATGAATATCTATGTAAAAACAGAATACTGACGAACCAAATTCAGTAACTCATCAAAAGATTATAATTATAACCAAGTGGCATTTATACCTGGTATGCAATAATATTTTAAACATATGTATATCAATCAGCATATTATGTGACATTAGAGAAATGAAAGATAAACAAAATCATTTTAGTTGATGCAGAAAAAGTATTTGACAAAGTTCAGCATTCATTCATTTTTGTTTGTGTGGTACTGATAATTGAACTGAGGGAAATTGGGTAATCTCTCTCCTGGGTATATATTTATTTTTTAAATCATCAAAGAAATGTTATTCAAGTTCTCAAATATATACTGAATATGTTATAACTGCTTCTAAAATGTATATCACTCTTTAGATAATAGTTTTCATTATTTCATCTTTCTTTTTTCATCTATTCTTACAGTTCTTCAGTAGAAGCTAGAATCTTGGGTTGCCCAGTTAGGAGCCTCTGAACTACTATTCTAGTAACATATCTTGTCAATACTCGTGGGCAATATCTGGCTTCCAAAAGAAAGGCTTTTGGTCTTTTCAATCACTTGCTGATTGGGTGAGACTGCATTGTTACCCATAACCACATGACCTAATTTAGACTCAGTCTTGCATTTCTACATTACTGCAGGAGACAGATAACTCAACTATTGTGCTAACTGCTGTATTATTGGCAATAGCCAAGATATGTAAGCAATCCACATACCTATCAATAGACGGATGGGTAAAGAAAATGAGGCTGGGTGCTGTGCTGCATGCTTATAATCTTAGTGACTGGAGCTGAGGCATGGGAATCACAAGTGTGAGGCTAGATTAGGAAACTTAGCAAGACTCTGTATAATAAATTTTTAAAAATTGCTGGGCATGTAGCTTAGTGATATAGCAACACTGAATTCAATATAATATTGGAAAAAATACAGATATAGTTATAAATTAGCTAACAATGGAGATAGTCAGAGAGATAAATTACATTTTGTAGGCAATTTCATCATTGTGTGAGAATCACAGAATGTTGTTACACAGCTAAGGTGTTTAAGATATTAACTGTGTGATCTAATATTATATATGTGGTCATCACTGACCAAAACATCATTAGGTTGTGCATGACTTTAAATATATATGTATATGTGTGTATATTAATGTATATATACATATATGCTTCTGAATATATATGTATATGCAGATATGTGCATATATTTGTTTATATATGTAATGGAATATTATTCAGACATAGAAAAGGAAGAGATTCTGCCATTTTTCCCAACAGAGATGGATCTAAAGGAGATTATAATTTAAATAAGCTGGAGACAGAACAAAAATTGCATGATCTCACTTATAGATAGAATAATAAAAAGGGGGTTCAAATTTGTAGAGATGGAGTAAATAATGATTACTATTAGTGGGATTGGGATAAAATAGGATGGTATATGTCAAGGGATGAAAAATACCAGATAGGATGAACAAGTTTAGATATCTAATATACAACATAAGCACTAAAGTTAGTGAATATGTGTTATATTCAGGATTTTTGATAATGAGATTTTAGCTGCTTTTTCAGAAGGGATACGAAACCCTTCACTAAAGCAACCATTTTAATATCTATATGAACTCTAAACCATCACATTGTAAGCCTCAAATATACACAGTAAAATTTATCAAAAATATCATTTCAGAGTAAAAATTATAGCATGCTTTGATAGTAAAAAATAAACTGTGTTTCAACAAACTCATAAAAATAGTTTCCTTCCACAATTTAATCTGTCATTTATTTGGCTATGATCATAGGTCATATACTGATAATACATTTAGCCTGAGGAAGAAATAATTCCTTTTGGAGATGATTAGATTAAGAAAATTACTGGGGATGGAGCTTTCTACATTGTCTCTTCGGAAATCAGCTCCTTAAAAACGGTTTGGCATCCAATTTAAATTTCTTTGGTATTTGTTTTCACAGATGGTGACTATGAAGATGAGCATTTTCAAATATACCTGATGAAAGAGTTCTTACAGAGAAGTGTGTGTGTGTGTGTGTGTGTGTGTGTGTGTGTGTGTGTTTGGGAAAATAGAGAAGGAGCAATGGAGGACTTTATTGTAACAGTTAGTGCCCAGGAGATATGCTTGAATTAGTACAATAATTTTAAATGCTATTACTTCAGCCATGCCATAAAGGAGCATAAAGCAGAGATGTGTACACTATATTGAATTCTATTTTCCCCTTGACTTCCAATAAAAAGTCAATACATTAATTTTGAGGTATTTGTCCTCAGAATGTCATAAAAATATAAGTTAAGAATATACTCCTTCTCTCTTAAATCTTATCAAAATCAAAGTGTTAATGATAACTGGAAATATTGGTTATATAATATCTTTTGGGGAGGAGATACTGAAGATTGAGTTTAGGCATTCTACCTCTGAGCTACACACCCAGCTCTGCTTTTTATTTTTTGCAAATTTAAAAACAGGGTCTTGTTAAGTTGCTGAGGGTCTTTCTAGATTTCTGAGACTGGCTTTGAACCTGTTATCCTCCCATTTCAGCCCCCTAAGTACTGGAATTACAAACATATGCCACCATGCCCAGCTTATAAAATATATTTTTATTTTTTTGTACTGGGTAACTCATCTATGAACTCATCTGTGTTCATCTGAGATACACCCACAGCCCTTTTTATTTTACTTTTTAAAATTTGAAACAAAGTCAACCAGGCATGGTGGTATATACTTGTAATTTTAATATTTGGGAGGCTAAGAGAGGAGAATTGCAGGTTTGAAGCCATACTCAACAACTTAGTCAGACCCTGTTTCAAAATAAAGAATAAAAAAATATAGGTCTGGGAGGCAGAATGCCCCTGGGTTTTATTCCAATACCACACACACACAAACACACACACACACACACACACACACACAGAGGGAGAGAGAGAGAGAGAGAGAGAGAGAGAGAGAGAGAGAGAGAGAGAGAGAGAGAGAGAGATCATACTAAGTTACTTGCTGAGGCTGGCCCAGAATCTGTGATCCCCCTGTCTCAGCCTCCCAATTACTGGGACCAGAAGCCTGAGCCACCATGCCCAACTTATAAAATATCTTTTTAATATGATTTTATTGCTACATTATAGTCTCACCTCATTATGCAAGTTATATTGACAGTGACATACATGCACACAGCACTAGGTACCCCCACATTCCCATTTCTTCTCTTCCCAATACAGAGTACTGAGATTGCTGTTGGTATATTCAAATATGAACCTATAGTCTAAGGTAGTATTTCCATTATCAGAGAACCACAGTAATATATGAATTTCCATGTTCAAAGCAGCACAATTCATAATAGCCAAATTATGGAACCAATATAGGTGTCCATCAACAGATAAATGGATTACAAAACTGTGGGAAATACACACAATAGAATTCTACTCTGCAATAAAGAACAAAGTTATGCCATTTTCAAGAAATGGAAGAATCTGGAGAACATTATGTTAAGTGAGATTAGCCAGTCACAGGGTCATACGTGTTCTCTAATATGCAGAAGCTAGGAAGTAATTGGGATACCAGAGGACATCCATATAATGGAGGAGAAAACTCAGTGGAGTCAGGGAGGTGGTCTAAGGGAAAGGGAGGAGGATGACTGGGGTTCATTAATGGATATACTATCATCATTGGACTTATGTTTCTTCAAGGACTCTGATCTGATTTCCAAATCTTTGATCATCTAAAATTGACTTTTTTGCAGGATTAAAAATGGAGTTTATTTACATTTTTCTGCATATGGCTAACCAGTTTTGCCAACACCATTTGTTGAACAGGCTATATTTTTTGCAGCCTATGTTTTTGGCTCCTTTGTCAAAAATCAACTGGCTGTAAGTGTGCAGATTTGTTTTTGAGTCTTCTATTCTGTTTCATTGGTCTATGTGTCTGTTTTTGTGCCAGTACCATGCTGTTTTTATTACTATGACTTTGTAGTATAGTTTGAAGTCAGGTATTGTGATGTCTCCTTCATGGTTTTTGTTATTGAGAACTACTTTGGCTATTCTGGTTTTTTGTTGTTCCAAATTAATTTAAGGACTGGTGTTTCCATGTCTGTGTGGAATTTCCTTGATGATTTACTGGGTATTGTGATGATCTGTAGATCACTTCTGGAGGAATGGCTATTTTGATATTTATTCTACCTATCCAAGAGCATAGAATATCTTTCCATCTCCTAAAGTCTTCTTCAATTTCTTTTTTTCAATGCTTTATAATTTTCTTAGTAGAGTTCTTTCACCTTCTTGGTTAGGTTTATTCCTAACTATTTTATTTTTGAGGGGAATATCATGAGTGCAAGTGTTTTCTGGATTTTTTTTTTCCAGCGGATTTAGGATTGGCCTACAAAAAAGGTTCTGACTTTTTAAGATTGATTTTGTATCCAGACGCTGCTGAATTTGTTGATCAGTTCTATAAGCCTTTTGGTTGAGTTTGTTGGGTCTTCTTTGTGTCATGTCATCTGCAAATATGGTAGATTAGTCAGTCACAAAAAGTAAAAACTCGAATGCTTTCTCTAATATGCTGAAGCTAGGGAGAAAAAGAGTCATAGGAGAGACTCCAAATGAAGAAGGAGAAGCCATACATGAAGAAATAAGGTGACTTGACTGAGGGAAATGGGAGGGGAAGAGGGAAATTCCCTAATGTACATTCATAAACATATCAAAGTCAATGACTGTGCCAAACAGGAGAAGGAGAATGAGGGGAAGACAATGGTGGGAAGTGTGGAAGGGCTAAATGAGTGATGCATGCATGTCTATCATTTTGTATCCCATTAAGATGTATGACTATAATGCACCAATATTTTTTTAAAAAATGGTCATGAATTAAAAAAAAGAAATACTACTTTCAACTATATAATATCTTTAGCATGGCAGACAATGAGAAATGATAGCTGGGGAGAAATATTTTTAAAAAACCCTAATAACCTTCATTTATCCTTTAAACATTTATCCTTAAAATTAGCTAGTTGGCTATTTACTTGTTTTCATGAAAATGAGTTGATAGAAAATGAACCGCTTCAAAAGCTTTAAAAGTCGAGTTCATACAGAGAGTGATGGGCCTCACCTGGAAAGCCTGTTCATCGCTCAGTGGTAGGAGCACCTGGCACTGCATCTAGGCTGCAAAAGTTGTATATGATTCACCGAGTTGAGGCTTGGTTCCTGCAGAAGTTGTAATACATCACTGAAGTCTATAGCCAGTACAAATTGTAGACCTGCACCCAATGTATTACCGTGTCCAGCAGTATCAGCATGCTGTCTCGATAAACTGCAGCCTCTGCCAGGCGCTCAGAGTCATATTGTTGCCAACACATGAAATAAAGCAAGTATAGTATGTTCATCCTCTTTGCATTTGTTTTCTTTATGTGGAAACAGCTCCTATTTCCAACAACATTTAGTATTTTTCTTTAGCGTTTGGTTTCCTCAGTCTCTGCTCTCGTAAAATATATATTAAAAAGTCTGAAGCCCAGAGCTGGTGGTGTAGCTCAATGGTGGAAAAATTGCCAAGCATATGTAAAGCTCCGGGTTCAAGCCTCAGCAACATGTAAGGAAAAAATAATTGAATCTCACATTTTTGGAGTATTTGCATTTAAAAAATGGTGAGTCTTCTGATGGATTTCAGAAAATATTTAATTGGTTGATAGCATTTAATTACTAATCAAAATAGAATTTAAATGAATTCCTGTGGAGAATAAATGACTTGCCTTATTTAAATATATACTTTAATATACTGTACTGCAGTCGTTATTATACTTGGTGTAAAAGTACTTTTCATTCTTACTCTAAACTACGTCACACTTATATTTTCCTGTTAGCACAGTAAACATACTGACTTCCTTGCATATTTGATTAAACATGGGGAATTATTTATAAGCTATTACTTTCTGTGATTACCAAAATTCAATATAAGCATGGATAGATGTAAACCAGGGGGATGAGATGCTGCTTACCTTGATACGCTTTTTTTTAATAGGAGCTTTACTAAGGTATAATTGATATTCAAAAACCCTGTGCACTTAATATATACGATTTAATGAGTTTGGATATAAACAACACCTGTGACACCATTACATAAATCAAGTGATTCTTTGTTTTCGTTTGTTTTGTACTTAGAACACTAACCGTCTTAGCATAAGATTTTTTTTTTCTTTCTCTGGAGGTGGAACCCAAGGGCTCAATCACTGAGCTATATTTACAAGCAGCCTTTTATGGTGCTGGGGATTGAATCTTGGGGTGTTCTACCTCTGAGCTATACCCCAGCCCTATTTTATTTTTTATTTTGAAACAGGGCCTTACTCAGTTGCTGAGGGCCTTGCTAAGTTGCCGAGGATGGCCTTGAAGCTGTGATCTTTCTGTCTCAGCCTCCCAAATGCTGGGATTACAAGCATGTGCCACCATGCCCAGCTTACTTTTTTTGTTTTATTTTGAGATAGGATTTGACTACGTTGCTGAAGGTGGCCTTGAACTTGTGATCCTCCCACCTCAGCCATTATAAAAGCCAGGATTATAGGAACGTGCCACCATGCCTGGTGAGATGCATTCTCTTAACAAAATTTTAAGTTTGTAATACTACACTGTTAACTATGGGCAGTATGTCCTACAGAAGATATCTAGGAAATTAATTTATCTTGCCTAACAGAAAAGTTGTACTAATAGAAAACAAACTTCTCATTTCCTCTTCTACTGAGTCTCTGGTGACTACCATTATAATATTTGCTTCTATGAATGTGACTAGGTTGGATACCTTTATAAAAGTGGAATTCATGAACTATTTGTCCTTCTATGATTGGCATATTTCACTTAGCGCAATATCGTCAATGTTGCTGATTGGGGTTAGATGGCCTCTCCGTGTGGTTTTGATTTGCATCTCCCTGATTCCTAAAGATGTCGAACATTTTTTCATATATGTATTGACCATTTATATCTCTTCTGTGAAGTGTCTATTTAGTTCACTGCTTATTTCCTGATTGGGTTATTGGTTCTTTTAGTATCAAGTTTTTAAAAGTAGTTGTATATTCTAGATACAGTTCTCTACCAGAGAAATAACTGGCAAAGATCTTCTCCCATTCTGTAAGCTCTCTTTTGATTCTTGGTGATTTCTTTTGCTGAACAGAAACTTTTTAGTTTGAGTCATCTCGTTTATTCATTATTGTTTTAATTTCCTAATATTTGGAGGTTTTATTGAAGAATTTTCTACCAGTTCTGATATGTCATAATTTTTTTATAGCATGATGACCACAGTAATTTATAATGTACCGCATACCTGAAATTTGTCAAGAGGGCAGATTTTAAATATTGTCACCACAAACACAAAAAGTCTTTGGATGTGTTGAATATGTTAATTAGACTGATTGTGGGAATTTTTCTACAACATTATTAAATATCCAAACATTATAACATATACCTTAAATAATATTTAATTTTTGTTAATTATACCAAATAAGGATGAAAAATATGTCATTATCATTTGATCCAGCAATTAACTACTGAGCGACTTATTCCAGAAAAATGACAAGCCGTGTTCATAAAAAAGCTGCACATGTATAGTACCTTAATTTTCAATAGGCAAAAATTAGAAATAACTCAAATATCCTTCAAAGTGTAAAAGGTTACACAAATTATGGCACATTTATACCATGGGATACTCTTAAGGCATAAAAAAAAACAAACTATTGATGCATGCATTTTGGATGGAATTATGGGCATGGTGGTACACGCTTGTAATCCCAACATTTGGGAGGGTGAGACTGGAGAATCAAGGTTCGAGGACAGCCTCACCTACTACTTAGTGAGGCCCTTTGGGACTCAGTGAGACCCTGCACTCAAAATTAAAAAAAAAATAAAAATAGGGCTGGGGATGTAGCTCAAAGTTATAATGCCCCTGGGTTTCATCTTCAGTACCACACACAAAAAACAATCCTGAAAGGTCATATAGTGTATGGTTTCATTTATATGACATTCTTTTTTTTTTTTTTTTTTGCGGGTCTGGGGATGGAACCCAGAGACATTCTCCCTCCGAGCTACACCCCCTGCCCTATTTTTTATTCTTTCTTTGAAACAGGGTCTCACTAAGTTGCAGAGAGTCTCACTAAGTAGCTGAGGCTGTCTGCGAACCGTGATCCTCCAGTCTCAGCCTCCCGAATGCTGGGATTACAAGTGTTCGCCACGACGCCCGGCTTTATATGACATTCTTGACATGACAAAATTAAAGAAATGAATGACCGCTTAGTGACTGACTTGAGTTAAGGACAGGAAGGAGGCAGCAGGTAATAGATGAAGGGTGGATATATATGGTTAGTAAAATAAATTTTAAAAATAATAATAAGATTTTCAGGAAGACAATACATTTGTGAATTGTCGCGCGCAGTGACGACTCTTACACGATCTTCCTCAAGCAGTTTTATTACCCCAGGTTCTTGTACAGTTCCCGCAAATCTTCTTCCCGTAAATCTTCTCTTCTCTCTCCCTTTCCCCAGAAATCTTCCCCTTATATAGAGCCCAACAGCCAATCAGCAGACTGTTCACGTGCACAACTCATGGCAACAGCCAGTCCATTGGCTGTTGCCCTATGGCATGCGGTGTTCCCGTGTATCTCATGCTCTTGTCGTCACTTCCTGAAAGCTGTTTACCACCTAAGTGCTCTGGGGAAGATTTCCGCTCAGCGCCATCTTAGCTCTCGGACTTACTGGCTGATGGGCGGGGCCCGTCACAGTTCCCCCTTTTTTGTTTTTTCAGACAGGAGAGGACAGAGGACTCAACCCCTGTATGTTTGGAAGGGGCTTCTAGGCCCACCACCTTTTGCCAGGGACGGGACAAGAATCAGTGGCAACCCGTATGCAGTTGAGCATGCCCTCCTCGGGATGCACCCTCCCGGGGTCCCGAGTGCAGTCCTAGCTGGCATCCTGTCATTAAGACTTTCCCATCGCCGCAAGCCATATTTGAGGGGATTGTCCCAACTCCATGGCTGCAAATGCCTGAGCTATGAGCACTTGATCTGTAGCGCGCTGACGGATTAGTTTTCTAAGACAGTAGAGACATAAGATACACAGTAAGACCAGACAAAGACCAAGAGCACCCAGTCCAGCCCACTCTTTTAAATGACGAGCTGCTTGTTGGATCCAGGACATCAAGGTGCGGGCCATCACCGGGTCAACTTGAGTAGTATTGGTTTTGATGATCTCCAACCGCAACCGTCTTGTCAAATTGTCAAATTTCGATGACCAGTTATCTGTAGGATATGCAGAAAGCTCGCGAGAAAGATTAGCGGCAATAGACGCGTTATCATTAATCATGACAAGGGGAGCTAAATCCGTGCAACTGCCATTTATCCCACAAAGAAGCCACAGATCAAATAGGTTAGAATGAAAGGCCATGGTCAGGCTCTAATAAGTAAAATTATAACCTGCAAAAGTAGAATTTGCTCCTGTGCCAATTTTAAGGGGAAAAGGTAAAAGGATTAAGCGGGGAAGAACTTGAGCAGAATGACTCAAAGGCAATAGAAAAGAAAAAGCAATCAAAAGCCCCCATTGTGGATCACTTCCTATCCTTGGAATTCCACAGTATCATGGTCCCCAAAAGAATCAGTCGATGGCTCATCATCCTTTTGTTTCACCAGACGAGTCAGCCGCTCTGGAACCCAGACAGGATCGGCGCCGTTCTGTGGAAACACACAAACAGAGCCTCTGGCCCATGTGAGCACTGGGTCAGGTCCCCTCCATTGCCCTGTGAGGGCATCCTTCCAACGCACGAAACCCTGGCTCGTACCCGAGGGGGCAAAATGACGATCGGCAGCAGTCTTGCCATTGACATCTAATTGCAAAAAATTCAAAGTAAAAAGGGCTAAGGATAGGCGCTGCTTCGGTTTCATATTGGTTCCAATTCCCTCTTTTTGTTTTATCAAGCATTCTTTAAGAGTACGATGGGCGCGTTCCACAATACCCTGTCCCTGAGGGTTGTACGGAAGGCCATGCTTTAGAGTTATTCCCATCTGTGAACAAAAGGATGTGAATTTTTGGGAAGTATAAGCCGGGCCATTATCAGTTTTTATTTCTTTAGGCATATTCCATGCTGCCCAGGCCTCAAGGCAATGATTGACGACGTCATGTGCCTTTTCCCCGGCATGAGCAGATGCATGAATAATTCCAGAGACAGTATCTATGGAAACATGGATATATTTCAATTTTCCAAATTCAGATATGTGAGTTACATCCATTTGCCAGAGATGTAGAGGGAGCAAGCCTCGTGGGCAAATGCCCACATGTGAGGGGTGTAAAAAAGGGGCACAGGCATTACAGGTTTTTACAATTTCCCGAGCCTGATGTCGAGGGATTTTAAATCGCTGTTGTAATGTTTTAGAATTTACATGATATTGACGGTGAAATGCCTGTGCCTGTTGCATTTGAGTAAGAGAAAAAATCATATGTATCTTGGTGAGTTTATCTACTAGATCATTTCCATATGTAATAGGGCCAGGTAATCCAGTATGTGCCCTAACGTGCTGGATAAAGAATGGTGTCTTTCTTAAATGTATATAAATCTGGATTTGGCTAGCCATAGAATGAATAGGAGTATGTAAAGAGAGTTGACCCGCGCATTCAAGCGATCTAACCAGATTAACCACATATTGTGAATCTGATAATAAATTGAAAGGAGAAGAAACTCTCTTAAAAATTTCTAAAACAATATTTAATTCAACCAGTTGTGGAGAGGTATGTGAATATTGGATGATAACAGGATCGCTTCCCTCTATTAGGTAGGCCCCCACACCAGTTTTGGATCCATCAGTAAAAATGTTAATTGCATTAGCTACAGGTTTGTTTTTAGTGACCAATGGGAAAATGAGAGGATGTTCCAGAACAAAATGTAACAATGGATCTTTGGGAAGATGATTGTCTATTTCACCACTGAAAGAGCACATAAGTATAGCCCAATCATCAATAGTGGCTACCAGCGTTTGTACTTGCAGAGCAGTGTACGGTACCACCAGCTTATCGGGCGTTCTGCCAAAGTGTTGGATGCACTGCTGAATGGCTTTAAGGGCAAGGCTTGCTACACTGGTGGGATAATATTCAACTACCTTTTGAGGGGAGACTTTGGGGTGAATCCAAAGAAGGGGTCCTTGTTGCCAAAGAACACTAGTAGGCTGTTTTTCAGTGGCCAGGATACAAGCCCATAATGGCTGTCCAGGGGTCACTCGACGGAGAGACGCTTTCGTAAGTGCTTGTTCTACTAATTGTAACGCATGGCGGGCCTCATCGGTAAGGACGCGAGGAGAATCTAATTGAGGATTGCCTACGAGCAGATTATATAAAGGTTTCAAGGCATGGTTAGGAATTTGTAAAAAGGGTCGAACCCAATTAATGTCTCCCAACAGTTTTTGGAAATCATTGAGGGTTTTTAATTGATCAGTGCGGATGATTAATTTTTGAGGCAGGACTGCATGGGGGAGAACAATGTTGCCAAGAAAGTGTATATTTTCTCCTCTTTGTACCTTTTCTGAGGCGATGAATAATTGATGAGTTTCCAAAATCTTTACAAGGTGACAATAAGCCTCCTCAAGTATGGAGGGATTTTTTGTGGTTAACAAAATGTCATCCATGTAATGAATACACCGAATTTCTGGAAATTTGGTTTTTACGGGCTCAAGAGCACTATTTACATATAATTGACAGAGGGTAGGGCTATTGGCCATTCCTTGTGGGAGGACCACCCATTCATATCTACTGTCAATTTCCTCTTGATTAATAGAGGGAACAGTAAAAGCAAAACGAGGAGTATCCGCAGGATTTAAAGGGATGGAGAAAAAACAATCTTTTATATCTATGCTGATAAGTGGCCACTCCTTCGGAATAGCAGAGAGGAGTGGAAGCCCTCGTTGGACTGGCCCCATAATCTGCATTTGGCTATTTATGGCTCGGAGGTCGTGTAATAACCTCCATTTTCCAGATTTTTTCTTTATCACAAAAATCGGGGTATTCCAAGGAGAGGTGGATGGCCGGATATGGCCTAACTGTAATTGCTCTTGTACTAATTTCCTTGTTACTTCAAGCTTTTCACGGGAGAGAGGCCACTGAGGAACCCATACTGGATCTCCCGTCTTCCAGGTAATGGGAATTGCCTCCTCAGTGGCTACTGCACAAAACCCAGTTCCTCGCGACCACTCTTTTCTTTAGTAGGAATTGGGCTTTTACGTCCCTGGAGGTGTTTTCCCAGCCCGTAGGAAGGGTGGTAGCCCTGGCGAAGGAGAATATTATGGGCTTGGGGGAAATAAGATGTATTTTGTAAGGAATATCCCATGTCCACTAATAAATCTCTTCCCCAGAGGGAAACTGGCAGCTCCAGCACATAGGGTTCAAACTGCCCCTTATGTCCCTCCTGATCTTTCCAATGTAAAGCCCTAGCACTGAGGTCAGGGGTTTTAGCATAACCCAAACCTCTAAGTTCTCCGGTAGCCTTTTGAGTGGGCCATGAAGATGACCAATCTTTACAGGCGATGACACTTTTATCTGCCCCAGTATCTAAAAGTCCTAGGATTTGCTTGCCTTCCACGTCCAAGGTTATCAAGGGACGAGTTCCCATATCAAAGGCAAGAGATATTAACTCATTTCCTGAAGAACCGAACCCACCAATACCGCGTCGTCCCTCTGCTGAAGGAAACATACCATGTAGACTGGGAAGCAAAAGTAACTGTGCCACTCTATCCCCAGGGGAAATGGCAACGATACCCCGGGGCGCTGAAACCATCACTTTGATAATACCGGTATAATCCTCATCTATAACCCCCGGATGGACTACAAGTCCTTTCATGGTAGAGGAAGACCTTCCAAAAAGTAAGCCAACAGAATTAGGTGGCAGAGGACCTTGAAAATCTGTTTCAATAATTTGAACCCCCATTTGTGGCGTTAATACCAGCCTGGAGGTGGCACAGAGGTCCAATCCTGCCGAACCTGGAGTGGCTCGCCGGACTGTTCCGGAGGCTGTAAATTGGGCCACTGAGGTGGCTGTGTCTCCATGGCCCCATACACCTGAGGGTTCCCATATTTTTGTGGGCCCTGGGAACGAGGGCCCGCCCTCCCGTTTTTTGTCTGAGTATTTGATGATTGCTTTCCAGTATAGGGCAAGGGGTTGCCATCGATATCTTTAACCGAACGGCACTCAAAAGTAGGATGCCTTCCTTTTCTACATCGACGACAATACTCAGGAGGAGAAGGATAAGATTGGGACGCCCTACACTTAGGACAATCTCGTTTTAAGTGTCCTGTCGCTCCACAGGAAAAACAATTGCCATTTTTGGTACTATTCTTACTTTGTTGTCCGGAGGCCTGTATAATGGCTGCAGCAAGTCCTGAATTGGTTAAGGGTCCTCCGAGTTCCCTGCACACCTTCATCCACACCTCTAGGCCTTTATGTTTGTAAGGAGTGATGGCCTGTCTGCATTCTTTAGTGCATTGCTCATAGACCAATTGTTTAATGAGCGGCATGGCCGCGTCAGAATCCCCAAAAATTCTTCCCGCAGCCTCTACTAGACGGGCAACGAAGTCTGAAAAGGGTTCAGTCAATCCTTGAGTAATCTTTGTAAGGTTACCAGATACCTCTCCTTTGTTAGGGAGGGCCTTCCAGGCCTGGGTAGCGAGTCTGTTGATTTGTTCATACACCTGTTGTGGATACCCAAGCTGTTGATTAGCAAATCGTCCTTGGCCCATCAGCATGTCTATATCCCAGGCTGAATTTCCTGCTGCTCGATTACGTGCAGCTTGTTCAGTGGCATATTCTATATAATAAGCTTTCCAATCCAAATATTGGCCAGGATTTAAGGTGGCCCTAACCAAATTTTGCCAGTCTCCTGGGGTCATGGCATAGCGATGTAAACTCTCTATTATTGCTATAGTGAAAGCAGCTGACGACCCATATGTGCGAACTGACTCTGCGAGATGCTTAACTATTTTAAAGTCCAAAGGCTCATGATAACGATTTCCCCCCTCCTGCAGCTGGAAAACTGGGAAAGCTTGATTTGCTAAAAAAATTCCCGCATCTCTCCACATCTGACTACTAAAAGAGACACCTTCTCCTGCTCTGGGCGCAGAAGGGTTATACGGAGGAGGCGAAATTTCCTCTTTAATCAGTTCAAAAGCTTTCACTTGTTTACCAATGGCCTCTAATTCCTCCTCAGAGTCATCTTCCCCCTCTGACTCTGAATCCTCCTCACTGGCCACTTTAGAGGAAGTTGAACGTTCCTCTTTTACACCGTCTAAAGCTGCCTGGCCCTCCTGCACAAATTTTCTAAAGCGCCTTTCTTCCAAACAGGCACGAATCAGCCGACAAAGCGGCCGAGTCCCTCCTGTGACAATACCTTGTTCTTCGGCGCGTTCTACGTCTCTTCCCAATTTATCCCAGCTTGCTAAAGAAAGATTCCCTGATACTGTAAACCATGGCGCTACCCTATCTATTTGTTCGAGAAAATCTTGTATTGTCTTGTCCCTAAGCTTTAGGCCTCTACTTTTCAACAAAGCTTTCAATGCTTTATGCAATGGGTGAGATGGACTATTTCCCATCTTGTCGAATCAGGACCAGCCCGATTCTCTAACTTACTTACACTAAAAAATATCCTCCTTAATGGAGCCCCCTTTGATCGGGGAAAATACAGCGCTGTTCCTCGCTTTTCCGCGAGCCTCGCTTATCCGCGAGCCTTATTTACTAAATATCCTCCTTAATGGAGCCCCCTTTGATCGGGGAAAATAACCCTCCGTAAACGGAGCCTCCTCCTCCCTTTTCGGAGTCAAGGAGTACTTACCAGCCGGCTGCCCTGGACTGCCGAGGTTCTGATCAAAGCGAAGGTCCCCGTACGGGCCAACCACTTGTCGCGCGCAGTGACGACTCTTACACGATCTTCCTCAAGCAGTTTTATTACCCCAGGTTCTTGTACAGTTCCCGCAAATCTTCTTCCCGTAAATCTTCTCTTCTCTCTCCCTTTCCCCAGAAATCTTCCCCTTATATAGAGCCCAACAGCCAATCAGCAGACTGTTCACGTGCACAACTCATGGCAACAGCCAGTCCATTGGCTGTTGCCCTATGGCATGCGGTGTTCCCGTGTATCTCATGCTCTTGTCGTCACTTCCTGAAAGCTGTTTACCACCTAAGTGCTCTGGGGAAGATTTCCGCTCAGCGCCATCTTAGCTCTCGGACTTACTGGCTGATGGGCGGGGCCCGTCACAGTGAATCAAGGACTTTTGAGGTTCTTTACATTATGTTAATTCCCTCATTTTCGTATGAAGAAGTATGATTGACAGACCAGGTGTTTGGGTTTCATGCAAAAAAGATATATAGTAAATAAAAAGGGAGAAAACTCATTCCAGAAGAATTAGCAAGGATAGAATGTTTTTGTGTAATTACTTTGGATGATGTCACAAGTCTCAGAAAAGTGTATTGCATATTGCCTTAAAATGTGCCTGGACATGTGAACACAGAGATGGACTCTCTTGTGGTATACAAAAGTGCTTCTCTCATAGTGGTGAGAGTCGATGGGACGTTTCTTTTTCTGTTTCTGTTTGCTCTTCACCAATATGGATTGCTTTTATTTTTATAAAAAGGATTTCTTTTCTGTATGAAAGAAAGAACATCTAAAAGTGAAGCCGAAGAATCAGTAGTATCCTGAGCTTATTTGTTTGCGCATCAGAAACCCAAACAGAAACATTAAAATGCTTGTAAAATCTACACAAATGATCTGCAGTCTTTAAAAGTTATTTAACACGATCTTCACTCGTAACTCTCTTGTTACATCAAAATTAAGTACTACTTAACATAGTTAATGTAAAGGCTGAATCACAGATTAGTGACCAAATATAAATCACACCATGGTATTTTTCAGTCCCTTACTCAGGAAATTATTTTTATGGATATAATCTGAGCAGCGAAGATGATAGATAGGGGCGGACAGCGCAAGGAGATTCCAGGTGGTAGCGGGAAGTAAATTAATAGCCTTCTTCCATACTCTGCTGATTCCCCTTTGAGATGTGGTCTCTTATCCAATTTCCACTAACATTTAAAAAATTGATATTCGGCTCTGACGGCTATAAAATGTCAAGTAATATATTTAGAAGTTTAAGATTAGTTTTTGCATAGTGAACTGGGATTGAAAAGAAGCTTAATACAGAGATTTTGATGGCCCTTTCATAAATAAAAATAAGACAGTGTTTTCTATAAGTAATATCTCTAGTTCTTTTAACTTGTACCTAATGAAGAGGCTAGAAGCAAGAATGGTCAAAGTTTTACTATTGTCTAATACTGTATTTTTGTAAGCAATAATCTACTTCAAATTTTTTTTTTTCCGGTGGTACTGGGGTTCCTGGAAACCCTTCTACCTCCGGGCTACACTCCCAGACCTATTTTATATTATTTTTATTTGGAAACAGGGCCTCTTAAGCCAGCAAGGCTGGCTTCGAACCTGCGCGATTCCCCTGTCTCCGCCTCCCAAGCACGGGGATCACAAGCGTGCGCCACCATGCCCGGCTGAATATCATTTTTGAGTAAAGGATCTAATGCATGTTCTTTTTTTTTTTTTTTTTTTTTTTTTTGCACCAAGGTGCAGTCTACCTCCGAGCTACACCCCCAGCCCTATTTTTTATTCTTTATTTTGAAACAGGGTCTCACTGAGTTGCAAAGAGTCTCACTAAGTAGCTGAGGCTGGCTGTAAACTGTGATCCTCCTGTCCTCCTGTCTCAACCTCCCGAATTCTGGGATTACAAGCGTGCTAACCACGCCTGGCTACTGCATGTTCTTTAAGTGCTGTTGCTTTTCTGTTTTTGTTATAAATAAAATATATTTTTATGTGAAAGTAGTAGCACCTTTCTAAGATAATTTACTCAGTTAATATGCTATTATCTATCAATGGGATGAGCACCATTAAAGTAATTAATAAATATCAGGAAAAGTATAAAAATAAGAAAATTCTTTCTTAGAAATATTATTAATCAAATAAGAAATTCTCTGTTAACATATAAACAAGTCGTGTGTCTTTTTCTTTTCAAGAAGAATAAGCCAGAGGAAGAGTACTATATGACCACCTCACTTTCTGACCCTAAGAAGAAAATCCTCTAGTTCAAAATTCTTTCCACTGCTTCTTGGGGACTTAAACTACATGATCTCTTTTGTGACTCAATTTTTCACATGCTATGATTCTAAATATTTCCACTTTCGCAAATCAGTTACCTTCTGAATCTGCTTTTATATAGAACCTGTGTCCGAGTTTAGGGAAACGATTTCTGTATCGTCATAATTTTTATGTATTAATATCACAGCTGCTTTTTAAAACACGTTTATTTTCTTAGTGGAAAAGTGAAGAGTATATATTTAATATTGTAATAATGAGAGAGATATATTTGTTGAGTTTTTCCTACCTCGATGTTTGGGAGTACCAGAGTATAAAGCAAAAATGTCTAAAGCAAACTGAACATGGTGGTTCACGCCTGTGATCCTAGTACTGGGGAGACTGAGGCAGGAAAATCTCAGCCTCAAAGACCGCTCATCAATTTAGTGAGGCCCTCGGCAACTTAGCGAGACCCTGTTTCAAAATAAAAAATAAAATAGGGCTAGGGTGCAGAATCCTGGGTTCAATACCCAGTACAACAAAAGAAAAATCTTCTAAAGCAAGACCTTGCCCACAAAGGTCTAACAGTCTTATTTACGTCATGATGTTTCTTGTGACTTTTTATGTGTGTATGTGTGTATTTGTGTGTACGAAATGAATAATATTCTTGGTTTTCGGGTAGTTTTAGGATGACTGAAACCTTTTTTTGAACACTCTCTTAATCCTTTGAGCCTGATATAAGATATGAATATTTAAAGTCTCAAACTATTCGAAGTTTGTATATTAATATCAGCTTTTATATGGTGCATTCTTTTCATTTTCACTCAGTTTGTCTCTTGAATTATCTATCTTTGCATAAAGTGACGATTTCGTTTCTTTGTCTTGGCAGAGCAGTGGCATTTTAATTATCTCTGAAATACTAATTACACCATCCATTGCATTAAGTTAGCTTTTGGATTGAATTATGATTTAGGTAAATGGATTTTGTCATAGAATAAAATTAAGAAAATTATTTCTAGATTATTAGGACTCAGCCACATAATCAAGAAAAGTTTGTATTTTATAGGACAACTTCTAAAATAAGCATGCTGAAGAGTTGCTTTGAACTTGGAACTAATTTTTACTGGGTGCCAGAAAGCACTGTCGGTCGGTGTTTATCACATTGCAAAAATAAAATCTATCATAGGTTCTAAATGTAATGTTAATAAGTGTGGGTATAAAATTACTGATACAATATTTTTGTTGATCATCAGTGAGCTAGACCTAAATAAGAGATTTACAATTAGTTTGGATTATGCAAATAGTTCACTAAGGTGACTATTTCCCTACCTACATATTTCTCATTTTAATACTGACAACTTCCCTGAAAGAAAGTGCATACCAGCCATTAGATTCACTGTTCAGAGAATTTAAAACTCCACAGGGTCCTGTTAAATTCAGCTTTATGTTGGCATAAGTATCTGCAATTGTGTCAGTAATTTACATTTAGGGAGAGCTGAAGCACTCCTATTTCTTTCTTTTTTTCTTCTGTCCTTGAATGAATGCGGCTGCTTAGGCAGTATAGGAAATTAAACGACGTAGCACTTCTTTGTCATTCCTTTTCATATCTCACTTGAAAGACTCAATTTGAGACTAAAATTGGGGAATACAATGGGCATTATATTACATTTTAGACACATTGTTTCTTTGCTAGAAAAGTCACTTCAATCCCAAGAAAGTGTAATATTCTCTAACTTTTAAAAAATATTTTAGAATATACAGTAATGGTACTGTAAAGATTAGACATTGGGAAGGGAAGCCATCAAGAACCATCAATGAAATGAAGAGAGAAAATTCAAGAGATTATTAGACATTTATTACCTCAGGTCAATTAGCAAAATTATAGTTCTGGGACAAATTTAGGGAATCGTATGAGCTAAACTTTCCTGTTGGCAAGAGTGTCCTGGATGCCCAGTGACAAGGACAATAATAGAATTTCTGATCCATTCGTGCAGACAGAAGAATTATTGAAAAGCGTATCTCGCGACTATTAAATTCAAGAAACTTTGTAAGTAGACCCTACTTTTTGGTCAAAATTACTTTATTACTTTATTTATTTATTTATTTATTTATTTATTTATTTATTGTGGTACTGGGGATGGAACCCAGGGGCATTCTACCTCTGAGCTACACCCCAAACCCTATATTTTGGTCTTTTTATTTATTTATTTGAAACAGGGCCTCACTGAGTTGCAGAGGGCCTCGGTAAGCAGCTGAAGCTGTCCGCGAATCGTGATCCTCCTGTCTCAGCCCCCCAAATGCTGGGTGTATTACAAGTGTGCGCCACCACGCCCGGCTTCAGAATTATTTTAGTAAAACAGTCACAATTGGTGACTAAACCTGTCACTTATGGCAAGAAAATTTTCTTGAAGGAGGTAGGTTGTATTTGTACAAGAAAAAGGATTCATTCTAAATTTGGCTAAATATGGTAGATTAAATCCATATGTTTATTTCCTCAGGCATCTGAAACCCTACTGCAATGATATGAAGAATATATATCAGCCAGGCATGGTTGCACATGCCTCTAATCCCAGTATTTGGTGCAGAGAGGAGGACTGCGGGTTAGAAGCAGCCTCAGCAATTTAGTGAGACCTCAGCAACTTATTGAGACCCTGTTGCAGAGTAAAATAGGACTGGAGGTATAGGTCAGAGGTAGAATGTCCCTGAGTTCAATCCTCAGTAATACACACACACACACTATACATAGCAAGGATAAGTTGATAGGAAGAGAAATAGACGATGAAAAGTGAAAAGTGAATAAAGAACATCTTTACTGAAAAGACACAGTGACGATTTAAAATATTTTCAGAAAGCAATGATAAAATGAACTGGGTCAGTGGCCTCTAGAGAATTTTTGGAAGTCTCAGAATGGAAAGAGTTGTGATTGTGAAAGGTAGGGAGAGCCAGGGATTCCTTAGACATTTTTCGTGCAGTTAGTAGAGCCTCCACCCCTATCCTCAAGAGAAAAATGAAAACTCTTTCTACATGCAAGCAGAATAGTAGAGATTTATTCCTTGGAGCAACTGCACAAGGTCTAGTGATGTAGTCTCACATATGACTGATGGGGAGTTTTTGAAAAGAAGGAAATACCAGGCACAGTGGCAAATGCCTGCCATCTCAGTATTTGGGAGGCTGGGATAGGAGGTTGACAGATTTGAGGAGAGGTTCGGCAATTTAGCAAGACTCTCAGCAACTTCACAAGATAGTGTTTCAAAATAAAAAAATAAAAAGGGCTAGGGGCGTAGCTCAGAGATATAATGCCCCTGGGTTTAATTCCCAGTATTCAAAAAGAGCAAATGGAATGTTATTTCACATATCAAAAGCAGCAATATAATATAGAAAATAAGAGAAGGATACTTTCAAAATTCTGAGGGAGATTAATTTTCCATGTGATATTCTATACCAAAAAAACAACAACTAAGAATCAAGTATAAGTGGAGGTTATCAAAATTTACCTCCTGTGCACCTTTTGTCTTGGTGCACCTTCTATGTACCTTTTGTTCCTCCCTTCTTTTCTTCCTTATTTCTTCCTTCTTCCTTCTTTCTTGTTGTTTTGTACAACCCAGGCCACTCTACCTCTGAGCACATCTGCAGTCCTTTTTAAATTTTTATTTTAAACAGAATCTCACTAAGTCGCCATGCACTGAGCTTGAACCTGCAATACTCCTGTGTCAGCCTTCCAGGTCCTGGCATTATAGGCATAAGGCACCATGCCTGGCCGGAAGCTTTACTTTCAAAATGAAGAGTTAAACCACACAGAAGATGTGGGATATATGAAATAGGCCACTCATACAAGGAAAGGAATTCAAAGAAGTCCCAGCCCAAAGCTACATAACAATGAGTCAGGAACTGAAAAGAAGAAGAAGAAGAAAAGAAGAAGAAGAAGAAGAAGAAGAAGAAGAAGAAGAAGAAGAAGAAGAAGAAGAAGACGACGACGACAAAACACAACTAGAGAAAGAAGATTTCCAGGGAAAGCAAAAAAATTCCAGACTTATCATTTTGATCACTGAGAAAATTGCATATAAAGATACATAATTAAAGATATCTGGAAGGGTATATGAAAATTATTAAGGGTAGGTGCATAGAATATGGTGAGTCACAAGAATTAAAAGCAATAGGAAAATCCAGGTGTGGTGGCACACATCTGTAATCCCAGTATTTGTGAGGCTGAGACAGGAAGATTACAGTTTTAAGGCTAGTCTCAGCAATTTAGTGAGACTCTTAGCAACCTAGCAAGACATTATTTCAAAATAAAATAATAAAATAAATATAAATAATATTTTAAATATTTTATGTATTTATTTTCTCAGAAATAGTATGCTAAAATATGTCCTAAAATGTGGTTTTAAAATAAATGTTTTAAAGGCTCTTGCATAAAGGAAAAAATAAAAGAAATTTTCACACACCACATATTTTTTCAGATATAGTGTAAGTTCACATATACTAAACAGCTAGACATGACGGCACAAACCTGTAAGCGTAGTATTTTTGAGGCTGAGATAGAAGGATCACAGTTTTGAGGCCAGTCTCATCAATATAGTGATACTCTTAGCAACCTAGCAAGACCCCATTTCAAAATTAAAAAAAAAAAAAAAACAGGGTTGGAGATGTTACTCAGAGATAGAATGTCCCTGGGTTCAATCCCCAGCACCAGAAAAAAAAAAAAAAGTACTAAATAATATATGTCAAATACAGGTAGAAAATAAAAAACTAGACTTTTTTTTTTTTTTGCAGGTCTGGGGAGGGAACCTAGGGGCATTCGACCTCCGAGCTACACCCCCTGCCCTATTTTTATTCTTTATCTTGAAACAGGGTCTCCCTGAGTTGCGGAGGGCCTCACTAAGTAGCTGAGGCTGTCCGCGAACCGCGATCCTCCAGGTCTCAGCCTCCCGAATGCTGGGATTACAAGTGTGCGCCACCACGCCCAGCTAGAACAAGACTTTTAAAATGTGCAACAAGGCAAGTTGCATTTTCTTGCAGCAAATGTCCCTGTAATTTGTCTGTGTCAATGAAATAAGCATTATATTAAAGCTTTGGAGATTAATCATAATTAACAATAATTCACTTGCCTGTACTGTCAGATAAAAGTTTAGTAATGTGTACATATATGTCCACACAAGTTTTTTTTTACCCCAATATGATGTATGAATATAATGCACCAATAAAAAATTTAAAAAAAGTTCTGAATCACATAAAATAGAAGACAAATTCTCCAAGTTAAAATGCAATTTAAATATGATATATACTTGATATCCCCAACTGACAGGCTGATAAAGCAGTAGATTTAAAAAAAATTATTAGTGGACAGTGGACAACTTATTGAACTAATTTAATTGTATGTTATTGTGGATCAAGAATTTCAGTAGCCAGGCTTGGTGGCACATGCTTGTAATCCCTTCATTTGGGAGGCTGAGACAGGAGGATCTGGATTTGTGGTCAGCCTCAGCTGCTTAGTGAGGCCCTCCACAACTCAGTGAGACCCTGTTTCAAAATAAAGACTAAAAAATAGGGCTGGGGTATAGCTTGGAGGTAGAATGCCCCTGGCTTCCATCTCCAATACTGGAAAAAAAAAAAAGAGTGGAATATTGGTTAGAAAGGCTCAGGAGGTGACAGAAATACGTAGGCCAAAAGGTTACAAAATTCCAGTAATATAGAATTAATGTCTAGAGATCTAATGTACATCATGATGACCGTAGTTAAATATGTATATTGTATTATATACTGAAAATTAACTACAACTATAAATTTCAAGTGTTTTCCTAGTTTGCCAAGTGCTTTTTTAGTTTATTGATTTTTTAATTGGTGCATTGTATTCTTACATCTTAATGGGATGCAAGATGCTAGAGGCATACATGAGCTCATCACCCATTTAGCCTTTCTCCAGTTCCCGCCCCATGCCCTCTCCTTCCCTCCTTCTCATGTTTGGCTTAGTACCTGTGTTTTTAACCATGTACAAAACATATATGTTAATTTTCTGAAGTATAGCAATAATTTCACAAACCCAGGTAAGATGCTGAAATTAACTTATTTGCTTTCCCAAAGGGAGTTTTCCTGAAATGCTAAGTTTATTTGCCTTTTCCTAATCCTGCAGGTTTGAACCAACTCTCTGTGTGAGACTATTCTGCTTTCTGTCTGCAATGATGTGCTAATAGAACCAGCCTTGGTTGGGAGCTAAGATGTACATCAAATATTTGTTTGTTTGTTTATTTATTTATTTATTTATTTATTTATTTATTTATGGTATTGGGTATTGAACTCAGGAGCATTCTACCTCCAGCTTACACCCTGAGCCATTTTTATTTTTTATTTTTATTTTGAAACAGGGTCTCCTAAATTGCTGAGACTGGTCTCAAATCTGATATCCTCCTGTTTCAGCTTCCCACATACTGGGATTATATGCACCACTGATCCCAGCTATACGAACCATTTAAATATTTATGGTACCACCTGGGACAGCTGGAAGGGGTCTATAGTTGAGATTTCCTAATTATCTCCTAGGGAGCTTCCAATATAGCAAATGAAGTGATGGCAGTATCATCAGCCTCTTTTCTCTGCTCTCTGTCTCTCCCAGCCACTCAGCTATGCCAGTCAGATTGTTTTCCTGGATGGTATAAAAAAGCAGTGAGCTTCTAAGGCAATGTCATGTAGAGATTAATGAGCCAGACCCTGGCTCATTATGTTCTCCGTTTCTCCCGTAAGAGAAATTGAGGGCCAATGGGATTCTCTTTTAGAAATTGGTTTTACCACCTTGAAGCAGAGGTAGCACAGGTTGAGTGAAATTGTTAATCTTGCATCTATTCTCAGGTATTTTTGCTCAAAAGTATGCTAGTACTTATCTTCTGTGCTTCCAAGTTCTCATGTGTGATATGGGAGGTGATGATAGAAAACTCTTATTCCAACACCTTTCTGATATCTCTCTCTTCAAGTCTTATTTTTATTGTGCTTCTAAATTGATTCCTCCATTGTATGGTGTATTTTTCAGAGGTCAGATGGAGGGGGAGAAATGAGGATAAATTTAACATTTATAAATATCAATTGTAGGCCAAGAATTCTTATTAGTTCTTGCGTGCACATCTCAGCATGTTCTCACATCAGCCCTGGGAAGTGATGAAATGACTGAAACTTAAAGACAAATTAACCATCCTATGTTACATAGTAAATGAAAGTCAGGCCCATATCCAAATGAGGTCTACCTTGACTATAGATCTCATTTTTTAGTCACTGCCGTATGCCATATTTGGTGGTTTACCACTACCATTCTGCTGTACTATTTCTCCGACTTGCATTACAATATACCTTCTCAATTATAGGAAGAAAACTGACACTAATTATTTTTTGTTTGTTTTGCAGTACTGGGGATGGAACCCAGGGGCATTCTACCTCTGACCTACACCCCCAGCCCTATTTTTTATTCTTTATTTTAAATCAGGCTCTCACTGAGTTGCAAAGAGCCTCACTAAGTAGCTGAGGCTGTTCTTTAACCGTGATCCTCCTGTCTCGGCCTTCCATATGCTAGGATTACAAGCATGTACCACCATGCCTGGGTCCCAATTGTTTTAATTACGGGAAAGATCTGAAGACAGATTATAGTTGAATAATTAGATTTTAAAGCAATTTATTTAAAATTTGTACTATTGCCGGGAGTGGTGGCGCAAGCTTGTAATCCCCGCGCTTGGGAAGTGGAGACAGGAGGATCGCACAGGTTATTAAGAGACCCTGTTTCCAAATAAAAATATAAAATAGGTCTGGGAGTGTAGCCCGGAGATAAAAGGGTTTCCAGAAACACCAGTACCACCAAAAATAAATAAATAAATAAATAAATAAATAAATAAATAAATAAATAAATATTGTACTATTTATTACTACTACTATTTATTTAACTATTTAACACTGGATCTTAAAGCAATTTTTCATCATATGGGGGGAATATTTGTTGGAAATTTATATGCTCTTCAGTTTTTGAAAAGGAAAAAGGAAGAGGCACTTTAGAGAAGAAGACAGATTAGTATTTTTCTCTCACATTGAAAAGAAACAAAATAAAGAAGAAGCCTAGCATGGTGGCTCACACCTATAATCCCAATACTTGGAAGGCTGAGATAAGAGAATCCCAGGTTTCAGGTCAGCCATAGCAACTTAACCAGACTCTTGGCAACTTAGAGCCAGGAGTATAGCTTGGAGGGAGAATGCCTTTGGGTTCCATCCCCAGTACAAAAAAAAAAAAAAAGAAAGAAAGAAAGAAAGAAAAGAAAGAAAGGGAAAGAAAGAAAATTTGTCCTGCTCTTTCTAGTTCCTGTGCCATTATAGAAAACTTGTTAGTCTGTAAAAATCACTTTTTATTTGATACTGAATCCATTCTACCTCCAAGATATACTTCCAGTACTATTTTAGTTTAGTTTATTTTTTTATTTAAGAGCAGGGTTTCCTTGTTATTAAGTTGCTAACGGCCTTTCCTAAGTTGCTGAGGCTAGTCTCAAACCTGCAATCCAAGCCTCCTGCCTCAACTTCCCAAGTACTGTGATTAAAGGAGTATGCCACCATTGTGAAATGATTTTTAATAAAAAATATATTCTATTGAGAAAATCCCTTAACTCCTCAGTACAATGATTTTATATATATATATATATATATATATATATATATATATATATATATATATTATTGAGGGCCAGGATTTAAAAAAATACTTACCTTTACAACACTTACTTTGATTAATTATCCCTAGCATTTCTGTTTATTTCTTCCTTGGTCTTTTTATTTTTTTCTCTCACTTGTCTATAATTTCTTTTGTCTGTATTGAGAAAAATATGAAGAAGATATGGTTAACAGAAAAACTATTCAAAGCAAGTACATTGTATATGCAGAATGAAACTGGGGTGCACGATTTAACATTTTCCTACCCTTTTCTCATTTTTATTCCTGTAAACATTCATTAAGTCTTCATCAAATTGTAGCTACTTGTCTTTTTGCAATGCGTGCCCTTTATGTTAAATTGACAGTAGTTTACTTGAAATTCTAAATGTTCCATCAACTACAATTTATGTGCAGCTTTTCAGTCGGTGATGGCTCTTTTAAAATATACAACTGTTCTTAATCTCTAAAACACTAAAACTATGATGGATATGTGAAGTTTATTTGAACAGTCATGTAAGAATTCTCACTTTTTCTTCATTTAGTTTAATCCTTCGTGTATTAACATGTATAATAAATATACTGTTAGCAATAAATGTATTTGGGCAGCAAATTAAAAACTATAACTTAATTAAACTGTTAATTACAAAATCACAAGTGATATAACAGTAAACTTCAAAATTAATTGAAATAATTAACTCATCAGAAATTAGGTTGTTAACATTACCTTTTCTCACTTGATGAAAGAATACATTGATAAAATCGTAAACTAAACTTCAACAACTAAAATAATTGGCTTTATTATATATTTATATCCCATAGTTTCTTGTGGTTACTCAAATTATTGGGATCACATGATTAATCTACATTCTAATGGAAATAGTTAATGAATAAAGATGGAAAACTATTACAGATTACGTCCAGGAGATTTCATGCCATGCCATTGGCATATTAAAATAAATGAATAGACAAATGGATAAATTAATTTAGCTTTCCATAGTGTTAAGTAGTCTGTTCAATTTGTTCCAACAAAAATCTAATGAATGATTTTATTTCAAACTTTAAAGAAATGGGCTATACACGAACTTGTTAATGCCCATGTTAGACAACTTCAGTGCCTTAGGAATGCTAATTGCTCTCTTGCATATAATTTTTATTGATTTTAAATAAATGATTGTTCACATCTCTAAAGTATTGCTTTGTATGATTTGAATAGGCTAATGTGTTTTGGTAATTGTCTACCCCCATCATCAATAAGAACGTGTATATGCTACATTAGATGATAAAATATATACCTCACATATGTATATCATTGAATATGTTATTAGTCCACTTTTAATATAGCTAAGCTTAATTTAAAGTACCAGATTCTCATAGATTGCCATTGGACAAGAAAAGCCTTAATAATTCATAGTGTATGCTTTTGTAATATCTATTCACATTAGTGTTGTTGATCAAATTATGATCATGTTTATGTTTGCATATGAAAATGAGAAATCTGATTGTAGAATACCTTGAAAACATATTCAAAACCTTGGAAAATAAAATGCACTAAAACATGTTTTTAAAAAGCATTAATTAAAGATTTTAATCTGCACTGATATTTTTATGGAATTGTAGTTAATTAGTGGAAGAACATGATTACTTAATATTTTTGCTTCAGCAAGAATATGCACTTGCCACCAAGTCAATAATTAAAATTTCACATGAAATATATGACTCTGGATATAATTATCAGAGAACATAATAAGATACTACAGAGTTCTTTAGCGCATCTTAAAATATAAGAACCACCATGGAGAAAAAAATATATATTTAAAGAAATACACAAAAACAAAATAACTAAAGGTAAGGCACTTTGAAATTTTTGCAAAATGTAATAGTATATATAAAATGCATATAGCAAGATGTCAGCAGGATGGCACAATAAAAGGTTCAGCCCTTATTCCTCTACAGAAATACTGATTTTTGAAACTACTCACCGAGAAAGAGACCTTTCTGGGAGACCTGGAGGTCAGCTGTGAGATTGTAGAACTCTGGTGAAACAAAAAGTGTGTGAAGAAGCTCACTGCGGACGCTAAGGAGAGCTATTTTAGTGCATGTGCTCAAGCCCGCCTTCAAGGCGGCCCACCTTGCTGATGAGATAGGTGCTCTGTCTGTAAGTTTTCTCATAGAGAAAGGTGAAAGCCATGGGGAACACTAATGTTCCGCAGTATTGAGGGATTCTGCTTGGGTTGATCACTTCAGTCTTGTTCTACCCAGAAACTTGATGAAATTATAGTCATCTGGGGTATACCAAGGGCAGGCATTCACAGCAATCTACATAGAACTCAAGAGCTGTTTGTTATTTCTGCTAACTAGCCTGTGGATACTATCAAGAAGCCCAACCTGGAGCCCCGAGGACGATTCAGCAGCAGACCCCTAATAAACTCACAAGTGTCCTCAGCACCCGCATGTCCCCCGTGCCAAATGCCTCCATGCTTAGAACCCTATGTGCTTCCAGTAACTTCAAGACATACAGATCTTGACAGCTGTGGCTCTCTGGAGCCAGCTTGACTCAGCTGGACTGTGAGGAGGCACACGACCTTGAACATTTTATGGTACTACACTCAAGAAAGCAAATGAGAGACTCCGAGCATCAGGTTTGTAAGCATGGAATCAAGAAAAGAGACACAATCCTAAGAGTTCTCCCTGCAAGAGCACAAGGGAACGAGAGAAACAGAGGAATTATATCCTTAGAAAAGAGCTGAGAAATTCTGGTGTGACTATATAAGCTCATGCATGGCCACAAACATGTCCTTCTCATGTGGGAGGTTGATAGTGGTAGAATCTGTGTATATTTGGGGGCAGAAGGTGTATGTAAAAGTACTGTGTTCAAATTTGTTGTGAACCTAAAACAGTTCAAAACATGAGTCTATTTTCAAAAAACAAGGATAAAGTAAAATATTTCTAATCAACAAAAAAATGACCTAGTAGCAATAGAACCATATTAAAGAAAATAACAAAATAATTCTTAATTCCCAGTATTCCAGCATGTACTTGGCCAGGATGTCAGAATGTACTGGTATTCTACATTGACTTGTATTTCATTTTTAAAAATAATTATTTAAAAATAGCAAACTGACAGAGGTTGCCACAACCTGTTGAAAAAGAGCCTTTTCTGAACTGCCGCTTAGAGAAGACAGCTTTTAGGAAAATAATGAGTTTTCAACTTTACATTTGAGTGCTATAAAATGTTCTACTTGCTTGGATTCAACTTGATCAATAAATGAGATTGTAACTCACAAGAAATTAGCATGCAGATTCCAGACTTGCAAAGGCGTGAGATGTGTAACAAATGGGAGAAACCTCAGTAAGAATAATGGACACCTGATAGATGGTGGTATACTCCCCACAGGATAATTTTCATTTTCCACCCTCTCTGCTGTTCAAATTGTAAACTGTAGTAGCTGTCTGAAAGCCCCATTGTGACAGCTCTACTCGTCTATGTTAGTCTGTAAAAAGAATCTTTCTGTCTAGGGTAAAGCCCTAGAAGAGTGGAGAGTCAAAATTCTTTGTTTTTAACTTGAAATTGTTATTCTCTATTTTTTTTTACGAATGCAACTCTGAAATGAATAATTATTATATTACTTTTTGACACTAAATCACCCATTTATCACTAACTGCATAGAAACTTTCAGAGGAGATGACTGATGTAAAATAATGGAAATTCATCATTTATTGACAATTTAAATTCTTTATTAAAGTAGCTGTGGGTGGAAACATCAGCTAGTTGGTATTCAATCCTAACATGATTCTAGTTTTTGGCTATTGGATTTAGATAATGAAAAAATGAGCTAGAAAATAAGAAAATCAAATTATTTGCTTGACTACGCCACATTTTTAGATGCTTTCCTTTGGGGAAAGGGTAATTGAAAATTTTAACTTGTGCTCTATTCCCACCACAATCATTACTGGGACCAAATAACTAGCAATATTTTATCTAATTAATAACCTAGATGGGCAAATAGAACTATTTAATGGAATGTGGTTTTAAGTGTGAAACATTATTTTCTCCATTTCATTTTCTTTATATAAATATCCTAAAATCTCAATTGAATTGGCAAGGCAAGCAACTAAAAGTTATATTAACAAAGAAAACAATAAGATAATAAACTTAGTGGAGGGCCCTACTGTTAAATCAATCAGTCTCTCTCTCTCTCTCCCTCCCTCCCTCCCTCTCTCTCCTCTAGGTAATGGAGATTGAACCCAGGGGTGTTCTACCTCTCAGCTACCTCCCAAGCCCTTTTTATTTTTTATTTTTGAAACAGGGTCTTGCTAAAGGGTCTTGCTAGTGGCTGAGGACCTTGCTAAATTGCTGAGGCTGGCCTTGAACCTTCAATCCAGATCCTCCCCTCATAGCTTCCCAGATTCCTTGGGATTACTGGGATTACTGGAACCTTTTGAAAGCAAAGCAAGCAACTCTAGGACAAACCAGCCCAGCACCCTTGACCTTCAGCTTTGACCTATGCCTTGGCCTGCAAAAATAACAATAAGACAATGCTCAGGCCTTAGAAAAACCAGCATGAAATTGTGAAACTCCAGTCTGATCCTTCCTTTAGTCCAGCTTCTAGCTACTAGCCCTCTATAAATAGGAACACTCTGATCAATGACTTGCTCTACCTGTGGAGATTTCCCACACTCAACCTTGAGTGGATATTCCTTGCTTTCCCCCAGAGTTTCTCACTTTTTTTCCCTTGCAAAACCTTCAGCCCACCAGAGGGCCGGTAGAAATGTATTGATTTTTGTACTTTTCCATTCGTTCTCAAGTAGCTTTTCCTTGTCATGCTGGACACTGAACCAGGGGGTATCCTGGGAGCGAGGGAACCCTCAAGAGGCTACCCAGGGATTTTGTGTGTGTGTGTGTGTGTGTGTGTGTGTGTGTGTGTGTGGTACTAGGGATTGAACCCAAGAGTGTTCCAGCTACATTTGCAGCCCTATTTTGTTCTTTTATTTTTTGAAATATGATGTCAAAATCTGGGGATCGTGGTCCATACTTGTAATCCTGTCAGGGTTAGTCCTCAGCTCAGGAACTCAGGTTCTGCAGGGTCCTTGGCCAACATTTTGGGAAACAATTTCGGCATATACCAGGCCAGTCAGAGACATGGACAGATGTTTATTTGGGGAAAGAGGAGGAAATGCACATTCCAGAGAGAATGTGGGCCACCTCAAGTTAAGAAAGGCATTTTGGGGAATCTCAAGTTAAGAAAGGCATTTTGGGGAATTCAGGGTTCTCTTCTTATAGGGGAGTTTTGTGAGGATTAGGCTAGAGGAGGTGTATGAAGATGCTCTCAGTGCACTGTTCCCAAGGCAGTTTCTGGTAGTTTGATAGCTGGGCCAGCTTCAGGGTGGATGATCTCAGTCCGGTAGTCCAGAGGTGCTTCCTGGTGGTCTGGTCGAACTTAGGGTCTTCAGGCTGATTGGAGTCCTCATTAGCTCATTGACATATAAGATGGAGTGTCCTAAATCATATATTTCTTGAATATCATATCTGTTTTGTTGTCAATGCATGGGGCAATTCTAGTTTCTTTTAGTTAACTCTAGGATCTACAGTTTTCCCAGGAATTTGGGAGAGTCAGGCCTGGGAAAGAGAACTGGTTTGTAGACTAGAGGTGGAAGCACTTCAGCTTCAGGTTCTTATATTAAAGTTATAATTTACTTTTCCTTCCTGTCTGTCTCCTTTCTACCTACTTATTTCTTCTGTTCTACATCATTTCCAGTACTTGGGAGACTGAGACAGGAGGATCACAGGTTCGTGGCCAGCCTCAGCTACTTAGTGAGGCCATCTGCAACTTAATGAGACCCTGTCTCAAAATAAAGAGTACTAGTGGTATGGCTCTGGTACATTACCCTGGATGCAATCCTTAGTACTGGGGAAAAAAAAAAAAAAGAAAGAAAGAAAGAAAGAAAGGAAAGGAAAGGAAATGGTCACGGCCAGCCTCCACTACTTAAATGAGGATAGCGGTTCGTGGACAACCTCAGCTACTTAGTGAGGCCCTTTGCAAGTCAGTGAGACCCTGTTTCAAAATAAAGAATAAAAAAAATAGGGCAAGGGCTGTAACTTAGAGGTGTAATGCCCCTGGGTTCCATCCCCAGACCCACAAAAAATAAAATAAAATAAAATAAAAAATAGGGCTAGAGGTGTAACTTGGAGGCTGAATGCCTTTGGGTTCCATCCCTAAGTACCATTAAAAAAAAAATAGCCTAGATAGGTAGTCATTTCCAGGGCTTAGGGTGGTGGTCAGCTCCATAGCTCCATTCTGTTCTTCTTGCCAAAGCTTCTCATTCTTAAAATAGCTGGGAGAGTGGGGTGTTACAGCTCACTTCTGAAACCACAGTACTTGGGAGGCTGAGACAGAAGGATTGCAGGTTCAAGACCACTCTCAACAACTTAGCGAGACAAGACCCTGTTTCAATAAAATAAAATAAAATAAAAATAGGGCTGGGGATGTACCTCAGAAGTAGAATGCCTCTTTGTTCAATCTCCAGTTCACTAACACACACACACACACACACACACATGCAGGCACACACACATGCGTGTACACACATGCACACATGTTTTTCTACTTTACTCCCAAAGATATCTCTCTTTCTTCCTCTCTCTCTCTTCTCTCTCTGTCTCTGTCTCTGTCTCTTCCCCAACCCCCACATTCTCTTTTGAATGTGTACCTGCTTTCCTAAATAAATCTCTATGTCTGTCTGGTTTGTACTGAAATTCTCTCCCATTATGTATGTCAAGGATCCCACATGTCCTGAGTAGAGGTCTCTCTCTTTGGGAATTCTGGTAATAATCTAATGATACTGATTTATTTATAACATGTATATAAATACTATACTTTCATACTAAAATAGTGGAGCTGGCTAGTTATAAGAGAGATAATACAGCCTACAAAATAAGAAATATTTCCAATTGGGCCCATTACAGTAACACTTTGCCTATGTTTGCATTAGATTCATGCATCCTACCCCCCTCTAAGAATGTGTTCAATAGATATTTGGGGAATGCAGTAGAAAAATTTGTGCATTTTATTAAAATATTCACAATGCCAACTGTCGGGGCCCACTCGGCTGGACCGAGATGGCACCCAGGCTTGTTGCCAGCGTAGACTCAAGATGGCGCGTAGGCTTGCAGCCAAGTCATGAGACTCACAAGATGGACGTCTCCTTGAGCATGCGCAGTATGCCATGCTACGTGCCTGCAGAATGATCAGTGACGCAGCACCTCGTGCTACCACCAGCCTGCCTATGAGAGAGTCAGAAATGTGCATGCCCTAGCCGTGGGAAGCTTGGGGTTGGTAGGGAATAGAGGGAGGGATTATGATGCTGATATATATTGTGCTTGCTGTACGCAGTGACAGACATATTAGAGAGATATTAAGACATATTAGGAGACATATTAAGAGACATATTGAGACATATTAAGGATCCATTAAAGAAGAATTCATGTTTCAGCTGAAGAGGTGTCTGTGTCGTTCTCTAAGCCCCTGCGGGTCGGAGTCTTAGGGGACTATAGCCAACAAATCACACGTTCAATCTTTGCTGATATGTATTTTGATATTTAGATAAAGTGTAAGAAATTCTAACATCAACAGAGGGGGGTCCAAGAAGGCTCCAAAGTGAGGGACTTCAACTCAGGATGGTGGGGTCCTTTAAATACATGATAGGAATAGATTTCCATGTCTGTCAGATATGGAGGTACAAGAATTTCTTTGGAAAAGCAAGAATGCACATTCAAGAAAAAACATGGATCATCTCAAAAATGAGAATTTGTTTTCTATCGTGTGTGTGTGTGTGTGTGTGTGTGTGTGCGTGTGTTGCTGGGGATTGAACCTAGGGGCATTCTACCTCCAAACTATACTGTAACCACGTTTTATTTATCTTTTTAAATTCTTCAATAGGGTCCCCCTAGGCTGCTGAGGGTTTTGCTAAATTGCTGAGGCCGACCTTGAACCAATGATTCTCTTGCCTCAGCCTCCCCAGTAAGTACTGCCATTCTACCTGTGTGCCGCCATGCTCAGCTGAAGGGGCTTTTATAAGGAGGAAAGGGAGATACAGCAGAAAGGCTGAGCGGGCTCCTCTTCACCTGTCTCCTTTTTCCTTTCTCAGAATGTGAGAATATAATTAGGCCTTTTCTATCAAAACAATACGTTGACTTAGGCTCCATTTTGTAAACCTGCCATTGTGTAACCTTGTGTGTGCTTGTATTTTTGTAATATAGCATTTCCTGGAAATTGTGAGTGCCAACTTCTCCACCAGCATCCCCTTCAGCCAGTGGCAGTAAAGACTCTGAGGCTGAGCTGGGCGTGGTGGCGCATGATTGCAATCCCAGCATTCGGGAGGCTGAGACCGGAGGATCGTGGTTCTAAGATAGCCTCAGCTACTTAGTGAGGCTCTTTGCAACTCAGTGAGACCCTGTTTCAAAATAAAGAATAAAAAATAGGGCTGGGGCTGTAGCTCGAAGGTAGAATGTCCCTGGGTTCCATCCCTAGTTACACACACACACACACACACACAGATTGTGAGGCTCTGTTTCCACCAATGGGAGTGCAGCCTCTCACTGCAAATAAAATATTTCACAGTTTGGCTGGGTGTGATGGCACATGCTTATAATCCCAGCATTTGGGAGGCTGAAAGTTGAGGATCACAGTTCGCGGACAGCCTCAGCTACTTAGTGAAGCCCTCTGCAACTCAGTGAGACCCTGTTTCAAAATACAGAATAAAAAATTGGGTACGGGGTGTAGCTCGGAGGTCATATGACTCTGGGTTCAATCCCCAGACCCGCAAAAAAAAAAAAATTCCACAGTTTTCTGCCATGGTCTTCTTGTATGCCTGACTTATTTGTAACAGGTTTCCTTTTTGCAAAAAGTAAAATTTCCCTTGCCCAGCTGCTTTCAAATAGGTGTCTTTCTTATGATGACATAAAAATTTATTTCTGAAAATCTTCAGTACCCAAAAGAAAAAGAAAAGAAAACCTGGGCATGGTGGTGTATACCTGTAATTCCATGACTTGGGAAGCTGAGACAGTAGGGATCACAGGTTCAAGGACAGCTTCAGAAATGTAGTGAGAAACTTAAGGGACCTTGTTTAAAAATGAAAAAAAATAAAAAGATGGGGTCATAGCCAAGAGATACAATGCCCCTGGCTTCCATCCTCAATACCAAAACGCCAAAGAGTTTTCCAAAAGACTGTACCATTATTATGACTGTCTTTAGACAGTCTTAAATTTGTGTGAAAGTTCTTTTCATTTGCAAGAAAGTGGGTGGAACTGTAGAGCATTATGCTAACAAGGGTCATATATATATGTTTTTTATGTGGATATATTTTGTTTATTAAGTTTTTGTGTGTGTGTGTGTGTGGTGCTAGGGATTGAACCTAGAAGTATTCTGGATCCAAGTTATTCCCCCAGCCCAATTCTCTTTCTTTATTTGGAAACAGGATCTCACTAGGTTCCTTTGAGCCCCACTATTGCCAAGGCTGGCTTTGAACCTTCAATCCTCCTCTCTCAGCTTCCCAAGTACTGGTATTACAAGTGTGTATTACCACGCCTGGCTTCTGGGTACATTTTATTTTATTTTTGTGGTACTAGGGTGGAACCCAGGGGCTTTTCTACCTCCAGGATATACACCCAGACCTATTTTATACTTTATTTGGAAACAGGGTCTCACTGAGTTGCAGAGGGCCTCACTAAGTAGCTGAGGCTGGCTTTGAACCTGTGCGATCCTCCTGTCTCAGCCTCCCAAGCACCCAGGGTTTACAAGTGTGCGCCACCACACCCGGCTTGTGTGTAAATTGTAAATATACTTTTTCCTAAAGCTTCTATCATGTTTTTATGGTGGGAACTGTTACATTGGCCCTGTTGGACTTCCAAACTCTAATAATGAGCTGTAGCTGTGGGTTCTTGTTCTGAGCTATGTGTAAAAAACAATAGCCCCGAACTCTTTTGCTGTTAGCTTAAGCATTATTATTACAAAGATGGAAAGATAGGACAGAGCTTAGAGTAAAGCACTATGCCATAAAAGATGACAGAGTGGGTGACTTGAAAAGAAGTCACCAAAGTCTTTTGGATACAAAACAGTTTCATACCAATAGTCTTCTGACCTAGGTGTAAGTCCACCCACTAACTCCATGCAGGCCCTTTTTTATGATTATGGGAATTGGGATTATGGAGACTATTAATATGGGGATTCCAGCTCGGCCAAAAAAACCTTCTCCCTGCCTTACTGCAGGTGTAAGCCTAGGTTTTTCTGTTAGAACCAGAATGATTAACAAAGTCAGGGGTCATGTGGTATTTGTTTCCCTTCCACAGAGGCCTGTACCCTCCTCCCACACTCTGCACCCTCTTCCTGCACTCTTGGGGAATTCTCAGCTCTTTTACTACATGTCATTTATTACATAAACCTGTTTTTAGAGTATGAAGGCCCTAAGTCCCAACTCTTCTATCTACTTGCTAAATACTTTTAGTGAGGGGACTCTGCATTATAACAGCCGCCTGAGTGCCTGGCAGTAATCAGGCCCTGAATGTTTTTTACATTTTGAAATCAATTTTCGATCCATTACTACCAACTTCATTTTTCCAATTCAGTTTCCAATACATCAATACCAAAGTCATTTTTCAATACCGGCACGTTAATACCAAAGCTGTTTTCAAATATATTTTGAAGCCATTTTCCAATACTGGTACAATGTAAGTCTGTAAAATAAACCACAAGCATACTGATTAACCTGGGGGAACACCAGATTTATTAGCTTTCAGAAAATGACAGCCATACAAAATTATAAGAGAAAAAGAAGAATGTCATAGCTGAACCTTATAGAGCATCCCGAGTTACAGACAGAAGATAGTCTAGTTGGGACTTCTTGGGGTGGAGGTGATAACTAGCTAGAAAATGTTGAAGAGAAGAATGCAAGAACAAACAAAGATTATCTCACATATATACAAATCTTTCCTGTAGCTGCCCACAGAACACCTGGCGCCTGGAGTCTTCTCTGAGCCAGATGTGACCTCTAATCTCATTCTTCCTGTGATAGGCTTTTTTCCTGTTGGATGAGGAGGAGCTCTTGCTTAGAAAGACAAACTGATTGTGCCAGCTGTTTTTCTCTCTTAAGTAAATTAATACAAATTTTGTTTTAAAAGAAGACAGCCTTTTTTTTTTTTTTAGTGACACTGGAAACTATAGAGACAGTCTTCCTCAGATCTACACCTTCAGCTCTTTCTATTTCTTATTTGGAAATAGAATCTCCCTAAATTGCTGGCACTAGCCTGAAATGTGTGAAACTCCTGCCTCAGCCTCCCGAAGACCAGGGTTACAGGTGAGTGCCGCCGTATCTGGCCAAACGGTAGCCTTTCAGAGCTACACATTCACAATTTTCTTTCTTCTTTACTTATTTTTTAAATATATAATAAAAGTACATCCTTATTGTAATGTTGAAATTGAATGGGGGTTGCAAGGGAGGCAAAATGCAACAAAGGAGTGAGACCAGGCACTTTTTATTTTGTGTCCCAGGGTGAGGTTGGTCAGCAGAGTCGCTCCTGAGAGAGGAAGTGAGGGCATTTAGGTAGCCCAGGGTCTGGGGGTGGGGACTAGCGAGTCGGGAGAATGGACATCTGCCCCTTCTCTGCTTCTGGCTTCCAGGGCTCTGGGGTCTCCGGTCCCAGCTGCAGGGTCCCTTGAGAGGAGGGGGAGGAGACCTGACCTATATCACTTATGAGTTACAATATAATGATTTAGTAGATTTATATAGAATGTATTGATCAACTCAGGATATGTAGGTCATCTATCATTTCAAACATTTATCATTTCTTGGTGATGTTAGAAATTTTTTTTCATGGAGCCAAAAAAAAGCACGCATTCAAAAATTGTTTGGCAAGACAATTTTTGCAAAAAAGAGCGCTCCCAGGTATGTGAAAGCCCACCTTACAAAGAGCCCAGTGGGTCTTCTATCCCTGATGGAAAGCTTCTGTGTTGTACTAATATTGGTGGTAGTTACAGCTTCATCTTCATCCTAGGAAGATGGGGGAAGGGTTTACACTTTCAGTCTCTTAAGAGATGCTAATTTTGTGAAGGCATGTAAGTCTCCCCTGTTACTGAATGGCATTTTAAATTAAGCTACTTGCAGCCTGGGGAGACACAGGTTTGTAATTCCAGCATTTGGGAGGCCTAGACAGAAGGATCCAGGTAGGGCTCCAAGACAGTCTCAGTTACTTAGTGAGGCCCTTTGCAACTTACTGAGACCCTGTTTCCAAATAAAGAATTAAAAATCAGGGCTGGGGGTGTAGCTCAGAGGTAGAATGCCCTTGGGTTCCATCCCCACTACCACACACACACAAAAAAAAAAATTAAGCAACTCCTTTGACAGAAAAGATACAATTATATTCTCACAGTGATAAGAAGAAACTCTGAATAGGTATTTCAAAACATAACAAAGAGCCGGGCGTGGTGGCGCACTCTTGTAATCCCAGCATTCGGGAGGCTGAGACAGAAGGATCACGGTTCGCGGACAGCCTCAGCTACTTAGTGAGGCCCTCTGCAACTCAGTGAGACCCTGTTTCAAAATAAAGAATAAAAAAATAGGGCAGGGGGTGTAGCTTGGAGATAGAATGCCCCTGGATTCCATCCCCAGTACCACAAAAAACATAAATAAAAATATTCTGGGGTCGCATATTCTGGAGCCTTATATACTCAAATAATGGGATATTTAGCAGTTCCATTCCTGAGTATGTACCAAAACGAAATAAAAAAATTTGCTTACAGAAGACCCATATACAAATATTTATAGTAGCCTTATTTGCAATCTGCCCAAACCGGAATGAAGCCATGTATCTTTCATCTGGAGAATGTAAAAAATTTGTGGTATATCTATACAATAGCATACTAGTAGTAAAAAAAAAAAAAAGGAAGATACATACCAACACACAAATTATATATATATATTACTTTTATACTAACCAAAATGTGCTTTTCTAATTTGCACTTATTTTGACATGAAGAATTGTGTTTAGGATTGGGGGAGAAAATACCTTTGATCAAATATAAAAAAGTTAAATGTAGAATATTATCTTTAAAAAGATTGATATTGAAAGGAGGAAAAACTACTATCAGCCTCCTCAGGTCTTTTAAAAAACGAAGTACTCAATTCCTTGCGAAGTTTATATAATAGATGTAACTGGAGAAGGTCCAAGGAATTCCCAGAGGGGCCTCAACTCGTGACAATTTGAGTTCTTGACAAATGTCACAGAAATGAATTCAAGAACACGTGAGCTGGGGCTACTGAAAGCAGAGACACATTAAAGGAAGAATGGCGGCTATCTTAAGAGTGGGAAGCAATACCTTTATCAGGGTTTCTAATATTTATAGAGGGACACAGTAGTTGCGGGTGAGATAGGACGGAGTCGGGATGGAATTACACAATTTGAACCCAGTTTTTACTGAGTTTGTGCATTGCCCTATCATGTTAGATTTTGTGGGGCAAGAATATGGACGATGCCGGGCGTGGTGGCGCACGCTTGTAATCCCCGTTCTTGGGAGGCAGAGACAGGAGGATCACGCAGGTTCGAAGCCAGCCGTGCGCGCTGGCTTATGAGACCCTGTTTCCCAATAAAAAGTATAAAAAATAGGTCTGGGAGTGTAGCCCGGAGGTAGAAGGGCTTCCAGGAACCCCAGTACCACCAAAAAAAAAAAAAAAGAATATGGACGAGGTGCTCACAAGTTGCTTGGTTTGGTAGCCAATGCTTCGTGGGCATTTCCTGCATTCCAGTGATTCACAAGCTCTTTTCTTTTGGGATTCAGTATGTCTTTTTCTTCTGGCTCTGTACACCCAGATTCCTCCTATCTCAGTAGAGACTCAAAAATATTTATTAAATTGAATTGAGTTGTATTGTATGTCCTAAGTATGATACTTCGTGTGTATCAGGACACCTTCTTCTAGAAGCTGCCCTTGGCAGTATTACCTTCACCCTCCCTCCCTTCTGCCTAGCCTTCAGAACTCTGAAAGAGGCCTAAATGGTTAAGATGTTCACTGCTAAATGATCTTTCTTTAGATTTTACGGAACCCAGAACATCTGGTGACCTTTTTAATGCTTCTCTTTAGTCTTTAGTTTTATGGCAAATAGCATTTATTGTGTCACAAACACAAAACATATGCATTAACTTGCAGACAAGTACCATGTATGCTCAAAAGAAAATGCAGGACCCAGCTCCAAGAATTTGGGGCCCATTATTGTGTTCTTGTCAGAAACAAATTTATGTGGAGTCATAAGAAAAGACACATATTTAAAAGCAGCTCAGCAATGTGAATTTTACTTTTTGCAAAAAAGAACCCCACCACTTATGAGTCAGACACGCAAGAACATCATGGCTGACATCTGCTGGATGTTTTCTTTGCAGTGAATGACTTCTGTGCTGTGCTTCTATTAGTGGGAACATAGACTCACAATCTTTACCGCCATTGGCTGAAGGTGATGCTGGGGGAAGGGTTGACAGTCACGATTTCCAGTAAATGCTGTCTTTACAAAAATACAAGCACGCATAAGATAATGGCAGTTTTACAAAATGGAGTCTATGTCAAGTTATTCCTTTGAGGGCAAAGATCTAATTATATTCTCAGAGGACTGAACCCAGGGCATTATATCTCTGGGCTACACCCCCAGTACTATTTTATTTTTTATTTTGAAACAGGATCTCACTGAGTCGCTGAGGGTTTCACTAAATTGCTGAGGCTGGCCATGAACCTGTCATCCTCCTGTCTCATCCTCCCAAGTAGTGAGATTATAAGCATGCACCACCACACCCAACTTCTTTTCTTATTTTTACTGACAATAGCTCCCTATTTCACTTGCTATTCAGAAAAAATGAAAGCCAGTCAGTAAATATATATATTTACTTTACTTTTACTTGGAAAACTGCTTTTATTTATGAGATAATGCATGTATTTTTATTACAATATACTCTGTGGCATGTCTAAACCCATAGTTCATGTGTAAACTACCTCATGTACTTATCTTTGTGATGAGATCACTTAAAATCTAACCTCATAAAATGTGATACATAAACATAACAGTGTTTTATTCAACCATATAGAGCTAAAGAGGTCAGAATTATGCACAGTTAAGCAGTCTTGGTCAAACTGTGGGCTTGTTGATCATTATCTCAAGATTGGTCATGCAGGGCCTTGGTGGTAGTATAAAAGTTGCTGTTGCATGGACAGTAGTTTTTACTCATCCTAAGATGTTTATTGATGATTCTTTTTTTTAAATTTTTGCGGTATTGCGGATGGAACCCAAGGGTATTCTACCTCCGAGTGACACCCCCAGCCCTGTTTTTTATAATTTTTTTTTTTTTTTGGTGGTACTGGGGTTCCTGGAAACCCTTCTACCTATGGGCTACACTCCCAGACCTATTTTTATATTTTTATTTGGAAACAGGCTTTGAACCTACACAATCCTCCTGTCTCCACCTCCCAAGCTCGGGGATTACAAGCGGCTTATTCTTTATTTTGAAACCAGGTTTCACTGAGTTGCAAAGGGCCTCCCTAAGTAGCTGAGGCTGTCCTCGAACCGCGATCCTCTTGAAAATGCCATACATTTTTAGCTCTCCTTTCTCTATATTTTTTGCTGAGATTAAGACTAAATACCATTTTTCTCAAACATACATATATTTTCTCAAGCTAAAAACTATAAGCTAAATAAATGCAAAAGAAGTCTTCAGAGTTTAAACTACTTAGACTTCTACAACTCTATAACTCTATAACTCCAAGGTTTTTAACCTAAAACATCAAGAAAGCATCATTTTAGAAACCAGAAGATCATTTACTTTGGCGGGAGATGTATCAGTCCTTATCATGGAATCTAAAATATCAATATAAAAATGGAGATTAAATGTCTTTTTTGCTATGACAGCTTGAGAAATATTTGTAGTGACTGTTTCTTGGCAGTTAAAATAAAGTCATTAGCCTTCATTTTCTGAAAATGAAAGGCTTTTAAAAGAAACTATAATGAACAATTCTGTCTGCTTTAGTCAGATTTTTTAAGTCACTGTAACCAAAGTACCTGACAAGCACAACTTAGAGGAAGAAAGGTTTATTTAGACCTCATAGTTTCAGAGATATTTGAGGTTTCAGAGGTCAGTCCAAGGTCAGATGGCTCATGGTGGTAGAATGGTTTGGAGCTGGGGCTTTGGGCCAGCAAAAGCCAAGCTAAACTGGTAGCAGTAGAAGCAGAAAGAAAGAAAGGAAGTAGCCAGAAATAGCTATAGACCCCAAGGTCATGCCTCCACGGATCTACTGCCTCCAATCATGCTCCGTTTCAAAACCTGGTCACACTTGCCAACACTTGAGATTTGGGGGTCTATTTTATTTTATTTATTTATTTATTTTTGTGGTCCTGGGGGTGGAACCCAGAGGCTTTCTACCTCCGGGCTATACTCCCAGACCTATTTTGTATTTTATTTGGAAACAGGGTCTCACTAAGTTGCTGAGAGCCTCACTAAGGAGCTGAGGCTGGCTTCGAACCTGTGCGATCCTCCTGTCTCAGCCTCCCAAGCGCGGGGATTACAAGTGTGCGCCACCACGCCCGGCTGGGGGGCTATTTTAAATGTCAGCCATAACCCCGCTTCACTTGATGAAGACATTTTTAATTTTATACATATATCATAGATATGGATAAAATTATATAGAGATATATCAAAATGTCTGCCTTTCCTAGGAAACCTGGTCTTCACCCATGTTTTCATTTCTAATACAAAACCACTAATACATTAATTTAAACATCTGAAGTATCTGCTAATATTAGTAACTATTCACAATTCAAATGATTCTGTTAATGTATTCTGAAATGGCATGACTAATATGAAATATTGCTATTTAGTGGAATCATAAATGTTAAGATAAGCATTATTGCTATTGGAAAATATTGCTTTAATAAAAGTAAGCATAAATGAAGCAATTATTTGACTTAAAATAGAAATTGTTTTCAATATTCATCACAACTATTTTAAGATTTTATAGTTTTCAATTTATGAATCTAACTTTCAGGTGCTATACCAAATTTCAGTGCCTCAAAAATTTCATTTGTTTGCTAATTTTTCACCTGCTTTTCTTGTCTTTTGCTATTTAAATGGGATTGATTGTATTACTAATGTAAGTCTGAATATTACCATTTAAAACCTTCGGTTTCTTTCCATTGGCTAGCAATTGTCCTTTTATGTAGACAAATGTTATAGAACTGCTTATCATTCCATTTTTTATGCAGGTCATTGAGAACTAAATAAACAACCGTATTTTATCCAATGATTCAGTGCTTTAAAATGAAGGTAAAATATGAGAAGCCTTTATTATCATGAAAACAGGAATTGGGAAGATACACTTAATGATAATGTCTCAGCAGTGAACCATAGAGTCCTGTTAATAGGCAGAGAGATAACATAAAACCCCTACCACAGCTGTGTCCAACTAGGATCGAATCATCACAAAGCTCCTCTAGTTTCAGAGACTTGTCATTTCTATTCGTTTAAGCAAGATATTAGCTACCTCTTAATAATTTAGGGGTTAATACAAATGTTTGGGTCATGGACCATTCTTCCTTAAATTGTGAGGTGAACCACAACAGAACGCAAATGAAATTTTATTTTGAACATTCCACAAAAGTAAGCTTCAGGGGGAATAAGAATAAAAAAGGTGAAAAAAATAAAACAGAACTGAGAAAGAAACACTTGAAAATTGTCAAAGAAATTTACAAGTGTGGGACTATTTATTAATTCACAAAAGTAATTTTAAGAAGATAGTTGGAATACAAGATGATAGTGGTCAATGAAGTAATTAACCTTTGGAGATAAAGGGTAGAAACTTTACAAGACAGGGCATATAGAAAAAATTTTCCACTTATGGCCTTTTTGCCATTTTCAAAGGGAAAACAGAAACTCATCTAATTTTATGTATAAGTAAAAATGACTCTGTGAGAGCTGGAATCATGGCTTGTTTCTCAGAGCATCCTAGCATATAGACATTTAAAAAATAAAATGTTTCTAACTAAAATGAATGCAGGAAGGAAGGAAGGAGGGACGGAAGGAAGAAAAAGGCAAGCACTTGGAGGACTTATTTGAAGCATAAGTTTCTGTAGTTGGAATTGAAATAAAAGTGCCAATAGTTATTAAAAAAGGAAATTAGTAAAAATAAACTTTAGAACTCCACATAAATTCGATAGTTTTGTTAGCAGTGTTTTACAATTATTAATTTGTTAGCTTTTACAAATGTACCGTGGTTACATAAGATGCTGGTATTAGGGGAAATAGATGAAAAATAAACAGAAACTCTATATTGGAAACTTTTCTCTTTATATCTAAAATTAATCCAAAATAAAAATAATATTAAAAAATCACTTGAAGTATTCCTTCGTTTACAATGTATGTAAATGTGCACTAGAGGCATATAAGTTAGCAAATAATAAGTATTTTCATATCTAGGTAGTTCTTACTTTCCATGGTTATATGTAACAAAAAGTGATTGTGCAAGCTTAAATAATGAAAAATAATCTTAACAATTATCTTAAAAATTACAACTATTCTGTAATGTCTAAAATGTTTTATGGGGCTGGGCGTGGTGGCGCACGCTTGTAATCCCCGTGCTGGGGAGGCTGAGACAGGAGGATCGCACAGGTTCGAAGCCAGCCTCAGCTACTTAGTGAGGCTCTCAGCAACTTAGTGAGACCCTGTTTCCAAATAAAATATAAAATAGGCCTGGGAGTATAGCCTGGAGGTAGAAAGCCCCTGGGTTCCACCCCTAGTACCACACACAAAAAATAATTATTATAATAAAAATAAAATGTTTTATGGGGACCTTAGAAAATCTTAGTAGCAATTATAAATCAATAGGGAAACAAAAATATTGACACTAATACTTATCTCACTAATGTGTGTGTGTGTGTGTGTGTGTGTGTGGTACTGTAGATTAAACTCAGGGTTGTTTGACCTCTGGGCCATACCTCCAACCCTATTTGACTTTTTATTTTTAACAGGGTCTCTCTAAGTTGCTGAGGGTCTTGCTACATTGCTGAGGGTGACCTTGAACCTGTGATCTTCCTGTTTCAGCCTCCAAAGTACCACACTAGACTTGAAAGTCCTATTAATGAGAAGGTTTCAGCTGTTGTAATTTCCTTTGTGTTATTTTATCCTGTTTTACACAACTTTCCCTATTTATGTGGATAATTTCACCTTCAGTACATTCCTCTGGCTGTATAACTAGCCAGGGGAAATGTTAATTGTCTCGTAGTTAGCTATCGCGTCTATAGCTTCTATACCTGCATTTATGATTCATTACAATTTCCTTTTCAGTGCTATTGAACTGGCCTTGGTGTCTGTCAACAGATGAATAATAAACTATGATTACACACACACACACACACACACACACACACACACACATCACAGATCCGTGGGATTTTTACTCAGCCAAAAATAACAAAATTATATTATTTGTAGGAAAATCGGTGCAACTGGAAATCAACCAAGTTATTGTATGTGCTTGTTTGAGCACATTACAGTGAATCCTACTATTAGGTATAATTAGAGTAAACCAATAAAAATAAAGACAAAAAGTTTTAAAAGTAACAAATGTAGAAATTAGAGATAAATCTATGTAATGGGACACTAATACGCCATACAAAACTACTGATAAGGGTTGTGCCATAGAGGAAATTTGAAAACGTTAATGTTAGCTGGGCGTGGTGGTACACACTTATAATCTCAGCATTTGAGAGGCTGAGACAGGAGGATGGTGAATCGTGGCCAGCCTCAGCTACTTAGTGAGGGCCTCTGCAACTTAGAGAGACCCTGTTTCAAAAGTAAAGAATAAAAAATAGGGCTGGGGGTGTAGCTTGGAAGTAGAAAGCCCCTGGGTTCCATCCCTAGTACAAAAAAATGAATATATATATATATATATATATAGTCTCCATATCATCAAATCCCTAGAGAAAGTAGACTAATGATTACCTAGGGCTGTGAGCATGAAGGAATGACTAAACATGGGTACAATTTCATTTTGGTTGATGAAGGTAATCTAAAATTAGATAATGGTGATAATTAGAAAACTCTGAATATACTAAAAACTATTGAAGCACCAAGTACTGTGTGAATGTATGCCATTATCAACATGATCCCCATTATGATGTGAGATTATAGTGCTCCAATAAAATAAAAAGCAATAGAAGTGTACATTGAGAATTTTCTTTAACCAGTTTTGTTAGTAAGAAGCAGACCATATAAGTGATCTCTTGGTAGATGATATATGAATCTTAATTTTACAGTTAAAATAAGTGTATGTTCATATATGAAGTTATCGATACCAATTCCAGTGTGTATGGGGAGGAGGGGAGGATCCAGCACATGCATGTTTCTGTCACTTTGAATCTCATTATGACATGGAAGTTGCAATGTACCAACTGAGAATCTTGACAAAAGGAAAGTATATGGTTTGTATGAGGAATTGTAATAATGAGTTAGGGAAACTAGATTCATAAGACTGAAGCCGATGGTAATATTCTAGACATTAGGTACTCGAAGCTTGCGTAAGAGATTCTATGCCTATGTGGGTTTGGGTTAGCTGGTAGGGAAAGGAACAGTGAACATAAAGAATGAATCAGAGGATATATTATGTGTTGTAGGCTTTGCTTAGGGAGTGCAGAAATGGCCTGTTTTTCAGGTGTAGAACTATTGTCACAGAAACTAAGAATTTTATAAAAGTATTATCATAATGTCATGCATTTAGGCATACATATAAAACAATCAGTGTATATTGAAAGTTTTGGCCTTTTATGATTCTTTCTAAGTGTCAGTAATTTCATGTTTATTATCTTGGCTCAGCTGTTAGAAAAAAAGAACTTGGATAAAGGAAATGTTAGTATTCATTTGAATATTAAACAAATATTTTCTTTCGTTAAAGTCCTTGAATATTTTTCCCTTTTTTTCTTAATAGAGTAATAGGCTGCAGTGTGAGATGATAGCATTCGTTTCCTTTGAAGGATCTGTGCCTTTATCACAAATATTCCATATTTCAGTTTGTAAAACAATCTTTGAAATCCTTGACTGGATATTTAATGGCTTTCTTCATCTGAATGTTTAGCTACAAAGAATGATTCTTGTCTCATCTGCTAAAGAAATTATAGATGAATTCCTAGTTGAAGAATTCTGAGGGTGATATATCAACAATATACATTTTTTTGCACTTGGAGGATCATGGTGATTGAATTTCTCATGTTAATACATTTTTTAATGAAACTGACCCTATAACAAAATTCATTACTGACTAAAATATAACGACTCAATTTCATGAATATTAAAAGTTTAACCGAAGACAGTTGAAGAGACTATTAGAAGAACAAGTGATGAAAATAATTTACTTCACAACAAAATGTACCTTTGTCCTTGTGTCTCAAAATAAAACGACTGTCTATAATTCTACCCCAGAAATAAAGGCATATCAGATAAAAGTGTATGCTGAAAAAAGGAAATATTTCACTCACATACTTTATGTCTCTAAAGGCAATTATAATTAATTATATTTTATTTGTGCTTATTGATAACTTTTGCTTTTCAAATTTAACTATTTCACAAGCACTTGCAGTAAGTTTTTTGGTTTCTTTGTTCTTTTATTGGTGCATTACAGTCCACATCCTAATGTAAATCATGTTGACAATGACATACATGCACACGCTCTTTGTGCTCCCCTATTTCCCTCCCTCCAATACAGAGTACTCAGATGGATGATGGTGTATGTTCGCATGTGTACACAAAAGCTATGGTAGTATTTCTGTTAATGAAGCTAAATCTTCCTCTACCGCTTATTTTTCCTCCCTGACTCCCCTGAGGTTTCTTCTCATCATCTGTAGTCTCTCTTATATCTCAGTCACTCCCTATGAAATTCTACTCAGCAATAAAAAAAATAAATAAAGCCGGGCGTGGTGGCGCACGCTTGTAATCCCTGCGCTCGGGAGGCTGAGACAGGAGGACCGCGCAGGTTCGAAGTCAGCTTCAGCTACTGAGTGAGGCTCTCAGCAACTTAGTGAGATCCTGTTTCCAAATAAAGTATAAAATAGGTCTGGGGGTGTAGCCCGGAGGTAGAAAGCCCCTGGGTACCACCCCCAGTACCACCAAAAAAATAAAAAAAGAAAGAAAGAAAATTACATCATTTGCAAGAAAATGGAAGGATATGGAGAACATTATGTTAAATGAGATTGGCCAATCACAGACAGTAAAGGGTCATATGGTTTCTTTCTTTTTTCTTTTCTTTTCTTTCTTTTTTTTTTTTTAACCTTTTTTGTGGCACTGGTGATTAAACTCCGGGGCACTTTAATAGCTGAGCTAAATTGCCAGCCCTTTTTATTTAATCTTGAGATATGGCCCCACTGAACTTCCCAGGCTAGCCTCAAAACATGTGATCCTCCTGCCTTAAACTCCAGAGTCACTAGAATTACAGGTATGTAGCACCATGGCTGGCTTCTTTTTCTTCTCTTTCTTTTCCTTCTCCTCCTCCTCCTCCTCCCCCTCCTCCCCTCCTCCTCTTCCTCCTCCTCATTCTTCTTTTTGTTCTCTCTCTCTCTCTCTCTCTCCTTTCCTCCCTCCCTCCTTTTTTTGTAGTACTGGAGGTTGAACCTAGGGACATTCTGCCTTCGGGTGACACCCTTACGAAACTGTTTTATTTTTATTCTGAAACAGAGTCTTCCTAGGTTGATGAGAGTCTCACTACTTGCTGAGGGTGTTCTTGAATCTGCAGTCCTCCTGTCTCAGCCTCTCAAATACTGGGATTACAGGTGTGTATCACCATGCCTTCCTTTCTTCCTCCCTCTTTCTAAAATGGGATAAAATGCCTATCTCAAAGATGTGTTGGGTGTTAGATGAATTTGGTTCTTATTTCAGATCCCAACCCCATAAGCTAAGTCTCCTGAAAGGCCCTGGTCTGACCAGTTAAGCTACCATCCCCCTCTGACCGCACCTGGTCACTTACCTGGGAAACCTGCCCCCTCCTGGTGCCTTTGACCAATCAGTGAAAGGGACATTCCCCGCTGACCCCAAGCCAATTACCTGGCCGCACGACCCCCTCCCATGGGACTCTAGCCAATTAGTTCAAAGGGCATTTCTCCTAGCCTATTGGCCCCTAATCTTTAACCCCAAGCCCCTATATAACCCTGATCCCAGCACATGCTCCCTCTCTTCCCGGATTCTTCTTTCTCTCTCCTCCTCTGTCTGTCTGTCTGTCTTTCTCTTTCTCTCTCTCTCTTCCTTTCATACTGGCCCCTCCAATAAATCTCTTGGCTACAAGATGGTCTCTGGTGTGATCAAACTTTGTCCTTTCATTGGGAAGGTTAAATAATAGAAGTACAAAATTTAGCACACAAATGATAAATGATGTTACTCTTATTTCTAGTCGTGCTTTTGTTATAGATTTCAATGCTCTTGCGATTGTTAGTGAGCTCAAAAGATACTTTCCTATCTTCAGAGTTGAAATGTATATTATCTGTAGGTTCAAGCAGCATACTTCCAATTGCCAGGTGCTATTTGTTTAGTCTGTTGAGACTGAGATCAGACCACAGACTTATATGAGACAATCAGCAGCTTTGGCTCCACTCTTGCTGATTTGTGTGATTTCATCTGAAGAATCAGATCACATACAGTTTAGAGCACGTTGAGGGAAGTACTGAAAATAATGATCTTCTCCCAGCCTGGAGGTTAAGAAATAAAACAAAGGAAATATATGATGGTCAAAATATCAACTATAACTGATTCAAGTTTTGGAACCTAAGATGACATAGACTTTGCTACCCTTTCACAGCTAAGTCATGACTATGACAGGCTTCACCACTGGGTTGGTCTTTTCCCATAGAATTAAGAAATGATAGCTGGGTGTGGTTATGCATGCCTGTAATTCTAGAACTTTGGAGGCTGAGACAGGAAGATTACAGGTTCTAGACTAGCCTCAGCAACTTAGTGATACCGTTGGCAATGTAGAGAGACCCTGTTTTAAAATAAGAAATCCAAAGGGCTGCAGGTGTAGCTCAGAGGTACAATGCCCCTGGATTCAACCCCCAGTGCCAAGAAGGAAGGAAATAAGGAAAGAAGGAAAGAAGGAAGGAGGGAAGGAGTAGTGGCAAAAAGTATCCTACAGATAAATCTCTTCTAAAAGGCAAGAAGAGGGGCCACACTATTTAGGCCAGATTTTCCCTTTCAAACTCACTAATCGGGTAAGTTCATTTATCTTCCTAGAGGCTAAGAGGTAAAGAGAGGTCGGGATGACTGATAGGGATCCTTCTACATGGAAGAAAACATCAGCATAGGGAGAATGTGTTTTCTTTCAAGAATTAGTATCAAGTGGTATCATGGATCTGTATTGCAGAATACATCAATTTTATTTTATTTTTTGCTGGTGCCGAAGGTTACCTCCAGGGGCAGTCTATCTACAAGGTATACCCCAAACATTTTATTTTTTATTTGGCAACAGAATCTCATTAAGTTTCTGAGGCTGGCCTCATAACTTTGATCCTCATATCTTAGTCTCCCAAATACTAAGATTACAGGTATATGCCACTACACCTGGGCCATACATCACGTTTTCATATATGTATTATTAAATTATAAAGAACCACAATTTGAAGAGCAATACCCCACTCTTGAAATGAGCATTTTTATACCTTATGGTCATATCCAATTCTGAAGAATTTGTATTGATCATTTAAGTGTTTTGATACGTGTGTGTGTATATATATATATATATATATATATATATATATATATTGCTTTCATATAGCAGGTTACACTTTGAATGATTTGTTTTACTCATTTGTGGGGCATGGAAACCTATTGCCCTACCCCTCTCCTTTTCTTTCTTAAAATAATTATGAAGCTAACAAGGTAAATTTTTTATATCTTCATTCTTCCTGTATAGTACACTTAGACCATCTTTAGCCATTATTGCTATTCTCAGCATAGCTGTAGGATCGCTATCTCTCCAGATTATAATAATGAACTGATGAAACTGAAAGTGTAACAATAGCTGTTATCATCAGTTTTGCTATGATTAAATTTTATATGTTCCCTTAAAAAGATAGTATTTCCATTACTTCTGTAACCAACTGCTTTGTATTTACTGTTAACTTAAATTTTTCTCTTTGAGTAGAGAATATTTGTAAACTAAGGACAATAGCATTCATTCGTAATTTATTCATGCATTCATACATTCAACAAATATTTAATAAGTATTGAATAAGTGTCAGGAATCATGCAAGTTACAAGTGATATAGTAGTGAATATATGTATATATATAAATATATATGTATATATATTTTTTCCTGACATTATGAAGCTTTACATATAAATTTAGCAATCATCTTGACTTGGATTCTTGTGTTAAAATTCCTCTAGAAATAAGAAAATTTATTTTAAACAATATTAAACTTATTATGTTATTATGTTATTATGTTAAAGTTATTTAGTTTGAATGTATATTTAATTTAGGATTATATTTTATAGACTGATCTCTAAATAGCTGTAAAAATATTAAGGACTTATTTATGTTTTGGAAGCCTTATCCAAATACTTTGTTTAAATTACAAAGCATAGACATTCTTTTAGTGTGTGTGGTGCTAGGGATTGAAACCTGCAGCATTCTACCTCAGAGCTATGCCTCCAGCCCTTTTTATTTTTTTTAAACATGGTCTCACTAGATTACTGAAAGTTTTGTTATGCAAAAAAATCCTCAGAACTACTAGTTCATGATAGAATGGTTTTAGTTATAAATTAGTGACTACAAGATTACCAATTATAACATATATATTTTCAGCTTTGTAGACTTGATCTACCACCTACAGGCCGGGGTGGGGGGCTTGTAAGCCAGGAGGTTTACAGAAGCAGAAACTCACAGGTTAGGAGGTGTTGGGGGAGGGATGCCACACAGGAATTTCAGGTAGGGGGATAACCATTAGCACAGGGCAGGGCAGGGGAGTGGCCCCCCTCCTGCTGTAGCTCCAGGTCTTTCCTAGAGGTGCAAGATTAAACTTTAGATTAGCAGTTTACATCTGGAGGGGAGACAAAATGGGGTCTCTCCTGTTTCTACATTTCCAAAGGCAGCAGTTAGAGCTGAGTGGTCATGATGAAAATTGGATGTGATTAACAGAGTCAATGCATAAGACTTATGCAGCTCATGAGCACTTCTGTGTGATTAAACAGATGGATTTTTTTTGCATTTCAATCCAAATCAATTCATCATATCTATTTATACTGCACGCAGTGACCTATCTTGTAAGTACTAAATAGTATTTAAGATGATAAAAAAAAATCCCAGTTCTTCCTCACTTACCCCTATCCTGTTTTCTGTACTGTGAATTAACTGTTTTCCTGACTCAGCTGTATCTCATTTTCAAATCTATTTATGCATGTCTTTGGATATTTTGTTTGCTTATTGTTTTTTTTTTTTTGTACTGATCATTTTGGTTTCTAAGCCTTAGTTTCAAGTTATACCTCCAACTCCTTTTATTTTTATTTTGAAACAAGGTCTTGTTAGGTTTCGGAGAGTCTCACCAAGTTGCTGAGGCTGTCCTCAGACCTGTGATCCTCCTGTTTCACCTCCTCCCATCCAAATACTGGGAGTATAGGTGAGCATCATCACACATGGCAGTGATTCTTTTTTTTTTTACATCATTAGCTTCATCCAGAATAAGCTGTTTTAAATAATTAACCTGTTCTAGCTCTTCATAATCCCAACCCAGCCCTAGTTCCTAGCCAGAGCTCTGGCTTGTCTGCTCATTTCTCCTTCCAAAGAGAAAAGAAAGGTGAGTGTAAATACATTTATAAATTAAACTTTCTTCATATATTAGTGAATCAAGGATAAAGTAAATGAGTTTAGCCAGATGTTTTCATCCTAATTTGGGGATATATTCTCTCCTATTCTGAGTGTTGATTTTCACTGTCTTCATGGTTTCATATAGAAGAAAAAACAAATACTTCTGTCCTTTCTTCTAAGAGCTTTTTTTTTGTGTGTGTGTGTGTGTGGTACTGGGGTTCCTGGAAGCCCTTCTACCTCTGGGCTACACTCCCAGACCTATTTTAACATTTTTATTTAGAAACAGGGTCTCCTATGTCAGCGCGCGCGGCTGGCTTTGAACCTGCGCGATCCTCCTGTCTCTGCCTCCCAAGCGCGGGGATTACAAGCGTGTGCCACCACGCCCGGCTCTTCTAAGAGCTTTTTAACTATTTCATTTAGCATAGTGATATGTTTGAGTTAAATTTTGTAAATGATTTGAAGCAGAGGTCCAAAGTCATTATTTACATGTGGCTGCTTTGTAGTTCCCAAACTATTCATTACAAGGAGAAACTTCAGCCAGGTGTAGCAGCACATGCTTGTAATTCCAGTACGTAGAAGGATGACACAGGAAAATCACAGGTTTGAGACCAGTCTCAGCAATGTGGCAAAGTTCTGTATCAAAATAAAAAATAAAAAGGACTGGGGGCAAAGCTCATGGACAGAATGTCCCTGGGATCAATTCCCACTACTGAAATGGGGGGTTTCTCAAGAAGAACCGGGCGTTTCATTAAAGATGAAACAGAGTTTCTTGAGAAGAAACTCGGCATTTCCTTACTGGGTTCTTGTCTACGGTGAGTGAAGAATGACACCCGCAGACAGCAGAAAGGGGAGTAAATGGTTTATTGGAAGCAACAGGGAATAGGGAAAGTGGCAGAACACCTCTAGGGCTGTCCGGGCTCTGGTGTCCAGCAGCTGCCTTCAGGACAATACTTAAGAGTAGCCCAAGCCGAATGCCTGCCTTCAGTTGCAAGTTGCTTTCTCCCAGAGTCCATGCGATCTGCCAGAAAGGAATAGGGAAAGTGGCAGAACACCTCAACGGGCTATCGGGTCTCTGGTGTCCAGCAGCTGCCTTCAGGTCACTACTCGAGTGTGGCCCGGGCCAAGTGCCATCAGTTGCAAACTGCTTTCTCCCAAAGTCCACGCAATCTGCCAGAAAAGAAGTACAGGTCACCCCTAGGGGCCCTGGTCGGTCTTGATGTCCAGCAGAGGCCTTCAGTTCACTACTCAAGTGTATCCCAGGCCACGTGCCTTCAGTTGCACTCCGCCTTCTCTCAAAGCTAACATGACCTGCAAGAGAGAGAGAAAAGCTCCCCAAAGGGGAGGAGTTCCCAGAGAGGGTAAAACCCGTCCTGGTGACTGCGCTAGGGGTTTATATATGTCTGCATGTCCTCTGTTGGTTGGAGTTTGGGATTCTGGGGATTCTGGGAAGCAGCTCTCAGAATTTGCATAGGGTATTTGCATGTTCTTTGAGGGGTCTCCTTTCAGTAGGAGTGTCAGACTTGCTCCAGTGATGTCTCCTGGGTTTGTTGATTAGTATACACATGTTTTTGTGAGGCTTTCGTCCTTCCTATCTCTGAACCTTGGAAGAGCTGATCTCTTTTAGGAGCCTTGGAAGTTAATTAGTATTCCTTGCCCCTCAGGAAATTGACTTTTTTTTACAGAGGCCTCTTCCCTATCTGCCTACTTTCTTCTACCTCCTCAGTACCACAAACAAAAAGGAAAAACTTCTCATGGGAATCCTAAAGCTTTAATGAGTTTTGCCTTCAAGAACCTTACCAGGTTCTAATAACAATGATCTGAGAAAAATACCTTTTTTCTTTTAGCAGGAGATAGAGAATAATAACTGTACCAGTATTGGGAAGAGGTTTCACAATGTGTTAATGTACCAGTAATGGGAAAGATTTCCAATTTTAAAAATATATCTTTGGTAGTAAAGAAAGCCAGGAGCATCAGGGAAAAGGGTGTTTTTTTGTTTTTTGGGTTTTTTTTTTTTTTTTTTATATTCCTAAAGAGAGGCACAGTTCCTCAGGAAAAGGGCCTTTTTACATTTCTAAAGAGAGGCAAGGTTCCTCAAGGATGTGAAGAAATCCCAGATCCTGGATAAGCAACTTAACACATTTTGGGAGTGTAACAAAAGGTGTGGGGGTCTGTGCGGTACACAGAGCTGTCCCCCCTGCCTCAGAGGGGGCAGATCTGGCTGGGATGGAGACAGAGCAGATACCTGGGCTAGAGATAGGGCAGCATATCCACATATCGAAGGACCTGCTGCAGACTTGGTCGGGATAAGAACACTCAGCATGCAGGAATTTTTGGTGAATTCGCTCGAATTGCCCCACCTCAACCCCCGTGCCATTTCTGAATGGCATGGGGCTTTAACTGTCTTCTGTATTTATCTTTTCAATAAACTTCTTTAAATTTTCAGCAAGAGTCCGGGCTAATGTGTATTCACCCTTAACTCAGGACAAGAACCCGCGGTTTTTCTGTTTTGGGTTTTTTGTGTTTTGAGGAAAATTGTGTCTGGAACCCTCACAGGGGTCCTCGAGGACAGTTTCCCCAAAACCATATCATCTCAAACTGTAACAGTAACTGTACCAGTATTGGGAAGAGGCTTCAAAGTATATTAATGTTCCAGTATTGGGAAAGATTTTCAATTTTCAAAATATATTTTTCATAGTAAAAATAGCCAGGAGCTTCAAGTAAAGGGCTGCAGATTTCCAGGCACTGAGGGTAATGAGCAAGAGAATAGAAGGAGCTCAAAAGCCTAGGTCCTTTTTACATTTCTAAGAGAGGCAAACTTCCTCAAGGATGTGGGGAAATCCCAGACCCCAGATAAGCAACCTAACACATTTTGGAGTGTAACAAAAGGCCAGGGGGTCTGTGCTGGAGACAGAGCAGGTCATCTACACATCAAGAGACCTGCCCCTGAGATCTAGTTGGGTCAGAAGACTGGCTATAAAATATTCTGTGTCCAGGAACTGTCGCTGACTTTGTTTCAGGCCACCCCCCTATATTATACGGCTGTCAAGTGGCTTCTCTATTTCTGTCTTTGTAATAATAAACTCACTTAAGTTTTCAGCAAGAGTTTGGACTAGTTTATATTTATCCTACTTCAGGACAAGGACCCACGGCTATGGGAACAGGTTCCTGGAGCCTAACAGAGGTCCCTGGGAACAGTTCCCCCAGAGTAACAGTAATCATTTTGCATTGGGTTCAGGAAGTTCTCTTATCACTTATGAAGCCTTGCTCTCAAAGGCAACCACATTACCACAGCCCTATTTTACCCAGGGCTAAGACAATTCGACAACTTGACCCTCTCTAGCCTCCCTCTTTCACATGAAAGGAGTAAAGGAAAGGGTTTCTAAACATTTTTGAGGGAAGAGCTCGCTAAAAGATTTGATATTTGATCATAAGATTATACAGGCCATTTCACCTCCACAGTACCTTCCCACCTTATTAATCCTCAGTTGTATACTATAGATGTTATGTCTGCTCATATGTTCTAGATTAAAGTACTGCTGCAGTAAGTCTTGAGTTTAGGATATATAATTCTTTCTATTTCATTCTTTTCCAAGACTGTTTTGGCTAATCTTTTTATTCCCAAATGCATTTTAGTGTTATCTCGTCAATTTTTGTCAAAATGATGGCCAAGAGTTTGATAAAGCTGGCATCAGATCTTTAAGTCAATTTGTGGTATATATCAATATTAACTCTTCTTATCCATGATGATGAAATGTTTTTAACGAGTGCTACAATTTTTCAACGGTTTTTTAGTTTTCAGTCTATAAGACTTACCTTTGTTTTGTTAAATTTATTCCTAAGCATTTTGTTCTTTATGAGGCTACTGCAAATTGAATTACTCTCTTTATTTTCAGTTTGCACATTTCTAGTGCATAAATACAATTGATTTTGTGTATTAATTTTGTGTTCTATAAACTTACTGAAGTATTTTATAGTTCTCATATTTTAAAATTTCAAATTATTTATATATATGATAATATTATCTGCAAATAGTGTCTTATACCTTCCCTGACAATTTAGTTGTTATTTATTCTATTTTTCTGATTAAATGTCCTTGCTATAACTTCCAATAAAATATTGAATAGAATTATCAATAACAGATTTTGTTGCCCTATTTCTAAAATTGGGCAAAAATCATCTAGTCTTTCAACATTAAGCATATTATCTTTGAGGTGTTCATTGAGGTTCTTTTCCAGGTTGACCATATCCCGTTATATTCCTACTTATTTTTCCTTCTTTTTTAGAGTCATAAACAGGGTCTGCATGTTGTTACATAACCTTTCTAAATCTATTTAGATTATGTGTGCTTTTTCTTTTTACTCTATAAAGATAGTGTAATTCATTGATTGTTTTTGTACATTGAATTTAATTTATTTTGCAGTACAGAGAATTGAATCCAGGGGTACTCTATCAATGAGCTCTATTTCTAGCCCTTCTTATTTTTTATTTTGGGATGTGTCTCACTAGGTTGCCAAGGATGGCCTTGAACTTGTGATCCTCCTGCTTTAGCCTCTGGAATCACTGAGATTAGAGGTGTGTGCCACTGTGAGCATTTTTAAATTGCATATAATAATTGTACATATTTATGGGCTACACTATGATAATTTGATACATGTATACAATGTGTAATAGTCAAATCAGGGTAATTAGCATTTCCTTCTCCTTAAATATGTATTATTTCTTGGTATTAGGAATCTTCAAAGTCCTCTCTTCTTGTTCTTCATAAAATATAAAATAAGTTGTGCACTTTAGTTCTCATGCATGCTATAGAACATTAGAGATTATTCCTTTTTTTTTTTTTTTTGTCTTTTTGTACTGGGGATCAAACCCAGGGTGGTGCACTTGCCAAGAAAGCGCTTTGCCACTGAGCTACATCCCAGCCCAGAGATTATTTATTCTATGTAATTAAATTTTGGTTGGTACCTGTCAGCCATCCTCTCTTTTTTTCAATTCATTCTTTTACTATTATTCTCTAGTAATCAGTATTGTATTGTCTTCTATGACATAAGTTATTTCAGCATTGACAAAGGAGAAAAGGCAATATTTATCTTTTTGTGTTTGGCTTACTTTGCTTAATATATTATGTTTTAGTTCCATCCATGTTACCACAAAAATGGCATTTTATTCTCTTAGGTGAATAACATTCCAGAGTGTATATATACTGCATTTATTTATCTATTCATCCATCAATGGACATCTAAGTGGATTTAATATTTTGACTATTGAGAATAGTGCTACAATAAACAAAGGTGTGTAGGTGTCTATGTGTGTGTGTGACTTGAGATTGAACTCAGGGGCTTTCTGTCTCCAAGTTACACACCCAGCCCTTTTTCTTTCTTATTTTGAAACATGGTCTCACCAGGTTGTTGAAAATCTCAGTACATTATTGAGGCTGTTCTTGAACCTGTGATCCTCCTGTCTCAGACTCCCAACTACTGGGATTACAGGCATGGGCCATCACACCTGGGTGTGTAGTTTTTTTACATATAATGCTTGAATTTCCTTTGTATATACATCTAGGAATGTGATAAGTGAATTATATGATAGTTATTTATTTTGAGGCACTCTAGTTAAAAATGAATAAATTATTTGAATTTTTAAAAAATGATATACACATACTAGATGGCCTATAGTATATGAAAAAGTGTTCAACATCACTTGATCATCAGAACAATATAAGCCAAATCAAACAATAATGAGATATAATTTCACCCCAATTAGAATGACTATAATCAGAAGGCCAAAAAAAAAAAAAAGACAAATGAGTGGGGAATGTTGATGTATGCCTATAATTCTAGTATGGGGAAGGCTGAGACAGTAGGATCACAGATTCAAGGTAAGTTACTAAAACCCTATTTCACAATAAAAAGTAGAATAGGGAGAGCTTGGGACATAGTTCAGAGGTGGGATGCCTGTGAATTCAATCCTCACTAATACACACACACTACACATTACATACACATACACATGCACACACACACACACACACGCGCGCGCGCACACACGCACACACACACACGAGAGAATGAGTGCTGGGAGTAGCTCACTGGAAAGAGCACTTGCCCCAAGTTCAATTTCTGCCACTGAGAAACAAGAACAATAACAAAATTGAAATTGAGGGGCAATTATTTATTATTTTGGGGGCTCCTGGGGATGGAACCCAAAAGCATTCTACCTCTGAGCTACAACCCCGGCCCTATTCTTTTATTCTGTATTTTGAAACAGAGTCTCACTGAGTTGCAAAGGGCCTTACTAAGTAGCTGGGGCTGTCCCAAAACTGTGATCCTCCTGCCTCAGCCTCCCAAATTCTGGGATTACAAGCATGAGCCACCATGCACGGCTAAAATCAATTTTAATTATAATGGTTCAATGTCATTAAGAGCTTTGTGTATTATAACTGGGGCATCCTTGAAGCTTAGCCCCAAATCCAGGTGAAAGCCAGTAGCCTGTCTTCTACCAGAAAGACAGCACTGGGCTGTTGTTCCTTTAAAGCTTTGTTCCCAAAAGAGACATCGAAGTTTAATTCATCTAATGATTCCATGGAAAGTCCCATTTACTATGTCATTTTTGTTTGACTTGATTTAGAGTCAATTGATAAATATCACGACTTCTTGAGGCGATAAAAATATAGGAGAAACAATAGTCTAAAGAAATTTAAAAGGAAAAACTTGGAAATAAGATGTCCAAGAAAGCTTTGATGACATTTAACATACACCTATAAATAGGAAAACTGTGTGTATGTGTAAGGCTATATCAATGTCCATGGTCACACACATTCAGGAAAAACCTGAGAAAGTCCTACGCTCTCATATGTGGTTGAACGTGAAGATTCCCATAAGCAGACATCTAAGACTAAGGCAGAAATCTAACTATTGGTGACTGCCTGGTCAACTGTAGAATGCATGCCTTAATATGCACAGAAATTCCTCAGTGAAGACGGACAGATTTTATTGGTCTCAGGTTATTGCGGAAATATTTGTCCAATTATTATTTGTGAAATAAGTTTACCAAGAAATAGACTTCAAACCAATGGGTTCAGTGGTACATTCCTATAATCTCAGTACTTGGAGGCTGAGGCAGGAGGATTGCAGGTTCGAAGCCAGCCTCAGCAACTTAGTGAGACTCTTAGCAACCTAGTGAGACTTTCTTTTAAAATTACAAATAAAATAGGTCTGGGTTGTAGCCCAGAGGCAGAAAGAAGGTCTTTAGGTTTAATCTCCAGCATACCACCCCCCCACACACACAAACTTCAGTGGCCACACACATGTACAAAGTGTAGAATTGAAAGAATTTATATGAAAAATTTACTAAATGTCATCATTATCATGAACAACAACAAACTCTGTCAAATAGCCACAATAACAGACCTTGGAGATGAGAGAGAATCTGATCTTCAAACTTGTCATATCATTTAAAATGTCCAATTTTAAACCAAAAATTGTTATACAAACAAAGGAAAAATGTACAGCCCGAAGGGAAAGCAGCAATCAACAAAACTATGCCTAAGTAAACTATAAGAATAGACAGACTTTAACTCATCTCTTTTATATAGGTCAAAATGAATAAAAGGGATATAAGACTGATTTCTCACTGAACAGACAATATCAACAAAGACATGTGAATTCTAGCTTTCTGTGAGAGATAATGGGGATTGAACCCAGAGGCATTCTTTCTTTGGGCTACCTACCCAACCATTCTTATTTTTAATTTTGGAACAGGGTCTCACAAGTTCCTGAGGGTTCCCTAATTGCTCAGGTTGCCCTCAAACCTGCAATCCTTCTGCCTCAGCCTTTCAACTACTGGGGTTACAGGCTTGTGCCACTGAGCCTGGCAAGATATATGAATTATATAACAGAATAAAATAGAAACTCTAAAGTTGAAAAGTACAATAATTAAAATGTTGTATAGCAGATCTGATCGGGGAGAGGAAAGAATCTCCAACTTGAAAATAGATCAGCAGAGATTATTCAGTCTAAAAAAAGTGTAACAAAAAGAACAGAACTTTAGAGTTCTATGTGAGATCATCAAGTTTACTTTCTCTGCCAGAAGTGGTGATGGAGATATGAAAAGAAGTAATGAATAATAATAGCTCAAAATTTTCCAAATTTGACAAAAAGCGTAAATCTAAAAATCCCCAAAGCTCTACATCCATGCGGGGCAAAATGAGGTCGTGACTGACTAAGCCACACTATAATCAGACTAATGAAAGTAAAATATGAAGAATCTTCTAAAGAACAAGAGAAAGTGACTTGCTATGAAGGGATCCTAATAGGTTGACAGGTGATTTTTTATTATAAACCATGAAGAACAAAATGTAGAAGTATGATATATTAAAATACTAGAAGAAAAACTGTCAACCAAGAACTCTATCTAGAAAAAGACTCTTGGACAATAAAAGATAAGCTAAGAAATTCTTAGATAAATAAGAACCAAAAGAATTCATGATTACTAGCCGGGCGTGGTGGCTTGAGAGGCTGGTTCGAAGCCAGCCTCGGCTACTTAGTGAGACCCTGTTTCCAAATAAAATATAAAAAAGATCTGGAAGTATAGCCCAGAGGTAGAAAGCCTCTGGGTTCCACCCCCAGTACCACCAAAAAAAAAAAAAAAAAAAAAAAAAAAAAAAAAAAAAAAAAAGAATTCATGATTACCAAATCTGCCTGGAAAGAAATGCTAATAGGAGTGCTTCACAGTGAAATGAAATAGCATTAGAAGGTAACTTCAAGCCATACAAAGAAGTGAGGGGAACTGGTAAAGGTAACTACTGTGTAAATATGAAAGTCCACTAGGTATATTTTTGTTAGAATATTTTCATCCTATATGATATCGTAGAAGCACCAAAATCACTGATTATAAATATGTGTTAGTTATCACACAATGCACAAAGGTTTAATTTGTGTGGCAATAATATAGGATAGAGGGGAGAGTAAATGGAGTCATATAATCGTGAATGTTTTGGATAATATTGAAAATAATTTGGTATTAATTAAAATAATTTTGTGTTAAAATATTAGTTGTAATTAGGGCAATTGGTAATAAAGTAAGTTAATATAATAAACAACTAAAGTATTAATGTTATGTTAGAAAAATATTTGTATAAGAACAAAGAAGTCAGTAATATAGAATTAAAACACAAGTGACATGATAAAAGTAAAAAATGGAATATTGAAATCCTGCATTATCATAAGGATATAACATACAGTGAATGAATTTTTCAACTAAAGACAGATGAAAGGATTGATTAATGAATTATCGAACACTGTGCTTTATATGAAAGATTCACTTTAGAATAAAATATAAATCAATGAAAACTAAAATATTGAATAAAAGATATAATGAAGAGTAACTGAAAAGTATTTGTATTGACTTTATTAATGTAAGATAAAACTAAACTTTAGGACATTTCTTAGGCATCAAGAAATGCATTTTTTAATGAAGTCAGCCAAGCTCTGAGGAAGAAACAATTGCACATGTATATACTTGGGTGTGTGTATACATATAGCTAACAATCAAGAGCCAAACACATGAAAAAAACACTGAAAGAGTTGAGAATTGAGGGAATTAATACACAACAATAAGATTTGGGGATCTCAATATTCCACTCTTGATTATGAAAAGAACAACAAGAAAGAAGACCAATAAGAAAGTAGATGACATGGACACCATAAAACATATGTCATCTCATAAAAAGATTTTAATTTTTTTTTTGTGTGTGGGTCTGAGGATGGAACCCAGGGGCTTTCAACCTCCGAGCTACACACCCTTCCCTATTTTTATTCTTTATTTTGAAACAGGGTCTCACAAAGTTGTGGATGGCCTCACTAAGTAGCTGAGGCTGGCCACGAATCTGTATCGTCCTGTCTCAGCCTCTGGGATGCTGGGATTACAAGCGTGCGCCACCACGCCCCGCTTGTTTTTTATAAAAATGAAAATGATAAAAGTGTATTCTCTGACTGCAATGCTATGAAATGCAAAATCAATTATGAAGGATATTTTGGGAAACTCACAGATAGGTTAAAATTTAATTGCTAAATAAATATTGAAAAAGAAAAGAACAATTTTCAAGAGAAATATTTTGAGGAAAGCAGAAAAAAAAAACCAAAGCACAAATTGCAATAACTTGTGCAATGCAGAAAAAATGCAGCTTCAAAATAAGAGAATAAAAATGACTGGAGATGGATCTCAGAGGCAGAATGCTTCTGAATCCAATTCCCAGTAACAAAAATAAAAAATGAAAAATACAAATATAAAAGGTCTGGGTGTATAGCTCAGAGTTAGAATGTCACTGATTCAATTTCCTATTCCCATTGCCATTGGTTCAAATACCCCCCCCTCCAAAAAAAAAAAAAGATTCCAGAATATACAGCAGATGAGTGACCTAGTTAAGAGACAATGTTGGGGGGGTGTTGAAATAAGTTTATATCCAAACTACAGAGTCAATGTAAGACTGCTGAATTGGATTTTAGAAAGACTGTACTACCTAGCTGAAAGAGGGGGATCACAAGTTTAAAGCCAGATTCAGCAAATAAGCCAGACTCTGTATTCAAATAAGAAATAAAAAAAGGAGTTGGAGTGCAGCTGAAATGTATAATGCTCTTGGGTTTAATCTCTATTACCAAAAAAGAAAGAACATACTGTATACAGGGCAAGGACACTAACCTGATCTAGTTAAGAAAAAAATGTCCAAATAAGTTTATATCAGTAAAGTGGAGCTAAATTCAGAATGTGGAAATGGATATTTACTTTTTTATTGGTACTAGTCGTTGAAGCCTGAGGCACTGCATTTCATAAGTATAACCTCAGCACTTTATAGATTTTTTATTTTTTTTTTGGTAACTAGATCTCCATACGTGTCTAAGGCTAGTCTATAACCTGTTATAGACCCCGGGCTCTCAAATACTGGGGTACAGGCATGCTCCACTGTACCTGGCTGCTATTAGATTTACTTTTCATGTTTTTATAACTCATTAATTTTTTTTAATTTTTTATTGGTGCACGGTAGTCATACATCTTAATAGGGTACAAGATGGTGGAGACATACATGCACACATCACCCAATTAGCCCTTCCCCAGTTCCCCCCTCATTGTCCCCTCATTCCCCTTTCTCATGTTTGGCTTAGTGATTGACATTGATATGTCTGTTGATGTACATCACGTGCATTAGGGAATTTCCCTCTTTGCCCCCTCCCATCCCCTCAGTTAGGTCGCCTTATTTGCTCATCTCTAGTATCTCCTTCTTCATCTAGAGTTCCTCCTATGACCCATTTTCTCCCTAGCTCTCACATATTAGGGAGAACATCTAATTTGTTATTTTTGTGTGATTGACTAATGTCTCCTAGCATACAGTTCTAAGCCAGGATTTGTGATGCAATTCTGGAGTACAGTACTTGGGAGGCTGCTATTGGAGGATGGCAGGTTGGAGGCCTCAGAAAGTTAGTGAAAAGGAACTGAGGAGGAAGCTTGGCATTAAGAAGCACCTGGGACAAAATCTCATTTAAAAAAAAGAAAAGAAAAAAAAAAAAGATAGTTCTGAGGTTGTTGCTTAGAGTTAGAAGGGCCAAGGAGAGCACGGTGGCACACATTTGTAATCCCAGCATTTGGGAGGCTGAGACAGTAGGAATGCGGTTTTGAGGGCAACCTCAGCAATGTGGCAAGGCTGTCATCAATCTAGTGAGTCCCTGTTTCCAAACAAACAAAAAATAAAAAGAGCTACGTCTGTAGCTTGGAGGTAGAATGCTCCCAGATTCGATCGCCAGTACTACAAAAGAACAAAAATCTCATGGGAAGAGTAAATCTTAAAACATTGCATGACATGATCCTATTTTTATACTTTTATTGGTGTATTATAGTTTCACATCATAATGTAGTTCAAATGTTATTAAAATTACAACTTTTTCTTATAATACTAGATTAATACAAAGTCTCCAACTGTGAAAGCCATTGTCCTGTTTCATTGAAACCATTTGATCATATTACACTTTATATAATTAAGAGAGCTCATGTTACGATGGTTCCTTAAAATAAAAAAAATATTATTATAACATAGGTTTGTAATGATCAAAAGCATGAAAAGCAGTGAGAGAAGGACCTTACCAAATGTTAGCTATTTTCTTTCCATAGCATGTGAGATTCATTTCTTTTCCTGTACTGAGGACCAAATCCAGTGACATTATACCTTTGATCCATACCCCTAACTCCTTTTATTTTTTAATTTAGAGACAGGTTCTGGCTAAGTTGCTGAGGCTAGCTTTGAACCTGTGATCCTCTTGTCTCAGACTTCCAAGTACTGGGTTACCAGCATGTGCCACTACGCCTGGCTACATGGGAGCTTCTTATAGCAAAAAAAAAAATTTTTTTAATTGATTATTAATTCACTGTCTTCTCCTCAGTGCCCAGAAATTTTAAGCGCATATGAGACATAGATAATGTTCATTAAAAAATGATGTTCACTGAGTGAAGGCACTAGAAGTAGCCTTAACGTCCTCTGTATTGTCAAGTCTCACCAAGTATTTCAAGAAAGGTTGATTGCTGAGTATGGAGGAACATTCCTCTAATTCCAGTTACTTGGGAGGCTGAGATGGAGAGCTCAGATTTGAGGCCAGCCTCAACAATTTAGTGAGACCCTAAGCAAATTACTGATATTGTTTCAAACTAAAAATAAGGCTGGGAGTGTGGCTTAGAGTTAGATCACCCCTGGGTTTAATCCCCAATACCAAAAAAAGTTTAACTAATGTTAATTGAATTTTTCAATATAGTTACTAAAAGATTTGCACTTCTAAAACAAAGCCGCTGTTTACTGACTTGACTTGGTCTTAACAATCAAAAAGAATGGAGTTTCTGTGGTTAACATAAGCATGGTTACGAAAGGCCTTGAAGTCTTGGGAATCAGAATATGATACTGGTTTTTTTCTTCTGATACTTCCTGGGCTGTAACTCTGGAGTGATTAAAAATGTGGCTTTACCTACACTGTCAAACTGGTTACCTCCTCTGTTTAACTGTACTAAAAAAATCACAAACAATAACAACTTTCCTTCTTCCACTCATTTCAACTAGAGATTATATGTTTCACCCAAGATAACATTACCCTGAGCCTGCCATGCACATGATTAACATTGTGGTGTTCAGTGTCCCAAGGGAGCAAGTTTTAGTAGTGGCTTAGTAATTTCACATCAACAAAATAGAAATACTAAGCCATTGTCCTTTGAGCAGTGAGGAGAATGACAGAAAATGTCAAAGATAAGTACCTCGATTGGGAATGGCGTTGCTTTTAGTTTTAATATGAGGCATAAATCTGCTGAATAGAGAAACACCCACCAGTGTACAATAAGTGAATTTTGACAGAACAAATTGGTTTTCTCTCAATCATTGACACTGAATTACCTAAAAGAACAGCAGCACGGTTGCTCAGCAAAGGATCAGAATGGCTTAGTGTTTCCAGCAATCAAATAGACTCTGTCTAAAGTCTGGGAGCTTGAGGCAGAAACACAATGGAATGTGATTACTTGCTCTCTTCCTGATCAAAGGTGCCTGCTCTTTTGACTTCTTTATTGTCATCTAATATCACATCTTTGATACAGGATTAATATTCTCAACAAATCGCAGTGAGACCTTTTGGTTTAATACGATTTTTTTAAACATCTGTTCATTTTTTTCTGTACTTTGACAAAATTTCATATATGTGATCTGGACGTGGAGCAAAGAATCTTGCATATAGTAGGCATTTGGGAGCGGCATAGTATCATTGAAAGGGCAGTGAAGTAACCCCTGTTACACAATGATTATATGTCTCTAGACAAGACATTGTGACACTTACTAAACATTTCTGTCTCACCTGTAACATGGACCTTATATTTTCTTTACTGGATCGATGTAAGAGAACTGTGAGAAAATGTATTGGAAAGTACTTTGAGGAATGTAAGAAAGAAATAACATTAAATAGTAAGTACTTATTATTATCAAGTTAATTTGATTTATTTTCCAATTCTAAAACTGAACTTTATAAAATAACTTGGATATTTATAATTCAAAATAATCACTTATGTGTTCAAGATAATTTAAATGCATTAAATTTTGTATTAATGATAATTTAAATACAGATATTTTAGATTTTTACTTGAAAATTATTTTATACATTTGGAAAAATTTAAAAAAGATTAGAGATTTCCTATATACTCTTTCTCTGCTTTCTCCTAAGATTAACAATCCATATCACCATAGCACACTTACAAAAACCAGTACATTTAATCTGGCACAATACTATTAACTATTATAAAGAGCTGATTTGAATTTTGCCAATTTTCTTATTAATATTTTTATCTACTCCAAGACTCATTTTTAAATTATATTGTTTATTGGTCGTTGTGTCTTTTTAGTCTCTTTTAATCAGTCCCTTGTTCTTTATTATTGTCTTTTATAACTTGACACTTGAAGAGGAGTATTGGTTATGGATTTTGTATAGTGCCTTTCTATATGAATATGTCTGGGATCTTTTTAAAATGTTTAAATGCTAATATATTTCTGGTAAGAGGCCACAATCACATCCCAGCAAAACTGTTCTTATGGTTCTTCAATTTGGGACCAGTTCATTTCTTTTAATCTCACAACTCAGGCTCAAGAAATCTCTGCATGCCCTTCCTTCCTTCTTTCCTTCCTTCCTTCCTTCCTTCCTTCCTTCCTTTTTTCTTTCATTCTCCTTTTTCATTGTAATGTTGGCAACAGTGTTTTTTCCAGCTGTTTCCTCACATGTATATTAGAAACTCACAAAGATTTTTTTCTCCTGGAGTTTGTGTTCTCTTTTATGTAAGTCCTTGTTTTCTAAATTTTTATAATTAGAGTATATTTAGTCTTTAGTCTTTTAGGCAGTAGTTTTACATCAACTCAAGGCCCCATCACTATCTCTGCTCTGGGAGTTTCTTGATCTGATTTTTCTTAATCTGATTTTGCTTGCCACAAAGACTTTCCAGTAGAACAAAAATGTAAGCAATTATGTACTAGGATTTTATGATTTTATGCATTTGACATTTATTTATTTATTTATTTATTTATTTATGATACTGGGCGTGGAACCCAGAGGCTTTCTACTTCTGGGCTATACTACCAGACCCATTTTATATTTTATTTGGAAACAGGATCTCACTAATTTGCTGAGAGCCTCACTAAGTAGCAGAGGCTGCCTTTGAACCTGCGCGATCCTCCTGTCTCAGCCTCCCAAGCGCAGGGGTTACAAGCGTGCACACCACGCCTGGCTATAGTTATTTTTAAGTTTGGATATTCTCTTTCTTAAGGTTTTGCTAAGTGTATATTCTTTAAAAACATTTATTGTTATTTTCCTTACTTCTTGTTCTTTATGGCTATAGGAGATAGTCTTGCATTCAACACCCAAAAGCCCACTTTACCTCTCTCTCTCTCTCTCTCTCTCTCTCTCTCTCTCTCTCTCTCTCTCTCTCTCTCTCTCTCCACATACATATATCGTACTGTCTTTTCACACAAATTGTAACCTATTAATCTCTCAAGGGTATGTCGTGTTTCTCATATAACAATTTTGTAAGAAGTGCTGTGGAGATAAGCAATATCATGCAGAATGACTTAACATTTTCCTACATAGCGTCTCGTGTGTCTTGAGAATGTTTGCAGCTGTTGAACTGTATTCTTAGTATAAATTTGGAAATTAAGGTTTTGCTTAACTTAATAGGAGATTAATGTAAGATACCTACATTTTATTTTAATGGCAATCATGGAAGGGAAAGGAAAACGGGACTTTATAGTAGTTTAATTATCAACTGTAAAGTACTAATGACCTTTAACTTCTGAATTAGAAAAGTACAGACTAGTCAACTTTTGGATACACATATAATTTTGTGAAGAATTAAATTTAATTTTAGAAATTCATCAAAATATTTGAACTCAAATAGAATGCATTAGCACATGTGCAAAAATAAGGGTGAATATATCAAAAAAGGAATAAGAGAGACAGAAAGAAAGCAATTTAGAAAGACAATGAATGTTTTTTAATGTGAAAGAGAAAAATAAAATGGAGGAAATGAAGTAGTAATGAAAGAGAAATAAATCTGGGCTTGCCCTTCTATCTTTACATAGTAGATACCTATTAGCTACGCTGTCGGCATTTCCCCTTTGACCTCTGATCAGGGATTCTATTCCAGATGATGTAGTTGTGCCTGCTTTCATCTCTTGCACCTTTCCCACCACAGGAATAGACATAAGATGATTGCACATATCCTGTCCGTTTTCTACAGTGTAAATTTTCTTTGAGAAGTTGTTAGGGATGGGTACGTGTGTGTGGGTGGTGGGGTGGGGTTAGTATCCGTGCTCACCTTTTCACCAGACATCATTATGCAATCAAAATTTAAAGTTATGGAGAAAAGGAGAGCCCAGAAGGAATTCTCTGAATCCCTGTTTTTGCCTTTGAACTCCTTCAAATGATTTGAAGCAATAATCTGCCCAGTCCTCTTCTCCTTCACTCTATTTGAGTTAACTTGCACCACTCAGAGTGAAGAGAATAATTTTTTATGTATGCTCATTATCAGTTCGCAAGATAGTATTTTGTTGTGAAAAAATAAGGTCAAATTTGTAAAGAATGATTTCTGAAAATTCTCTGAAAACTAGCTAATTATTTCATATTTCCTAAATGATATTTCAGTGCTCCTTGAAAATGGCTCCTTATACCCAACCTTGGAATTCTAAGAGCTAAGGAAACAAGGACGCATAAAATGGTGGAGATGGAAAAGACCCCAAGTCTCACTGTACAAACTTACCTCATTTTCTCTCCAATTTGAAAAATTAGAACCCCAAACATAAAAACAAAAGAATATCAAAAAGTAGATAATATTAAAAATAAAGAACAAAGATCCAGGTAATATGCATTTGATTAATCTGATTTTTTTTGAATGTTTTGAAAACCAGGTTCTTCAGTAGGCTACTAAACATACTTGACTTCCCGGTTTATATACTTCTGGAAGTAAGTTGATAAGATAATATCGTATTTGATATTTTTTGTTTACTGGAGATGGAACCCAGGGACATTCTACCTCCGAGATATACCACCAGCCATATTTTATTCTTCTATTTTGACACAGGGTCTCACTAACTTGCAGATGGCTTCACTAAGTTGCTGAGGCTGGCCACGAACCTGTGATCTTTCTGTCTCAGCCTCCCATGTACTTATGAGGTACTTGTTCACATATTTCCCTGTCATTATTAGGCCATTTAATTATCAGTGATGCTATTTAGTCAATTGTTTACCTTCACGATTTCTAGTTCCTGTGTAACCTAGAATCATGAGAGTGTTTTGTCTTCTTACAGAAAAATCATTCTTTAGAATTTCATTTTTTAAGTTTACGCTACACTTTTTATTTGTATTTGTCCATGGTATGAGGTAGTTTTATGGTGTTTAAGGTGAGAAGAATATCTAACTGATTTAGTAGCATTTATTAAAAGTGATTATTTTTCTCCCTCTGCACTGGAGGAAAACTTCTTAAAGCCAGTGGCTACTGGTTGTCAAATTCCAAATTAACAGATGTATTCATTTAGCTCCATTTTAGTGCTATTCCATTACATTTTGCCTTTCATTATTACTTTTGAAAATTCATGTGCTTTATTGTTTTTTTTTTTCCTTTGCTATGTGTCTTTTTATTATTTCTACTTTTAAGATATCACCATTTGGCATTGTTTCAGCTGTTTATGAACATGGGTATAGATTTATTCTTTTTTGTAATTCTCTTTCAGACAATTGATGTTGAATCTTGGCCTTGATATCTTTCATCACTTTTGAAACATTCTAAGATAGTATTTAAATATAGTTTGGTTCTATTTTCTCTACTCTCTTCATGTTCCATATATTTCCGAATTTCTTAAATGTGTTAAATTCTTTTTGCTTCCTGTGCTATTACCTTAGTATCTTTATTCCCTTATTCCCCAGGCTATTGTTATTTTCTTATGCCATAGGTATTTTATAAAACTGAATTTTTAATTTTCTTGGTTATATTTTTACTCTTATGATTCCCATGTTTCTCTTTTTTTGGACATTTTAGGCTCTGATGAAATTTTCATTCTTCTATTTTCATGAGCGGATTAATTATAAATGTTTTAATGTTCATATTTAATACCCTAATTTATCAAGCAAGTATTCTTATTTTACTTTTTCTTCCTTGGATTTTTAATAATTAAGCCTGTTTCTTAGCATACCTGAGAATATGTAATTGAATATTGGTAAAAGAAAATATGAAGGCATTGACTAACTTTATCTCCAACTAAGGAAGTTTATTTTTTTCTGACAGGCAGAGTACTACAAGATAAATTTGATCCAATGACAGGAACTAGGATATTAAATTTTTTTTCTCCAGTTTTCTGTACTTCTAGTGTTATCCTTCTTGTGATTTTAAATAAAAATCCCAAATGTTTACCTTTGTCATTTTACTTGAGTGGGCCCGAACTCTAATCTCCTACTTAGCACCAAGGGAGTGTTGAAATCTTTGTTCAGAATTTTATCATACCAATTACTATTTAAGAGATTTTTTTATGGAAATACTTTCCTATGTATAAGCAGTTTGTTAGGTGACAATAATTTGTAAGGAAGATTCCAAGCAGGATTTCAAAATCACTTCTCTGCCTCACACTCTTTTCCTTCGTATGTGGTTTCCTTATGATTTCTGTGTTGTAAGTTCTTCATCCAAGCCAAGAGAATCTGCTGCAAATTCCCCGCAGCTGCTTTCTGTTCTCTCTTTATTCCTCCTGATGAAAATTGACAAATTCCCCAAAGTAAAACACAGACTAATCGAACACCTACCACATAGTTGCCAAAGTGATCTACTTAAAGGAAAGATCACATCACTTCTCCTGCTTAAATCCTTCGAATCACTTTTAATTAGAACTAGAAAAAAAAATCTATGTCAGAAGCATGGGTCCTACTATAAATCTCTCGAGGAATACTTCCTCTCTCTTATTTACCATCTTTTAATCACACGGATATTGCATATTCGTAATACAAACACGTATTTTTAGAAGCACATTGACTGTAGTTTCCAAATGTATTAAGCTTTTTTCTCTTGAATGCTGCATAGTTTCTGGTTTTTTCATCTTGAAATATATTTCCCCTAGGTTTTTCTCCTGACTCCCTTTCTCTCATTATTATAGTTTTAAAATATTGCTTCCTCAGAGATCGCTTCCCAAGCTTCCTTAACAACATTGCCACCCCCACCCTACAATTTCTAGTACATTATCTTGTTTTACGTTGTGCATAAATTTATCTTGGCCAGAATTTACCCCATTGATCCGTCTGTGTGTTTAATGCCTATCTCCCCTGGATAGAATATAAATTCTTGGAGGGTGGTAAAGCTGTCAATTAAATTAGTTTGTAATAAGCCTACAATAAATATTTCATGGCGGACCAAGATAGCGCCTCAATTCGATGATGGCTTATTTAACAAAGTCCCTGAAAGAATTAGCTATTAGTTGAAGAAAACAATATTATAAATCTAAGTCAGATACATGCAAAATTAATTTCTGAAAGCTAAAAAAGTAAATGAAAACGTTATCACAATTTTAAAGAATACCGAATGCCTTCAGAATGGATATGAAAGAATATCTTAAGTAGACAGAAAATGTATAATTCATAAAAGAAAAGATGAACAGGTTTAACTGCATAAAATATTATATAAAATGTCAAAAGAGATTATAAAAAAGGTCAAAAGGGAAGGGTAGTTTATGAGAAAACGTTTGCAGTCCATATGAGTAGGCAAAATTTTAATATCCTTAGAATATTGAGGAGTTATAATTGATAAAAAGTAGACAATCAATAGACAAATCGAAAAAAATGCAAGGGTGGGTAATTTACAAAATAGCAAATTTAAACTTACAACAAATATATGAAAAGATTATCATACAGATTAGGAAGACAATAAAATAGTAATTAAAACATTAACAGACTCTTTCTTATTTCTCACATTAGCAAAAATACTTACAGTGAGCCTGCACCACTTTTACAAATAAAAATTATAAATTAATTTTAATCAGATAATTTTAAGATGTTTTCTATTCCTGAAAATTATTGTCCTTTTCTGCACCACTATTTGGGAAGAAATTAAGTTACTCAAACATTTTCTCCAAGTAGCTACTACATTTAAGGCACTAGGCTAGTTTTAAGTAACCATGGATATGGATTCAAAGGTGATAAATATGCAGGCAATTTCTATTTTCGTGGAAATAATGGAATGGTATAAACAAAAATTATAATTATATGGTATAGACAATACATACATTTCTATTATCTCAAATAAAAATTAAAACTGTCAGAAATATATTAAGGACAATTTACAATGCAGTCATAAAACAAAAAGAGTACAATTTTAAATACTCTGTTAGGCCCTTATTGTATCATTTTTAAACATTCTTGTTGCTATTGAATTTCCAGAAATACATCTGTATCATCTGGAAAAAGTTGAAAAACACTAACAACAAGAATGAATTAAGTATTCATTGTTAATATGTTGATGTGAAAGATATATTAAGAGCAAAAATTCCAATATTGCCAAATATTCTTATCAGATAAGCAGCTGCCCTTCTCACTGAAAAATCATAGCGTACATGCAATCAAATATTAATTGCAGGAAAATATTTTTTTTTCTGGTAATATCTTTGTGGGAAATAGGGAGGTTTAAGAGATTGAATTTCCAGTAGAACATTTTTACTGCATATAATTACTCTTATTAAATAAATGTTGAAGGCCGGGCGTGGTGGCGCACGCTTGTTATCCCCGCGCTTGGGAGGCGGAGACAGGAGGATCGCGCAGGTTCGAAGCCAGCCGCGCTGGCGTAAGAGACCCTGTTTCAAAAATATAAAATAGGTCTGGGAGTGTAGCCCGGAAGAAGAAGGGCCTCCAGGAACCCCAGTACCACCAAAAAAAAAATAAATAAATAAATAAATAAATAAATGTTGAATAATTAAAACTTGGCCCACTTTATTAAGGATCCATTGAAGAATCAATTGGGAACTTGTTTGAAATTTTGAACTGTATTTGATTTGTCCTTTCTGTATAGGATACAAAAACATGCATTTATGATATTTTTTTAGAAATATCAAGAAAAAATGAATAATAATCTCTAGTCTGGTCCAATCTACATATTTGCATAAATCCTGACCAAAATATATATCTTCCATTTCCCTGAAATTGTGTTTGAAGTTTTCACATAAATCAACCCTTCAGCTAGGGGTCTAACTGCCTTTGTTGACATGCTCACTTGCTAACTAAGAATAAAGTTATATTTCATCTACCATATTCTCAATGAATATGACGTAAAGTAATACATTTTGATGTCTGGAACGAAGTCAGAGAAGACCTCTGCAAATCATCGATGGTTTCCTTGAATGTCTAGATATTTGAGTGGGTTGGTTCTAAGCGTCTCACAGAGTAGTGTTCTTAGGATAAATTCACCCCTTTACATCTAGTTTTGCATAGAAATGTTTAATTTTGAGTTTTTTTATTGAAATACCCAGTGGCAAAATTGTTAGATCTCTCTTCCAACTTCTGGTCAGATATTGGGCATAATGATAACACTTGCTTTTAAAAGTAAACCGATTGAGAGTCTCACTTTCTTTTTCTTTTTGATACTGGAGATGGAACTCAGAAACATTCTACCTCTGAGCTACACCCCCAGCCCTCTTTTTTATTTTTATTTTAAACCAGGGTCTCACGGAGTTGCAAAGGACCTTACTAAGTAGCTGAGGCTGGCCGTGAACTGTGATCCTTCTGTTTCAAGCCTCCCAAATGCTGGGATTACATGTGTGCACCACTATGCCCAGCTCTCACTTTCTTTAAAAAGAACAAAGTAGTATATTTTGAGAAATAACTGAAGAAAATCCCATAAATAATTTCAACTTTACACAAAAGGTAGTTAAATAAACTGTTTGTACAACGTAGACAGTGGCCCAGATTAATCCATTTGCAATCAAGTCTCTACTAAACATACTAAATGATTTCTCTGAATCATATCCAAATATTAGACACAGGCTATAATGGAATGAGTTTCTTATGAGCTCTTTACATTCTGCACGGAAATGCAAAGGTCAGACTAATGTTTTATATTCTTTTGTTCTGTAATTGCATTAGCCTGGGCTTCCAATAACAAAAGGCCATAGCCTGGGTGAGTCAAACAGTACAAATTTATTTTCTCATACTTCTGGAGGTTAGGAAATCTGAGACCAAAGTGCTGGCTCATTCAGTTCCTTATGAGAGTTCTCTCTGGACTTCAGGCAGCTGACTTCTTGCTGTGCCTTCACATGGCAGAGAGAAAACTCTGATGTCCCTTATTTTCCTAATAAGGCCTCCATCTTATTAGATAAGAGCCCTATTCTTCTGACGTCAGTTAACCTTTACCTCATACATATCCTCTCCAATATACAGTGGCATTGGAGGATGAAGGCTTAAACCACTGAATTTTAAGGGACAGTACAAATATTCAGTTTATAACGACCATCAACGAGCAGTGTCCTCCCTTTCTTCCCACTGCAAAACCTTCTGACTCAAATACAAAAACCCATGTAAATTTCAGAATCCCACAACCAAAAATACAGTTAAAGAACCACCTTATTCCTTATCCTGGCAGGTTCAAAGGCAAGTTTCATCTTGGTAAATCATTGGTGAGTCACTGGGCATCAATTTCCACTTTTCTTTAAGATGGAAAACAGCTGGCTGGGTGAGATGGTACACTCCTCTAATCCCAGTACTTGGGAGGCTTTGGCAGGATGTTCCCAGGTTCGTGGCCAGTGCCTGGTAACTAAGGGAGACCCTGTTTCAACATAAAACAGGGTTGGTGATATAGCTTAGACATAGAGTATCCCTGGTTCAATCATCAGTAACACACACACACACACACACACACACACACACACACACTGCACGTATATTTTCTATCAAGACAACTTTTTAAATAAACTTTCATTAGAATGGAAGATAAGGTGACTTCATTACCTAGTGTTGATGCATATATAACCTAGTGAAAAATGAGCAGATGTGATAGGAACTGATAGAACATCCCCCAGTGCCAAAATATTTTAGTGAAGGAATAGACACTTGTCTGTCCAGCAGTTGCTGCTGAGAAGAGAACATTGATAATGTGCTGGCAATAGTAAGTGTTGCTGTCACTTGCAGCAGGCTTCTAGGAGAGAAGCCGATTTAAAGAAAATCATTCCCAATTACATGCAGCAAAATACTTTTCATAGCAGCGCACAGGGATTTAGCCGTGTGACTCATATTAATATTAATAGGCTTCATGCAGCAAAATCCCTATGCAGTGTTTTGTAAAAGTACCCTGGAGAGTTCACAAAGAGGCACAATTTTGCTTTATGTACATGATTTGACTACAAATATTCACAGTTATTGCAGTGATTTGTAAAAGAACAACAATGTTTAGGACTCGGATATTTTATCTTTGTTACATAAAGTGATATGCCTTCTGTCAGTGTTGACTAGATTGAAGGTTATGAGATAGCAGAAGTTCATATTTCCAAAAAAATGAATGATACAGATTTTGAATTTTAGGCGTAATATTTTTTATGTGAAGAAATGCCAATTAATGCTTGTCGTTTTTTACTGATATGTTAAGTGCAAAGCTTCCAACTGCAGTACTTAGGTAAGATGACATAATCAGATTATCTTCTGGGTCAAATATTTTAAACTAAAGGACATTAATAAAATTTTTACAAACTATACTGACAAACACGGGTGCACATAGAAACTAAATCATATGTCTCCTTACATGCAAGCTTCAATTGTGTATTCTAAGTTTGCATTTAAGGGAAGCACTTTTGGCAGTTCATTGGGTAAAGTTTTTTCAGTTGAACATGCAAGATTTGAGTGAATTGTTAATTTAATCAAAGTACATTTTCTTATACTTTGCCAATAATTTTTGCTTTGTTCTTGTTTTCTGCAACATAGCCTCGTCAAGGAAAATAATTTTATGCACCAAAGGCCTTAAGAGTTATTCGATAACATTTTTATAGCTATCAGACCAAAGATACTTAGTGGCTGGTTCTGCAAAATCATTCCTTCTACTTTACACAATTGCAGAGTTTGGTGAAAGACTTAGTTATGAAAGATACCACAAAGTGGTATGGCTTGGTTCCGTTCCTAGCCTTTTTAAGGAGCTTCCATAATGAGCTCCAAAGGAGTTTTACTAGTTTATAATCTCACCAACAGTCTATAAGACCTATAAGACTTCCCATTTCCCCCAAATCCTTGCCAGCATTGTATTGTTTGTACTGATGGTTTCTATTCTGACTATAGTTTGTTGAGATTTCCTTATAGTTACAGTACACCAATATATTGAAAAAGATTCAGGCTGGGTATGGTGGCTCATGCTTGTAATCCCAGTACTTGGGAAGCTGAGACAGGAGGATCTCACAGGTTCAAAGCCAGCCTCAGCTACTTAGTAAGACCCTGTTTTAAAATAAAATATAAAAATATAGGTATGGGAGTGTAGCCTGGAGGTAAAAAGCCTGTGGGTTCCATCCTCAGCACCACACACACACATACAAAGTAAAAATTCAGGTATGAAAACATAATTTACATGCTGATTTCATATTGCTAATAGAGGTTTTTACAGGGTGACAGGAGAGCGCAAACAAAAAAAACGGAAAGGAAGAAGATAAGACATTTGAATTGAATCTTTAAAACTTCATAGTAGTTAGCCAATTAGATAAAATGGGATTAGCATGGGAGAGAATTTTCAAAAATGAGAAAACTATGTAAGGCAGAGCTAGAAAGAGAATTCTGGATTCCAATTTTACATAATCTAAATATAGGAGGAGCATCCCTAATCTGAAAATTCAAAATCTGAAATGTTTCCAAATCCCAAACACTCTGAGTACAGACTTAACACCACAAATGGAAAATTCAACATCTGACCTTTTATGATTGCTCCAGTAAAAATGCAGGTGCACTAAAAACACTGTGTGAAATTACTTTCAGTCTATTGTATAAAGTGAACATGAAAAATGAATGGATTTCATGTTTAAATTTGAATCCTATTTCCAAGATATCTCATTATAAAAAAATTAAAATCTGAAACACTTCTGATCCCAAGTATTTTGGAGGTGTTCTCAACCTGTATTTGTGAGGCAGTTGAAAAATCAAGTTGGTTGTTTAATGTCTAAGCTATGTAGCCCAGAAACAGAAAACTTTCTTATATCATGCTGAAATGTAGAAATAAGTGACAATTAAAAATTGTGCCTTCCCTACTGCTGTTTCAAACTATACTTGCTTATGTTATCACTTATTTTTATTTTTTCTATAAAATATTTATTAATTTTTATATAAACAACACAAACTTTCCATTATAATATTAGGAGAATGTGCTTAATTATGTTTGATGTTTTACTTAAACTATCTCCTTATTTTAGTTGATCTACTCTATTCAACTTGAGATTGAAGGAGAGGCTACTTTTTTGCCTAATAGTTTATTTTCTATTCCTTTGGTTTTGTTTGAACTGATCCTTTTGTATGATACTTGTGTAGAATACAACTGCATTTATTATTTGACTTTATTTTCCACATAACTTTTATGCTACTTACTCTCAGAGGCAAACTTGTTCTAGGCAAACTTGAAATAACCAATCCATCATGGGATTTGTGTTTTAGGAAGCCAGAGCTTAGAAATGAGGAACAAAAGGTTAATATTCAAGTCATTTAAAACCCATTTACCCTTAATGGGAGGGTCCAGAAGATATAACTTTTACCACCACTTTGAGACATAGATTTAAGAAAGGAGTCCCAGCATCTTTTAAAGGCTCTGTAACCGCTTCATTCTATAAGCCTCACCTTACAAGGGAACCTCATTTGCTGGGCTTTAAAATGTAAATGAGAGGGGAATAGCTGGATCTCTACATGTGGCAGGGACGAACAGGTGACACTCTCCACCAAAGGTATGGCATGTATATTTTTCATAATGACCAGCAGCAGAAGAGAAGCTATACTCAGAATGGAAAGACTCATTTAGAAACATAGCTTCAGCTAGCAAATCGTGATGATCCTATAAGTAAAATAGAAAGCCTACTAAATTTTTACTTGGTCAGTATTAACAGAAAAGTTAAAGGTTAAGTGAAGAAGAGTCTAACTCAAATCAGAAAAATTGACACAATTTTGCCCCCCCCAATCAATTCCCAGATAACCGGTAAAACATTATTCTCAATCATTGCATTAATTATCCTTAATGCCTTGGTAAGCACTGAGCCTAACCTTTTACTGCTCAAGGGAAATCCCAGGTGGTTTGTAATTTGGTTAGACTGTGATGCAGCATGTGTGTTTGTAAGCATGTTTCTGGAAGAGATTGGTACGTGAGTCAGTGGACGGAATGGGGGGAAAATCTGCCTTTAGTCAGGCAGGCCCCATTTAGTGAGCTAGGTCCAGATAGAAGAAAAAGTGTAGTTTTGATTTACATCTCCCTGATGGCTAATGATGTTGAACATTTTTTCATGTATCTATTGGCCATTTGTATCTCTTCTTTTGTGAAGTGTCTATTCAATTCAGTTACGCACTTCTTGTGTTGTTTGTTTTGCTAGTGTATAGTGTTTTAAGCTCTTTGCATATTCTAGATATCTGCCCTCTATCAGAATGGTAACTGGTAAAGTTCTTCTCCCATTCTGTGAGCTTGCCCTTTAGATTTTTGATAGTTTCCTTTGATGAGCAGAAACTTTTTAGTTTGATGCCATCCCACTTGTTAATTCTTATTTTAATTTCATGTGCTTTGGAGGTCTTGTTGAGAAAGTTACTACCTGTGCCTATATGTTGGAGTATTGAACTTATGCCCTCCTCTAATAAATTCACAGTCTCTGGTCTGATTTCCAAATCTTTGATCCGTCTCAAATTGATTCCTGTGTACAGTGAGAGGTAAGAATTGAGTTTCATCTTTCTACAAATGGATAGCCAGTTCTCCCAGCACCATTTGTTGAAAAGGCTGTCTTTTCTCCAGCATATGAATTTGGCCTCTTTGTAAAAGATCAATTGACTATAAGTGTATGCATTTTTTCTGTATCTTCTATTCTGTTCCATTGGTCTGTGTGCCTGTTATTGTGCCAATACCATGCTGTTTTTACTACTCTGTAAAGTTATGCTCTGTAGCATAACTTGAAGTCAGGGACTGTGATGCCTCTTTCATGGTTCTTATTGCTGAGAATCACTTTGGCTATTCTGGGTCTTTTATTTCTCCATATGAAATTCCTGACTGATTTTGCTAGGTCTATCATTGGCATTTTTATAGCAATTGTATTGAATCTGTAGATTACTTGGCAGAATGGCCATTTTGATGATATTTGTTCTTCCTGTCCATGAGCAAGGGAGATTTTCCATCTTCCAAGGTCATCTTCAGCTTCTTTCTTTAATGTTTTATAGTTTTTATTTTAGAGGTCTTTTGTGTCTCTGGTTAGGTTTATTCCTAGGTATTTTATTGGTTTTGAGGCGAGAAGGGACATATGTTTTCTCCAATATGCCCAAGCTAGGGAGTATTAGGAATACGAGAGGGACTCCAGCAAAGTCAGAAAGGAGGGGTTTTGGAGGAAGAAGGCTGAAGTTAATTAATGGAAAAGCTGCATTAGAATAATATGTGTATACATGTGAATATAACATAGTTAACATGGACACTCAGTATTGGGAAGGAGAGAAAAGTGGAAGCTGGGTGAGGAAGGGCACCAAGTACCGTGTGAATATACGCCATGGTCAACATAATCCACATTATGATGTGAGACTACAGTGCACCAATAACATAAAAAATGGAAGGAAAAGGAAGAAGATGGGTAATTTCTATCTCTCTTCTGGAGCTGGAATATATTTTTTCCTACCTTTGAGTTCTAGAACTCTAGGTTCTTCAGCTTTTGGTTTCCAGGTCTCACATCAAAGCCTAATTAGCCTTCAAGCCTACGATTGAGAGTCACATTCTCAGCTTTCTTGATTCTAGGGCCTTCACTTTGAACTGAGCCACATGACCAGCTTTCCTAATCCAGCTTGCAAACAGCTTGGTGTAGGACTTCTCAGCCTACTTAATCAAGTAAGTCAATTTCCCTAATGAATCTTCTCTTTCTCTCTAGATAAATACATATACATATATATATATACACATACACTTGCATGTAAGTGTGTTTTATATTATATATATTCACCTGCTGTTATATCTATCTATCTATCTATCTATATATATATATATATATATATATTTGAAACATCTGTTTTAGTTATAGGAATACTATCATATACATATATATTATACATATACATATACTTGAAACATTAGGCTAATATGTAGTTAAGATGTGGTATGTGAGATAATAGAATAACATTATTCAGGATTAGAAAGAAGTGAGGGATCAGGCCATGGAAAAACATGGGGGGATCTTACATTAATATTGCTAAGTAAAAGAAGCCAATATGAAAAGATTACATAGTTTTTAATTTCAATAGGGCATCTATAAATTTTAAAAATATTGAGACTAAAAAGATAGATGTTGCCATGATTTAGGGAGTGGGGCAATAAACAGGCACAATAGATGAAATTTTCCAGCAGTAAAAGTATTGAGACATTGAAATGATTGGTCTGTATTGCTATGCATTTGTGAAAATACAGAATGTGCAACATCAAGAATAAACCCTAATGTAAACTGTAAACTTTGAGTGATAAAGATGTGTTGACATAGCTTCATAGATTGTAGCAGAAACGGGAGTAGGATTTTGCTAGTTGGGGAGGTTCTGCATGTATGGTGCTGGAGAGTAGGGGAATCCTTTGTTCCTTCCAATCAGTGTTGCTATGAAACTAAAGGTACTTTAAAAATAATCAGTGATACTTTATAAAGGAAGGCTCATAGGTTTGATATAAAATCATAACCATATCATAAAATCTAATTGTACTTTATAATTAGTTTACTCAGTTATCTTTTATTTGGGAAAATGTGCTAATCTATTGCAAGACATTATTGTTTTTTATTTTATTGCTACATTGTAAATATGCATCTTGATAAAGTTCAGGGTGAAAGAGGCATACTTACACATAAAATTCAAGGTGTAACCCAGTTCCCACCCCATTCCCTCTCCCTCCTCACCTTCCTGTGCTCAGTACAGTGATTGGATTTGATAAGGTTGTATATGTACATCATGTCCATTGAAGTGTTTCCCTCTTCAAGTTTAACTCCCCTCCCATCCCCCTCAGATCCCCTTCTTCCCTCCACAAAGGTTTCCCTTCTTTATCTGGAGTCCTTCCTGTGTCCCTATTTCTCCCTAGCTTCCACGTATGAGGTATAATATCTGAACCTTCACTATTTGTAACTGACTAATCTCACTTAGCACACAGTTCTCCAGTTCTATCCATTTGCCTGCAAATGGAATAATTTTGTTCTTCTTTATGGCTGAGTAGAATTCCATTGTGTGTATATACCATCATTTTGTAATCCATTCGTCTGTTGATGAACATCTTAACTTGTTGCATAATTTGGCAATTATGAATTGTGCAGATATAAAGATAGATACGCATACCTATGGTAGTCTGGTTTTAGTTCTTTAGGGTATATACATAGGTGTGGTATTGCTGGATCATATGATAGGTTTGTTTCCGTTCTTCTGCGAACCCTCCACACTGTTTTCCAAAGTGGTCGCACTAATTTGCAATCCCACCAACAATGTATCAGAGTTCCTACTTCATCACATCCTCATTATTATTTATTTTTATGCATTGTTAATGATTCTAATTGAGGTTAGGTAAAATTTTAGGGAAGTTTTGATTTGTATCTTTCTGATTTCTAATGATGTTGAATTCTTTTTCATACATTTATTGGCCATTTGTATTCCTTCTTTTGAAAAGTGTCTATTTAGCTCTCTTATCCTTTAATTGGATTATTTATTTATTTACTTATTTGTGGTGAGGTTTTTAAGTTCCTTGTAGATTCTAGATTTTAGTTCTTTTTTGGATGTTAAGTAAGTTTCTTGGTCAGAAACAATGCTGTATGGGATTCTATGATGATGGATAAGGTAAGTCCTCAAATAATAATTTTGGCAAGAAGCATTGCATTCGTTAAAAAATCTTTATTGATAGCAAATGTCCACTTCAGAATGCCAAAAATGTTGCCACTTCCATGATGGTAATGGTTCAACACAGCCAATAGACCAAGAGATACCTGACAATAACCGTGGAGAAAGATGCTATATCAGAGGTTCAGTGTTGGTCTCTGCTGCTGGTGAATTTGGCACATAACAATGTCCAAAGGCAGGTCAGCATTGGTGAGTGGAATTTCATGTTGCTGTTTCCTTGCATCCATGACCATTTTCTTTACAAGATCATTGAGGAATGACCTGGGTGCCTGGAAAAATATGCTGACTTTTATCCACATGACTGGTCATTCTATTCACTTGATTATTAAAATCCTTCTCTGCTAAAGTCAGCCTTGTATCACTATTCACATTGGACATAAATATCTTCAAGTTTTTGCCCATCCAGTGAGTTCTGATGACCTCTTTCCAAAATGTCTTTGTCACTAATTTTTTTAATCATGCTTCTTTCTAATTCCTGACCACATAGCCAAACTATTAGTTACAGATTATTAATAGGTTTTTGCTTACATATCTAGCAATTTCTCCTTGCAAGAAAATTGTACAACCAGGTATAATACCCAAAGTACTGCACACAGTGAATATTTCCCTTTACCTTTAAGGATGTTCCAGAAAGTGGTTGTAGTGATATAGCTATTCAATTTTGGATCATGTCCAGATATCATTCAGATAGCATTGGTAAATCAAACCTTTTTTTCCTCTGTCAACTGATTATAGAGAATGTCTTTTCATTATCTTCTCCTTATAATTTACTCCTGCATTCGGAACCTTCTGAAACCCAATCACATATGTTTTACTTGCATTTGATGACGATTTTAATTTATGGTTTGGCAGGTTAAATAATACTTATCTTGTTGGCTGTCATGGTGTGTTCCTGAAATACCAGTGACTGGGAGGCTGAGACAGGGGGACTGCAGGTTCATGGCCAGCCTCAGCAACTTAGGGAGACCTTGTTTCAAGATAAAAAATAAAATACAGTTAGGTTGTAGCTTCGAAGTAGAATGCTCTTGGGTTCAATCCCTAGTGGCAGTACCATAAAAGCAAACAATAATAGCACTCAATTCATGATAGACAGATCAGCTTACATGGTAACTTGGCAGTACATAGTCAAGTGTTCACTTTCTACAAAAAAGTAGCAGTCCAAAAGGTTACTCTCAAAAGAATAATTATATGAAGATGATGGATGAGCTTTGTCCAAAAGATTCTAAAGACTTTTCTTCAATTTGCCACTAGGGGGCCTTCAAAAATTTCCAGAAAACATCCCTATCTGCTACCAACACTTTTAAGAGTTATTGAATCTGTAGGTCATAGAACTCAAGTGGCAGAACAGCTTGATAGTAGTTGTTTGGGTCACTGAGAAAATAGGCCAGAATAACACATTCAAAGGAGGAATGTGTCCTTCTAAAATACAAATAGCCCACTAGGTGTTGTGTCTGTTTCTTGGTTGTAGAAGGGGTCGGTAGTAATAACTTATTTTACCTTATAGTAGATACTGATATGCCCTACATCATTCGGCTACTATAAGTTTTAATGAGATAGAACATTATTTTTCATTTTTCAAATTTAACAAAGTGAACTTGAGTTCTCGAACTATGCAGAATTTCAAAAAACCAAACCAAACCAAACCAAACAAAATATAGAGTTTAGAATGTATAACCCCACCACAGGTGCAGAGCAGACCATATTTATAGCCAGAATAAAATTGATATATGGAAGCAATCTGATTCATTGCAATTGGTACTTATCTTTTTTTTTTTTTTTTTTTTTTTGGCGGTACTGGGAATGGAACCCGGAACATTCTACCTCCGAGCTACACCGCCAGCAGTAATTTTTTATTTTGAAACAGGGCCTCACTGAGTTTCAAAGGGCCTCACTAAGTAGTAGCTGAGCCTATCCGCTAACCATGATCCTCCTGTCTCAGCCTCCCAAATGCCGGGATTACAAGTGTGTGTGCGTCACCACGCCCGTCTGGTACTTGTTTTATATGGTTATGTTTTGGTAGTTTTTAGTTCCTGATTGGCTCCAAGTCCTACTGTCATGCATGAGTGGCTAATAGTCAATTTCTTGGTTCAAGGGTATACTCTTAGGTTAAGTTAAATTATTTTACAAGACAATCTAATTGTACTTCACTATATACAGAGGTCTATCGAAAAGAATGAATTTTCCTCAGATTTATTTCCTACCTCTGACATGCAAGTATCTTACCAATAACCTTAGGATGGCTGCACTTCCCACTTGCTAAGTTTAATTAGCCTAATGTCATCAATATAATAGACAGGAATGTTATCTTGTGTAGGAGAAGAATGATTAGATAACTTTGAGCTACAAAGAAAACTACAAATTAAATTATGGCATAGAGCTGAAAGTTGGTATACCTCAGGAATAGGGTAATAAAGGTGCATTGCTGTCCTTACTACCTGAAGGCGAACTGCTTCTGGTGGGCCTTATGGACAGGGATGAGAAAAAGGCATTTGCCAGATTAGTAGCTGTATATCAGGTAGCAAGGGATGTGTTAATTTGCTCAAGCAATGAAGCTACATCTGGTAGCGCAGCTGCAATTAAAGTCATCAATTAGTTAAGCTTATGATAATCCATTGCCATCCTCCAAGATTCATCTGTCTTCTGCACAGGCCAAATGAGTATGTGATGGGAATTACCATTTCTGCATCCTTTAAGTCTATGATGGTAGCACTAAGCTCTACAATCCCTACAGGAATGTGGTATTCATTTTGATTTACTATTTTCCTAGGTAGCAGCAGATCTAATGACTTCCACCTGACCATTCTCACAATAATATCCCTCACCCATTAAACCAATGCAGAGATTTTACAAGCATCTAAATACATGTAACTCAATTACACATTCTGGAACTGGGGAGATAACCACAAGATGCTTCATGAAAACACTGGACTTACACTTAAATTGACCTGAACTATAACTTCATTGATCACTTGTTTTCCATAAGCCTCTACTCTGACTTAAGGGCTATCATGACAATTTGTGTCTAACAGTCAATGCCTATACACAGCCAGTGTCCATGATTTTCTGAAAGTTATGATTACTACCTTTTTCTCAATTTAGTTATCCCTAGTACAGATAAGTCCTATGGTGAAAAGATTAACCATGTACATTTTCAGTAGTGAAGCAGGAAGCAGAGTCATTCCTCAGTGGAATTTAGCCTCCTCTTCTTTATAGTGTTTCAGATCAGTAAACCAGCTCACATCTGGAAATTGATTGAGGAAGCATTATTCTGATTTCATGATATTTGTTAGAGTTTATCGACTTGACCTGTGATTTTTCTACTTGTATAGCTCAATTAAGAATTTAGTAGGCTCTCTATTTAATTTCTGGAAACACCATGATGTAATAGCCATCTTTGAAGTATTGGTGACAGGTGTTTTGGTCTCTGCCAGTATCCATGAGTAGGTCTTAATGACGAATCTACCCTAACATCCTGACCTTTCTAAATTTCTGAGTTTCTTCCTCTATGGTAAACCAAATGAGAACTGGAACTTCCAACATGCTGATGGTGAGTCTTATTTTGATGCTATTTCAGCTAACCAACTAAAACAAACGTTTAAAGCCTTTATAACTACCCATGTGAACTATTAGGTTCAGAATCTGTATTCCTAGTTTTTTTTTTTTCTTCCAGGGAGAGCACTGTTCACACCAGGGGACATATAAATGCTTACTTTGAGCTGGAAATAAAGACTGCAACCCAGCCACAGTTGGCTCCTCATTCCTCTGAATCAACAGGCTAAGGAGGGATGGAAAGTGGTAGTTCTTATGATTAATCTCCACTACTAAGGATAAATTGGAATAGTACTCCAAAAGGAAAGAAAGGAACAGTGTATTTGGAATACAGATAATTCTTCAGTGTTCTCTTAGCATTACCATGCCCTGTAGTTAAAGTCAATGGAAATTTATAATAATACATTCCAGGAAGTACTAGAATTGGCCCATATCCTTCAGAAATGAAGGTCTAGTTCACTATACTGTGCAAAGGAACATGACTATCTGAGGATATATCTGGAGGAAAAAGGAATATAAGATAGTAGAAGGTAGTTAGAAATGCCAGCTCTGACCAGGTGAGCAGTTCTAGAAAGAAAGACCATAATGGTCATAAGTATTTCTTATTCTCTTATGAGTAATTTTGCATATAAAGATACATATATTAAGCACATGTTTGTTCCTGTTCCTTTCTTATCCCCTTATTATGTAGCATATAATGTATGAATTTTATGTCAATAATTAAGCATTAATTTTACATTATAGTATTAAGTTATACGATATGAGGAGAAGAGCAAATCTAACTCAAGGACTTTATCTCCTTTTCTGAAAAGGGAATTAGTATAATTCTAGTTGTACACAAAATATCATGATAGTTGAAATTATGATTTTGTTATATTATCTGTATTTGAAGATTAAGTATGGTTTATAGAAATACATAGCAGTGTTATGTTAACAAAAGATGAACTTTTGAGGGTTTAATTTTATTTGTTAGCTTGACTGGGCAAATAGGTTCCTAGAGGCTTTGTAATAAATTATTTATGGGTGTGTCTATGAAAGTGCTAAGAGATTTTCATTTCAATCGTCAGACCAGATGGAGACTACCCTCAGCAATGTAGGTGGACATCATCCAATTTATTTTGAGCCTAAATATAATTAAATGATGAAGGAAGGCTGAATTATATCCCTCTTCCTAAATTAGGATATTATTTTATGGCCTTTATACATCAGAACTCCTGGCTATTGTGCCTTCAGTCTCTAGGACTTACACCAGCAGCCTCTGATTCTCGGACCTTCAGATTTGGAGTAAATTACATTCTGTTATTTTTTTTTCCGTTCCTCCTCTTCCTCCTTTTCCTCTTCTTCCTCCTCCTCCTCCTCCTCCTCCTCCTCCTCCTCCTCCGCCTCTTCTTCTTCTTCTTCTTCTTCTTCTTCTTCTTCTTCTTCTTCTTCTTCTTCTTCCTTTTTCCTTCTCCTTTTCCTTCTCTTCCATTTTTCTTATCCAGCTTGCAGATTTCAAATCATGGAATGACTCAAGCTTTATAATCACATAAGCCAATTCTCAGAGAAAATATTTATCTCTTATCCTCTGTCTTTCCTATAGCTTGGATCTGGCCTGTCTTCTAAAGGCCCATGTGTTAAAGGCTTGGTCCTTTGCTTAGTGTCATTGGAAGGTGATGGATACTTTAAGGGGGTTGGTCTCTAGTGGAATGTGTTATGCCTTTGTGGGCATGCCATTGAAGGAGATTTTGGGACACTGATATATTTCTCTCTCTTTTACATCTGGCCATAAGGTGAATGGATCTTCTCTACCACACACTCCTGCCATGTTGTAATCTGCCACAACTGACCCAAGGCAGGGGAGGGGCAAACAGCCATGGATTGAGACCTCTAAAACTACGGGCCCAAACTAACTTTCATCTGCATAAGTTTTGTGATATTTTGTTAATGCAACTGAAAGTTAACACAGAAAAATAGTACTGAGAATCAGGTTCATTGCTGCATCTCTACCTGAGATGATTTGAAATATCTTTTGGAATTGGTTTACAGGAGAAGTTTGGAAAAGTTTGAGGTATTTGTCTATAAATATCCTAGGATACTGTAAGTGGAGCTTAATAGGTGATTCAGGTTGGGGCTCGGAAGGTCAGAATGCTAAGAGAAATGTGGACAATAAATAGCACCCTGGTGGAGTTTTAGATTGAAATCAGGAGTCTATCAGAAATTGGAGTAGAGGTCATCCCTTTTGTCTCCTGGCAAATAATTTTGCTCCATTGTGGCCATGCCCTGAGACTCTATGGGAAATTGAGATGGAATGTGATGGACTAGTTTACTAGTATAACTGAATGCTTTGAGTCAAATTTGCCATGAGAATCAGGAGCAAAAAGCTGAAAAGATTCAAAAGTTGGCAATTTGGTGAGAAAAAGGGGCATGTTTACAGGTGCAGCCAAAGAGAATATTAAAGAGAGGCCCGGTGTTTTGCACCAAAGCAATAAGATGCCTTAGGGCACCCCAGGAATTGAAAACACACAACTCATGGCCAGCTCAAAGGTATAAAAGTGCACATTTATTACACACACACACACACACACACACACACACACACACACCACACATTCCAGGGCAGTCTTTGGAATAGAGAGCTTAGGGTGTCCTTCCTGCCTGGAACTGCTTTGGATATCATTTCCATGGAATCTATTTTAGCATCAAGGCATTCAGAGGTCACTCGGTTGTGGTTCAAGTGAGCCCCAGTATAGCTCATGCTGGCAGCCAATTGGTGTTACTGATCTGGTTCCAGTTTTGTAGGCATGTAGAAAGCAAGAGTTACAGAGTCACAGAAACTTTCACTGTAATTTCAATGAGAAGCCTGGGAGACCAGGCAGTGTGTGGAAAGGTGAGAGTCCCTGCAAGCAGCTTCTGGCAGTGAGAGTGAAGCTGAGGCTTCAAAGGATGCCCCAGGATGTTAGAGATGCCAGGAACAGGGAACATCTGCTGATGGATGCTACAGGCAGAGAGCAGAGCCAATTCATGTGAGTGGCCATGTGGGTTGCAACCATCAAGTTTATGTTGACAGGGCCTCCCAAGCCCTTGGGAGTTCATATCCTGCCAAAGTGTGCCCTCAATGCAGGACATGGAGATTGTTTTTAATGTCTTCCCTGTTGGTTTTGTGTTAGACTTTGATCTGATTCTTTATTTCTATTTCCTTATTCCTCTCTTTTGAAATAGGATTGTTTACCTTGTGCCATTATGTCTTAGAAACATAAGACTCATTTTTTTTTTTTTTTATAGAGACTCACAGCTGAGTTTGCCTAGAGTCTCAGAGTAGACTTTGGACTTGAACTTTTGACCAGTGCTGGGAAAGTTAAGGATTTGGGGGGCTTTTGGGGTTGAAATGTATTTTGTATTGTGAGGCAGACGTGCTTTTGGGGACCTGAGAGTGGACTACTATAGTTTGTATCTTCCAAAGGCCCATGTCTTAAAAGCCTTGTCCTCAGCTAGGTATTATTGGAAGTTGGTGGAAACTTTTTAAGACCTGGGGTCCAGTGAGAGACTACTTGGTATATACCATCAGAGGGAATTATGGGATGTCAGTCTCTTCCTCTCCTTTTATTGCTAAGTCAGAAGGTGAATGGCCTGCTCTGCTACATGCTCCATCCACTGCATTCCTTGCCACTGCAGGTCTAAAGCAATGAGGCCAAGCTACTATGGACTGAAATTGCCAAAACTTTGAACCAAAGCGAACTGTTCCTCTTTTTGATTGTCTCAAGCATTTTGTTACAGTAACACAAAGCTAGTACAATTAACCAATCTCTCTCTCTCTCTCTCTCTCTCTCTCTCTCTCTCTCTTTCTCATCCTCGGTGTGTATATGTGTAAACATGATGTACCTAATACACACCCTATGTTTCTTTGAAGAATTCTAATATTACAAATACATATTTTGAGAGACCTGAATAACCCATTTGGTGATGAAATATAGTTGGAGAAACCAGTACAAAAGTCATGTATAGCCAAATATAGATGTCGATATATTGAGAAACATTTATTGGTATTTTTACATAAATCTGTTAGTGTACACACATATATTTCCTTACTTTTTTTAGCTTAGAAGGCTTAAATACAATGATATCTCCATAGCAATGAGGGCAGCAAGCATAAAAATTTTGGGTGCTAAGGAATTTTCTTCACTAAAAAAATATGATCCAGCTGGGTGTGGTGGCACATGCCTATCATCCATATACTCGGGAGGCTGAGACAGGAGGATCACAAGTTCAAAGCTTTCCTCAGCAACTTAGTGAGACTGTGTTTGTTTCCTTTTTGTGTGTGTATGGTACTGGGGATTCAAACCAAGGCAATTTTACCTCTTGGCTATACACCCAGCCTTTTTAATTTTTATTTTGAAACGGTCTCATTATGTCGCTGAGGGCCTCACTAAATTACTGACAGTGGCCTAGAAGCTATGATCCTCCTGTCTCAGCCTCCAAGTACTAGGATCATATCTGGTTGATAATACTTTAAAATTTTTAAAAAAAATTTGTTGGGGGAATAACTTAGAAGTAGAATGCCTATGGGCTTAATCCTCAGTACTATAACAATGAATAAGTAAATAAATAAATAATCCAAACAGAAGCCTAGAGAGGCAAGAAGGAGTTGAATACTTGCAACAAATAACCCAAATTGGTTGGAAAAATCTAGCCCTAGCCAAATAATAAAATGATAGCACTTAATGTATGTGTATGTGTATGTGTATGTATTTGTGTGTGTGTATGTGCATGAGGCCCTTGGCAACCTAGTGAGACCCTATTTTAAAAAAAAGAGAACTTCTTAATCCAGCAGGAAATACCTAAAAATTAGCTTACAGCTATCATCACTTTTAATGGTGAAATGATGAAAATTTACCACTGGCATTTAGAGTAAGACAAAGATGTACACTACCCCCACTCATCTATAACTGTGCTAGAAGTCCACCCAAATTGAAAATAACGACAAAATAAAAAATAGCATGTTTGGAAGAGTGGGAACAAAAGTATTATCTGAATATGTTGTTGTGGTAATCAAAGAACACCCAAAAGAGTATTCAGATAAACTGTTGGAGTTAATAAGGATATTAATGAATTTGCTGATATCTATATACATGCACTTATTTATAAACACATTGGCAGGATAGATAAATACAGAGAGAGCATACCTTCAGTCATTGGAAACATGGTAAAAGGAAAGAAGCATAACCAGAGGCAAAACTCATGAAAGCTATAGTTATAGTGGTTTCTTTGGTTCTCTGCTGTATCCTGGGTGTGTAGCTCCTGTGTTAAATAAGCATTAGATAAATGATTTTTGAATGAATCAATAGGTGACTACTCAGCTACTAGGCTATAAGCTCAATACGTATCCTCTCAATAGCTGCATTGGTAACAGCCTGGAGTAAGATTACATGTTAGGCGTGATGACTCCAGAATCAAAGATGATAGGACATTAACGATGGAGAGTAGTCATTTTAGGAGACGTATCATAAACAAACTTCTATTCCTTAGGGCAGATATTGAAATGCAAGGAAAAGTAATGCATTTTCCAATTATATTTCTATGTTAAATATGTTACTAATATTTTTGTCATAATAACTTCAGTCATATGGGCTTTATGCATTTGGGCTCTTTAGAACAGATTAAGATAAAAAGGATCCATCTGAAACTCATTTCAGTGACCACAATGATCAACCTAGACTGGAAATTTTATTACTCTACAGACTGTTTTTACACGTAAAAATAACATGAATAATGTTCACATTTTACCAATAAAATAGAGCTTTTATATCTTAATGTATTGCATCTGATCGAGTGGGAAGTTAAATGAATAAAGCGAAGTTGTTAAATTTGGTGAAGGCCTTTATTCATGAAATTATGAATATGATCCCAGTGCTAAGATCTCTAAAACCAGAATATAAGATTTCAGAAGTATCTAAAAGTTTGTATTCCCTGCAGGAATAGAGTCTACAAGGTAAACGAAATCATAGTATGACGATGATGTGTGTCAATAATAGAGATAATAAACAGCTCCTTTAATGTGTCATCCTGGATAAATTTCGTTTGCCACATTTCCTTTGGGACCTTATCCAATTCAAAGTTGTTAAAATGAAATTCAGGACTAAAGTTGAAGAGTCACTAAAACCATGTACCACATTTACTACCAGAAATCACTCCCTTTTCTTAATTTTACTACCAAAGCCTTGGGACAATGCTGTTGCATTTATTTACTGCTCATATCAAGAGACTATATTTTAAATCGGTAAACTAATTTTAAAAACTTTATAAAATAATGCTTTAAAATGACTGCTAGAAATGGGACTTATTCTCTTTTAGGCCTCATTTAAACCTTTTCACGCTAAGATTTGAGCTAGAAAACAAAAACAGAAAGGTTAGTAAGCAGGCTTTGATTAAAAAATTTGGCAGGTTTCTCAGCTTGGCTGGAAGCCAAGAGGCCAGCAGCTGTGTTCATCCTTGGCTGAACAAGTCGTAGTTCTGGAGCACACAAGCTGAGAACTGTGGTTTGTACAACGGGGAGAGTGAGGCAGAATCACTGCTAATTAGAATTCCTGTAGGCTTTATCAACAGGTCTGCAAAATACAGTAATTAAGCTATGACTGTGAAAACATGTCACTTTGATGTTGTGGAGATGAGGCAAACTAGCTTAAAATTACCCAGTTCAAAAGCAATCACTTAAAATCTTCTTTAAAATGATACATGGAATGTCTCTTTGACACTGTGATTTTTGTAATTACTACAATCAAAGCCAAGCCTAATTTAATTTCTCAATAAAGAATACAATGGGTTCACTTACTGACTGGTTTCTGCGCAAATGTTTTCTAGACCCAAAAAGAAAAAAAAGCAACATGGAATGGCATTTGTTAATACCTTAATATTTTAAATCTCGAGACTTGTCTGCCCATGTAATAAGGCGGTTGTCATCTCAGAAAAAAAGAGTTCATGTTTAATATTCTTAAAAGTCAGAGTCTTTTTTTGTAATAGAATTCGATGAAAAATATATTCATACATGATAATTTTATTTTTTAGAACTTTATCATAAATTGAATAAAAAATGAGAGAGGGTGAGCTCTTCTAAAACATGCCTCTACTTTGAAATGCTATTGTGAACCTGATTTGAGAGAAATGACAGAGCTGACACCCTGCTCTTATCTCATGCCTTTGCAGGGAGGGAGACGACAGCAGGATGACTAAGACAGAGTGATTGTGCTTGCATTTTTTTCAGAATGTCTCTTGGTGGATTAAACAAGCTAAATCGTGGATTTAAATTTCTTTCCAAATAAATCTCCCATAGATTTGTTCTTGTGTGTGTATGTGTGCATGTTTGTATGTCACTCATATACTGAACAGAGAAAAGAGCAGTTAATGACCTCATCAAAAAAAATAAGTTGTGGTTAGGCTCAAGTGGAAATTTTGCTTTTATTTTTGTAATTTGTGGATACTGTAACTGAGCCTACTGTTTTCTTTGAAATTCAAATTATAAATTAAAAAAATGCAAGTATATAAGCACCATTGGAAAGTACTACAAAAGGTAGGATTGCTAGTTGTAGGTAATTGTTTAAACTGAAAAACCTGAGTGTCTCTGAATTTGGATATGAGTCTGTCTGTATTTATTCTAGCATTTCCTATTTTTCTTAAATGTTCTTTTCTTCTTATTATGAATTCTCTTGTCAGTTTTTGACATTTATACATTATGTTTTTATCCTTTGAATTGTAATTCTTAATATATAATGAGTATTCATAGCAAATTTCATTCTTTTTCATTAAAAATTATCCATTTAATCAGTATTGATTTCAGTCAACACTCTTCCCACTGTGATATAAATACCTGACAAGAACAACTTAGAAGAAGAGATATTTAGTGGGCCATACAGTTTCAGAGGTTTCCGTCTGTAGGGCCAGCTCCAAAGCAGAAATGGCAAAGGCAGTGTCAGTGTCTTATATAATGGAAATTGGAAGAGAGGGAGAGAGAGAGAGAGAGAGAGAGAGAGAGAGAGAGAGAGAGAGAGAGAGAGAGAGAACAAGTAAGCAAAGGGAAGGGGTAGGGGACATATATATATTGTCCCCAAGGCCACATCCCCAGTGTCTTATCTCCTCCCGCCACACCCCGCCGCTCTACATCACCACCTAATAAAGCCATTCAAATTATTAATCAATGGGTTTATCCATTGATGAGATTAGAACCATCATGATTCAATTTTTTCCCCTTGGAAATTTTTGTATTGCCAAGATAGGAGCATTTCCAATGAAGTATTTTAATTTCCTTTCACTCTGGATATATTGAGAAGTACAAACCTGTCTCTATATCACCTCTCACTCTCCATACTATTGTATTTTATTTTAATCCTGCCTTGTTTCCCTGCCGTAGCAAAATTCGTTATGCATGAATGTTTTTGTGTGTGTTCATGTTTGCTATTACTATGATATGATCTTCAACTTTAGAACTTCCTTTGGTTACCATAGCTTTTTGGGTTCATTTTTTTCCCTTCAAGTATATCTTTCTTTTTAGAGAACTACATTCTTATGTAAATTTTCACTGAAGTATAAAGATGCACTTTGTTCACCTTCACTACTGAATGATTATTTTATCTCAATAAATTAAATAATTTACTCAATAGAGAGAAGGGTCGAGAATTTGTCTAGACAGAATTATTCACCAAATCCTATCCATCTGGCAGTAACTGTCAAATGAATAGGCTTTAGCGATATAAGTTGATTTTGGGGGCCAATGTAGCCAACACCCATGTCACCACCAACATTCCCTCTAAATCTAGAACACTGCAGCACTCTAAGTGTCCTCATGCTCCTTCCAGTCAATGCCACCCACCTATATGAGAATTATTTTTTATCAAGCAAAATTATTTTGCCTGTTCTGGACATTGCTATAAACGGATCCATCTGCGAGTTCGTGTCCAGTTTACTTTGTTCAGCCTGGCTGTGAGATGCTTCTGTGCGGTTGCACGAGTCAGTAGTTTTTCTTTTGTTGCCTTGTGAGCAGTGTATCATTGTATAAGGATGTCACAATTCCTCTTTTCGTTATCCTGTAGCATTATCGGTTTGTTCCAAATATTTTTAGACATTGAATAAAGTTTTTTCTGTTCTTCTTTTAGTTGGTGCATTGTAGCCATACATCTCAATGGGGTACATTTAGCCCTTCCCAATCCTACCCCATTCCCTTCCTCTGCCTCCTTCTCATGTTTGGCTTAGTGATTGACTTTGATGTGTTTGTGAATGTACATCATGCACATGAGACTTTTGATAAAACAGTTTCTCTCTCTCTCTCATTCCTCAAAGTGGATTCTTTGCCTAGATGCGTGCTTTATAAGAAAATGCAAAATATTTTTACAAAGGGATTTAGCTATTTTACATTCCCACCAGTAATATGTAGGAATCCTGATACTCCACATCCCCACAGCATTTGCTATGTCATTCACTTTACCTGTTCTGTTGCTTAATTATCCTGATAGGTAGATGTATTTTATTACAAATTTACATTTTCCTGATAACTAAAGATACTGAGTATCATCCCCCTGTCTCTCTCTACACACACACACACACACACACACACACACACACACACAGAAACACACTCACACCACATACTCATCTACATTTTATAAACAAATATTTTGATCGTGACTTGTCTTTTCATTTTTAACAATAACTTTTGATGATTATAATTTATTTTCCATCACAATTATCCCTTTTTATGTGCTATCCATGAAACTTTTGACTACTTCAAGGTGGCACAAGTGCGCTCCTGGGTATTCCTCTAGAAGAATAATAGTTTTAGCTTTCAGGTTTGAAATAGTACCTTTCTTGAATTATTATTCTGTATGATATGAGGAAAGTTAATTCATTTTCCCCACATGATTATTAGTTTATTTTATCAAATCACATTAAAAGTCTTTCCCTTTCCCCATTGAATATTTTAGTATTTTTGTTGAATTAGAATATAAATTAACTACAAAGTATATTTTCAAGTCTTTATTATAAACCAATTACTTTATCCTTTCCCCTGTACAATATGATCTTGATTACTTAAGTCGTATGAACACTGGTCAATCACAAACCTGAGAGCTATTAAGCAATGTGTTAATAGACCTTCATATGAGTTCCCAGGAGTACATAAGTTAGGATCTCTCTAAATAAAAACAAAGACCATTAACAATGCTAGTCATTTTAGAAAACAACTACGGTAAGTGAAACTGAAATAAAACCACAAGAATGCACATAGTAACTTGTTATTCAACATTGTTCTGGATATCAGCTAATATATGATAAGTAGAAAACAGAGAAGAAAAAAAGATAAATATTACAGATATGTCTTTCTTTGTTGTAGGCCAGGACATATTCTGACAAAGAATTTATATCCATAACATATGAAGATTTTGACTGAGAAAACCCAAGGTTAACAGCAGAAAAAAATATACATGGGAATAAGAGAATTTAGAAAATTAGCTAGATACAAGATTAGCATATAAAACACAATAACTTTTTCACAAAACAGTGGTAAACGCCTATAAAATATAATAGAAAAAATGATATTTGATAGAAAAATAAGGTTTTAGCCAGGAATAAGTAGAATTTACTGAAAAACTAAGATATTTTTATAATCCAAACACCTAATTTTGATTACTTTTATGGATGCATTGTAGTCTCACATCCTCATGTAGTTCAGAGCGATAGGGACAGCACTTGGTGGGCTTTCCCTCAGCCGCCTCCCCGTTCCTTTCCCTTCCCCATTCAAGACATTGACATTGGCATTGGTCTTCTCACGTATGTACAAGATGTCAGTAGAATTGATTCATTCATTCATTCTCCCTCCCATAGACCACCTCTGTGGCTCCCCTAAAGTCTCTCCTCCATTATCTGGAGTCCCTCTGGTATCCCAGTTACTCCCTAGCATAGGCACATGAGAGAAAACTTATGACCCTTCCCTTTCTGTGACTGGCTAATCTCACTTGTCATTCCATGTATTTTCCTGGAAATGACATGATTTTGTTCTTTATTGCTCAGTAGAATTCCATTGTGTGGATATTCCATAAATGTGTAATCCATTCAACTGCTGATGGACACCTAGGTTGGTTCCGTAATTTGGCTATTATGAATTGTACTGCTATAAACATGGATATGCTATATTATTAAAATATTCTGATTTCATTCTCTTTGGAAAGATACCTAGGTGTGGTAGCTGGATCATATGGCGGGTCCATTTCCAGTTTTCTGAGAAATCTTCATAGAAGCTACACTAACATAGAAGAAAGGGTCAGATTTCTTGTCACATACAATTTACCTAAATTGAACCAAGCAAAAAGATAGAAACTACAGTAAAAGTCTTCCATCAAAGTCCAGTTCCAGATTTCCAGCTGACTTCTATAAAACCTTTATCGATAGAAGTAAACTAAACTAAACTAAACTTTACAAATTTTTCTATGAAATAGAAAGAGGTAGAATTTTTTTTTTTTTTTTTTTTTTGGTGGTACTGGGGTTCCTGGAAGCCCTTCTACCTCCGGGCTACACTCCCAGACCTATTTTATATTTTTATTTGGAAATAGGGTTTCTTAAGCCAGCGAGGCTGGCTTTGAACCTGCGCGATGCGATCCTCCTGTCTCTGCCTCCCAAGCGCGGGGATTACAAGCGTGCGCCACCAGGCCCGGCTGAGGTAGAATTCTTTTAAACTCTTTCTATATGGCCATTCTCACCTTAATGCCCAAACCTAATAAAGATACCTCAATAAAATAACAGACTATTATCTTTGATGAACATAAATTCAAAACTTCTAAATGAGCAACTAATTTTATGAGTTATTGGCCATTATATAAACTCTTCACAAAATAATAAAGTTGTGCTAATGTACACAAATATACAATATACACATTTGGGATTAGTTCATATGTTTTTTGCAAATATAATCGTTTTCTGTGTGATCTAAGTTATCTTGTTCTTATTAAAGTTGCATTTGTTACCTAGAATATTACCATATGTGAGAATACATACTGTGCATTATTTTTCCACTTCAATTTCCTATGAGAATCTTTGTATCATTGACAACTAAATGAAATCAGGGGTTATCATGTCTCATAATACTTGGACCTTTAAATCATTTGGAACTTAAAATATTTTATTAGAGATATACACTAGAGTGATGTCATATAAAAAGTATATTTACTATATTCTGCCTGCCCCCCAAAATTGTACGTTGGTCTCCTAACTTTAAGTATCTCTTTAAGTATCTTGTTTGGAAATAGGACGTTCGCAGATATAAATTGTTAAAATTATATTCTTAAAGGTCATAATATGATAAAAATATTAGATTAAAAATGAAGTTTGGATACAGAGGCAGTCATAGCACATATAAAAGGGAGAAGCTAGAAGATAAAAGCTGAATAGCTAGAAGTAAAGTTTTCTGGAATATAAACTTCTCTCATAGTCCTCAGAAGGAACCAACGAAGTTGACAACTTGATTTCAGACTTTTGGTCTCAAGAAATTTTAAACAATAAACTCGTGTTGTTTAAGCCACTCTGTGGTAAGTTGTTATAGCAGTTATAACAAACTAATACATGTTATAGACAAATGTTATAGATGTTATAGACAAACTAATGTTATAGACAAACTAATACACAATATATAATATGTAATTAATATGTGATTCAGGAATATGAAATGTTTCAAAATGCTCTCTTCATAGGCAAGCACAAATGCAGTAAATCTGCAGTGATGTTAAGACTCAAGTGTGTGTTGGTACACATCTGTCATCCCGACTTGGGAGACTTAGGAGGATTACATGTTCAAGGCCAGTCTCGGCAACTTAGTGAAACTCTCATGAACTTAGTAAGACCCTCTTAATTAATTAATTAATTATTTTGGTGGTATTGGGGTTCCTGGAAACCCTTCTCCGGGCTACACTCCCAGACCTATTTTTATATTTTTTTTATTTGGAAACAGGGTCTCCTAAGCCAGTGCAGCTGGCTTCGAAACTGCGCGATCCTCCTGTCTCCGCCTCCCAAGGGCGGGGATTACAAGCGTGGCCCACCATGCCCGGGAAGACCCTCTTTTAAAATTAAAAATAAATCAGGGGCTCCGGGTGTAGCTAACAGGTAGAATGTTCCTGAATTCAATTCCCAGCACCAAAAAGCAAAACAGTAACAACAAAAATACATACAGGACAGAAAATTCAGTTGTTAAGGCCAACAAGAGCACAGAAGATCATAGTCAAGTATAGTAGGGGAGCCATAGAATTCGGACTCACAATTTAGAATAGTGCAGGTTGTATCCTATAGGAGAGAGAGATATCCAGAGTTACCTGACATACCTGGCTTCAGCTGATCATGCTTTATTTATTTATTTATTTATTTATTATTTATTTTTGTACTGAAACTTGAATCCAGGGGCATTCTACCTTTGACCTACATCCCCAGAACTATTTTTTACTCTTTATTTCAAAAAAACAGTTTTACTAAGTTGCCCAGGGCCTCTCTCTAAATTGCTGAAGCTGTCCTCGAACCCACGATCCTCCTGTCTCAGCCTTCCAAGTACAGAGATTATAAACATGTACAACCACACCTGGCCTGGTTTATAGCTCAATCCCTGGAACTTCTTCCTCACAAAATTCGGACAGTAGAAAAAACTCAAGTCTATCAAACTGGAAGACTTCTTTTGTGTAGATTTTATAACCTGACTTCATTCAGTTCCCACTTATTTTCAGGAAGCCTGGATAACTTATTTACCATTATAAAAAGATTAAAAAGTTTAATTTTCAAAGCACTTTAAAAATACTAATATATACGACTATATAATATATATATGTATACACACATATATGATGTTGGGTGCTCTCTCTAGTCCTTGTACTCCAAACTTCTTCAGCAGATGCTAAACTTCACTGACTAAATGTAAAACTCCTGAAAATGGTTCACATGACTACATAGTTTGGCCTTTTTTCTTTTTGCCTCTTACAGTAAAGTCCAGTGGTTTTCCAACTTCGTAGTCTTGCTTCAAGAACTGATGGAGAGTTATGAAGGAAAAGCTGATGAAATGAAGCTATGAGATTTTGACCTTAAAATGTCCCCGGACTTTACTTTCATGTCTTCTATGTGAAAATTTTATTTAGTTATTTTTGAGATAAAAGTCTCTCGTGTTAACGGTTTTTGAAAATGCTGACATATTTCAACTCTTAATTTAGTGGCAAGAAAACTGGGTTTTGGTGAGGCAAACTTAAATTAGTAGTGGGTGTATACCTAGTTAGTGCTGATCTAGAATAAGGACCTGGATAATCTGACTCCTAGTAATTTTAATCTTGATGCCCCCCCCCACACACACACACTGAATTAGTGTTTAATTATTGTTAGTCTCATTTTAATTCTCTAGTTAACAAGATGAGTTAAGGTACGTATGAACTAATCATGACTCATGTTTTCAACCAGCCAACAGGACCTATAGACCTCTATGTCAATTTTTTTGACTTTTGGGATCCGTAGTGGTAAAGCAAAGGGAATACAAACTTTTGCCTCTATCACATTTTGGTGGATTTGGGCCTTATTTCTACTATTTATTAACTTTTAAATTAGATACAATTATTATACTTTTAGAACTTGATCTTACTCATCTGGAAAATGGGTACAATAGTACCCATTTGTTTCTAAAACAAAAAGAAAAGAGAACCACGTTCAGTAATCTAGCATCCCTAGAATCTTGAGATGTTTTCTAGGAAACCCACTCTAGTCTCACAGAGAACACCAAGGGAAATGGAATGGCTAGAACCCCTTGGATCGGGTAGAAACAAAACAGTGAGGTGAAGTTCACAGAGGCCAGCGAGCAGATCTTAGTGGTGTCTGCTCCTTTTAGATGTCGTGCGAGATCTTAGCTCATAGCCAGTCTCACACGTCACCCTCCAAACTGAGTTGACTGGCTCACCATCCAATCTCAGAGGCCATTTCAATGACCTCAAGTGAACCGGGAGATGCCTGACTGCGCACTTCAGGAAAGCAAAGAGGTTAGACTCTTGAACCAGAAAGACTAACAGTGCTGCTCAGACAAAAAAAAAAAAAAAAATCTATCTATCATCTATCTATCTACTCAATCTCAATGACTCTTCCCATGCAGGGAGATTCCCAAACTCCATGGACTTGGAGAAGCTTGAGGGTTAGTCAAAGTTGGGCTCTAAAAAATCATGCAATTAGTCATGCAAAAATCCTATCCAAAGACCTCTTCAGCCGAGTGTGGTGGCGCACGCTTGTAATCCCCACGCTTGGGAGGTGGAGACGGGGATCGCAATGGTTCGAAGCCAGCCTGGCTGGTTTAAGAGACCCTGTTTCCAAATAAAAATGTAAAAATAGGTCTGGGAGTGTAGCCCGGAGGTAGAAGGGCTTCCAGGAACCCCAGTACCACCAAAAAATAATAATAATAAATAAAAAATAAATAAATAAAAGTGAAAAGAGGATTGGATATGTATCTCAGTAGTAATCCTCAGGAGCATAAAGAATGATAAAGAAATTAATTTTCTTTTAGAATTTACATTTGTAAATCCTAATTCATGCATACCATTGTATTAGAGTATTTACTTTCAAAATAGCAACCTCTATAACACATTTCAACTTAATGCATTTTTTTTTTGGTGGTACTGGGGTTCCTGGAAGCCCTTCTACCTCCGGGCTACACTCCCAGACCTATTTTTACATTTTTATTTGGAAACAGGGTCTCCTAAGCCAGTGCGCGCGGCTGGCTTCGAACCTGCGCGATCCTCCTGTCTCTGCCTCCCAAGCGCGGGGATTACAGCGTGCGCCACCACGCTTGGCTCAACTTAATGTATTTGATACAATGGATATGTTAAGGAGCTTGATATAACTATTCCAAATTGTATGCATGAATCACAACATCACTTCTTACCTCAAAACTTTGTACAGTTATAAATTCTCAATTTACAATAAAACTATTTCACATTCAAAGTCTAGAGACTAACTGTTGCTTTCTCTAACAACCTATAAGAATCTTAAGCTAACAAATGAATATTCTTCTTAATGTACATAGGACTATGACTGTATTTTGCCAATTTGATATTTTTCTTTCTTTGTGAATGTTAGCTACTTTTCCGGGTTAATTTTTTTTTTTTTTTGGTGGTACTTGGGGTGGAACCCAGGGGCTTTTCTACCTCTAGGCTATACTCCCAGACCTATTTTCTATTTTATTTGGAAACAGGGTCTCACTAAGTTGCTGAGAGCCTCACTAAGTAGCTGAGGCTGGCTTCGAACCCGCGCGATCCTCCTGTCTCAGCCTCCCAAGCGCGGGGATTACAAGCGTGCGCCACCACGCCCCGGCTTCAGGGTTACATTGTGTGTAATTTAGTGATACAATGAAGAAAACCTGATGTTTTATTTTAAGGCAAGTTTCTATAACCAGATATATTAGTCTATTCTGAGTCTTTGTTTTGACGATTTTCTTAGACTATACTGAAAAAAAATCCCAATGTGTGTGTATATTATAAATGTCCAGAGATACACATACATATTACAGCAGGACTCTTCACAGGGTTTGTTCATTATCTACTTTTTTTATTCCTTACCAGCAGGTATTATCATGTATAAATTTAATAAGAAACCTAAAAAAGCAGTTACCTAGATCCAATACTTAAAACAATGCTTGCAAGCCTTACCCTTTGGCGCCATCTATTGGTTGCATGTTAAAATTACAAATGCTGTTTTGTCGAAAATTTTCTCAAACATTGTATGTACCACTGCTAATTTTATTGTTTAAATTGGCATTTTAAACTTATTATTGAATTTTAATAGGCTGAAAAAGTCTCTACCCTATGAGTGATGATTTTATTCAGTCATAAATTATTTGAGGGAGAAATTATATTAAAAAGTTTCACCAATTGAAGTCTATCAGATATTACACAGAATTTCATCTCACTCACCAATACTGTGTAATAAAATGCAATCCAAATTAAACAATGTCTCCTTCGGTATTAGATGGAAATATTGTAAAATGTAATTACTTTGAACTTTTATTAGTGCCATCCGCATGTTTGAAGATTTGTTTTATGCTTTTTATTTTTTTAACTCAAAAGAGACTACTTGAAGTCATAGCAAAGCCAAAAGTAATAATAAAGAAGAATCACTCATATCATATATTGAAATTGTTGGTTACAAATACTTCAATATATCAATAGTTCCCCAGTACTGGAACAACTCATCAGAATAACAAAATCTTTGGAAGAAATGTTTCTGAAGAGATTGACTATGCATGATAGATCTGTTTATCACACTATTTCCATATTCCTTTTTATAAGACTTCAGAGAAAAGCTACAGTATATGGAAATTGAAAATGAAAAATTGTTGTCGCAAATGATGTATTTCAGAAAAGCGAGATAGATCACTATGTTTGTATATGGCTCAAGAATTACTATTATTAGTTACCCTGGAAGAAAATTCCATTTCCATTTTCTCTAGCATTTGCAATATACTACTTCATACTTTTGTATTCAGTATTCAGAATTTTTAATTCTTTTGAAACCTTAAAGATTTTATTTTATTTATTTTAATTTTAATTTTTTGGTTGTGATACTGGGAACTGAACCCAGAGGAGTTTTACATCTGAGCCACATCCCCAGCCCTCTTTTACAATTTAGTTTAAAATAGGTTCTTGCTAGGTTTCTAAGAGTCTCACCACATTGCCAAAGCTGTCCTCCAACCTGTAATCCTCCAGTCTCAGCCTCCCAAGTACTGGGATTACAAGTATGTGCCACCATGTCCCACTAACTTTAAAGCTTTTAGCAATATATCACTGGGCCAGTCAATTACTTAATAAAATGGTAAGCCCTGGGTGAAATTGAATGGAGATACTCAAATCATGTGCTATTATTATTCCTTTTGCTAATATTATATTATTTCATAGCCAATCTAAATTATACTAAAATATATATAACGTAGTTTTTCTAATAAGAGTTGTAAGTCATTTCACTCTCCTTGAATTCTTTATTTCAAATTCAATCACTGCTTAATCTCTTTATTTCATTTGGTCAAAAGAGAGTATAGTTTGTTATTAGATGTAGGAAGTGAGTTATAGCACAATTGATCACTCAACTAATTATCACATAGGCAGTATTCTATGTTTTTAAACGTTTTTATTGGTGCGTTGTACTCATGCATTTTAATGGGGTACAAGATGGCGGGGCGTACATGCACACATCACCCAGTTAGCCCTTCCCCAGTTCCTGGCCCCTCCCTCCTTCTCATGTTTGGCTTGGTGATTGACTTTGCTATTTGTTAAAGTACATCATGTGCATTAGAGAGCTTTCCCTTTTCTCTCCTCCCATCCCCTCAAGTTGTCTTATTTGCTCATCTATAGTATCCCCTTCTCCATCTAGAGTTTCTTCTCTGACCCATTTTCTCCCTAGCTTTCCCATATTAGGGAGAACATACGATTTCTTATATTTTGTGACTAATCTCACTTATCATAATGTCCTCCAGTTCCATCCATTTCCCCGAAAATGATATAATTGAGGTTTTTTTTTTTTTTGATGGCTGAGTAAAATTCCATTGTGTACATATCCCACAGTTTTGTAATCCATTGATCTGTTGATGGACATCTTGGCTGGATCCACAGTTTGGCTATGGTGAATTGTGCAGCTATGAACATAGATACACATGCATTAGTTTGATAGTTTGGTTTCCTTCCTTTTGGGTAGATACCCAGCAGTGGTATTGCTGGATCAAATGATAGATTTGTTCCCATTCTTCTGAGGATTCTCCATACTGTTTTCCAAAGTGGTTTCACTAATTTGCAATCCCACCAACAATGTCTTAGAGTTCCCACTTCTCCAAATCCTCGCCAGCATTTGTTGTTGTGTTTTGAATGATTGCCATTCTAGTTGGAGTTAGGTGAAATCTCAGGGTAGTTTTGATTTGCATCTCTCTGATTGCTAATGATGTTGAACATTTTTTCATGCATTTATTGGCCATTTGAATTTCTTCTTTTGTGAAGTGCCTAATTATTTCCCTTGCCCATTTTTGATTGGGTTATTTGTTTTCTTAGTACTGAATTTCTTGAGTTCTCTGTATATTCTAGATATTAGGAGTAGGTGGCAAAAATCTTCTCACATTCTGTTGGCACTTGATTGAGGTTCTCAATAGTTATCTTTGCTGTACAGAAGCTCTTCAGTTTAACACAATCCCATGGCACCTTTCCTGCTGCAAGCCTGGTTCTCCGAGTCTTTCTCAATATATGCGCATGGCCGTTATCAGTGGGGCTGGGTCTAGTGTTAAGTGTAGATCGCCTTCCTTGCTTTCCACCGATCTGGAGTCATAGTCTCTCCCTGCCTCCCTAGGTGGCAGATGCCTCTGAGACCAAACTCAATCTAAGAGCCTCTTTTCTGCACAGCTAGGGCTGGACTGGTCTAACTTCCCCCAGTTTTCCATGATTGGGTGGTCTCTGGTTATCTCGGAGACCCTACTAGTTGGATATAGTGTTAAGTGTAGGTCTCTCTTCACACTTTCTACTGATGCAGAGTCAGAGTCTGTCTGAGTTTCTGCTATATCCAACAGCAGACTCCATCCCCAACTTTGCTGGGTTGCACAGAGAAGTCTCAGAACCAGGGAGTTTATCACAGCTGTGAGAGTCCCTGGGAGCGCCATTCTGGGCATTATCTTGGAGGGACAACACTTCACTTATGGTGTTGCTGAGTGCTGGTCTGGATCTCTGGAGGGCGTGGTTAGCTTGTCCGCCACTGCTCCAAGTTGTAGACTCCATCCCACCCATTGCTGGGTTGCACCACAAAGTCTCAGACCCGGGGCATTTGTCACGGCTTTGCAAGTCACTGGGGATGCCACACTGGCCATTCGCCTGCTGAGATGGGGCTTCATTTACAATGTTGCTGAGTGCTGGTCTTGATCATCTGGAGGGAGGAGTGAGCTCAGCTGCCGCTGTTGCAAGTTGTAGCCCGTGTTTGCGCAGGTGGAACTGATGGCTTACAGTTCCAATAATATTCAGCTGCTTACTACAAGTCCTTGATTGTTTTCCTGTTTGTATCTGGAGCTGGGTGCAGTGAAGCAAGATGGCGCTGCTCTGGTGCCCACAGCCACAAGACGGGCAGGTTTCTTTTCTGGTGGTTTCGAGCACTGCTCTGGTTCTCTGGAGGGCTGGTGAGCTCAGCCACCACTACTGGCAGTTGTAGCTGGGGTGTGCACAGGATTAACTGATAGCGTACAATTCTGATGATCTCCAGCCGCTTACTTCAGGTCCTTGGCTGTTTTCCTGTTAGTCTCTGGAGTCGGGTGCAATGAGGCAAGATGGACCCACCATGGTGCCTGTGGCCACAAGGCAGGCGGCTTTCTTTTCTGGTGTTGTTGAGCTCCGCTCTGGATCCCTGGAGGGCATGGTGAGCTCGGCCGCCACCGCTGGAAGTTGTAGCCCGCGTTTGCACGGGAGGAACTGATGGCTTTCATTTCCAGTGATCTGCAGCCACGTACTTCAGATCCTTGATCGTTTTCCTGTTCGTCTCTGGAGTCAGGTGCAGTGAGGTAAGATGACAGCCTGCGAGGTGGGCAGGTTTCTTTTCTGCTCTCAGATTGGTCTTGTAGCCTTTTCCCCTCTCACCTTGTTCTTTTTAAAGTTGTGATGTTTTCTGGCTTTTGTAAGAATACTGTTTTTAAGGCAATGGAGATCGAGTGTCGGCAGGACTGGTATGTGCTGCTCTCCTTGGTCATCATCTTTTCGGAAGTCCCCGGTGGTATTCTATTCACAACAGATTCCTTGTGTGAAAACAAAAGAAGAAGTGGAGCTATCTTAAAGTTATACATGTGTTCGGCAATAAGTGCTTGTGAGGACATGAGGGAAAGGGAATCATATACTGTTGGTGGGAATATAAATTTGTCTAGCCACTATAGAAATCAGTTTGGAGGTTCCTCAAAAAACTAAAAATAGTACTACCATCTAACTCAGCTATACCACAATTTGGTATTTACTCTTTATTTATTTACTTATTTTTGCGGGTCTGAGGATGGAACCCAGGGGCATTCATTTGACCTCTGAGCTACAACCCCTGCCCTATTTTTTATTCTTTGTTTTGAAACCGGGTCTCACTGAGTTGCAGAGGGCCTCGCTAAGTAGCTGAAGCTGTCTGCGAACTACCGCAATCCTCTGTTCTCAGCCTCCTGAATGCTGGGATTACAAGCGTGCGCCGCCACGCCTGGCTCACAATTTGGTATTTAAAGAAATAAAGCCAGCGTACTTTAGAGATGCCTGCATGCCCATGATTATAGCAGCACAATTCTCAATGGTCAACTTATAGAATCAGCCTTGGTGTCTGTGAATAGATGAATAGACAAAGAAAATGCTGTATTTATACACAACAGTTTGATTCAGCCATAAAGAGAAAAATCATATCATTTTCCAGAAAATGGATGAAACTGAAGAGCATCATGTTAAGTGAAATTAGCCAGGCTCAGAAAGATAAACACAGTATGTTTTCTCTCATATATAGAAGCTTTTTTAAAAAAGGGAGAGCAAAAGAAAATCATGAATGCAGAAAGGAGATCAATAGTGTAGACGGGGGTTTTTGTGGAATGAAATTGAATAGAAAATACAGAAACAAGTATAGCTAATTGATTTTTTTTACAAAGGCACCTAAAATATACATTGAAGAAAAAAATGGTGTTGGGAAAAGTGGTATTCATTTGTAGAAAAATGGAATTCAGTTCTAACCTCTTACCCTACATAAGAGTCAACTTAAGATGTATCGAAGATCTGAAATTTAGACAAGAGAAGGTGAAGCTATTAGAAGAGGGAAGCCCAACACTGCAACGCGTAGGCACAGGTAGAAACTTCCAGAACAACTCTTATTTTAAATCCCTCATTTTGAAGGATTTAAAATAAGAATTAATAAATGGGATTACTTGAAAGTAAAAAGTTTCTGCTCACAACAGAAACTATGAAGAGTCTAAAGAAAAAGTAAATAGAATGGGAGAAGAAATTTTGCCGGCTATTACTCTGATAGAGGACTAACATCTCAAATACACGAAGTACTTAAAGACAACACTAAAATAACAAATACTCCAATCAAGAAATGGGCAAGTGAACTAAATAGACACATCGCAAAGAAGAGACACAAAAGAAGGGATACAAAAGGCCAATAAATACGTGAAAAAAGGTTAATGTGCTATAGCACTCCTGGCTATCTTTCCAAAGGGACTGAAAACAGAATATTATAATAATGCATGCATATCCATGATTTTAGCAGCAAAATTCAGAATAGCCAAATTATGGAGCCAGCCCAGATGTCCATCAACAGATGAATGGATCACAAAGCTGTGGAGCATGCACACAGTGATCCTATCCAGCAATAAAGAAGAACCAAATGACGCCATTTGCGGTAAATGGATGGAGCGGGAGGACAGTATGTTAAGTGAGATTAGCCAGTCACAGAAAGTGAAGAGTCCTATGTTTTCTCCCATATGCAGAAGCCAGGGAGGAACCAGAACAGCAGAGGGACTCCAAATAAGGAGGAGAAACTCCAGTGGAGTGACGGAGGTGATTTAGGAGAGAGTATGGCGTATGGGGGAGAGCGGGAGAGGCAGTGAAGGAATCGCTTCCATCAACATATGCACACACGTGAGAACACCGGTGCCAATCTCAGTGTCTTGTAAGGGGAAGACGGGCATCGGGGGAAAACTCAGCATGCGCTGTGTGCATGAATGCCACTGTCGCTCTGAGCTACGTTATGACAAGAGGCTGTAATGCGCCAGTAAAAGTATTACAATCGTGCTAGAAGCACGCGCCAGTATGCTACCATAAAAGTCATCAGTTTGTATAATGAATATGCACCATTTTAGAAAAGTGTGTTAGGTGTGTTCCAAGAATAGGGAGGTCAATGGGCAGACAACGCCACTGTCTCTTTTGTCTCATGCAAAAGAAACTGTATGAGATGAGGTAGGAGAAATATCACTAAAGGGAGTTTTAAGAAGTTTGAAATGTATTCATTTACTTTGGTTTTAAAGAGATATGACATGAACTGACTTATGGCTTAACACATTCACTCTCATTCCTCTGCAGTGAATAAACATGAGGGGAGTCAAGGAATATAAAAGAATGACTAATTAAGATAACAATAATAGGTAATAGATAATATATACATAATAGATAATAATAGAACATTATTATTACATATTATTACATTAAGAGATAAAAGTGGCTTGGAACTATACCAATACTGGCAGCATGGGAAAATGTGGTTAGACACTAGACCGTGTGTGTGTGTGTGTGTGTGTGTGTGTGTGTGTGTGTGTCTGTGTGTGTGTGTCTGTGTGTGTGTGTCTGTGTGTGTGTGTGTCTGTGTGTGTGTGTCTGTGTGTCTGTGTGTGTGTCTGTGTGTGTGTGTGTGTCTGTGTGTGTCTGTGTGTGTGTGTCTGTGTGTGTGTCTGTGTGTCTGTGTGTGTGTGTGTCTGTGTGTCTGTGTGTGTCTGTGTGTGTGTGTGTGTGTGTCTGTGTGTGTCTGTGTGTCTGTGTGTGTCTGTGTGTGTGTCTGTGTGTCTGTGTGTGTGTGTCTGTGTGTCTGTGTGTGTGTCTGTGTGTGTGTGTGTCTGTGTGTGTGTGTGTGTCTGTGTGTGTGTGTGTGTGTCTGTGTGTGTGTGTGTCTGTGTGTGTGTGTGTCTGTGTGTGTGTGTCTGTGTGTGTGTGTGTGTCTGTGTGTGTCTGTGTGTGTGTGTGTGTGTGTGTGTGTGTTACTGAAAATGAACCCGGGGGGATTTTGCCTCTGAGCTACATCCCTAGCCAGATTTTACTTTTTGAAAGAGACTCTCATTAGGTTGCTGAGAGTCTTACTACTTGCTGAGGCTGTCCTCAAATCTGCGATCCTCCTGTCTCAGCCTCCCAAGTAAGAAGATTACAGGTAGGAGTGCACCATCATGCCTGGCTTAGACCTATCTTTAAGATAACTTCAAAATAATTTTTGATGAAGTAAATTTTTTTTTAAGAGATAGGAATCAAGAATGTCTCCAAGTTTTTTGTTATGGATGTTTTGTGGCATACTCCTATATTCCTAGGACTTGGGAGGGCTGAGTCAGGAGAATTGCAGATGTAAACTAGGCCCTGCAACTTAGACCAAGTTTCAAAAATAAAATTAGTGGCTGTGGGAGTGGCTCAGAGGTAGAATAATCCTGGGTTCAATCCCCACTATGAAACTAAAAGTTAAAAAGATTTTTGGTATGAATGACTAAAGTGGAGAATAATATAGGAAGGCCATTTTTGCAAAAGGAAAGTTTATACTTTGCTTTTGTAAAAGGAAAGTTTATAGTTTGCTTTTGTAAATATTAAATATCTAAGTAGTCAGTTTGAGATACAAGTCTCCAATTGAAGCTGAAGAGCTTTACTCTCAAGACCAGAGACATAATGCCTAAGACTGGGGTTTGATGAGTACAACAGAATTCCAACTATGTCTGTATCACCAGGATGGAAAACACTAGATTGAAAGACAGGGGCGCAATGAATAAAAACATAATAACCTCAATGGAAGTCACCATAACACCAGAAAAAACAAAAGTAAGCTCAGTTACTTACTATGTATAATTCATGATTCCATTCTGAAGGCCTAGCAGAAGGAAAAGAATGCCCATTTCTAGGCTATCATCTATGTATCTAATATCTATCTTTCTATTTATCATCTGTATCTACCGCCTAACATCTCTTTAATCCATCTATGTACTCTGATTGAAACAGGGTCTCGCTAATTTGCTGAGGTGGGCTTTCAACCTGTGATTCTCCTGTCTCAGCCTCCCTAGTACTGGGATTACAGGTGGGCACCACCTCACCTGGCTTAGGCATACACTATATTTAACTCAATTATAACTTTCTTTCATGTGATGTCCAGTTTTCAATAGTACCAATAAAATATGTGAGTTATATACGAAAGAAAACAAGACAGAATACTTTCAAGAGTAAAGGCAGTGAACAGAATAAGATGCAGAGACAAAAGAAATAAGTATTAAACAGGAGTTTAAATAATTTAGTATGTTGTAGGCTCCAGTGAAAAGATGAACAGTATGTGTGATCGGATGGTGAATTTCAGCCAGCGGAATTAAACTATATGAAAGTATCAGGTAGACATTTTTGAAATGAAAGGCATAATGAGAGACATGGAAAAGAAACGAAAACATAATTTAAGAACGTACAGCTGTGTTATAAAGTGTCTAAAATATCTGTAATTGGAATCTCAGAATCAGAAGAGAAAAATGAATGGCACCTAAGAAATATTTTAAGAGCGATGACTGAAAACTTTCCAAAATCAATGATAGAAATCAAATAACAGATTCACAGGGTTCAGAGAACATCAAGAAAAAAGAAATTCACACTCAGAGGTACAGAGGAATGTGTATGTATGTATACATACCCCCAAACAAGCATTTTATATATCAATCTCCGAGCTATACCTCCAGCCCTATTTTTTTCTTCAATTTTAAACAGAGTCTTGCTTAGTTGCCCAGGATAGCCTTGAACTTGCAATCCTTTTATCTCATCATCCCAAGGAAGTACTGGGTTTACAGATATGTGCCATTGTGTCTGGCTACACACATATGCACACGCATGTGCGTGCATACACACGCACACACATAAATACACACTGAGTACTGAAAATTGAACTCAGGGGTATTCTACCTCTGACCTACTCCCTAGCTCTTTCTATTTTCAAACAGGGTCTCACTAAGTTGCTGAGGGGCTTGCTAAATTACTGAGACTCATCTCTAATCTGCTATGCTCTTGTCTTGCCTGCCAAGTACCACCGAGCCTGGTTTGGGATGATACTCTTAAATAGAGAAAGTTGTAGTATTAAATACTCACGTAGGATAATTGGTCTTAACTAGGATCACAGAAACCTTTTCCACATGAACAGAAACAGGGACTGCAGAGCAAATGGGGACTACTGCTAGCTGGTGGGTAGAAATAAGGAATGCTTGACAAAGCCTCTTGACTACTTTAATTTTCTTAGTGAAATTTAAAGCAAGACTAGCAGCTGAGATTTCTAATGAGCAATGAGTGTCCTGCTTTAGGAGTAGGGACATGGATACAAGTAGTGATTAAGTTAGGTTGCAATAGAGTTTGAAAAGAATTTAAAAGAAGGGAGAAACAGATTGCAGGTGTATTTAATGGAAGAATTATAAAGATGGCAAGTAAATCATCTGGATAATGAAGGAAGTAAGAATATAAGGGATAGTTAAAAAAAGCAATGATGTGATATACTGTAATATCTAAGAATTTTTGAAAGGAGGGTTAAAATTGAAAGAAGGTAAAAACAAAGGAAGAAATAGTTGGAGTATGGGATAAAGGAAATCGGACGGTAGTTTTGGTTAGTTATACAAGCCAGGCAGGTCATGATTGGATACGTTGAGTTATATTTTAGGAGTTAATTGGAGAGATGAAATCAGAATTTGTGTTGTTGGACATAGTATCACACGTGTTTTGAAATCTCTAAGAACTATGGCAGGAATAATGTGATATAATATTGGACAGGCTATGATTGATTCCAGGGTTTACATCCTTAAGAAATGAGATAGTATAACCAGATAGGTAGTAGAAACCTGCAGCATAGTATTCCAGGCCATTTGTGTGGTTTTTTTTTTGGAACCTCTATATTGGTACACTAGAGTGCACTGAAGTGCCTTTCTTTACCTTAACTATCCAGGCGGCAAAAATTTAAACTTAGAGGAAATTATTAATATGCTTTTCTACCTATATATCCTTAATTAAAATACATGAAAACTTTTTTAGTAATTGCAAAGCAATTAGTGAGAAAAATTAATCACAATTTTCTCTAGTCTTTAATAATGTTTGTCAAAACATTACAAACTTTTCTACTTTTAGTTATAGACATATAAGAAAATGAAAATTTAGGGAAAATAATATTACTTATGCTATTAGAAACACTTTGTGGCTGCGCATGATGGCACATGTCTGTAATCTCAATACATGAGAGGCTGAGGCAGGAAGATCTCAGGTCTGAGGTCAGTCTTATCAACTTAGTGAGGCCCTCAGTAATTTAGCAATTCCTGTATATAAAAAATAAATAGGGTTGGGGATATGGTTCAGAGGTAGAGTGATCCTGGTTTTAATCGCCAGTACTTCACATACACAAAAATTTTATTTGAAAGCAAACTTTTCAAGAGTAGTTTGAACAGTGCTTGCCTTCTACCACACATCTACTTTATAACAGAGTAAGAATCTTCTACACCCGGGCAAAGTTTTATGCTCATTTCTCAATTCTTATCAGTTTCAAGAGTAATTTGTATTACTCATTAATTTCATCATTGTGCTTTCAGTATTCTAAAGTATCTGTTAGGGGTCCTTTAATATTGTTTATTTTTTCAGTGTTACTTCCTGTGGGATGCCTTCAGTTTTTTCATCACAAACATTTTCCTCATTTCATTTGATATGTTTTCCTCAAGTAGTTCCTTTCTATCTCTCTAGGATCTCTTGAAAAGTAGTAGTATCAGGATTCTCATGGTCAGATATTTCTTCTATAACTCCATTTACCTAACTTTTATTTGTATCACATAAAATTACTGGTACCATATGGTAACATTTTCTGCCATACTACTTGAATATTACTCCTCTCTCTTTCTGCTATAATACTTATTATATATATATATATATATATATATATATATATATATATATATTTGGTGGTACTGGGGTTCCTGGAAGCCCTTCTACCTCCGGGCTACACTCCCAGACCTATTTTTATACTTTTTAATTTGGAAACAGGGTCTCTTAAGCCAGCGCAGCTGGCTTCGAACCTGCGCGATCCTCCTGTCTCCGTCTCCCAAGCACAGGGATTACAAGCGTGCGCCACCACGCCCGGCTATAATACTTATTTTTAATCTTATGTTTTCTCTCATATTTTCACAAAACTTCTGTTAAAGAAATTATACAATATTCATTTATAGCATCAGTAGTCCAGCTTAGATAATAAGCTTTACAAATTGAAATAACCCTTTTTTTTTTTTTTTTTTTGGTGGTACTGGGGTTCCTGGAAGCCCTTCTTCCTCCGGGCTACACTCCCAGACCTGTTTTATATTTTTGAAACAGGGTCTCTTACGCCAGCCCGGCTGGCTTCGAACCTGCGCGATCCTCCTGTCTCCGCCTCCCAGGCGCGGGGATTACAAGCGTGCGCCACCACGCCCGGCTGAAATAACCCTTTCATCCACTGTTGTGTTTGGTGGTTTATTAGTTCGCTAGGGTTGCCATAAGAAAAAACAAACACTGGGACTTCTTGTTTTTGACACTGAGGATTGAACCCAGGGGCATTCTACCACTCAGCTATTTAATTACCACCCAGCCCTTTAATTTTTTTTTTGCATTAATGGAGATGAAACCCAGGGGCACTGAACCTGCAAGCTACACCCCCAGTCCTATGTTTTAGTCTTTTTTATTTTGTCAAAGTGATCCAATAAGTATTTAAATGTGGATTCTATTTTAATACCATAAGATAACTATTGGTAAAGAAAATTAACATTATCAAATCGAGTGTTTTTTTTTCCTAGAAGCTGGAGGCAATGATCTTTCTAGAATTAGGAAAGCATAGTCAGGCTACACTAGAATTGTTAAATTTGTTTTTTATATTCAGTCTTTTCTAACAAAGATTTCTGGATGTGTTATGAGTAGTGGAAACCCGTTATAATAAAGATTGAAATTAAAAATGAAGACAATTTTTATACCAAGGATTAGGAATAGAAGCACATAAAAATTCTCATTATGTAGTGCCATTAAAATTTATTCTGTTTATTTGTTGAATAAATTATTTTATATTGATAGATCACAAGGATGTATTTTAGCATGGACCATGAGATTACAACAATGAAGAATAGCTGGCTGTAAAACAAAAATAAAGCCATCTTTGAAGTTAATTTGAAGACTGTAAGATAGGATGGCTATTTATAAAGCAAATTTTTATGATTTTTTATTGATTCTTATAAAATGTTTTAATGGAAATAATTAACAAAATCATAAGCTAGTATGAGATGAAATAAAATTAAGCTACCACCATTCTTTCTAGATTTTCAAATAATTTATGTACCACAAAACCAAATTATTTTAAATAATTAAGATTTTGTACACATGTATTTTTATTATTACTTGCATAGGTTGTATTTTATATGTCTTTCATGTTTGCTTTATTATCAATCACTCTGTGAATCTTCATTATCAATCAATGCATTTTTCTTATCAATCAATGCTTCTTAATTCATATAAATAATTGGATACATTTAGAACTTTATTCTGAATAAAATATATGTAAAAGGCATCATTGAATTTGAGATATATAGTATTATAAGCAATTATCAATGAACATTTTTTCTATATATAAGATTATTTTATGCATTTGAAGGCTTATATATTCTGGGTATCTACCCCAAAGAATGGAAATCAAAGTATCAAACTAATGCATGTTCATAGCTGCATAATTCACTGTTTCCAAACTAAGGAGCCAGCCAAGATGTCCATCAACAGAAGAATGGATTACACAATTATGGGATATGTACACAATGGAATTGTACTCAGCCATAAAGAAGAACACAATTACATCATTTACAGGGAAATGGATAGAACTGGAGGACCTTATGCTAAGTGAGATTAGTCAGTCACAAAAATAAGAAATTGGATGTTCTCCCTAATATGGGAAAGCTAGGGAGAAAATGGGTCATAGGAGGAACTCTAGACAAAGACGGAGATACTATTGATGAGCAAATAAGGTGACCTAACTGAGAAGATGGGAGCAGGGGAGGAGGAAAACTAAAGCACATGATGTACTTAAAGATACACATCAACGCCAATCACTAAGCCAAGCATGGGAAGGAGGGAGGGGGAGGGAATGTGGCGGGAATTGGGTGAGGGTGATGAATTGGGTGCATGTATGCCTCCACCATCTTGTACTCCATTAAGATATAAGACTACGAAGTACCAATTAAAAATTAAAAAAAAAACAGCAAAGTTTGCACAGATGAAATTCTAATGCTACCCCCAGCACTTTTACCTCTTTTGACCATCAAACTGTAATTCATAATTATAATATCTAAAGCACATTATTTTCTGAGAAGAGGATATAATAAAAGAAAATATTTTTATCATGGTAAAAATAAAGCATTTGTAAATGAGCCAAATTGTTATAGTCAATTATATAATACATAAACACCAACGTATTTTTTATTTTTCTCAGAATTGTATGGCAATTAAAAGTAGATTCTTCAACCAACTGCAATTTCAGCGTGTTAATGGGTCCATCCTTTGGACCTCTATAACACCCTTTCTTTCTGCTGTCACCCAGAGGCTATTTTTACATATATTTCATGCAACTTTAAATATCTAAGCATTGTCCAAACTTTGTTACCGTGCTCAGACTCTCCAGAGAAATGTTTGTCACAATGAGCATTACCTTCTAATAAGATCTCTCTAATTTTTCTTCCCTTTGTGTTTCCTTTCCTTTCCTTCATCATACATATTTTATGTGTAACATACAAAAATAGAGATCAAGTTATGATACTAAATGATTAGATTACCCTACATCTATTTCTTGATGTCTTTAAATAAAGGGAATGACTCTTAATTATTTCATTTATTTATTTATTTATTTTTGCGGGTCTGGGGATGGAACCCAGGGGCATTTGACCTTGGAGCTACACCCCCTGCCCTATTTTTTATTCTTTATTTTGAAATCTGGTCTCACTGAGTTGCAGAGGGCCTCACTGAGTAGCTGAGGCTGTCCGAGAACCACCGCGATCCTCCAGGTCTCAGCCTCCCGAGTGCTGAGATTACAAGCGTGCGCCACCACGCCCGGCTCTTAATTATTTCAAATGCAGTAGACACTAAAAAATAATCAGGTAAAGACAGAGTATTTCTGTAAATCAGATAAATAGGCAGTGAACAACCTTTCCTACATTGGATTAGGAAGATAAAAATTTAACCAAACAAATTGACATTGTTTGTAGTGTGTACTTCTAATTATAATAGAATATGCATTTATGAGAACTAGAGATAATAGCTTCTTTGGCTCTCTTTATAAAAGTCTACCCTCAGATTGTGTCTGTCTGTTTGCCTTTTTAAGGGAACAAAATAGAGAAGTCAGTTTCTACCATTTTCCACTGTTTAAAAAAGGCAAAAATAGCCGGGCGTGGTGGCCACGCTTGTAATCCCGCCCTTGGAAGGTGGAGACAGGAAGACCACGCTGGTTCGGAGCCAGCCTCGCTGGCTTAAGAGACCCTGTTTCCAAATAAAATATAAAATAGGTCTGGGAGTGTAGCCCAGAGGTAGAAGGGCTTCCAGGAACCCCAGTACCACCAAAAAAAAAAAAAAAAAAAAAAGGCAAAAATAGCAACATATTTGAGAAATCCTTTGGAAAAACCTATAGCTTAAAACCATATTTTCTTCTTTTAATTATTACTACTAAAATGAATTTACTTTTATTAATATGAGAAGTGGTAATTTCTTCAGTGAAAGCATTATATAAGTAGATGTTGGATAACCGGAGACACATAGCAATATGGTAAATTGAGTAATAGGTATTTTCAGGCAACTGTCCCAGCTCTACACTTCAATTGGCAATGAGGAGTTATCTTTTATATTGTTCAGTCCCTCTCTGTCATTTATGAGGTTATCATTTATTCAGTTTTAGTTTGAATGTCAGTATTCTGACAATTGTAGCTATTGTTCCTCTACTTCTAATAAAAATTTGATTATACTTTTACATAGACAGGAAGTTTATTGCACCACTTGAAAGTATAAATGGAGTTTTAAAGATAGGACAATCTTTACAAAATAAATTGTTTTCTTTTCGTGATCCAGTGGCTCATTTTTTCTTAATTATATTTGACTTTTTTCTATTACCTCTCCTCTTTATATTTTCAGAGTACCAAATCATTAACTAGTTTCTTTTAAAATGGCTATAAATTTTTGTAAGTCGACTTCCCTATAATTATTTCTGTCACCTGAAGAAAAGGTATATTGCTTAGAGTGTCATGAACCATTAAGAAAAATAGTTTACGCATACTCAATTTTACCATGAGAAATGAATCTTTTATGAGTAACTCCCTGCACAAATGGAGTAAATCTCACTGTGAACTTTTCAGGTCTAAATTGGTAATAACAAGCTGCAGTGCAACATGCAATGGGTAAAAACATCAGAAAAAAAGCAAACTTTTTTAAACAAAGTAACATCATGAATTTAAACTTAAATTTACTAAGGTGTTATGATACCAGCTGGCAGATTAGACAATAATTGAATTCAGAGAGAAGTAATTTTTCATTGTTTCTGTAGTTTTATTGTGTTTTATTTGTTTTGTTTTCACACAAGTGAACAAGGTCAAAATGACATTAAAAGACGTGTTGTATAAATGACTTAAGGATGAACTATTTCTTAAAGGTATTTTTATTTTCAAATTATTTACATTATAGAAAATTATCTGATATATGTCTATTATATTTCATGAAGTATTTTTTCACATATCTCTGTGAATAATTTATTTCTCTTTTCCAGCATTTCTACTTTTGAGATTCTTAAAATAAGAGTATTATTATTTTGTAGGTATAATATATTTTTATGCATTTATTAGTGCATTATAGTTTCACATCATAATGTAAATCATGTTGACAAGGACATACATGCACACGCTCCTGGTGCCCCCCACCTCCTCATTTCTCTCCTTCCCAATACAGAGTACTCACATTGACAATGCTATATTCACATGTATACACATAGTCAATGGTAGTATTTTCACCAGTGAACCTCAGTCTTCCTCCTCCCCTATCATTACTTCTCCTCCTTGGCTCTACTGAGGTTTCCCCTCCATTATTTGGAGTCCCTCTGCTATCCCAATTACTCCCTAGCTTGAGCATATTACAGAAGACATAAGACCCTTCACTTTCTGTGATTGGCTAATCTCACTTAATGTAATGTTCTCCAGGTCCTTCCATCTTCTTACAAATAACATAATTTTGTTCTTCTTTATTACTGAATAGAATTCCATTATGTGTATTTCTCATAATTTTAAATCCATTCTTCTGTTGATGGACACCTCGGTTGATTCCATCATTTGGCTATTGTGAATTGTGCTGCTATGAACATAGGTATGCATATATTACTGTAGTTCTCTGGAAAGATGCCCACTAGTAGTATAGGGGATCATATGGTGGATCATTCCCAGTTTTTCTAAGCAAAATCCACATTGATCTCCATGGTGGCTGAACCAGTTGCAATCCCACTAGCAGTGTAGAAGAGTTCCAATTTCTACACATACAGTTGCCCATTTCTTGATTGGGTTATTTATTTTTCCAGTGTAAAGTCTTCAGTTCTTTGTATATTCTAGATATTAGCCCTCTATCAGCAGGATAGCTGGTAAATATCTTCTCCCATTCCATAGACTTTCTCTTTAGATTCCTGATGATTTTTTAAATTTTTTATTGGTGCATTATATTTATACATTATATTGGGGTAACAAACTTGTGTGTACATACATATACACATCACAGATTTAACCCCTACCCAATTCCCACCCCATTCCCTTCCCATCCCTTCTTCCCTTGCTTGGCTTAGTGGTTGACTTCAATATGTTTAAGTACATTGCATGTCTTAGAGAATTTACTTCCTCCCCCTCCAATGCCCTCATTTATGTTGTCTTGTTTGCTCCTCTATAGGATTTCCTTTTTCATCTAGAGTTCCTCCTATGACCCATTTCTCCCTAACTCTCACATATTAGGGAAAGCATCTGATTTCTTATTTTTTGTGACTGACTAATCTCACTTAGCATAATGTCCTCCAGTTCCATTCATTTCCCTGAAAATGATGTAATTGAGTTTTTTTGATGGCTGAGTAAAATTCCATTGTGTACATATCCCACAGTTTTGTAATCCATTCATTCGTTGATGGACATCTTGGCTGGTTCCATAGTTTGGCTATGGTGAATTGTGCACCTATGAACATAGATACACATGCATTAGTTTGGTAGTTTGTTTCTTTTCTTTTGGGTAGATACCCAACAGTGGTATTGCTGGATCAAATGGTAGATTTGTTCCCATTCTTCTGAGGATTCTCCATACTGTTTTCCAAAGTGGTTGCACTAATTTGCAATCTCACCAACAATGTTTTAAAGTTCCCACTTCTCCACATCCTCACCGGAATCAGTGAAAGGAAGACTGTCATGAGGAAAGGGAGAATGTTGTGCATATGTACACAACACTGAAGTTATACACATATGTGAAATTACTATAATACCAATCTCAATTTTATGTGCTATCATGTACAGGGAAGGGGAGGAACCCAGAGGAAGCTCACCAAGTACTATATCCATGTATGTCACTATCACTTTTATGAGAGATTACAATGCACCGATTAAAGTATTTTAAAAAATACCCCTAAAAATAGTGAAAAAACCCAGGAATATGGAATAAGATGGGTCATGGTTTAGGCCAATTTACTAGCTGTGTTAATTTTAATAATTAGTTATCCAAAACAAATTGTTCTATAAAATAAGGATAAAGATAGTACCTATTTCATAGAAATCCTTTGAAAAATAGATATGCAATCTTGCATTTGGAGTTTAGCACAATGCTTGATATATTCTAAGTACTTTCAAATACTTAACATATTTAAATACTACTTATATTTATTATTAATGCTATTTTTAAGATAAAAAGTATTTAAATTTTTTTTAAAAATAGCTGAACATTGTTAATATATGTAAATATAGGTTTTACTTGAGTTATATTTCCATTAAAATTAAGACACACCTTTTGCAAAGGTGTTGTTTTTCTTTTGCAATAAAGAATTATAACCTTGCTTTCACCATATTAATCTGGGACTATAAAATCCCACATGTAAAAAAAAATTTTGTTATGGTATGTCTTGATTAGTCTTTTTTCAAAACGTGTATATCAAACGCCATAACAACTAAATCTATATTTTACCTGTCTCCTTCCACCATCAATTTCGGTATTTATATAGTTGAAATTCAACAATGGGCAAAGGATAAAAATATGAGCCATTTGTGAAACTTTAAACCCTTCAAAAATTGCTTATGGGAAGAAATTGGTTTGACATGTCTTAAAATCTCAGAAGTTTTATTTCACTTTAAAAAGATCTGTTCATAAATGCAGAGATAAATAGATCTCTATTCATGTAACTTTATCTGTGTCTTTGTCTCTATACATGTCTTGACTTTACTGTTTTTAAAATTTATGTCACAAAGCCTTTTTGTTAGTTTTAATCACTGTATTGTCTATCACTTTCAATCCTGCAGTAATGGACAATATAGAATGAGGAAATATACAATATTAATAAAGACATTTAATTTTGCTTTAATCTTGCCAAATGTTTCTATATTTTCCTTGCCAGATGAATTTCTGTAGAATTTCATTGGTACAATATAATTACATATCACAGAGTAAAATTTAAAATGACACAATTTTATATGCACACATCTCTTGGTGTAGTTCCCTTCTAACATTATGCCACTATACCGCTCCTACCTGCCCATACACTAGTAAGTTTTTTGGTGATGCCTTCATATATGGACATATTATTAGATCTGTTTCCTTTCTCAAGCCTCCTTTTTCTCCACATCTCCTACTTCCCATGGTTCCCTTGTACTATATGACTAGTCTTATTCTTCATTGTTCCCATGGTTCCCTTGTACTATATGACTAGTCTTATTCTTCATTGTTATGAAGTTCATTTTCATTCTCTTTCATGTTTTATTTCTAGCTTCCACATATGAGAGAAATCATATAACCTTTGGCTCTCTGAGACTGGATGATTTCACTTAACCTAATATTCTCTATATTCTGAATAGAAACTTCTCAAAAGAACAAACATAAATGGCCAAAAGTACATATGAAAATGTGTTGACAGCATTATCAATCAGAATATTGCAAATCAAAAGTACACAGAGTTTCTAACTCCAATTAAAATGTCAAGAATACAAACAATAAGAAATACTTGTGAAATATTTTGGGAAAAGAATACACACACACACACACACACACACACACACACACACACACTGCTGGTGAGATCATAAATTAGAACAACCACTCTGGAAATCAGTATGGAGATTCCTCAAAATACTAAGAAGGGAACTACTGTCTGACCCATCTACACCACTCTTCAGTATCTTTACAAAAGAATTAAAGTTAGAATGTTATAGTGATACATTCATACCCACGTTTACAGCAGCACAATTCACAATAACCAAATTATGGTACCAAACTGGGTGTTCATCAACATATGAATGGATGAAGAGAATGTGGTATATGCACATAATGAAGTTTTACTCAGCCATAAAGAACAAAATTATGCCATTTGCTGAAGGATGGATGGAAGTAGAGAACATTATGCTAAGTGCCAGATGGAAGTTTTTAAATGAGGCTTCCTGACAATTGATCTCGATGACTGAGCAAACAATCCTGTTCTATATTAATGATGCTCCAGAAAAACAGAATGGAGAGATTTACATATTTATGATCATATTTAGTAACATATTTTCCACAATGTCATTCTAATACACAAAACAGCTGAATGAGAACAAAATAACTCATGATCATAAGAAAATTATTTGGAAGATAAGATATTTATGTAAATTTTAAATATGGCTTAGAACCTATATTCATAAATAAGGAGAAGAGAAATAAAAACATGATATGCAAATGGAAGATATTTCATGCTAAATTATTGTGTAAATTGAAATTTTAGACTCAAAACCAATTTACTTTAGAAAATAGAATTGTGTAACAGATTTTCTTCGTATTTTTTAATATTACAAAATGATTTTGTGGAATGTGATTCTTGGTAGAATAGTTTGGCTATTCCAAACCCATAATAATAAATCACATCTTTTTTTTTTTTTACTGTTATTGTTGTTTTTGGTGGTACTGGGGTTCCTGGAAACCTTTCTACCTCCGGGCTACTCTCCCAGACCTCTTTTTATACTTTTTTATTTGGAAACAGGGTCTCTTAAGCCAGTGCGGCTGGCTTCGAACCTGCGCGATCCTCCTGTCCCCACCTCCCAAGCGCGGGGATGACAAGCCTGTGCCACCACACCCGGCTCTAAAGTACATCTTTGTAATGACAAAGGTATGCAAATGATCTGATTTTCTTCAGAAATTTTATCAAACTATGCCTGTAACAATCTCATCCAGATATTCCTTCAAAGGCATACAAGAGCACAGAAGAAAGATGTTGTATGGCATGGTCACTTGGCACTCATAATTTTTTTATGTTTAGATAATTTTGAAAAGGGGACAGACTTTCGACATTTCTTCAGAAATTTATTTTGAATAATATAACTCTTTGGGAGATAGCTGGATAACTGTAAAGATTTACGATAGATTGCCGTCTAATCCTAATCAGAATGGCAATAATCAAGAAATCAAATAACAATAACTGTTGGTGAAGATGTAGGGAAATAAGCACTCTTTTACACTGTTAGTGGGATTGCAAACGAATTCAGCCACTATGGAGATGAGTGTAGAGATTCCTTAGAAAACTCTGAATAGATCCACTGTATGATCTGGTTAGAGCACTTCAGGGTATCTTTCCAAAGAGGTCGAAACCAGAGAACTACAGTAATATGTGTGTACTCATGTTCATAGCAACACAAATTACAATTGCCAAATTATGGAACCAACCTAGGTATACCTCAACCGATGAAAGGATTACAAAACTATGGAAAACACACAAAATGGAGTTCTATTCAGCAATACAGAAGAACAAAATTATGTCATTTACAAGAAAATGGAAGGACCTGGAGAACTTTATGTTAAGTGAGATTAGCCAGTCACAGAAAGTGAAGGTTCACTTTTTTTTTCTAATATGTACAGGATAGGGAGTCATTGGGATACAATAGGGGCTCCAGATAAAGGAGGAGAAACTTCAGTGGAGCCAGGGAGGTGGTTTAAGGAAAGGGGAAGAGTAAGACTGAGATTTACTAATAAAAATACTACCATTGGCTATGTGTACAATATGTGAATATACCAATGATATTCTCAGTGCTCTGTATTGGGACGGGGGGAAATGGGGAGGCAGGGAGGGCCACCAAGTTCTGTGTGCATGTATGTCATTGTCAACATGATTTATATTATGATATGGGACTGTAATGCACCAATAAAAGTACATTAAAAAGGGTTGTCAAACACTGTTAACATACACATATGGATTGAAGATACTTTATTCATTTATGCTAAACAGCATAAAACATTTATTTGGCACTAGAGTGTTTTGAAAAATCAACTTTATGGAGGTATAATTTACATGCAACAAGTGCATCATATAAAAGTGCACAAATCAATAAGCTGACTCTTATTACTTTGATGTCTGTATTTAAAGGACAATAATACGAAATAACTTATTCTCAAGTTGCACCAGGCATGGTGGCGCACGCTTTGTAATTCCAGTATTTGGGAGGTGGAGACTAGAGGATCATGATTCACGGACAGCCTCAGCTACTAGCAAGGCCCTTCATAAGTCAGTGAGATCCTGTTTCAAATATAAAAGGACTAAAAAATAGGGCTAGAGGTGTAGCTCGGAGGTGAAATTCCCCTGGTTTCCATCCTCAGTACTGCAAAAAAAGATTTCTTCTAAAATTGTGAGTTGTACCATTAATATTTATAGGTGTGTACAATATGAAGAACAATAAATTGAAAATATATTTAGCCTCCCTTTACATTAATATATAGAACATTTTTAAGTACATTTGGACTCCCATTGGATTTTAAGGCAGTCATTTTATCTTTTGCATGGTTTTACCATATGTGTATAAACCTTTAAAATATAATGTATGCTTCTAGAATTGTCAGTAGAATTATTTTAGAGAGATTAATTTCTAACTTGATTCTCTAACATAATACCTGTATCACAGCTGAGTGATTTATCTAAGTTCCTGGTGATGTTAATAAGTTTATATCATTTAATTTTACTGATACATAAATTTCATTGTGAGAATATATGGAAGTTTATATTTCTATATGTAAGTGATGGACAATGGAGCTGTTTTCTTATGTTACTATTGCTAGTAACATCATTTCTCCAGGTTTACATATTCTAGTTTCGCTGGGGTATATGGCTGGGAGTATAGTTCTCAGTTCATAGGAAAGCGTATGCTCTAATTTGTTCATTAAATTTAAACCATTTTTCAGAATGATTGCATAAAAACACTCCCACCTACAATATATTATAATTTGTTATTCTTTATCTTTGCCAATGATAAGAATTTTCACACATTAATTTTGATAAACCATGAAATGATATCTCACCATCATATAATTGTTCTTTGAGTTTATCTGAGAAACAATTGAATTTATCTTCTTTCATATATTTGTGAGACATTCAGAATTCCATTTAGTAGCATCTCTACTCACATTTTAACCCTATTATTCCATTGAATTATTCATCTTTTTCTTATTGGTAGCATGTCTGTCTTAAACCATTGATATTAATATTTTGTTGCACTTATTACAAATAGTTTTCCCAGATTATAGCCTTTAATCCCATTAATTTGTCTGGTGGCTAGTAGAATGAAATAGCAGTACTTGCACTAGCATATATCAAGCACACTAAAGATATTTTTTCCTACTGCAACATTGTTTTGCATTTTTCTGACCAGTGAAGCTGGGTAATTTTCCTATACCTCTTGTCAATTTATATGACAAGGCATTTGCTTAACAAATGCCTATTGAATTATTTGAGTTCCCTATATATTTTGGATATTAGTCTAACATCCAATACATACTTTGCAAATATTTTCTCACATTTGTAGGTTATCTCTCAAGTCATATATTATTTCCTTTGCTGTTATTGCCTTTTAGTTTGCTATAATTTCAGTTGCCTCTTTTTCCTTTTGTTTCCTATGCTTTTGGATTCTCGTTCAAAATATCTCTGCCCCAGTGTCCTGAAAAATTTCCCCCAATTTTTTCTAGTAGTTTCATATAATCTTGTTTCAGGTTTAGATCTTTAATCTATTTTGAGTTCTATTAATCTATTTTGTGAGAGACAGGGGTCTGGCTTCATTCTTCTGTGTCTTGATATTCAATCTACCTAACATCATTTATTCAAAAGATTGTTCTAACTCTAATGTATATTCTTAGCACCTTTGTAAAAATTCAGTTGGCTATAGATGTGTTAATTTACTTCTAATCTCTTAGGTTTGTAGTTTATTTTTAATTCAAGTAGTATAATACCACCTGCTTTCTTTTTTTGCTCAAGACGATATTGGATATTTATAATTTCTACATATTTTAGGATTTTTTTTTGTTATGTGAAGAATGTCATTGATATTTTTATGGGGATTGCATTGAAGCTGTAGATTGCTTTGAATAGTATGGACATTTTAATAATGTTAATTCTACCAATCAACCAATGTAGGAAGTCACTTCATTTTTTGTGACTTATTCAATGTCTTTAATCAATGTTTTATAGTTTTCATTGTAGAAATCTGTCGTGTTCTTTGTTCCATTATGCCTGTATATTTTACTTTTTGGGTAGCTATTGTAAATGGGTTTGCTTTCCTGATTTCTCTTTCAGATAGTGAAATATTGGCATGTAGTAGCCTACTAATTTTTGTATAAAATTTCAATATACAAATTTTGAGAGGACACATATATGTAGACCAGAGTACAACTTATTTTCCATCTCAAAAAAGAATTTGATAACTCTAGGTTTTAAGCTGATATATAATACAAACAAAATACACAGTTACTTTATCACTGTGTGCATGGGGCACTGGGGCTTGAACCCAGGGCCATTCTACCTCAGAGGGACACCTTTATCACTAGTTTTTCTTTATTTAGAAACAGGGTCTTCCTGTGATCCTATCTGAGCCTTCAGTGTACTGGTATTATAGGCATGCACCACTGCATCCAGTTTACTACTTTTAAAAAGCAAATGCCACCAGGCAGAGTGGTGCATGTCTTCAATGTCTAGTTAATTTATTAACATAGAGGTTTTTTTCATGTATGTGTTCTGGGGCTAAAATAGAGTTTTAACATAATACTATATACAATATTATGGAATTTTATATGGTTATATAAAATGTATAATAGTATATTATTTTTAACATAATCTATTAATGTATCATATTTTTGTGGTACTAAGGATTGAACCAAGGGGCACTAGGCCTCTGAGATACACCCTCAGGCATATATATATATATATATATATATATTTATTCTAAAACAAGTTCTCACTAAATTGCATAACGCCTCACTAAGTTTTTGAGGCTGGCTGTGAACCTGCAATCTTCTTGTTTCAGTGTCCTAACTACTGGAGTTACAGATGTGTACCACTCTGCCCTGTTTATATAACATTTATTATATCAAAGATCCTCTCTACTTTGCTTTTATACTCAATAATATGTCATATCATATCATTTTTTACACATATACTTTTTTCCTTTTAATAAACCTATCATATACTATTACATATATTTATTCCAACTGATATATTCAGTCTCCCTTTAATTGATAGTTATATTGCTTCTCTTTATTATAATTTTAAATGCATCAAGCCAGGTGTAGTGGCTCTTGCTTATAATCCCAGCTATACAGGAGGCTGAGGCAAGAATATCCCAGTTTTAGGGCCAGCCGGGGCAATTTATGAAGACTTGATCTCAGAATAAATAAAAAGGGCTGTGGATGGAGCTCAATGAAAGAGCACTCACCTGTATGAAGAAGGCCCTGGTTGCAATCCGAAATAACCCCAAAATACATCAAAATTCAGTCAGCATTCTCACTGCTATGATCCTTACACAGCCAAAACTTGGAGGGAGATTGAATTGCTCATGGTTCTGGAGAGATTCAAAGGTTGCATTTTTAGGTCGGCTTCTACTAAGCTGGACTTCCTCAGGGCATGCTGGAGGGAAGCAGAGAGCAAGGGGAAGGAATTAGATGACAGATGACAGATGAATAGATGATAGATTCCCCAATGACACACCCTCAGGGAACCCTCCGCAGCAACCTAGTCTGCCTCCAACATGGCTATCTTTGCATACCATATGAAATCAGGGGGATATTTTAAACCTAAACTATAATATATAAAATAATAATCTCATTAAAAGCATCACAGTAAATATGGTTTGCAATTACAACGTAGCATATTTACTTAGATTGCATTCCATAATATGCGATTTTCTTAGTCCAAAGTTCTGCATATTCAGAATGTTGGTATTCTTTTTGCCTTCTGGAGATCCTAATTTATATACCAATGGGCCTTGGTGCTAACCTAAAGTTGTTAACGTCTTAGGTAAGGTTTATGCCACATATTGGTGGCAATGGTGATTACAGGTATGATATAGGATGCTGGGGCTTGTCCATCATGACTCTGCTCAGAGGCAGACAGAATTGTGTTGTACCTCCCCACAGGACAGTAACTGCAGACAAATGTATGAGAGTGTACTCAGGTCCCATAGAGAGGCATGGATCACAGCACTCTCTCTTTGTACCCTTCTGTTTCTGAAAAATGCACCAACAATGTACCTGTGACAAACTTGGACTTGAATCATACTCCAGTGAACAAACATAGCCATACCTCAACATCAGGCTTGTAGAAAATATGGACTTGGCACCATTGAGTGCTGAAACAGTGGAAGTAAATACAGGCTTAGAGAAAATGAGGAGCCTGCATAGAATTTCTGGAAAGGCAGATGCATGTGCATCTACATTTGTTCAACCTGATTTAAACCTTATACAATATATATTTTACGTGTAGTGATCATTTCACTGTATGCTATTAATATATAAAAATTTTATATTTTAATTTATCAGTTAAAGTAAAAAATAAAAATACAGGGAAAAATAGTTTCTTCACAGTTCTAGAGGTTGAAATCCCAAGGTCAGTGTTTCAGCAACTGTGGCAGAACTGCTTTCTCCTGAGGTTTCTCTCTCTGTCTTAGAGATCCACTCTCACTGTGTCTTCACATGGTCATTTCTCTGTGTGAACACTGAGAGATTATCTCTGTTGTCTATCTTTTATCTTCTTATGGAAACACCTATCCTCTCAGATTAAGAACCCATCTTTATGACTTCATTTGATATTAATTACTTCTCTATCTATAAATATAGTCACATATGGGGTTAACCCTTCAAAGTATGAATATGGGGGACAATTTATCTATAATATTCCACTATCGGTGCTTCAAAATTAATGCCCTTCTTGCATAAAAAATGCATTCATATGATACCTACAACCCAAAGAGTCTGAGCCAAGTCCCACCTTAATTCTAAGTCTTATCTAAATATCATCTAAATTAAGTATAAATGAGATTAAAAGTACGATTCATTCCTTTTCAAGTGTGAAACCATTATACCAAACAAGTTTTGTGTTTGCAAAATACACAAAATCCAATGGAGGGATGAACGTAATATAGACATCCCTATTCCAAAAGGGAGAATTGGGGAAAATAAGGGATTATGGGTCTAAAGAAAATTCAGTATCCTTCAGGTAAAATTTTCTTAGACCTTAACACTCATGAATTATTCTCTTTGACTAGATACTTTACCATGAGTGTCCACTCGGCTGACAGAGTCACTGTCATGGTCCTACACAGGGAAAGGTCTTATATCATGGGCTCTCTGCCATGGTTCTGGCTTTCTGATATGGTTGCATACAATGGCTCTGTAGGAGAGCTTCTTTCCCCTTAAGGAACTCGGTGACAACATTGTGGGCTGCTGAAATGAAGAATTCTTATCCTTTGAGCCCAAGGAGGAAGCAGCCTTGTCACGTGTACCTTGTGGACTCAGAGTTTCTGGTGGAAAAGAAATTCCTGATGATCTCAGAATTATCTTCATACTCATTCTTCCATTGTCATGAAGGGCAATTTATGAATTAAGGTACATAAAAAAATTTCCCCATTTTATAGAATTTCACAAGTCCAATAGCATGTTGTTTTCTCTCTCACTTCTAACTTAAACTGAGAATATGTTGATATAATAAGTCTTATTCCTGGACTGTACTGAGATAGCTGATTAAAACAATGGGCAGTATCTTCATGGATTAATTATCTCTTCATACCCTGGTGTTCTTTTCAGAAAAATACTTTTCAATTTTTGAAATAAGATAGGTTGAAAATTTTCCAAATCTTCAAATTCTGGTTCCTTTTTCTTAGAATTCTTTGAACTTATTTCTCTTCTTTCACATTTACTATAAACAGTAACAGTAACACTTTGCTTAGAATTTTTCGTTTACATATTATCATCTTCTTATTTATGATCTTTCCCTTTCAAAAAAGACAAAAACATCTTTGGCTAACTTCTTTATCTTCATATAACAAATATAACTTTTCCTTCAGTCTCCTATAGGATGCTCCTTCATTTGCATTCATTAACCCACCAAAAGCTTCTCTAATATTCATATCTTATGATATTCTCTTAAACATGCTAAATGTATTTTCTAAGATTATAAAATATTTTCTATAGCACTTCTCTTTTCTGAGCCCTCACCAGAGTTGCCATTATCACTCACATTTTTCCAAACAATTCTTTTAAGACAATCTAGCTTTTCTCTAGCAGATGCCTCAGAATTCTTCTAGATTCCACTCATCACTGAGTTCCAAAGTCACTTCCACATTTTTCAAACTGTGTTACAGCTCCATACCACTACATGCTACCATAACAAAATACCACAGATTAGGTAGTTTAAGTAAAAGAAGTGCATTATATCAAATTTCTGAAGGCTAGAAGTACAAAACTGAAATTCCAGAAAGGTTTGTCTCTGAGAAGGCCTCTCTTCCTGACTTGCTGATAGCTACTTTCTCCTTGAATGCTCACATGGTCTTTCCCCAAGAAGAAGAAGATATATATAGAGAGAAAGAGATAGATAGAGATAGAGATAGAGATAGAGATAGAGAGAGAGAGAGAGAGAGAGAGAAAGAAGAAGAAGAAGAAGAAGAAGAAGGAGGAGGAGGAGGAGGAGGAGGAGGAGGAGGAGGAGGAGGAGGAGGAGGAAGAGGAGGAGGAGGAGAGCAAAGAAAAGGAGAGGAAAGGAGAAGAGGGAAGTTTCTTGTGTGACTTTTTCTTAAAAGGACACTAATTCTAACAGATTAAGGCCTCATCTACATGGCCTTGGTTAACTTTGAAGTTATGGTTTTGACATATGAATTGTACAAGGACATAATTCTATCTATAATATTTATGTACTTTTCTGTATGCACTTAAGTAAAGGCTTACAAAGACCTTACTTCAATGTGAATAAGAGATTTGAGGGGAACAAGAAGAACAATGTTTTAAAAATTACTTCTCAGCTGGGCATAGTAGTCCATGCCTATAATCCCAATACTTGAGAGGCTGACACAGAAGGATCACAGGCTCAAAGCCACCCTCGGCAACTTGGTGAGACTCTCAGTAACCCAGTAAGACCATGTTTCCAAATAAGAAATAAACTTGGGCTAGGGTGTAGCATGAAGGTAAAATGAATCTGGGCTGAATCCCTATTTTTTTAATTACTTCTCAGTAATTAATTTTTAACTACCTTTTGGATTGTGAAATTAACTCATGTAAAACTATGATAAAGAGAGTCTTTGAAATAAATATGAATTTGGCTTAGATAGACTGAGTATGTGATATCTCAAAGCATCTATGGGGAATAAAAATTGGATGCAAAGGTCCAGATTCAAAAAAGTACTCTGCATTATTTGTACAGACTTAGATGTTACCTGCCCCTAGTAGTCATTTCATTTTGGGTCACAGATGTGATTGTTCAAGGAAAATGTCAAAAATAAGAAGATAACCAATTTTCTGAACAAAACTTGAGTAATTCAAAATTCAATGCCTGCCTACAATGGATACGATTTCAAAGGAGGCAGAAAGTATTGCGGGAGGAGAAAAAATACTAATATGTTTTATGAAGAAAGGAAGAGCTATTAATACTTAGTATCTTTGGGAACAAAAGCGCAATATTTCAACTTGGCCAAAATAGAATACTGGATCTAGAGATTTTAAGTGAAACTTAATATTCCAAGTGGAGTCAGACCAGATTGCAAATCTCATTCTGAACTTATTACCTCTCAGACTTTGAACAAGTCACTTGAACTCTCTGAGAACTTCATTATAAATGCAAATTATAAAAAATTAAATGGACATAAAAACTATAGATGAGCAAATAAAGTAACTTAACTGAGGGTAATGAGAAGGGGAAAGAAGGGAATTTCCTAATGCACATGCTGTATATTCATAAACATATCAAAGTCAATCACTAAGCCAAATATGAGAAGGAGGGAAGGGGAGGGAATGGGGAGGAATTAGGTAAGAGCTAGATGAGTGATGTATGCATGTATGCCTCTACCATCTTTTACCCCATTAAGATGTATGACTATAATGCAACAATAAAAAATTTAAAAAGAAAAGAAAGAATTAGATGAGATAAAATACCAAAGCATTTAGCACAAGTTAAAATATAACACATTTAATAAATATTAGCTATACTTTAATAGGCTGTGACATTTTAAGTTTTTTGGTAAAAAAACAAATTTCAGACATAGATCATGATACTGAATAACATGGTATTTTTATTCAGAGTGATCTTGTTTCAAATTCCAGATTGACCACTTATAAACTCTGTGACCTTATATATGCCATTTAATTTCCTTGCTTGTGGATATCATCATAAAAGATGCCTACTATAGCATAAATATTAATATTATTAGTAGTACTTACTGAATGATACTTGTTTTCTTTAGATTACTAAAAAGATGATGCTCTATATTTTTGAGAACTATATGACACTAAATGTATGTCAGAATTTCTAGTTCTCTTATTTGTTTCTTATCCCAATGGAATATTTGAAATCTGAGAAAATTTGTGTCACTATTATGTATTAGAATTTATCTTTTTTTATATTTAAAAAGTTACTTCAACAAACAGGCCATAAGATGGCAATGTTACTCTTTCAGAAACGTGGCAAATGTTGGCTATTGAGAAAAGCAAAATTTAAACTTGCTTTGGATACTATAAAATATACCTTTACAAATTCTGCTTTGCACAGCTTATATTAAAGATTCCTATAGTATGATTTATAATTTGATAGCTAAAGTGATTGGTGAAATTATTTTATATTGCTTTTGATTCCCAACATGGAACTAAGTATTTTCTGATTCAACAAAAATGTTCTTAGAATTATAAAGATTCTGTAATGCTGTAAAAATATACTGTACACTCAGAGACAAGAGAACTACAGTGGCCCACGCTTGTAATCCCCGTGCTTGGGAGGCGGAGACAGGAGGATCACGCTGGTTCGAAGCCAGCCTGGCTGTTTTAAGAGACCCTGTTTCCAAATTACAAAGTATAAAATAGGTCTGGGAGTGTAGCCCGGAGGTAGGAGGGCTTCTAGGAACCCCAGTACCACCACACACAAAAAAGAGAACTATAGTGCTGTCAAAGAGAATAACATCTGTTCCTTGAATTTTGAACAAGAAAAAGAAGGCCATTAATTACACATTTTTTTCAGTGCTAGGGATTGAACCCAGGGACTCAAAAATGGTGGCAAATGTTCTATCACAGAGCTATAATCCAAACCATACATATTCTTCCTAAAAATTTCTAAGCATGGCCTACATAATCTCATTCATCTTCTTAAAAATACATTTGAATATTTTATAATTATTTATACATAAGAAAAGGAGTGAAGCTGCTTGAGGGAAATAGTTTCAGGATGTTTGACTTACATAGCCATTTATCAGGAAAGGATATTACTACATAATCCATGAATCCTCATACACTTCTTTGAATTAATAACTCGGTCTCTACCAATTCTTATAAAGTCCTATGGACCTTGAATTACAGATAATACTAATATGGGATGAATGCATTTTTAAGTTTTATTTTTTCTCAGAGTCACTCCACCTGTACTTCTGCAATAAATTTCAACCTTTTGAAGTAATTGAATGCAGAATCTAAATTTTTCTGCAATTTGTCACATAGAAGAAAGAAAAATACCATGAGTGTCTTAAAATAAGTCATTGGGATTTTTTTTTTTTTTGGTGGTACTGGGGTTCCTGGAAGCCCTTCTACCTCGGGGCTACACTCCCAGACCTATTTTTACATTTTCATTTTGGAAACAGGGCCTCCTAAGCCAGCGCGCAGCTGGCTTCGAACCTGCGCGATCCTCCTGTCTCCGCCTCCCAAGCGCGGGGATTACAAGCGTGCACCACCACTCCCGGCTTTATTCTTTATTTTGAAACAGGATTTCACTGAGTTGCAAAAGGCCTCACTAAGTAGCTGAGGCTGGCACTAACTCCAGTGCTCCTGTCTCAGACACCCAAGTACTGGAATTAAAAGCGTGTGGCACCACGCCTGCCTTTAATAGTTTTACTTCATTTAATATACCTTTCTTGGCGAATTTTAATTATACATCCTAATGAGGTATTGAGTGGTAGTAATAGACATGCATGGACACTTCTTATAGATGTCACCTTGCAGACTCCAATTTACTCACTAAAATCAATGAATGACACCAACCATAAGGAATTCTACTAATAAAAAATCAAGAATGGATGAGGTTAAAATATGCACATTTACCATGTTTGTCTTTACACAGTTCAGTATTTGAGGTGCATCGTGGTATGTTTTACATGTGATTTGTCCCCCACAGGTTCATGTGCTGAAGCTTGGAACACTGTGGTGGTGTTAAGGTCATAGAACCATTAAGAGTTGGGGTCTAGTGGAATATATGAGATCATGGAGGTTCTACCCTCATAAATGGCTTAATGTTGGTTTATAGAGAGGGTTGTGTTCTTGCTAAAATGCATTAGTTTTCATGAGAGCGGATAGTTATAAAGTAAGGTAAGTGCATGTACTTGGCGCCTTCTACATGCGACTATTTTCATTCCCACTTTTTCCACCATGCTGACACCCAACTAGAGAAATTGACCAAAACACAAACATCATACCATTTGGACCCTAATGTCACAATGCCACCAGAACCATGAACCAAATCAACAAACCATTTGACTTTACAAGTTACTCAGGCTAATATATTTTTTATAGCAACACAAGAGACTAAAATATATATTTTGTATATGTTACAATCTGAATGTTATGGAACTAAATCACCATTGAAATATAACTTAGTTATCAGAAAATTAAGGTGAAAGTTTGAAAGTATTATAAATTGAGCTTTTGTATGACATTTAAATCCAAACCATAACAGGAGAGAAGGAGAAAAAAAAATTATGTGTACATGTAGTTACATTGGCTGTAAATAAATGTATTCACTATGTCCACTGAGAGGCTAGCAGAGAGAGTACACAGAGACAAGCATACTGAGAGCTCAGATCTTGGTTTTTAAATACCATTCTTTAATAAAAGTTCACAGAGACAAGCATACTGAGAGCTCAGATCTTGGTTTTTAAATACCATTCTTTAATAAAAGTTATCCAAAAAGCCAGGTATGGTAGCACACGTGTGTAATCCCAGATTTTGGGAGGCTGAAACAGAAGGGTCACAGGTCACAGACAGCCTCAGCTACTACTTACTGAGGCCCTTTGTAACTCAGTGAGACCCTGTTTCAAAATAAAGAATAAAAATATAGGGCTGGAGTAACTTATTTTCAAGTTGCTCTCCTACAGCCCTTCTAGTGTAGGTTTTTAATCTGTCCCGTCTTTCTGTATTTGTAATAATAACACTACTTAAGTTTAAAGCAAAAAAAAAAAAATACGACTGGAGGTGTCACTTGGAGGTAGAATGCCCCTGGGTTCCATCCCCAGTACCGTAAAAATAAATAAATAAATAAAATAAAAGTTATTCAACAACATGGGCACAGTGTTCTAGGGTAAAAGGCTGATTTTGACATTAGGGAAAAAATAAAAGCTTGAAGCATCTCATCTCGTGTGAAATCAAAGAAATGCTAAAAAGTTAAAAATGAAAAGGTAGGAACATGTAATAAAAGGACATAGTAACCAAACTTAAAGCTCTCCCAATAGATAAACCTAGGACAAGAACAAGACACAATAACATAGTATCAAATTATATCCGCCAAATAAAACAAATATCCATTAGTTCATACTGATATAAATAATTTCAGTTATAAATTGAAAAGAAATGAATCTCCTTAACACAATAATTTCCAATGATATATGTAGATACCCTTTCTTTGAAATGGAGAACTTAATATGTTTCCCCTTGAGTATTGGCTTGAATTATTGACTGACTTCTAAAGAATCAATTAAGGCAGGGAAAACTATAATTTTATAGTGGAGAAATTTGGCAAGCATTATACTCTCCAGTGATGAAAATTAGTATCACCGGTGATAAATTCTGTTGCTCTCATGTACCATCTCCTATGATACTACTGCAAGAGCATATATCATTTGTGGTATTCATCTAAAACAAACAACTCCCCCCCCAAACAAGCAAAATCTTCATATGTCCAAAAAAAGGATATTTTACAAAAAGACCTGACATTTCTCTTCAAATATGACAGAGTCCTAAACAACAGACCTAAGAAATTGTCAACTGATTAGACTAAGGAGGCTTGACAACTAAAATGCAAAGCCTTTTTGTTTTGTTTTGTTTTGTTTTGTTTTGAATGGTTCATAGAACATATAGGAAATATTAGCAAAAAAAAAAAAGCACAATCCAAACTAACTTGGCGTTCAGCTACTAGTATTATAACCATGTTGATTTCTTACTTTAAACAAATGTACATTGTAATGTAAGATGGTAACATTTAAGGGTATAGCCAAACTATGGAACCAACCTAGGTCTCCATCAAGAGATGAATGGATTGCAAAATGATGGGAAATGCATGCAATGGAATTCTACTCAGCTATAAAGAAGAACAAAATCATGTCATTCGCAAGAAAATGGAAACGCCTGGAGAACATTATGCTAAGTGAGATCAGCCAAACATGGAAAGAGAAGGGACATATGTTTTCTCTAATATGCTTAAACTAGGGAGTATCAGGAATACCAGAGGGACTCCAGATAATGGAGGGGAAACCTCAGCAAAGATAGAATGGATGGGTAGGAGGGAAAGAAGGCTGAGGCTGATTCATGGAGGAGCTACATTTGAATATGTATAAAAGTATGAATAGAGCATGGTCAACCTGGACGCTCATTGTTGGGAGGGGGGAAGGGGAAGTGGGGGCACCAAGCACTGTGTGAATGTATGCCATTGTCAATATGACCCACATAAAAATAAAATAAAAAAATAAAAAGAATATATAGGGCCCCTCTGTACTACCTTTGCCCTTTTTCTATAAATCCCAAATTATTCCAAAATTAAAACTGTATATTTTATCTATATGATTTTTACATATATTTGGCAATATGTTGTGAAACTTCTTCATTTGAAAAAAATTAAGATAAAATATGCCAAACTTACTCAACTTCAAATATTTGACTAAAAATTTATAGCAACCTTTAGCGAAATTACTGATATTCATTCCATTCATTAAATAGTTCCTCGGTGTGAGATTAATAATTTGAAATAATAGTAAACTTTTTGGGGGGTTTCAGACTGAATCATTCAGTGTGCCCCATAACAATTTAAAATAAGATCTTAGAAATAGACCTAGTAATTACACTTCCTGTTCCTTGATTTTTTCTTTTTTTTATTGGTGCATTATAATCTAACATCATAATGTAGATCATGTTGACAATGGCACAAATTCACACAGTACTTGGTGTCACCCCACCAGGTTAACAATGTTAAATTCACGTGCATACACACAGTCGCAGGTAGCATTTCCATTAATGAGCCTCAGCCTTTTTCCTCCTCTCCCGTTCCTCCCTGCCTCCACTGAGGAGCTCCTCCATTACCTGGAGTCCCTCTGGTATCCCAAATACTCCCTAGCTCAAGCATATTAGAGAAAACACATATCCCTTCTCTTTTCGTGCTTGACTAATTTCACTTAACAAATTGTTCTCCAGGTCTCTCCATCTTATGAATGACATATTTTGTTCTTTTTTATTGCTGAGTAGAATTCCATTGTATGTATTTTCCATAGTTTTGTAATCCATTCATCTGTTGGTAAACACCTAGGTTGGTTCCATAGTTTGGCTATAGTGAATTGTGCTGCTATGGACATGGGTATGCATAGGAAATATACATATGTGATAGGCATACAATACAGAATATGTTCATGTAAGCATTAAAAAAGTGGCATTGGTGTAACCTATTTCTTTGTTGTTGTTGTTGTTGTTGTTGTTGTTGTTGTTGTTGTTGTTGATGTTGTTGTACTGGGGTTGGAACCCAGAGGCTTTCTACCTCTGGGCTATACTCCCAGCCCTATTTTCTATTTTATTTGGAAACAGGGTCTCACTAAGTTGCTGAGAGCCTCACTAAGCAGCTGAGGCTGGCTTCAAACCTGCTCGATCCTCCTGTCTCAGCCTCCCAAGTGTGGGGATTACAAGCGTGCGCCACCACACCCAGCTTTTTTTTTTTTTTTTTTTTTGGTGTAACCTATTTCTAAAGCATCATAATACTAAAAATAATATTAGAAACTGGCAAAAATTTTTGGAACCAAATATTATGTAGACCTTAATTAGATTATGCTGACATAATTTCTAGAATTTTATGAAATAAATAAATGAATAGTATAAATTTTAAGACTGTCGTAATATAGAATTTCAGGGACAGGCAATCTACTTAACTAATTATGCTTATCCTAAAATGTATACAAAGGAGTAACATCATTTAATTGGTGGACCATGTAGATCTAAACATTTATTTCCCATGGAGACACTAATGTCTACCCTTTGTCTGTTTAAAGTAACCTTAGAAGGGCTCTCAAAACAGTTAAATGCATATAGCAGCCAAGTGAATACTCAAACACAAAACTAATTTTGCTTTGCTTACTCTTGACTGCCATCCTCTCTCTCTCTCTCTTTCCTACTCTTTCTTCTCTTTCCCTCCCCTCTCCCTCTCCCTCTCCCTCTCCTTCTCCCCCCCCCATGTGTGGTACTGGGGATTTAACCCAGGAGCATTCAAGCCCTGAGCTGGAGTTCCACCTCCATTCTCATTTTAAAACAGGTTTTTGCTAAGTTGCTGAGGGCCTTGCTAAGTTTCTGAGGCTGGCTTTGAACCTGTGATCCTTCTGTCTCAGGCTCCCATACACTGAGATTACAGGTATACACCACCAGACCCAGCCCTGACTACTCTTATTCATGAAAAGGCATGTTCAGGGTTTGGGGGAGATGGCAATCCAGTTCTCTATACCCTACATTGAACTAGAAAGAGCAGAGTTTATTTGTAACATTCTACCTTTAGGGGTTACTTGAGGGGCTAGTCTCTCTTTTACCTAATTCATACTCAAGTTGGAGAAAAAGTGGCATAACTCAGATCTCTAATGGAGACAAAAAGTGAGTGTTTCATAAGAAATATGCAAGGAAATTAATTTTTTCTCTAAAACATCTCACGTGTTCTATTAATCTATGAACTAAAGAAAAAGTTGTTTTATTCACACATTTCATACACAGTTGTAGTATATACACAACTATTCCACACATTCCTGTTCAAAAGGGGGGAAATTGGGAGGCAGAAAAGAGTCACTTTTTTATTAAAGTCATAAATCTGTCCAGCATATATTGGTAGATCCTTCAAAGACCTCAGTACTAAGTGTGCACTGAAAAGATTTTTACTCTGACATCTTTCTTGCCCTGCCTTTTCTATTAAATGTACCTTGTGTTTTCTGTCATAATTTATTCTCTTTGTGTGCTGTTCTTCCCTTTTTCAGGCTAAACTAGCAGAATTTCTGCCAACAAAATTAAATTTTTAATTTTTCAAAATGTTTGGATATGCTTTGAATTGTATTGGAATTAATTATATTAAACAAAAGCTATACCATGTTTTATCAAAATGAGCCCTTTTCTATGTTAGGCTTCTATTGAGTCCGCTAAAGGAAAATACTTTTGAGCATCTTACACACTTATTGAATTATTTTTTGAAGAACCATCTTAAATGAGTGATGTGTACATATATGCCTCTACCATTTTGTACCCCATTAAGATGTATGACTACAATGCACAAATAATAAAAACTCTAGATGAAGGAGAAACCATAGATGAGCAAATAAGGTGACCTGAGGGGGATGGAAAGGGGGAAGAGGAAAATTCTCTAATGTACATGATATACATTCAAAACATATCAGTCACTAAGTCAAATATGAGAAGGCGAGAGGGGAGAGGGTATGGGGAAGAATTGGGGAAGGGCTCAGTGAGTGCTGTATGCATGTATCCCTCTATGACCCTGAATTTCAGCAAAGTGTATGATTACATGCACCAACAAAAAGGTGATCAAGATAACCCGTATGTTCTGAAAAGAAATAGTAAATGTGCTAAAAAAGAATCTTACAGATTTACCTTTGTCTTCCTCTCTACATAAAATTTAGATATTTTGTGAATTTCATGATTACTTGGAAGCCATTTTATAATATATCAAAGCCAGCAGCTCTTGATTCTGTTTCATCTTAAAAACCTAGCCTTGAAATTTTACAAGATGACCAAAAATTCTGGTTTGCCTAGAATTGAGCAATTTCCCGAGACATGTGATTTTCAGTGTAGAAATTAGCACAGGCTTGGACAGACTAGAGTGATTGGTTTAAACTTTTCTCTCTTCTAAAACAATATGAGAAGAACAAACCAGGTGGTACTTTCAATATATTTTCATGGAAATGTTTTTAGCTAGATCACTGAAGTAATTACTTGAATTTTTTATTTGGATACTCAATGCTGTAAACATTGGTAGTCTCTTTCTATAACAACGATCTCCTCTTCTTCAGCTTATAATTACATTTACTTTGTATCTTTGACAGATATTTACCCACAGTCTCTCTCGAAGTCCATAGGACTTTGTTCCTTTAGAGCTTTTTTAGTTTCGTCAATACTTACAGTACTTTCGCTTCTTTTGCTTTACTTCTAAAACCATTTTTAACATTTGTAATTATTTATAATGCTAGCACTACAATTTCAGTTATTAATTTTTGTTTTAATTATCTCTTGCAACACAGTACATTTCTTGAAAACATAGTAGATTAAAATAGCAAATTTATTCTGCAGGATACAGAAGTCGAGTGACTTCTTCTGGGTGGTTTTGACCCAGAATCTGCCATAAGATTACAGTTAAGATGGATGTTATCCATAGCTGAGGTCAGCTCATGGCTTGAACACAGATGGCTTTTGGCAGTAGTCCTGAATTACTTGTTATTGGAAAGAGGAAGGAGACCAATACATAATTAGTAAGAGAGATTATGGAAGAAGTATTAGCTCTCTACTTTTATCATAGCAATGATCACAAATGTAGTGATTAAAAAATAATGTCCACTTATTGTTTCATAGTTCTGTAGATTAATAAGTGACCAACCATCTGAAATAAATATCACTGGATTAAAAGAAAAGTATCCGCAGTACTGCGTTTCTTAGTGGAGACTCTGCTTATTTATATTTTGGAATTCAGCTCTATGCAATCTTAGTATAAAGTTTCTAGTAAGGAAAGAAGTAAAGTAGAGGCTGCTTATGACTTCTTTAAGATTCTCTAGGCCTTTTACATAACACTTAAATTTCAGAAACAGTAACAATAAACTAAATCCTTCTCATGCTACCATACCACTTATACTTCCTGTTCAAATTTTAAGGTTTTAAGTGATTATAGGTCAACTCCAATCATAAAATATAACTTTGAATTGGAAGACTCATAACTTAATTACACCTAAAAAACTCCCAATGCCGTTTAAGATGTCCTATTAACAGGTTTGCAAATTTGGGGACTCATTATTTTTCCTACCACAGACAGCTTTTCGGAAGATGAGGTACATAAAGAAATATCTGATGAATATGTTTTATCTGCATTAAAAATGAGAATAGAAACAGAGAAAAATGTCTCACACTGGAATAGAGTCTAATAGAGTTTATTTATTCTCAGTGGATTGCTACTATTCATATGCTATCCTATCATTTATAGTCCAATTATTAAAGTCAAATCTATATTCATAGTTGTAAGAATTAAGTGTCGTCAAGCAAGATGAAACTCCAAATTAGAAATAACTAGGAGTTGAATCTGAATAATGATAAACTGAAAAATTATTAATAAATGGGATTATAAACCAGGCATTACTTCATAATTTTTCATATATTTTTTGGACTTAAACCCATGTCATAACTCTTATCAGGTTGTATTCAAGGTACTATTTTGTAGGTTTAGATATTAACTATAATTAGTTAATATTTTCTAAATTATTAACTATAATTAGATGAGGGAAAATACTTTAATGAAAAATACATTTTAAGCTATATTCACAATGAAAATATAGCAGTAATAGATACAAATTAATAACCAAATGTAAGTAAAATAAGCTTAGGTGAATCAACCAAAAATGCTGAATATTTTAAAATCACTCATTCTATTCACATCAAGTTAGTGATGTTGATTGGGCCTGGCAAATATTTTTTCCATTGAATTAATGACTGTTCATTCCCTTATAGCTTGATTTTAATTACAAGTGATAACATTTGCTCAAACAAATCTAATTAGAAGCATGCTTTTCAAATTGTAAGGATAAAACTCCCTATACCTTCCTCACTAGAAATGCAGTGAATTCAGGAGTATTAGAGAACCCTATTTTTTAAAAAAACAAAATTTTTATACACTTTAGCTTAAGGACTTAAATGGAAGTGGAGCACACATTTATTTATAAGGTAGCCATATTTAATTTAGAAGGAAAATATACAAGGGAGAACATGAAGATAAGTTATAGGTTCTTAACCCCTACGATTTTAAAGATTTTTATATTTCTTCAGAATCCACAGTCTAAGTCACAGATTTTTTTCATATTCATAAATTCTACTTTGCTACTATCAAGATAGAATTAGACTTAATTAGACTTAGTTGGTCTATCTTTTATCATTATCAAAAAAAGAGCTTCATATGAAGAAGCAGGTAAAGATTAATCGTAAAGGCACTCATAAGGGAATATATGTTTGTACAAGAAAGCAATGACAAAACTGACAGCTGATTTATCATCAGCAAGAAAGGACAAAAATCTGTCACTCAAGAATTCATTCATTCAGAAAGGTAGAGAGTAAAATGAAAAAGTGTTGGATCACACGAAAATAGAAGGGTGTCCTTATATAGTAGAGGAAGGGGGCCAGGGAGAGGAAAAAGAGGAGGGAAAGGGCAGGGATAAAATTGACCAAATTATGTTATATGCATGTATACATATTTAACAATTAATCCCACTATTATGTATATTATACTGCACAAAAAGAATCCATTTTAGAAAAGTCTTATCATAAAATTCTAATGCTGGGTTGGCTATATTAATTTCACAAAACGTAGACTTCAATATAAGAACTGTTATCATAGGTAAAGAGAAACGCTTTATAACACCAGTAAGAATTATCATCGTAAATGTGAATGTATCAAGGGCTGCTATTGCAAACTAAAATCTGACTAGATTAAACAATGAAAATTTATTGTCATACAGTACTGAATACTAAAAGTCCAAGGCCGTGGTGTCAGCAAAATTTGTGTCTTCCAAGGACAACGGAGGAGCATCTGTTCTACTCACTTCTCGTAGATTCTGGTGGTTTGATAAGAGTCTTTGGTTTTCATTGTCTTCTGCTATAAAACCCTGATCTCTACCCTCATCATTACATTTGATTCTCCCTGTCTCTGTTTCTATGTTCATGATTTTCATTTAAAAGAATATCAGCTTGACTAGGGTTCTAACTAATGACATGGTATATATGAATTTGGGTTTACAGACATAAATTCAAAAGGAAAATTGTTCATTATTTTTTTTATTTGTGTTTCTGGGAATTAAACCCGTGCATGCTGTATCACTGAGCTACATCTCCAGCCTCTTATCTCCACATATTTAGTTTGAAACAGGGTCTCACAAAATTTACACACTCCCATCTCCAACCTACAATCCTCTGGTCTGAGCCTCCCAAAGCATGCTCCATCGTGCCTGCCTAATATTTACTTATTATGTTTAATGGCTGTATCTGTAGTTCTCTTAAAATGTGAGTAAAATATGACACATAAACCCTAAAGTGGGTCCATTGAATTCCAACTTCTTATGTCCATACCCTAATATAACCTCTTCTTTGTGAGCAGAGCCCGTGACTTTCTTCTGAAAAATAGGAAATGATGAGGTGACCGTGGGTCACAGTTGTGATTGTGTTACATTTTATATGACTTCATATTGCTAGGAGACTTATTCTCTCTCTACGTTGCTGGCTTTGAGGAAGCAAGCTACCTACAATTGCAAGGAAATGAATTCTCACAATGTGAAGTAGCTTGGAAGATGGTCTTACACTATTCAAGGCTGTGATGAGAGCTCAGCCCTGACTGACATTTTGATTTCCACATTCTGAGACCCAGGATAATAGAAAGTGTGAGATAAAAATGTGTTGTTTAAAAGCCTACATGTTTACGGTAATTTGTCAAGCTTCATAGAGAACTGACACAATGTTCTGGTGCTTATGAACCAGCATGTATTAAGTATACAGATGCTTTTGCCAAATAATGGAAGATTTTGGAGAAGAAGGGTATTATGGTTAAAAAAACAACAACAAATAAAGCTCTTAGGACAAATTACTCTTTTTCTGATTTATAACCCCCATTTTTTTCAATTGACAGAGGTCCTTTATTGTCTTACCTGCAGAGCAGGAAAACAAAGCTTTAACATCTATCAAAAGCATAATTTAAAGTTAAATTATTTTGATAAATGTTGACTTCAGGGATCATTATCCCTTCACAAAGTATTTCAGATGATTGCTTTCAACACTTTAAAAGTAAATTTTCATGACTTCTAAGAATCAATGGCATTTTAAATTATAAATAAATATAGAACATAAAAGCTTGTATAAATGTGTCAAGACTACAAAGAGATAAGTTTTAAGGATATACAAGGTTTATGCTTCACGAACATGAAAAAAATCTACTCTGTAAAACTTGTGAGTTTACTATTAATGGCATGCCATGCTTTCACATGCACATATGAAAATTATATATACTCTCTGAAGAGCAAACTCATGGTTCAAAGAATATAGCATAATGCTCAAAGACAATTGGAAAAGAAAGAATTTTCTAATATGGTCAATATCATCAAATTAATGGTCTTAATAAACATTTCTTAAGTGTTTTAGCTTTATAGTTTACTAGGTTGTTCACATTTTTATTTCACTTAATCTTTCCTTATCTCCCTGAAGTAGATTCTAGTATTATCCCTATGATATACATGAGCAAAGTAAAGCTTTGTGTGATCACGAGACTTATCTAAAGTTTCAGGGCAAGGAGACAAACATGACTGACATGATGGTTTTCCAAACACACAGTTCTTTCTGCAATACTCTAGACACATTTACATTGGTATTAAAGTTAAGTACAAACATTATGTTAAGTGCAAAGTTCTTTGGTTTTAGTCTGACTTAGATTTGAATCCCAGTGAAGCCATTTACTGTCTGTGTAAATGAGGAATAACAAGGGCACGGACAATAATAGTATTTGTACAACACTGCCAGGGATTAAGTGCTTTACATATCAACTCATTTAATCTCCACAACAAATATGAAATAACTTATATGTTTAGTATCTCCTGTCTACATATAACACATTGAAACACAGATAATTAAGTTGCCAAAGGTGATAAAATCAATAAATGGTGGAACAGAAATTTTATTTTATTTCAACTTTAAAAGCTAGGATAGTTTTTTTTTTTTTTTTTTTTTTTTTTTTTTTTTTTTTTTTTTTTTTGTAGTATAGGGGATGGAACCCAGGGGCATTCTACTGTTGAGCTCCAGCCCCAGACCTATTTTTTATTTTTTATTTTTTATTTTGAAACAGGGTCTCACTGAGTTGCAAAGGGCCTCATTAAGTAGCTGAAGCTGAATGCCAACTGCGATTCTCCTGTCTCAGCCTCCCAAGAACTGAGATTACAAGTGTGTGCTACCATGCCTGGATACAGCTATTATAATTTAACTCAGTATTATACCTTACTACTGTGAACGCTCATTACTTCAACTGTAAATTTGGGTTGATGATTTCCTTATAAATTATTTGAGGAGAGAGCTATATCCTTATTATCTTTGCTAAATTTTTAGGGCCTGGCATTTAATAATTAGCTAGTAAATGCTTGCCCCCTTCCTGGCAAAGATTGTTTGTACTTTTTCTAGCAGAAACATTAGAAATTATTTGGGGGTAGCCTGGCATGGTGCTGCATACTTGTAATCCCAGTACTTGGAAGGCTGAGACAGGAGGATGCCAGATTCTTGGCCAGCCTCAGCTACTTAGTGAGGCCCTCCGCAACTCAGTGAGACCCTGTTTCAAAATAAAGAATGAAAAATAGGGCCGGGGGTGTGACTCAGAGGTAGAATGCCTCTGCGTTCAATCTCCAGTACCACAATAAAAATTAATAATAAATTATTTGGGGAATCTTGGCAGATTCATTTATTTAAAGTATCTTATTTACCTAATACAATAGTCAGCTTTCTATTACAGTAAGATATACCTGAGATAAATCATCAGCTTTCACAGTTTGTAGATGCTTTAGTCCATGATTCACTGGTTCCATTGCACTGAGTCTAGAGCAGCAGCACCTCAGGGCAAGAGGCGTATGGTAGAGCCATGGCTAGGAAGTAAAAGAGAGAAAGAGAAAGAGGCTGGTGTCCCAGGATCCCATTTGAAGGCACACCCTCCATGATTAAAGACTCCCGTCAAGCCCTACCTCTTAAAAGTTTATATCACCCCCAAATAGTACTATACTAGGGACCAAATCTTTAGCACATGGATTTTGGAGGAACATTTTCGATAGAAACTGTAGCACCTAGCAATCATAATGACATCAGTCCTTCCTGTAAATCTGAAAGTTTTCATCAAACCTGATGTTATTGGTCTATTATGAGCCATAATTTGGTAGTGAGGCATTGGATTACAGAGATTGATATTTTGTTTCCACGACGATGTTATTTTACTTGACCTTTAAATATAAGCGGGACACTTTGGTGAAGAAAAAGGGAGAAGACAGGGAAATTTCCTGAGGCTCTGGGGTAGAAATCAGCCTCCTGGGAATGTGACAGCCGATAGAGAAATCCTGATGTGGAAAGAGACATCAAAATGTTGACTCTGGTCAATGCTAATTTGAACCCGTTTCACCTATTAGCCAGTTAAAATCTTCAGTTTTAACTTCTGTGAAGAGATTTAGTTGATGAGTAGGCTATCAACGAGGTGTTCTGTGCTGCCAAAGAAGAAATACAGTGCTTCAAAAATCCCCCTAAGAAAAAGTGCTTCCTCGTTTCTTCTTTCTTTTTTTACTTCGTACGTTTTTTTCATTTTGGGTTTCTTTCAGCCAGAAAGCAATCTTCTTTCTGCTGAACTCTTTTGTGAAACCTTGCTAAGAGCTCCATAAAAGACTCGATTAAAGAATTCCCTGGGAGACGCTTTTGTGCCTATTGTAAAAACGGGAGGCTATTGAAATATTCTATATTGGCATTTCATTTGTTACACTGTCTAAACAACTAAAACCACCCTGTGAAGGCAATATGACCATAAATGTGTTCTTATCAGGTATTCAAAAAACAATTTATATTAATTCTTCCTTCTGAAGTTTAAACATGAAATAAATAACTTGAAATCTTTTGCCCTCAGGAAAATAAATAATAACACTAATAACATTCTTTTCAAATTAAAATTATGCTAATGATGAGCAACCATTTGTAGTGAAATATTCCCTTCCCTCATACTAAAGTAATTTAATAGTGCAAGAGAGAGACTTGGGCATATCTCAGAAGCACAAGCACTATCCCAAACTCAGCATAAAATTGAATCTATAAAAATTTTTGCTCAAGAGATGTATAAAACTTTGGTAAGTGCAGAGTCTAGTTTGTGTCTAGTTAGAAGGTAGAAAATATGTTCCGGTAGAGATATATATCACTTATATAAGTATATATGGTTATAAATATATATATACATATGCATATCTTCCTTAAATATGCATGCTAAATATAATTTTATTTTAAAGGTAAAAACGGCTTTGTTTCTAGTAGGAAAATTGTTTTACAATAGTTTTTTGAAAGCATGGAAGTAAAAGAGAGTAAATGAATTCATAACTGCCTTTAGATGGAGCTGTTTCTCCTTAGAAATCATTACACAGACACATTTTATTTGGCTGATCAGGAAAATAAGAATAGCTTAAATAATGCTGTAATGCAGTAATGGATTTTTTAAAACATTAATTCTTAGCACAGAGAAAAAGGAAAATAATATGAACCCACTTCAAGCCTGTTCAAATTCTCACCAGACTCTAAGAAAACTTAATCTAAATCGAAACGAACTCATAGTGCTGTTTGGTACATACATAAGTCATTCACAAGGATGATATCATTCTGAAGATTTGATAGAGCAAATTCTAGAAAGTGCTGCGAGAGCGCCATGGTTGTCATTTGGAGGTTAACAAAGTTGTCTGGTTTAATTTCTTAATTTGAAAGAGCACTCAAGGGAAAGTGCTATAATTTTAAAGGAACAAAAACAAGTCCCCAAATAATCATGTTTTAAAGACATAAGCATGCATTCAGGACATAACACAATCACTGGCAAACTGAGTAGGCGAAGCAGACAAAATGTATAACCAGATGAGAAAGGAGAATATTAGAAAAACTATGGAAAATGTAAACAGTTATCTAAATGTTCAAGGCTGACTAGACATTAATCTCTTGAAGCCTATTTGAAAAGATGCATTTTGGAAGAGGCTACATCTGGAAAAATTATTGTGAATATCTTGATTCTTCATTGTACAAAAGGTAAAAAAAAACACTGCATTATAACAGTTTTGTACTTGAGATTTCTTTCCTGTGGAGAATAAAGTGTTTTTCCAGCAGAGCCTGAAAACAATCTTAAAAAATTGAGTATGTTTCTCTTTCCAGCAAATTAAAATGGACATATATACCTGTGCATATGTATACATGCACATACATGACGGACTGGGGAGGGATATTGAATATTGTTCAGCAGTGTGACTTGACCACTATTTAGTAAGTTGTATAAACAGGAAAATTATTTAAGTTATTATTCTCAATGAGAGGTTATGAGTGTTCAATTTAGTGAAAGAGACAGAGACATATATAATAATCATAATTGAGATAGCAATTGTTATAAATGCATTGAGATAATAGTTGATCATCTGTGCATAGAGTTAATGATAACAATACATTTTCAACTGGGCATGGTAGCACGCTACTATAATCCCAGTACTTGGGAGGCTGAGACAGGACGATCACAGGTTTACGGTCAGCCTCAGAAACTTAGTGAGGCTCTCAGCAACTTAGTGAGATCCTGTTTTCGAATAAAAAAATCAAATAGGTCTGGTGTATAACCTGGAAGTAAAAGGCCCACTGGTGATGATGGATTCCATTACCAGTATCACAAAACGATAAATAAAAATAAGTTTTGTATTAGTACTGGCTCCGATAAGTAAAATATCAAAGAAAGAATACATTGTGAGGGGAAAAACTATGAGAAAAATGATTCTATATTGAATAATATGACGTAAACAGAACAGTCGTATAATGTGCTCTGTTTGTGTTCCATCTATTACAATAAAAATACTAGACTCCAGCTGTTTTTGAGGTACTCACAGTTAAATTCAAAATAAGTAGTATTGCTGGGCGTGGTGTTGCAGGCTTGTGATCCCCGCGCTTGGGAGGCTGAGACAGGAGGATCGCACAGGTTCGAAGCCAGCCTCAGCTACTTAGTGAGGCTCTCGGCAACTTAGTGAGACCCTGGGTTCCACTCCCAGCACCACACACACACACACACACACACACATATTAAAAAAAAATAAAAAGTAGCATCTGAATTTAACATGGAGAAAATTTCCTATTCAAAGATGCCACAATATTTTAACTCAGGCAAAAAAAGATGGTTCAGGTAACCATCTTGATATTTCATATCTCCTTACTAATATATCCATTTATGTATATAAATGTACAAGAATAAAATCATCTGCTTTTAATAGATAGTTAAGCAGGTATCAAAATTTCTCAGTCTCACTGCTCTCCATTTTTGTTTTACTTTATCAGCTGCTTTCAAAAAAGGATCCATTATAGGCCGGGCGTGGTGGCGCACGCTTGTAATCCCCGCGCTTGGGAGGCAGAGACAGGAGGATCGCGCAGGTTCGAAGCCAGCCGTGCGCGCTGGCTTAGGAGACCCTGTTTCTAAATAAAAATGTAAAAATAGGTCTGGGAGTGTAGCCTGGAGGTAGAAGGGCTTCCAGGAACCCCAGTACCACCAAAAAAAAAAAAAAAAAAATCCATTATTACTGATTCAATTAAAATAAACATTATTAAAAACTCAATTTAATGAAATTTGTTAGGTGAAAGTTCTATATTATCATACTACTTCTTGATAAGAAATATTTTTATTTTAAACAATGCCAAGTTATTTGTTCTATAAAATTTATAATTTAAAATATATACATGTTATCAATCAACAGTTCTCTCATACAAATTCTGGTCCGTACTTATATATTAAATTATCCATATAATGGGGGAGATAAAAACCAGGGATCTGTGTATTATTTCTATAACTTGCTACCTATGACAAGTTAGGGTAAATTGTGAGAGCATTAAATATAATTATAGCCATGAAGAAAAAGCTATGCTCAAATCATCTTGCTTTTCTGGAAGGTACCTGAAAATAATACAGAAATGTGACAAAAAACCAATAGAAAATTACATAGATTTTGAATTAGAGTAATATCCACTCTGATATCAATCATTATATTTAAGCCTAATATTATGATAGGAATTCTAGTTTACTTACTACTTAAGCCCAATTCTAAAACTTGAACTCTTGCTAATTTCTGGTTAGTCCTTTTATTTTTATTTTATTTTATTTTTGCGGGTCTGAGAATGGAACCCAGGGTCATTCAACCTCTGAGCTATATCCCCTGCCCTATTTTTTATTCTTTAATTGAAATAGGGTCTGACTAAGTTGCAAAGGGCCTCACTAAGTAGTTGAGACTGTCCACGAACCGTGAGCCTCCTGTCTCAGCCTCCTGAATGCTGGGATTACAGGTGTGCGTCACCACGTCTGGCTGGTTAGTCCTTATATAGAGGGACAAAAGCAATGGTGAGCATATTTAGGCAGGCATATAAATAAATTGATTGATATCAGAGTGGAGATTTCTCTAATTCAAAATCTATATAATTTCTCATTGGCTTTTGGTCCTCTTGACAGAAAGCCCTTCCTGGGTTGTTTGAATACACCGATTCTTCCCCTTTGTAAACACAATTCAGTGATAGTCCAATCTAATGTGCGTTCCTTTATCTTGAGGAGCAGCAGAAACGTTCCTTTCCATCACAATCTGGACGCATACAAGCTCAGCATCTGTGGTTTTGACTGAATATGTGCAACTTTTGTAGAAGTGTTCTGGTGACTTGGAAAGAGAAGTCAAAGTAGAAAGGCTAAAGCTACATGTACAGATTTGGGAGACAGATGGTGGGGACCAATTCTAAAAGAACCTATTATTTGGGAAAAGTAATGCCAATCAATAACAAATGAATATTAAAAATGATAATTTAAATCAGAAATGAAAAGTGTAGGAGGGTGTATGCTTAGAATCTCAGTACCTGAGAGACTGAGACGGGAGGTTCACAGGTTCAAGGATAGCCTAAGCAAGTAGTGAAACTGATCATCCTAGTGAGACCCTGTTTCCAAATAAAATAGGGCTGCAGATGTAGCTCGAAGGTAGAATGTACCTGGGTTCGGTTCCCATTGTCACACAAAAATGTTAGAAATAAATTTAAAGAAATATCTATATTTTAAGACAGCATAAGCATATAAAAAGATATACCACATCATTTTTTCATCAAGAAATGCAAATTAAAACAACCATGAGATATCACTAGTTGCTTATTAGAATGTTCAAAATGCTAGCAACATAAAATAAAGGTGTGGGGATGCAGGAATTCACATTGACTCCTAGTGGGGATGCTAAATGGTACAGTTGCTTTGGAAATGGCTACTTTGGGCATTTCTCCCACGAAACTAAGCATACCCCTACTATCTGATTTGGCAATTGCACTTTTTGGTGTTTACCCAAGGGAGTTGAAAAATTGTCCAAGCAAAAACTGGCACATGAATGTTTTTATCAGCTTTATCATGATCTGTAAAAGACAAAGAAACCAAGATACCCTTTAATAGATAAACAGTTAAGTAATCTCCGGTACATTCAATCAGGGCAATATTATTCATAATTAAAAGGAAATGTCAAAAAAACTAAGTGAGAGAAGATAATAAAAATGACTACATGCTATATTATTCCCTGTTTGTGTATATACGTATATTTGGGGGGTTTCTGGTGGCTGACCCCTTGGGGAGTCAATCTCTGATCTACATCTCTAGCCCGTTATATTTTTTGTTTTGAAACAAGGTCTCATTAGGTTGCTGAGAGTCCTGCTGAGTTTCTGAGGCAGGTTTCAAACCTGCCATCCATCCTCCTGTCTCAGCCTCCCAAATACTGGGATTACAGGTGTGCACCACCACATGCAGTGTATTCTTATATGATATGCTATATAAGGTAAATTTATGGAGACAGTAAAAATATATGTGGTTATCATGATTTAGAGAGAAGGAAGAGATAAATGAGAAGAACACAGGATTTTCAGAGCGGCAAAATATTATGTATGATGCTATAATGGCGGATCCATGTCAAACCTATGGAATGTACAAGACTAATAATGAACTATAATGTAAACCACTAAGTTTAAGACTCCGATGTAACAAATGCGCACTCTAGAGAAGAATATCAATAATGAGGGAGGCTTTTCATCCATAGGGTCAGAACTTATCTGGGAAGTCTCTGTACTTTCTGCTCAATTTTGCTATGGGATTTAAAGCTGTCCTCAAAACAATTTTTATTTTTTTAAATAGCCCAAACTTTTATTGAGTGTTTTTTATGATAATTTCTTATTTTTAAAATATTTATTAGTGCATCGTGGTCATACATCTTAATGGGATAAAAGATAGTGGAGACATACATGCACATATTACCCAATTGACCCTTATCCAATTCCCACCCCATTCCCTCACTCTGATTTGTTTAAGTACATCATGTGCTTTAGAGAGCTTCCCTCTCCCCTCTCCCATCCCCTCAGTTAGGTCGCCTTATTTGCTCCTCTATAGGATCTCCTTCTTCATCTAGAGTTCCTCCTGTTACCCATTTCTCCCTAGCTTTCGCATATTAGAGAAAGCATCTGATTTCTTCTTTTTTGTGACTGACTAATCTCGCTTAGCATAATGTCTTTCAGTTCCATCCATTTCCCTGCAAATGATTTAACTTTATTTTTCTTTATGGCTGAATAAAATTCCATTGTGTACATATCCCACAGTTTTGTAATCCATTCATCTGTTGATGGACATCTTGGCTGGTTCCATAGTTTGGCTATGGTGAATTGTGCAGCTGTGAACATAGATACGCATGCATTAGTTTGGTAGTTTGGTATCCTTTCTTTTGGATAGATAAATGTTTAGATTTGTTGCCTTATTTTAGTAAATGTCTATCACATATTTTGTCAAAATAAAAGAAAACATGAAGATGATTACCTGAAATGTCTTATTTTTTTCTGAGTCTCTCTGTAGTTGTCCTAGGTATTAGATTATTCACAATGGCAGTACAAAAAGTTACTGATAGGTTTCTAAGTTTTTCTGTGCTTGCATGTCTTGGTTCTTTTGATGTGGCTATAACATTGTACCTAAAAATGGATAGTTTATAAAGAAAAGATGCTTATTGTCATGGTTCTATAAGTCTAGAAAGTGTCTGCTACCAGTGTCTGCTTGGCTGCTGGTGATGGCCTTATACAGCTTCAACTCATCTTCCAATGGAAAGCAGAACAAGTGGGTGTGTGCAGAGGAGAGGCATGTGTATATGTGTGTGTGAGAGAAAGGCGATGAATGAGGGGAGATCCCTGGCTTACTTTGTAATAGCCCATGTAGCAACCTATACTTATGAAACCATACAATCCCATGGGAATTACATTAGTTCTTTCTTGAAGGATAGGCCCTATAACCTCTTTGAGTTTCTACCACCTCTCAGTAACTTTACAGTGGCAATTAAGTTTTACGTGAGATTTGGTAGGGACAAACTACATGAAAGTCAAAGGGACAAACTACATGAAAGTCAAGCATCCTATAATTAGCACTAAATGCCATTTATTGAATAAGATGCATTTTCTAACTCAACAACACACTTGCCTATTTAATCATGTGTGATTAACCATATAGAGAAATGTTTGTGAACAGAACTTGGCCTATGTAGATTATGATGCGTTTATATAAAGAAATGACATTTCACAACTAAGAAAAATGAGATAACTAGAACTCTTATAGAAAAAACATTAAGTAAAAAGCCCATTATAAGAAATACTATATGCATGCAAGAAAATAGCCTGAAAATATATATGTTCGTATTTTCTTTTTTTTCAGTACTGGGAATGGAACCCAGGGACATTCTACCTCCAAACTATACCCCCAGACCTATTTTTTGTTCTTTATTTGGAAACAGGTTTTCACTGAGTTGCAAAGGGCCTCACTAAGAAGCTGAGGCTGTCTGCGAAACATGATCCTGTCTCAGCCTCCCAAATGCTGGGATTACAAGTGTGTGCCACCATGCCTGGGTATATGTTCATATTTTAGCAGTGAATTTCTTGGAATCATGAAAGGCAAGAGAGTTTTTCAATGCTTTCGTCTTTATGAATATATGGAGTTTATATTTTTAATATCAAATATGCACTATTAAACAGCAATTGGGCTAGAAGACATTTTAAAATATAAGAAGTTAGCAGTTCGCGGACAGCCTAGCTGCTACTTAGTGAAGCCCTTTGAAACTCAATGAGAACCTGTTTCAAAATAAAGAATAGCTGGGCATGGTGGTACACTCTTGTAATTCCCGCGCTTGGGAGGCAGAGACAGGAGGATCGCGCAGGTTTGAAGCCAGCTGTATTGGCTTAAGAGACCCTGTTTCCAAATAAAAATATAAAAAATAGGTGTCTGGGAGTGTATCCTGGAGGTAGAAGGGTTTCCATGAACCCCAGTACCATATATATATATATATATATATATATATATATATATATATTATATATTTTATTATATATATAATAAAAAATAGGGCTCTGGGTATAGTTCAGGGGTAGAATGCCCCTGGGTTCCATCCCCAGCACCACAAAAAATAAATAAAATATAAAAATTTATATTCTATTGCACATCTTGACTCATTTTTGTAGTAGCATTAATGTGCTATTCATCAATTTAATATGCAAAGTCCAGTTGGGTTAGACATGGAATTAGTTAGAAGATGAATGAATGTGTAAGGAGAAAATGAACTTCATATAGACAACATTAGCACTACTGGTTGGGAGCTGCTAATAGAATATTATTTCAGGAATTAGAACCTTCATATATACACACATTCAAAGCAAACAAAGAAAAATGTCTTTCCATCTACTTTTCAATCTGCCAATGTAAACAGAAAGATTTTAATTGAAAATATCTCAAAATGCAAATGGCTAATGTGAGATTTCTTCCTGAGGCCGATGGAAGAACACCAGCTTCTGCAAAAGGAGTGCCAGAAATGACTGCAAATATATTCCTATGGTCGCTACTCTAGAACTACTACTATGACTACTGGACCTATGACTTCTTCCTGTTCCTACCACTCATAATAATGGCTATACATTGTCATGTATCTGCCATGCAAGAGCATTTCAAATAAATGATTTCATTTACTTTTAAAATACTAGAAATTGACGGTATCATTCATTATTCTTGATTCACAGTGGGGAGTTCAGAGGGTTATATGATTAAATACTTGCTTAAGGTGCAACGTAGCCTGCCCTTGAACCTTAGTTCATTTTCAAACTGAAGCCACAACTTTTTCTACTTTGAAATGTTGCCTCTTATAAACTCCATAAGACTAACATCATAGATGATTTTCATAGAAATATCCTTTAAAATTCTTTTTATAGCTCTCTGGGATCTGTTACTGAACTTGGCTATGCTAAGATATCATTAATGACTACCTGGTTTTATCATCGTTTTATTGCCTCTGAAATATTTTCCATACTGTAATCTGTTATTTGTAAGTAAAGACACTCATTCATTTATGATAAATAGTTCTCCACTCTGTATTTTGCATCATGCTGGATGAAGAATCAGGATATGCCAAGCTTAAAATAGACTTGAGCTATGAATAAAGTAGATTTTTTTTATTAGTGGTAAAGAAGAAAACATTTTCTCTACTCTGATATTCAGGGATGAGAAGCTTGTGAATTAAACTGACAAAAGAGATTAATAGGAGAAAACATAATTCTTTGGTGTATTTCCAACTGGTCATTTTGAGAAACTATAGACACAGGAGCAGCTCTGAAAAGCTGTCCCTTTGTAAAATCAATTTACATCTCTAAAGGAAATCTACATTTAGTAAATATCTGTAACAGGAAGAGGGCTGCTTGGAGATTGCTTTTATTACCCCAAGAGACTTTTTATCTGAATAGCAGAACATCTTTTGTTCACCATACACTTACTCTCCTTTCCCTCTGATGGATTATAGCTGCCTTTTTGGACCCGAGAACAAAGCCTCTATTCCCCTGTTCTAATCCTCAGGATGATGTATATACTTCAATCAAGTGATCCTTCCTGGAGTCTCATATTCTGTGGGCCTCCCGTGCATGTGTGTGCAATGAAAATAGCTTTGCTTCCATTCATCTGTCATTTTATTTCATAGACTAAATTATTAAACCACCAAGATACAATATGTGCCGCTTCCCTAATATAGGCATAAACCATAAAACAAGTTTTCTAATATATGCATAAAACAAGAAAACAAGTTTTTGTTTAATCAAATTAAATTAGATGCTTTTAAACCTAACATAGTAGAAAAAGGAAGGGGAAAGAAAATTTCCTTACGGAGAGAACACATATTTCTTGAGGAAAGGCAAATAGGTTTTTTAGGAGAACAAACAGAAAATAGAGTTTGTGATAATGTTTACCTATACACGTGTAAGTGGTCTTTTCATATTCTTTAAGGCTGTAAAGCTCCCTGGAGAGTTGTTTAGAGTAGGTTAGCCTCATTCTTCCTTCTGGGAATAGACCTTCCTTAAAGAGGGAATTTATGGCAGCCTCACTTCCCAGAAGTCGCTGCTTTTAGTCTGATTAGGGAAGCTCCGAGAGAGCCTCTTTCTGCATTAGTTGAATCTCAAATGTCTTTGACTTCACATAATTTTCATATTATTCTATCAGCATTCTAAAGACCAAGAGACTTCTGAAATAAAAGGATTTGCTGAGCCAGAAAAGAGGACTGGTCCTGGAAAAATCCCCTCAGCCACCAGAAGCATGGCTAGTAGGCCTTGGAAAATTGTCCATTAAGCAGGGCGTGGTGGCCCCAGCATTTGGGAGGCTGAGACAGGAGGATCATGGCTCATGAACAGCCTCAGCTACTACTTAGTGAGGCCCTTTGTAACCCAGTGAGACCCCGTTTCAAAATAAAGAATAAGACTAGGCCTGGGGGTGCAGCTCAGAGGTAGAATAGCCCTGGGTTCCATCCCTAGTACTGCAAAATAAATAAGTAAGTAAGTAAGCAAGCAAGCAAGTAAGTAAGTAAGTAAGTAAATAATAAATAAATAAATAAATAAATAAAACCATGCATTGTATCTATAAATTCAGAATATTTTATGATGAAAATTTGGGGAAAAGAGAACATGAGTTATTTACATTGAACTTACATTGGTTATAGATGGTAAAAGTGGGACAATATGAAGGTAGCAAAGTTTTAGGGCTAGGATTGTTTATAAAGAGAAGTATTGGTACTTTTTGATGGCTTGGGGTTGTAAGCAGAATGAAATGGTGCCCTGATACTTTTCAGTCAAAGGGTTTCAACATTCATTTAGGAAAGTAAAGTAGGGTTTCGTTGTTGTTGTTGGTGGTGGTGGTTTAATCCAGTGCCCTTAGCTGGAGAGTATCTTTCTTCTTCTCCATTCTCTACACTTCTGTGTATATGATATCACAGAATCTTTTCTCTTTTCTATAGGAACTCTAAAATTTTGAGTACTCATATTTGTATTCTGTTTTATTGATACAAAACAAATTACTTAGAAATTCTCATCTGAAGAAACTTGTAGCCTAAGAATATTTCTTCAACATAATGTATATTTCTTCCTATGTATCAGAAACTACTTTAGTTCTAATATCATGCTAATTGAAATATAATTTAACAAAATTTCATATATTTTTACAAAAACAATTTCTTTATACAAATAATAACGTAAACCACTTTGCTTTTAAGTAATGTGCCAATTCATCAGACTTACCTTACACAGTATTTACAATTCATATCTATAATTAGCTGACAAATGAATATATGGGAGCATAGAAAAGAAAGTAATTTACCTATAACCACATTACTAGTAAATGATCAGTGGCAGGTAGACCCAGGAAATTTGGGTTGGCAGTGTATGTCAAATTGCAGATTAAGCTCTAATGCCTGTGATGCTATACAAAAGCAACAGAAAAGAGGTGAAAATTAAAAAATTATTGAAACTTAGGAAAAGATGGATTATTCTTTAGTCATGATACTACGTAGCTACCAGAGATGGTTTTAAACGTATTCAAAATGCTAACTTAATCTAAGTCTTTAGGAAATGTAAGAAAAACTAAGTCGTTATTCAACCCAGAAAATCTCTCCATAAAGGTAGCAGAGACAGTAAACAGTTATAATATTGAAGCATTGAACCAGAAGGTGGTGCACATCACCAGCAATCAGCTAAAGCATTGCAAATGTATTAATGGACTCTCATCTTCTTATATAGCCAAGCAAATATAATCAATTACATACATATTTTTAAGGAAAACAAAAACTAGTTGTCAAGTTAAGAGGACTTGGCGGCACATTTCATCATATATAGCTTGTTTCTTATAGTAATTGGTTTATTTGGAGTAGAAACAAATTTCTCATTGCAAATAGGAGCAAAGTATCTACTGAAGAGCTCTTTTGTCCATCCACAAGAGCTAGAAGATATGGGTAATATCTCTCTTAATGTTTGCATTTTATTTTTTGTATTATTTTATTTTTACTTTATTTGAATTTTCTTGTACTGTAGATTGAACCCAAGAAAATTCTACCTATGATCTAAGACCCCATTGTTTTTTTTAAATGGTGTCTTGCTCAGTTGCTAAGGCTGGCCTGACCAGAGCCTCCTGTCTCAGCCTCCAGTGTACTTAGTTTGCAAGCTTATGCCATCACGCTGGGCTTAATGTCTGCATTTTCAAAACATAGTTCTCAGGATCTTGAGGAAACACTTGGAGTTGTGACACTGGGGAGAGGCTTGCTTTTTCATTTGTAATTTTCCTCATTACAAAATATTATATATCCGAAAAGAACAGAGAAAAAAAAAATCTGAAATGAAAGGGATAGGTAGAAGTCTTTTTCCTTTTTCCAAGAGAGAGAATTAAGCCTGTTATTTTAAAATTATATCTGGCATTGCAGTGGGCATACTTTTCTAAGCAAACTAATCAGTGTCTGTCTTCTTTTTCTGAAAGTCAGCCAATCTGGGACACTCTCATTCTGATCAACATGCCTTGGAGTGTTGACTAATCAATAACAGTTTCGTCTGAGTAACCAAGTTTCTATATGTGATGGCAAACTAATAACACCTTTGAATTCCCATCAAGCGTTACATTCCATGCTGCCTCAAACTGATTCCAGGTTAGATATCTGTTCTACTTGGAGACACAATGTCTGATGAGCACAATATCCCTTTACTAGAGTAAGCAGTAAATTCAACTTTGTTTTGTTTTCAAATATTGAGTGGTATTCTCTTCATCAGTAAACATTTGGTATAGGAAGTGGAAATGATGAAAAATAATCTCGGCATATTTACACTTTTAATTTCTTCCAAAGTGACTAAATCAGAAGATCCAAAATGAATCATCCACATAGTGATAATACAGAATTTCAAGAACCAGTAGAAACTGAAAAAACGATAGAAATGCTCGTGTTATCATCATTCTTAGAAACTAGAGAGAGTGGAAAAAGCATAAAAATATTCCACTTCTTAATATGTGCCAAATATTTTGCTAATTTCACATTTAGTCTTCACTACAACCTTCTAAAGCCTTTATATAGATGAAAGTATACAGATAGATCATATATACTTTATACATTTATTTGTATCTTTACTCTCCTGGTCAGTAACTGAACCAAGATAACATATTAAATTTGTCTGAGTGAAAGTTTAATATATCGCATGAGTTTAGCATTAATATAAAAATGATATTAGACTCTAAACTTGAAATATGTCTGGTGATATAATTGTCAAAGAAAAACATGATTTATCTTAGGTTTCACTATGAAATGTGATAAATAAAAATAAATGAACATATCTGAGAAAGAATTTAATAATTCTTAGGCTTTTCTTTTTTCCTCTTTTTTGAATATACTAAGAATTCCTATATGGGGAAATATAAAAATATCCATCGAATAAGGACAAATATTACACATAGTAGGCTGAAATATACTTATGGAACTTTAGTTTATTGAATTTATTGGTAATATTTTCTTTGTTAAGGCTATTTTTCTTGATGCATATATAGTAAAGGAAAAATTTAAGAAGTCAATATTTTTTCTCCAGTTTTAAAATGCTTTAAAGCAGCATTATATGAATTGAGAAAATATTAAATACTTTGCTTTCCATTTATTTATCACTAGCACTTCATTTTATGTGACAAATTGTTCAGTAAAAATTACACACTGTATAATTAGTTGGTTTGTGATGTGGCCAGTTGATTCCCATAAGTTTGTTATAATTAGGAAGGAATAAATAACAGTGGCTATTTCCATAGGTACTCATAGGTACAGTGGCTATTTTCTCAAGTACACATATGAAATTGAGAAGTAAATTTCAAAGGAAAAAAACAAAGAGACTTTTAATAAGAGCTTCTTATTGGAAAGTATGTGGTTCTAAGTATGCGGTCAACCATTTTTATTAATAGCAGTACTTTTTTCTGATAGCATGTCGATATGTGTTCACTAAGCAAACAATTTAAAATTGAATTTGCTTTACCAACTTATTATATACCCAATCATTAGGGCTATTTTAACAACTGCAGTTATTACTTTCTTAGGTGTTTTCCTGATGATATACCATCTAGGTAAGAGGAAATCCTCATCCACTAAAACATATAGATAAAACTTTTGTGAACCCAGTGAAGGGAATGGGGGGGTTAAATATATGAAGAAACAATTTTAAAATGCACTAAAACACTCGCCTGGAAATGATGAGAACAGCCCTTATGGTACTATGTACAAAGAATCCGAAAATCCAGAGAAAATGCCTATTTTGAACCAAAATACAACCTTTTAAAATCTTTGAAGAAGATAGGAAACATTTATTTTCATATATTACTATCAAGTAAATTGAAAAATAATTTGAATATCTGTCATTGAAAAATACATAAAGGCCAGATGGGTCCTCTGTACATTTTATCAATAAATAGAAAATGTTTTGACAAATGAATAAATCATAAAACAGATGGTTCTTTACTTCAGTGTAGAAAGACAAAATAATTTTAATTTTTTTTGCCATACTAGGGATTGAACCCAGAGGCATTCTATCTCTGAGCTACACCCCAGCCCTATTTTTTATTCTTTATTTTGAACCAGTATCACTAAATTGCAGAGGGCCTCACTAAGTAGCTGAGGCTGGCTGTGAACCTGCGATCCTTCTGTCTCAGCCTCCCTAGGGCTGAGATTACAATTGTACATCACCACACATGGCTTAATTTCAGTAACTTAATATTAAGACAACTTAGAAATCTTTAAATACCTCTTATTTATAAAAAGAAGCATAACATATATAAAAAGTAACAAACTCCAGAAATATATTAGAAATCAGTTCAATAAGATCAGGTATGCCTAGTAAAAGATAAAATATAACAATATAGATTGTTCCAAATTTTAAAAAAAGAATATGGAGAATATAAGTGTATTTTGCATTTTATAAAGTATATGAATAAAGATAAGTGTTATCAAATTTTCAAAGAGGACATTACACTACTTTTTTTGTGACCTTAAAAATTACCACTAACTTAGTAGCTGATGGGCCTCAGAAAACAATAGCTCCACGAACAGTGCTTTGATATGCTGAATACATTAAACTGAAGGACTATGGAAGGGTTTCAGAAAAATCACTCTTTGAACTTCTCCTGCCCTTCTGACTCCTGTATGTTTTTTCCATCTTGAAGTAACCCCAAGTGATACATAGGAAGCAAAATTTCTGTCCCCCAAGGCAGGTTGTAGAAACCAGAAAAATGACTGTAACCTTCCTCTGCCTTTCTGTGTAGGAGTTGGTCATACAGAAATTGTCTGACCTACCTTGTCTGAGAGTAGGTCATAAGTCCCTCATTCCAGAAGGTGTTCTGACACATATTCAGGAGGAAAAAATGCTACACAGAGAGGTCAAGAAAAATCTGAACAGATAGGCCTTGCAGGTTTCCCCCTCAGTTTGTTACCACTGGATTGCATCCTTTTGGCCAGTTTTATATGACTATTCCTTCTTCATCAAAGCTAAGTACAGGAATAGAAACATTTCCTTGAATCTTTAGTCTAAAGCCCCCATCACATCATATAAAGCTTTGAATAAATAAATTAGTTTTACTTTGCCAAATTAGTCTGTCTTGTTATTGGTGGCAGTATTAAGTTCCTTTTGGTTGTAGTACCGAAATCCCCATTTTCTTACTGGCTGCAAGCAGAACATGGCCCTCATCTCCTACAGATGTTTACAGCCCCTTTCATCACATGGAAGCAACTTCTCTAAAGCCAGCAAAAGCATCTCCTATTATAGCCCAGTAAGTCTGAGTTACTGTTCAATCCCTTGTCATATTTTATTGAATAGAAGCAGGCCACAGGATCTGACTGTATTCAAGAGAATGGTTTATTCAAAGGTCTGACTCATTGGGAGTCCTTTTAGAGTATGTGTGATATAGTCATGCAATGAGACAATTTTATTGATTGTATTTTTTAATCAAATCATTAGAGAATTTAGTTCACTTATTGGAAAGTACAGGCAGTGATTCAATTTATGCTTATTTTAGAGTTTGCCTTTATTTCCAGTTTTTTTTAAAAAAGGCAGGTTAGATTACCTAGATCAATATTTCCTCTGAAAATCAATAAAATCTTAATAAAACACTTAAAATTCCTTAAAATATTAACTATATAATAGGAATAACAAGAACCTCCCAGCTAATTTCAGAATACAAGCTTTCAATGTGAGAGCAAAAGAGAATATTGAAGCACCATGTTTGTGCTCTTCGTACCTCTATTAGTATTTTTCCAGCTACAGTCTAAAGAACTGACCGTACAACTGTAACCAAATTCTGGCACCTGCCCCACTTTGCCAAATCAAATAATTGGCACAAGCCTTTGAGAAGAAGGAAAAAAATATGTATATTGACTTGCTAGCAAACGAGAGAAACCAGTGAACTTTCAGAGTTCAGAAACAAAGCCCTGAATTCTCCCTGAACAAAGGAATCAAGTCTCTTTTAAGAGCTTGATCTTCAGAGTTATGTTAGCTTGTTAGGAGAGACATAATTCATGTCCAAGTCATTCTTGAGTTGGTTTTTCCTCAGACTCACAGGTGCCAGGTGTCCAGTATTCACTCTATTGGTCAGTAAACTGAGAATATCCTGTACCTTGTTAACAGGGGAAAGAGTAGAGGCAAGAGAGAAAGAGGGGAGGAAAAATGCCAGCTTTGAAATAGGCCATCTGTTAGCTGCCAGAGTGAGAGCAGGCTGCCATTTTACAACTTAGAGAAAGGAAGATTTATTTGCTCATGGTTTGGAGATTTTGAGTTTACCCCATGTGAGGCTGGGACCTCAGATCTCAAGGCATGGTGGCAGAAAGAAGCAAGGGGAGGGATGAACAAGACTCCATTCCTCACATCATGGAGGCCAGAGAGCAAGGGAGGAGAGGAGGAACCGTATATAATCCCCAAGGCTGCAGCCTCAGGGATCCACCGTCTTCAGCCACACCCTACCAGGATAGGTCACTGCTCACCAATGCTGAAATTACAACGCTTTTGAGTTAACTCTATCGACTCTGAATATTAATGATGAGCTCTTTAGGGGGCATTTAGAAGTTTAGTGACACTATCTTCGTGTTCAGGCAATGAGAAATATAAAAACTGATATCTGATGCTAGGGATTTTATAACAGTATCTTTGTAGAAATATTAAACAGAATAAAAGATAAAACAACTCTCTTTAAAGGGAAGCAAATACAACCTATACTTTCAATACAATCAACTCACATAATTGTCAAGGGCAACAAGTTAAGAATTAACAGACACATTAGAAAGTAAGTGAACATAAATAAGACTGAATGAGTACCGTAAAGATAAGATACAGACCTGAGAAAATTTCACATATTATAATTTCTAGCCATAAAAAGTACATGTCTCTAATCTCAGTACTTGGGAGGATGAAACAGGAGAATCATTGGTTCTAGGCCAAAAGTTCATAATAATATTGTGAGACCATGTCTTAAAAAGTTACAAGGCTAGGGTGGTATAACTCAAGTGTAAAGCACCCTTAGATTCAATCCTCAGGAACACACACACACACACACACACACACACACGCACACACCCAAACCAACACAACTCTATGTACATAGTTTTTTGTACAGAGACTCAGTCAGTAGTGACCAATTATGTTTTTTCTTCCTGGTCTCAAAACAGTACCAGATTCCTGACTCTCAGATGTAACCTGAAAGCTTGTGGCTGTTTCTTGCCAATGGACTATGGGTACTTTCACTTTATTTTGTTTCCTTAAAACCAGTTCAGAGGTCATTTCTTCATTTCTTTTTTCAGATTCCTAAGGCTGAAAAAATGAGGGAAAGGACAGATCCAAACATGAAAGTAGACTGTAGTTCTGAGTTCCCTTTGAGAAAGAAGCCCTTGGGAGGAACACCATATATGCGATGTAAACTTGTACAGATTATAAATAAACTTTTATTTGATAAGGTCCTGAGATATTTGGATCGCCTATTATACCTGTTAATTACCCTAAAACAAAAATTAAAAATTCAAGAAGAATTCTCTTGTAATAGAACCTTAAGTTTAGTGACACTATCTTTGTGTTCAGGCAATGAGAAATATAAAAACTGATATCTGATGCTAGAATCTTGGAGATCATATTGTATTTTGGAAAAATATTTTAGTACTGTCACCTGAGTTAATAATGGGGGCTTATAAAGCACTTAATCAACTTGTAGCTCTAGGCTAAGAGTTTGGAAGGAATCAGACCATTAGCCTCTTAGCTATTATTAGACTATTAGGTATTATTGGCTACATTTAATGATGTTTTATTAGATAGAGATTATCTTGGGAATGAATGAAAACCTTTGTAAGCAGGAATATTAAAATATAGAAACCTGAAAAATATTGAGTATTAAAGATAGGAAATGAAACTAAGTAATGGGATTTAAAGATACATTTAGGACTTAGAATGGCAGAGTAGGAAAATCCAAAGACTTAACTCTCCATTTAAAGTAACAATTAAGCTGCTAAAAACTGTCAGTCTTTTTGGAATTCCAAATTCTATCCAAGAACTTGGAAAGAAAACTGAAACTTCACAGCTCTCAGGAGAGTGCTTAATGAAAGACAATCTGCTAAATTTCAGTGAAGTGTGTTGTTAAATTTTGTTTATTTATTCTCTCTCTCTCTCTCTCTCTCTCTCTCTCTCTCTCTCTTTCCTTCTTAGAAGCAAATATGAGTTCATGTTTTTAGTGTAGCTTGGTGGTGCCAGATGGGAATGTAAACACTGTTCACAACAAATTGTAGTTGTACATTTCTAGTCTGGCAGCTCCCTGAGGAATTGACTAGCTTTTCTTTTGTACACCTCCAAAATCTCTCAGGGCTAGAGTGTCATTCTGAACAAGATATGTTGAAATATTTTAAAGGCAGAAACTAGCAGAAACTGAACAACAGGAAGGAAAACCAACAGACAGTCAAATGATCTAGGAAGAAAATAAAGGACTACAAAAAAAATACTAAAAAAAAGCAAGGTACAAATGACTCATTGCAAACAAGAGATTATCAACAACTTTAACAGCCAGCTTATTATCAGAATGCAGAGAGGGTAGAAGGGAGTGCTGTGATGTATCTAAGTTGTAAGAAAAAAACTCATCCATGAATTATGTTTCCAGCAAAATCATCTTTCAAAAGTGAAGAAAGCTAATACTTTCCCAAATAAACAAATGAAGGACTTCCTCAATAGGATAATTAAATTACAAGACATGCTGAGAGAAGTCATTCAGACTACAATGACAGAACACTAGGCAGTAACTCAAAACATACGAAGAAATAACTCCAATAAAGGTAACGACCTAGGTAAATACCATAGCAGATATTATAGTATTTAACTTGTAGTTTTCCTTTTTCTCTCTCTATATTAAAATGCAAAAATCAAAAGTTATATCTCTATAAAATATAAAGATACAATTTTTTTTCCATACTAGGAATTGAACTCAGGGACATTCAACCTCTGAGCTACACCCCCAGCCCTATTTTGATTCTTTATTTTAAAACACTAATATGTGGAGGGTCTCACCTAAGTAGTTGAGGCTGACTGCAAACCTGTGATCCTCCTGTCTCAGCCTCCCAAGTACTGAGATTACAAGCATGTACCACCATGCCCAGCTAATATGTAATTTATAATTTGTGATAATAAAAAATAAAGGGGAAGAGACAAACTGTAGCAGAGGAGAGTGATTATATATCATGTAATATAAATACTGTCTACTCAAACTAATCTATTACAAATTTAAGAGGGCAATATTAACCACCAACAAGAAAATAATTTTAAAATATAGGGAGAACAAAATGAGGGAGAATAAAAATGTAAAAATTAATCAAATATTAAATGCAAAAGATGGTGGCATTAGAGGAACTGAGGAATAAATATAAAGGAAATTTTTGGAAATCAGTCCCTTTCAATAATCACTTTGCATGCTGGGTATGGTGGTACATGTCTGTAATTCCAGTACCTAGGAGGTTAAGACAGGAGTATTGTAAATCAAGGCCAGTCACAGCAACTTAGCAAGACCTTGTTTCACAATAAAAAGTTCTGGGGATATAGCTTAGAGGTAGAATGCTTCTGGATTCAGTCCCCAGTACCACCAAAACCAAATACACAAACAAACACATTTTTTACATGGAAAACTCAACAATTATGTACTGGTTTGAATATGGTATGCCTTGTCTGAAACTCATGTTAAAATTTGATTGTCATTGTGACAGATGACTTTAGGAGATGATCGAGTTGATAAGGGATTAATGTCTTTCTCAATATGAGACAGTATGAATGAGGTCTTTCTCTTCTCGCACTAAATTTTGTACAGAGTAGGTTGTTTTAAAAAGGATGTCCCTCGTATTTTGTCTTTTCTTTCTCTGTGACGGGCCCCGCCCATCAGCCAGTAAGTCCGAGAGCTAAGATGGCGCTGAGCGGAATTTCCCCAGAGCACTTAGGTGGTAAACAGCTTTCAGGAAGTGACGACAAGAGCATGAGATACACGGGAACACCGCATGCCATAGGGCAACAGCCAATGGACTGGCTGTTGCCATGAGTTGTGCACGTGAACAGTCTGCTGATTGGCTGTTGGGCTCTATATAAGGGGAAGATTTCTGGGGGGAGGAAATCTACGGGAGAATCGACGGGAGAAGATCTACGGGAAGAAGATTTACGGGAACTGTACAAGAACCTGGGGTAATAAAACTGCTTGAGGAAGATCGTGTAAGAGTCGTCACTGCGCACGACAAGTGGTGGCCCGTACGGGGACCTTCGCTTTGATCAGAACCTCGGCAGTCCAGGGCAGCCGGCTGGTAAGTACTCCTTGACTCCGAAAAGGGAGGAGGAGGCTCCGTTTACGGAGGGTTATTTTCCCCGATCAAAGGGGGCTCCATTAAGGAGGATATTTTTTAGTGTAAGCAAGTTATTTCCCCGATCAAAGGGGGCTCCATTAAGGAGGATATTTTCCCCGATCAAAGGGGGCTCCATTAAGGAGGATATTTTTTAGTGTAAGCAAGTTATTTCCCCGATCAAAGGGGGCTCCATTAAGGAGGATATTTTCCCCGATCAAAGGGGGCTCCATTAAGGAGGATATTTTTTAGTGTAAGCAAGTTATTTCCCCGATCAAAGGGGGCTCCATTAAGGAGGATATTTTCCCCGATCAAAGGGGGCTCCATTAAGGAGGATATTTTTTAGTGTAAGCAAGTTATTTCCCCGATCAAAGGGGGCTCCATTAAGGAGGATATTTTCCCCGATCAAAGGGGGCTCCATTAAGGAGGATATTTTTTAGTGTAAGCAAGTTAGAGAATCGGGCTGGTCCTGATTCGATTTTCTCGAGCAAATAGATAGGGTAGCGCCATGGTTTACAGTATCAGGGAATCTTTCTTTAGCAAGCTGGGATAAATTGGGAAGAGACGTAGAACGCGCCGAAGAGCAAGGTATTGTTACAGGAGGGACTCGGCCGCTTTTTCGGCTGATTCGTGCCTGTTTGGAAGAAAGGCGCTTTAGAAAATTTGTGCAGGAGGGCCAGGCAGCTTTAGACGGTATAAAAGAGGAACGTTAAACAAGTGAAAGCTGTTGAACTGATTAAAGCATCTCGCAGAGTCAGTTCGCACATATGGGTCGTCAGCTGCTTTCAATATAGCAATAATAGAGAGTTTACATCGCTATGCCATGACCCCAGGAGACTGGCAAAATTTAGTTAGAGCCACCTTAAATCCTGGCCAATACTTGGATTGATCCACAATGGGGGCTTCTGACTGCTTTTCCTTTTCCATTGCCTTTGAGTCATTCTGCTCAAGTTTTTCCCCGCTTAATCCTTTTACCTTTTCCCCTAAAATTGGCACAGGAGCAAATTCTACTTTTGCAGGTTATAATTTTACTTATCAGAGCCCGACCATGGCCTTTCATTCTAACCCATTTGATCTGTGGCTTCTTTGTGGGATAAATGGCAGTTGCACGGATTTAGCTCCCCTTGTCATGATTAATGATAACGCGTCTATTGCCGCTAATCTTTCTTGCGAGCTTTCTGCATATCCTACAGATAACTGGTCATCGAAATTTGACAATTTGACAAAACAATTGCGGTTGGAGATCATCAAAACCAATACTACTCGAGTTGACCCGGTGATGGCCCGCACCTTGATGTCCTGGATCCCACAAGCAGCTCGTCATTTATGTCCTGGATCCAACAAGCAGCTCGTCATTTAAAAGAGTGGGCTGGACTGGGTGCTCTTGGCCTCTGTCTGGTCTTACTGTGTATCTTATGTCTCTATTGTCTTAGAAAACTAATCTGTCAGCGCGCTACAGATCAAGTGCTCATAGCTCAGGCATTTGCAGCCATGGAGTTGGGACAATCCCCTCAAATATGGCTTGCGGCGATGGGAAAGTCTTAATGACAGGATGCCAGCTAGGACTGCACTCGGGACCCCGGGAGGGTGCATCCCGAGGAGGGCATGCTCAACTGCATACGGGTTGCCACTGATTCTTGTCCCGTCCCTGGAAAAAGGTGGTGGGCCTAGAAGCCCCTTCCAAACATACAGGGGTTGAGTCCTCTGTCCTCTCCTGTCTGAAAAAAACAAAAAAGGGGGAACTGTGACGGGCCCCGCCCATCAGCCAGTAAGTCCGAGAGCTAAGATGGCGCTGAGCGGAATTTCCCCAGAGCACTTAGGTGGTAAACAGCTTTCAGGAAGTGACGACAAGAGCATGAGATACACGGGAACACCGCATGCCATAGGGCAACAGCCAATGGACTGGCTGTTGCCATGAGTTGTGCACGTGAACAGTCTGCTGATTGGCTGTTGGGCTCTATATAAGGGGAAGATTTCTGGGGGGAGGAAATCTACGGGAGAATCGACGGGAGAAGATCTACGGGAAGAAGATTTACGGGAACTGTACAAGAACCTGGGGTAATAAAACTGCTTGAGGAAGATCGTGTAAGAGTCGTCACTGCGCACGACATTTCTCCTTTTGTGTATGTGTATGGTATTGGGGATTGAACCCACAGGCATTCCACCACTGAGCTGTCTGCCCATTTTATTAAATTTTATCAGTGCTCTATAGTCTCACATTATAATGTAGATCACGTTGGCAATTGCATATATTCACATAGTACTTGGTGCCCTCCCTCCCTCGCTTTCCCGTTTCCCTCCTTCCCAATACTGAGTGTCCAGGTTAATAATGTTATATTCACAGGTATACACATATTCAAATGTTGCTTTTCCATTAATTAACCTTAGCCTTCTTCTTCCCCTACTCCATCTTTCTAGCTTTGCTGAGGTTTCCCCTCCATTATGTGGAGTCCCTCTGGTATCCCTAATACTCCCTAGCTTGGGCATATTAGAGAAAACATATGTCCCTTCTCTTTCTGTGTTTGGCTGATCTCACTTAACATAATGTTCTCCAGGTCTTTCTAAAATCTTGTTGCAAATGACGTGATTTTGTTCTTCTTTATTGCTGAGTAGAATTCCATTGTGTGTATTTCTCATAATTCTGCAATCCATTCATCTGTTGATGGGGACCTAGGTTGTTTCCATATTTTGGCTATTATGAATTGTGTTGTTATGAACATAGGTATGCTTATGTTGCTGTAATTTTCTGATTTCAACCCATTTAGAAAGATACCCAGTAGTGGTATAGCCGGATCATATGGTGGATCCATTCCCAGTTTTCTAAGGAATCTGATCTCCATAGAGTCTGTAGTAAGAGAAACAATTTCATTAACAACAGCATCTAGAAGAATAAAACACTTAGGCATATATTTAAACAAAGAGATAAAAGACTTCTACTTTGAGCTACACACAAGTCATTGCTGAGCATTGTTGTAAGCAAATATATACCTAAATAAACAGAAATAGAGCACATGTTCATGAGTTAGACAACTTAACATCAAGATGTCACTATTTCCCAAAGCACTCTACAGAATCAGTATAATCTTTATCGAAATGCCAACAGCCTTTTTGAAAAATAAAATAAAATCTTTTTCTCGAATTTATTTAGAGCCGTAAGATACCCCAAAGAGCCAAACAATGCTGATTATAATAAATAATATAAAAGAAAGTAGACTTTCTGATTCTCATCCTTACTACAAAGCTACAATGATCAAAGTAGTGTAAATAAAAAGATATATCAATCAACAGAATAGAGAACCCAGAACAATACCTAAATATCTACTACTAATTGATTTTTAACAAATGCACCAGGCCATACAATGGGAGAAAATAATTTAACAAATGGTGCCAAAACAAGTGGATAATCACAGGAAAAATAATAATTTTGGACCCCTAACAGAATCCCTGTACAAACAATAATTCAAGATGGAGAGAGGATTTAAGATGGCAGAGATAAGAGGTAGGTTAAAGATCTGGACTCCTCCACATATTAGAATCAAAGAGGCGAGAGAACAATTGATTAGAGAGGAGGGTGACAGAAAGTTTGAACTGTTAGAAGCTTAGAGGGACTCAATGATTCGGGTTACTAGAATATAAAAAAGGATAATCAGAGACTAACACCTGCACTGACAGGGCTGACCCAGTGGGCTTGGGACATGGATTACAAAAGAAAAGAGAGGGAGAGACAAAACTGACAAGCTTATGTTACAGTGGTAGAAGAAAAACTCAGACTTGGTTAAGCTAGGACAGGAGCTGCTAAGCCAACTGGGGATTGAAAACTGCCCTACTTTTCTCAATAAAATAAAAAAGTTCAGTCATCTTGAAGTGACCATTGTAACGGTGAGAGAGACGTAACCACACGTTCTTGTTCTGAACTAGGTATAGAAAACTCTAGCCTAAACTCTGTAAGTTTAAGTCACTTTATTATTATAAAGATGAAAAGATAGAACAGAATTTAATAAAGCCCATACCCGAGATAGTATGGGGGGCGGGTGACTTAAAGTCACTGAAGTCTTTCAGATATCTGGTAGCTTTATAACCAGTCTTCTGACCCCACTGGATCTGCCCTTTCTCCAGGGCGCGTCTTTTGATGTGGAGATTCCTTCCTGTAGTCTCTGGCACAGGCCCCATGCCTTTTGTTACACTCCAAAATGTGTTAGTTGCTTAGTGGGAGTCTGGGATCTCTTGGAGGCTCATGGCATTCTCCCCACATTTTTGAGGAAGTTCGCTTTTCTTAGAAATGTAAACGACCCTAGGATTTTGGGCTTCTTCTATTCTCTCACTAATTACCCTTGGTGCCTGGAAATCTGCAGCCCTTTCCTTGAAGCTTCTAGCTTCCTAATACCGAAGTTTTAATCACATACCTTTTGAAAATATTTCCCAATACTGGCACACTGGCATATATATATATATATATATATATATATATATATATATATATAAAATTTGGTGGTACTGGGGGTTCCTGTAAGCCCTTCTATCTCCGGGCTACACTCCCAGACCTATTTTATATTTTTGAAACAGGGTCTCTTATGACAGCGCGGCTGGCTTCGAACCTGCGCGATCCTCCTGTCTCTGCCTCCCAAGTGCGGGGATTACAACCGTGTGCCACCACGCCCGGCATCATTCATACATTTTGAAGCTCTTTCCCAATGCTAGTACAACCATGTCTAAACAGACAGCTAAGGTGAGCCATTAAGTCCCCTGCACTGGAATATGAGTTAATATCATAGGTAATATATTTGAGGCAGGCTAGTTAAATAAACGGTGAACTAGAAACTTGAAGGCTAAAGGATACTGAGCCCCTGCACTGTAGCATCTACAACAGAAGTGGGGAGGATTGGAGCAGACAGCTGGACACTTCATAATGTGCAGGTTTTTAGGGAGTAGTGTGTACCTCTACCTCAGCACGACTGCTTTTGACCTCCATGGAGCACAGCAGCCAAAGAGGGAAGGCAGAGAGAGTGACACACAGCTATGATGCTGGTAGTCACCGTAAGTACTCGTGACAAGCTGCCATTGCCTTCCTCTATGTCGCTTTACTAAGGAGCGCCAAGACTAGAGAACAACAGGCAACTCAGCTGCCTTGGGCCCCTGTAAGGAAGGGTGGAGCCTAAGAATCTTCAGTAAATTATAAAAGAATCAGGAAAAAAAAAGAACACAGACAATTTGGACCTAAATGTACAAAAACCTTTGAATTTAAGAAATAACTTTATTGAGATGTGATATATAAACATGGTAATATGCTTTAAATTTAACACCCATCTGTTGTTCTCTAGTCTTGGTGCTCCCCGAGAAATAACAATTATAATTTGTATTTATATGAAAATATGGCCTTAGAATATACAGTAATAATTATAATGATGGGAAGGTTATTAAGTAAAGCCTTAGTCATAATTTAAATGATACCATTGATTTTATGTGCATGTGTGAGAATACCCATGCCAATCTCAATATCATATATGAGGAGGGGGGAGTTGGGAGGGAGTCAGGGGAAAACTCACCAAGTGCTGTGTGCACGCATGTCACTATCACTCTGAACTACATTATGATGTGAGACGACAATGCATCAATAAAAGTATATAAAAATACTATACCACTGAATAATATTGAATTAAAATGAATATAAAAGTGAAGGTTATAACTCATTTTGAACTTAACAAGAATGAAAATATTACATATCAAACCTACGATAATTCTGGTTTCAGCTTAGAATCATGGAAAGTTGTTGTAGATCATCATTTTCACCCCTAAAACATGAAAAAATCGGTGAATTCTAAATTAACACATTTTATTCAACTTTTGGAAGAGCTAAAGTTGCAGGGCAAGCAACTTGAAATCTGAAGAGACATGCCTACAGGGAGTTACGGGCCCTGAGCATTTTCTTTCCTGGAGAAGATGTCCCCAGTGTAGCAAAAGGCAGTGAGAAGATTCATCTAGTTATTTTCTTAAATTGATCAATTCTGACTGTGAGTTATGGTGAAAGTATAAAGCAGCCTCTGGTGTCCCCATGGACATAGGGGAATTTACATACTTTTTATCCAGTCACTCCACCGCATTCTCAGAAGAGAGTTTAAGATCCAGAGAAAGATTGTCCTATTAGAGTGACTGGCGGAAAGAAATGGCAGCAACTACACAGAGTCCACCCAGACGCATTTCCTCTATTTTAGCCCACGTCTTCATTTCTTTAACCACAATATGCAATGAGAGCAGTTTGATTTGACCTATGGTTTCAGAGGGTAAGTCCAGCTATGAGGCATAAACAGCATGAAGGCAAGTTCCTTTCAGCTCACAGTGGCTTGAAGTAGAGACAGGCAGGAAATGGACAGGGAAAGATATTTCTCAAGGCCATGCCCCCTGTGACCCACTTCCTTCAACCATGCCCCAACTTTGAACCTAACTGCATTGTGTCACTTGTGAGGTTTTGGGGGACTTAAATTTGAATTTAGAATGTACCCTAGACCTCATATTGTAGAAAAGGCAGCCATGTTGTTGGAAGAATGACTTGGTTGCAAAGAGGGTCGCTGTAGTATATGGCAATGAGGAATATATATATATATATTGCTCTCTCTCTCTCTCTCTCTCTCTCTCTCTCTCTCTCTCTCTCTCTCTCTCTCTTTCTCTCTCTCTCTCTCTGTTTCTTGGAGGCTTTGGGTCTCCATAATGTGAGAGCAGAGTTCGTCCTCTCCTCTTCTCTTTCTGCTTCTGGTTTCTATACCCTAAGCTCTCCAGACTTCACCTAGACTACCCTAAACTGAAACCTCCAGAAGCATGAGAAAATAAAATACATCTTCTTTTGGCTAAGTTATTGTTGTCAGATAATTTGGGTCACAGCAGTGAGAATGCTGACTGAAAAAGGGACGTTGCAAATTCAAATTATAACATCTCTTCTCCTTTGATTCCTTTCCTATGAGCAGAAAAGACAACTTAAAATCACACAAATATGTTTCTTAGTTGGGAAGACCAAAAGTCTGATATCAGGCACATATTCCCTCTAAAGGGGAAAAATCCTATCTTGCTTCTTATAGCTTTTATTGTACTTTGGCATTCTTCTTCTTCTTTATTTATTTATTTTTTTGGTGGTACTGGGGTTCCTGGAAACCCTTCTACCTCTGGCTACACTCCCGGACCTATTTTTATACTTTTTGTAAATTTGGAGACAGGGTCTCCTAAGCCTGCGCGTATGGCTGGCTTTGAACCTGCGCGATCCTCCTGTCTCCGCCTCCCAAGCTCGAGGATTACAAGCGTGCACTACCACACCCGGTTTACTTTGTCATTCTTTAGATTGTAATTCTAATCTGTTTCTTACCATCGCGCCCTTCTTCTCTGTGTATCTGTGGATCTTATCCTTCCCCTCTAAGGAGATCATCCATGAATTTAGGGAATGCACTAATACATATCATCTCATCTTAATCCATCACATTTGCATAGGTCCTATTTCCAGGTGCTATGATAATCTCAAATAATATCATAAGCACTATCAATCTCACTCATCTGTATGGAGGGGTGTATCTGGATGAAAACACATTAAGTGCTATATGTATATATATATATATATATATATATATATATATATATATATATATGGATGTATCACTTTGAATCTTATCACTGGGTATAATTACAATACACCGGTACAAGCATATCAAAACATGAAACAAGCCACCCGCCCAAATAAACATAATATGAGATATGGTATACTAAAATCCATTAAAACACTAAACCTTTAATTTTCAGAAAAAGAGAACCAACTGCCATCTGGGAGTACTGTTAGAAATTCATGGCAGCAGGGGAAAGTAAATAGCAGAAAACAGCTCCCATAAGGAAATCTCATTTAGGAATAAATGTTTTAATCTTCAGGAGTAATTTTCAAAAATAAGCAACCAAAAAATAAAATCAACATACAGAACTTTAGCCTGGAGGCACTGGTGGATAATTCCTCCACCTATGGGAATATGAACAATTTTGGGAAATGAGCAGAAATACCTACTGCAGTCAAAGTTGTTTTTAGGGGAGGGCAAGGATGCATTGTCGTGGGCACACATCCAAGATGCAGGTTTATCACTCTTGCCTAAGATGGAAGCCCAATTAAAAAAGTGGAATGTCAATCTGCCCACCCCTGCGTGTGTGTGTGCACGCGCGGGCGTGCGTGCACACATACACACAGACACTAAAGTATCATGTTCACATATTTTGAGAATAATTTATTGCTGAGAATACCTGGGATATTTGCAGGAGGAAATATATGTTAAACCAAAAGTCTAGAAACTAAAGGTATTCTAAAAACAAAAGGGTTTAGGGAGCTGTTCTAGATGCCAGAATATGAAGGACCATGTTCTATGACAAACCGTGCAACCACCAGCAGGAAGACCATATAGTAGCTGGAAAAATGATGTCCATCATACCTAAGAGCTAAGGAAATGTTTACAATTAATATTTGGAGAAGGAAAAATAAATTGTGTACTTTCAACATACATTAGTGCTAGGGAAAAAAAGGGCAGGATAACACAAAGTTGGGAATGATTTGGGGTAGGAGGACAGTAATATGGATATACTTGATGCCCCTGAATTGGATGGAATTAACATTTAAGAAAGTTCATTAGGAAGATATTCATTGGCTCACTACCCAGAATTATAGGTTAAAATATTAACATACATTTGGGTATGTAGAACAGTCTTTGTGTGTTTGGCCCATACTTGTTAAATGATTAAACTCCTGCACTTGAAGTTAAAGTTAGGATATCCCAGAAATATATATTATAGAGCCAGGTGGGGTGGTGCACGCTTGTTATCCCAGCATTGGGAGGCTGAGACAGGAGGATCTCGGTTTGCAGCCAGCCTCAGCTGCTTAGTGAGGCCCTCTGCAACTCAGTGAGACCCTGTTTCCAAATAAAGAATAAACTATAGGGCAGGGGGTGTAGCTCAGAGGTCGAATGCCCCTGGCTTCCATCCCCAGTACCACAAAAAAGAAATATATATTTATATAATATTAATATAGTATTATATATGATTATATATATGTGTGTGTGTGTGTGTGTGTGTGTGTGTGTGTGTGTGTGTGTGTGTGAGAAAGAGAGAGAGAAGAGAGAATATCAGTTAAAGGCTGGCTAAGAATATCCACAGTCTGAAGATTATGCTGTCAGTATGACCAGGTTGGGAAATCAGGCAGGAGCTTCAATTACAGTCCAAAGATAGAATATCCTCATTTCTTCCTTTAGATAATTGAACCAATACCAGCCAAATTATCACATACAACATCTGTTTTTATCTCTAGATGTTAATCACATCAACAAAAATACCTTATGAGCAATACTTAGACTAGTATTTCCTTGAATGACTATGAACTAAAGCCAAGCTCTATGGACACAAAAAACTGACAAGTACATTCTACCCTTTATCATCTAGTTATATGTATTTTTTATTAAACTGTATTTAATATCCAAATAAGGATAATTTCAAAGTCAGAATTCCACCTAACATAACTCTACCATGGACACCTAGAAATATGTTAATGTCTCGTCTTGAACAGGAGGCACAGCCCATGGATGACGCACATTTTTCTTCTTTATATTCTGTAATATAATGATGTAAAATTGACTATTGCTAACACCTTTTGGTGGTACTGGGGGTGGAACCCAGAGACTTTCTAACTCTGGGCTATACTCCCAGACCTATTTTTTTATATTTCTTTTATTTGGAAACAGGGTCTCACTAAGTTGCTGAGAGCCTCATTAAGTAGCTGAGGCTGGCTTTGAACCTGTGCAATCCTCCTGTCTCAGCCTCCCAATGCAGGGATTACAAGCGTGCGCCACCACGCCCGGCTATTGCTAACACTTTTTATCTTAGATGCTAAGGGGGTAAAAGAGAAAAATACTTGAAATGCAAGCATATTCATGACAAAATAAGGAATAAATATTCATTAAAACGATCCCAATCCTATTCTTGAGACTGTGTTGTTTTAGCTGATATTTATATTTACCTTCTTCTATCTATTCCATAACCCTTTTGCTCATAGCAAGCACCTTAGGCAGTCCCTGCTGGTAGCAGTTATTTACTTGATAGGCTAATCCAAAATTTTTCATAAAGTCTCTGAGTTATCAGCATTCTCCCATTGTTGGGGGGTCATGCCCACCACCCTTAAAGATTGTGGTGGGTGGCAGGGGTCCAGAGAAAGGTGAGTGTGCTGTCTGCCAGTTCCCCAGCCTCCACTCCTGGAGACAATCAGACATGACAGGGAGCCAAGTCAAAGCAGGAACTCGTTTATTGTAGCAACAAGCATTCTTATAGAGCATTAAACTATAAACGGGGGTTCCCAACAGGGGAGTAGCTGGGCCAATCAGCTTAAAGGTCACATTTATCACTCAGACTTCTATCCATTACTTTTACTGTGATCATGTATTGTGCATGCACTGATCACACGTGTGATGACACTTTCCTTCCAATCAAGAAAGGCCAGGACATATTAGGGCGTTTCTGGCCCCTCCTTGGGCTCTCCTGTCCAGCGCCATCTTTAGACATGTGCCCTTCATCCCATGAATTGATATGTTATGGTTTTCCACTAAAAAGCACAGGATTTAGCCATGCACTCTAACAGTAAGAGATCCTCTATATTCTAGACATACTCAACTGTTGTGTGCTAGCAAACCTATTTCTCATTTGTGATCAAGATCATTATCCCAAGTAAGTACAGCAACCTATTGATCCCTCAGCTTGATGAAACCATTGATGTCAAGTGACAGTTTTATCATTCTGTTAAATGGATTTTTGTATGTCTGATGGAATTATTTATTCCTTTGGAAATAAGTCTATAGATCAGCAGAAAATGAAGTTGTAGGGAAACCAATACTGTACTAGTGGATCAGTTAGAGCAATGAGTAGAGTTATTCCCATTTATGTATTTTGAATTCTGAACCTAAAATCACAGTATGATTGAAACAGTATTACACAATGTATACTAATTTAGATTATATGTGGAGTGCTGGAGAACATTGCCCCAGCTTTACATGGCACTGTCACCTCCCCTCACTTCAAAAGATCTTTTTACAGCTCTGCAAAGCCAGCTACTGCTGGACGAGGGGAAATATGGTGAGATAAGTGAATTCCATGAGCATGGGTTCATTGCCACACTTCATTTGCTGTCAAGTAATTTTCTTGAGCAGAAGTAATGCTGTGTTACATATAACAGCTGATAAGGCTTTTGATAAATATGTGGATGGTTCATTGAGCAGAAGCATTGTGTACAAAATAAAGCAAATCTATATCTAACATGTGTATTTTAGTGAGAACTAAGCACGGTCCATCCATGATGGAAACTGTTCAATATAATTAATCGGCCACTAGTTATTTGGCTCATACTCCAAATACTGATGCTACATTCATTGACTACTCAGTATTTGCATCGACAGTTGGCTGACTGATCACTTGGTAGTGGTGATAACCAGTTAAATCTTGTTTAGTGAAATTGTTTTAATCAAATGCATTATCTCCATCTCTGACACATTGGCCAACTTGTAAGTTAATCCAATTTGTGATGACAGAAATGGCTAGGGAAAGGGGCTGGCTAGTATTCAAAAAACAAGAAAAAAAAACCCTCCTCCACCGAGGCCAATATTTGGTGATAATTCACATGACACACAAGTGTCTTCACAGGTTGCTAAATTAGAGAGGTTTATACACATATATTTTAGACCTCTTTTGCCATTAATTTTTTTAAGCATGCATTTTCCATGTCTCTAATTAACCAACCAAAAATTTGGTCAAAAGCAATAAACTGATATAGAGTCATATCTCTAGCCACTTATCCATTAAAGAAATATGACCTCTCAGGTTCACTTGATTGACATTGGAATGGTTTTGTTTAAAAATCATCATTCAGGCCCTGGGCCTCGGAAGGGGGTCACACGGGGCACACTGGCTCCCGGGAAGGTCCGGAGGCCTGGGCCTCAAGGCCCTGGGTGGGGGTTACGTGCACATGCCACTCCCCCGGAAGTACCGGAGGCCCGGGCCGGGGTCACATGGGGCACAGTGGCCCCCCAGAAGGACTGGGGCCTGGGCCGCAAGGCCCTGGGCCCCAGGTGGGGGTCGCACGGGGCCCGGCAGCCCCCAAGAAGGCCCGGAGGCCTGGGCTGGAAGGTCCAGTGTCCCGGGAGGGGGATGGGCAGTCCGGCTTACCCCCAGGAAAGCATGGTGCTGGGCAGGAGGCTGAACCCGAGTTCCGGGAGGCCCGGTACCAAACAGGAGGCCCAACCGTGGGTACAGAGGAACCCAGCACTGCTGTGCTGCGCCAGGCCATGGTACACATAGAACAGCAGATTCTGCTCTGCACGGTAAGGCTGTTGGACTCCGCTCTTGGAAGGGAGCAAAGAAAAAAATTCTTTGCAACCGAGTGCATGATTCCACAACTTCCTCAAACCACACATACTGTCTTTTCTTATTTAAAAAAAATAAAGGAAAAGAAAAAAGAAAAGAAAAATATTGGAGAAGGGTCAAGATGACCGCAGCGGCAGCCAGGATACTGGAGATGCAGATAAAACATATCCAACTGAACTGGAACTTTTGGAAAAATTCCCTGCAAAGGAGGACTGTTTCTTCTCTACATCCATAAGAATCCTGGACATCACCGGTAAGGAGAGAGTTTAGCGGAGACCTAGGAGGAAGGCAGTGTTGGCAGCAGTGGCCATGATGGCGGTGGAGGTTTGTATTTGGGAGAGGCAGAAATCTGATCCAACCAACCTTATCTTCTGGAGAAATTACCTCAAAGGTCGAATGCTACCGTCTTGCATGCTTAGGAATACTAGACAACATGCAGTGTGGGAAAAGAGCTTGGGAAAGATTTGAAATGGTGGAGACAGCGGCAATGGCAGCCGCCAGTACTCAGGGGAGGCAGAGATCTGATGCAATACACCTGGAACTTTTGAAGAAATAACCCTAGAGGCAGAATACACCCTCGGGAACATGGGACATCCTGCTGGGTGAAAAGAGTGCTCCGATTGGAGCCTGCTGAGGGGTGAGGATGGTGACAGGGACAGCAAAGCTAGGATTGGAGCCTGCCGTGAGGCAAGGCTGGTGCTGGGGCCTCTGAGGTGGGGATCGGTGCCTGCCAAGGGGTGAGGCCGGTGCCAGGGCCAGCGAGGCCGTGATCATAGACTGCTGTGAAGCAAGGCCGGTGCTGGGGCCTCTAAGGCCTGGATTGGAGCCTGCTGAGGGGTTAGGTCGGTGCCGGGGCTAGCAAGGCCAGGATTGGAGCCTTCTGTGAGGCAAGGCCACTACTGAGGTCTCCGAGTCCAGAATCAGAGCCTGCCAAGGGGTAAGGCCGGTGTTGAGGCCAGCGAGGCCAGGATTGGAGCCTGCCCTGAGGCAAGACCGGTGCTTGGGCCTCCAAGCCCTGGATCGGAGCCTGCCGAGGGGTTAGGCCAGCCGGTGTTGAGGCCAGTGAGGCTGGGATCAGAGCCTGCCATGAGGCAAGGCCACTACTGAGATCTTTGAGTCTGGGATCGGATCTTGCCAAGGGGTAAGGCCGGTGTCGAGGCCAGCAAGGCCGGGATTGGAGCCTGCCGTGAGGCAAAGCCGATGCTGGGGCCTCCAAGCCCTGGATCGGAGCCTGCCGAGGGGTTAGGCTGGTGTCAGGGCCAGCAAGGCTGGGATCGGAGCCTGCCATGAGGCAAGGCTGGTGTGGGGCCTCTGAAGCCAGGATAGGAGCCTGCTGAGGGGTTAGGTTGGTGCCAGGTCCAGCAAGGCTGGGATTGCCTGCCATGAGGCAAGGCCGCTACTGAGTCCTCCAAAGCTGGGATCGGAGCCTGCCGAGGGATTTGGCCAGTGCCAGGGCAAGCGAGGCTGGGACTGGAGCCTGCCATGAGGCAAGGCTGGTGCTGGGGCCTCCAGGGTCAGAATTGGAGCCAGCCCAGAGGTTAGGCCAGTGCGGGGGCCAGCGAGGCCAGGATCAGGACCTCCCATGAGGCAAGGCCAATGCTGGAACCAGCGAGGGCTGTCAATAGTGGGATTGGAACTTGAAATGCAGTATGCACAGAGAAATATCACAGAAAATACAAACCAGATGCTTCCCCTAATTAGCAAAAACTAGGAGGAAAGGGGTAACAGGAGGAGGTCGAGTTGTAGATAGGGAAGCAATTAAGGTGACCAACCAGACGGGATGGGATGGAGGAGGACGGAACCTCTTTAAAACTCAGGTGGTACATAAACAACTGTATCAAAAATAATCACCAATCAAGCATGGGATCGAGGGAGGGGGAGGGAATGGGATGGGGGCTAATTAGAAGATGTGTGCTTGTATATCCTCTCCAGTCTTTTATTCCAATGTGAAGTATTATTATAATGCACCAATAAAATATTTTAAAAAGTACTTTGACCAAAAAAATAAATAAATAAATAAAAATGATCATTCAGGGATATCCCAGAAAGAAGCACCAATGTCTCAGTGCAAGATGATAGAGGCATATATGCACACATAACTCAATTAGCCCTTACCCAGTTCCTACCTCAGTCCCTTCCCCTCCCTCCTGCACATGTTTGTCTTATTTTTTATCTTTGATATATTTGTTAATGTATATCATGTACTTTAGGAAATTTCCCTTTTTTCCCCTTTTGTCTCCCTCTGTTAGGTTGCCTTATTTGCTCATCTATAGTATCTCCTTCATCTAGAGTTCTTCCTATGACCCATTTCTCCCTAGTGTTCGCATATTAGGGTTAGAATTCGATTCTTATTTTTTGTGACTGAATAATCTCATTTAGCATAATGTTTTCCAGTTCCATCCATCTCCCTGTAAATGATGTAATTTTTTTTCTTTATGGTTGAGTACAATTCCATTGTGTACATATCCCATAATTTTGTAATCCATTGATCTGTTGATGGACATCTTGGCTGGTTCCATAGTTTGGCAATTGTGAATTGTGCAGCTATGAACATAGAAAAGGGAAGTAGAGAAGAGAGTAGGTATGTCCAAGAAGAGAAACTTGGAAGAGGAGTTGGGAGGATAGTAAACAAACAATCACACACACACACACACACACACACACACACACACACACAGAACAAAACAAAATAATGCAACCCTACAACTATATGAATATTCAGCAGCAGACTGGGCCTCTGCAGTCTCTCTCTCTGCCGACACGAAGTGTCATCAGCACATTTCCTGTTGCAAGCCTGGTTCTCTGAGTCTTTCTCAGTCTATGCAGATGGCTGATAGCAATGAGGCTGGGTCTAGTGTTAAGTGTAGTTCACTCTCCATGCTTTCCATGGATATGAAGCCTGAGTTTTTCCTTTCATGCATAGGTGGTGAATGCCTCTGGAACCAAACCTAGTGTATACATAAGAGTCTCTGTTCTCTACAGCTATTACCTGGTAGGTCTGACTTCTCCCATTTTACCAGGATTGGGTGGTCTGTGAATCTTGGAGATCTGAATAGTTGGATCTAGCGTTAAGCATAGATCTCCCTTCACGCTTTCCACTGATGCAGAGCCTGGGTCTTTCTGAGCCTCTGTTTCTCCACCCCCACCTTTGTTGGGTTGAACCACAGAGTCTCAGACCCAGTGAGTTTATTGTGCTGTGCGAGTCCCTATGGCCACCATGCTTGGCGTTCTTCTGCAAGGAAGAAAGGTTGACTTAGGGTGCTTGTGAGTGCTGCTCTGGATCACTAGTGGGTGTGGTGAGCTGAGTTACCACTTCTTCCAGTCTTAGTTTGCACAGGAGGAACTGATGGCTTACAATTTGGGTGAGGTGCAGATGCTTATTTTGTTTCAAGTCATTGGTTGTTTTCCTGTGAGTCTCTGGCAGTTTGGTTTGGTGAGGCAAGATGGCACCAATGTGGTGCCTGCAGCTGTAGGCATTGAACATGAGCAGGGTTATTTTTTGCTCTCTGATCAGTCTTCTAGCCTTTTTTTCTGCTGCCTTTTACTTATTGTGTGTGTGTGTGTGTGTGTGTGTGTGTGTGTGTGTGTGTGTTTTAAGTTATGGTGTTTTTTTCTTTTGTGAGAATGCTGTTTTTATGGCAATGAAAATTGAATGTCAGCAAGACTGATATGTGCTGCTTCCCTCAGGTGCCATCTTCCTGGAAGTCCTCCTTTGTTTTTTGTTTTATTTTTAAGGATCACAATATTGTTTTGTATAATGGTTATATTAATTTATATTTCAATCAGCAGTATATTAGGGATTATCTTTTCTTTACATTAAAAAGATAAAACAAATTTTAATAATAATTATAACAGAATTTAGGTGATATCTCACTGTAGTGTAATATGTGTTTCTCTCATAATTTGTGATGGTAGACCGTTTTCATATATCTGTTGAATATTGAAGCTTAAAATTTTAGAACCAGCATCTTCTCAGCGTCTGCTACAGGCTTTCATGCTACATTATAACGTGGTATATATTTTTATTTTTTTATTTTTTAAAATTTATTATTATTTTGTTATTTTTTGGTGGCACTGGGGATGGAACCCAGAGGCTTTCTACTTCCGGGCTATACTCCCAGACCCATTTTATATTTTATTTGGAAGCAGGGTCTCACTCAGTTGCTTAGAGCCTCACTAAGTAGCTGAGGCTGGCTTCGAACCTACGTGATACTCCTGTCTCAGCCTCCCAAGCATGGGGATTACAAGCATGCACCACTATGCCCAGTTGGTGTATATTTTTAAAGTCAAATGGATGCATGCAAAAAAAGAGAAAGCATAAAATGTGGCCTTGCATTACAACAACCCACTCTTGTAGCATATAATCAAAGGAGAGTGAGAGCTTACTCATTCCTTTATGGTTTGGATATGGAATGTCTCCCAGAAAAGCTCTTGTTTTGGCAATGAAGCAAAGTTCAGAGGGTGGGCATGGTCTTAAGGACTCTGTCCCTTGCTGCTTCATATTTCTCTCTCTGCTTCCAGCCACCATAAGTTGTGTCTGCCATTCTCTACTGAACCTGTGAAACTATGATCCAATATAGTTTTCCTCTTCCATATTGTTCTTCTTAGGTACCTTGGTCACAGTGATATAAAAGTTAAGTAACACACACTCCCCATAATTAACCCACTCAGAGAGATGCAAATTGAAACTACCCTGAGATTTCACCTAACTCCAACTAGAATGGCAATCATTCAAAATACAAACAACAACAGATGCTGGCGAGGATGCGGAGAAGTGGGAACTCTAAAACGTTGTTGGTGGGATTGCAAATTAGTGCAACCACTTTGGAAAACAGTATGGAGAATCCTCAGAAGAATGGGAACAAATCTACCATTTGATCCAGCAATACCACTTCTGGGTATCTACCCAAAAGAAAGCAAACCAAACTACCAAACTAATGCATGTGTATCTGTGTTCATAGCTGCACAATTCACAGTTGCCAAACTATGGAACCAGCCAAGATGTCCATCAACAGATGAGTGGATTATGAAACTATGGGATATATACACAATGGAATTTTACTCAGCCATAAAGAAAAGCACACATATCTTTTACAGAGAAATTGATGGGACTGGAGGACATTATTTTAAGTGAGATTAGTCAGTCACGAAAAATAAGAAATCAGATGCTTATCCTAATATGAAAGCTAGGGGAAAATGAGTCATAGGAGAAACTCTAAAGGAAGAAGGAGATCCTATAGAGGAACAAATAATGGGACCTAATTAAGGGGATGAGAGGGGGGAGAAGGGAAGTTCTCTAATGTTCATGATGTATATTCACAAACACATCAAAGTCAATCACTAAGCCAAACAGGAGAAGGAGAGAGGAGGGAATGGGGCAGGAATTGGGTAAAGGCTAATTGGGTGATGTGTGCATGAATGTCTCCACCATCTTGTACCCCATTATGACAGATGAGTACAATGCACCAATAAAAAATAAAAAAGAACTAAGCCAATCATAAGGAATGTTATTAATATCTTAATGAGGGCAGATTTGTCATAACTCAAATACCTCTCAAATAGCAGGGCTTCCAGGAACCCCAGTACCACCAAAAAAAATTAATTTATTTTATAGTGTCATGCAGATTACCTATTTTTCTTATTACCTCAGTGCTTTGTATCTTTCAAATGATTTTTCTGTTTTATGTAAATTTGTTAGTCTCATTTTCATATATACATATTGTTTAGTGTTGATTATTGAACTCATGGCTTTTTTCATGGTAAGTGTGTACAGTATGATTGAGCTACACCCTCAGACCTCTTATATTTTTGATGCTTCTGAAGTCTATAGCAGCAGCATGTCTCTCACTCATTGATATTGATAAGATATGTCACCTGTATTTTCTGTTTACTCTTGTTACATGTTGATCAAAATTATTGATTTTTAAAAGAGCTTTTTATTTATTTTCTATAATTTCTACTTTAGTGATTTTCATGGTGATCCATATTTATTAAATATCTTAATGATTAACATCTTCAGTTTGCTTTGTATTGATTATATTCTTTGAGTTATTATTTAAGGTAAAAATACCACATATTTTGGTTCTTTGCCTTTCAGATGAGTGAAGTAAGCCTTAAAAACCTTATCATTCACAAATCCTACCACTGTAGTGTATTTCCAACTTACACTGGCTTTCCATTTTATATTATAGAATACTTAAAAATTCTGTCTAAATTTCTCAAGAAGCTTACTATTTACACTGGTTCAGAACCAATTCAATCTTGCTAGTTTATTTTTGAGTTCTTATGAGGTTCCTTTTAGTTTCAAAATTTGAGAGGTATAGTCTTTTGGCACAACTAGACGCCTTTATTATACTTAGAAAATCTGACATTTTCATATGACTAGTTATATAACATGGCATTCTCCTGCTTGAATACAAAAGTTATGTTAATATAATATAGTAACATATTTTTATTAGGAATATGTTTTTATCTTGGGCATTTTCAAAAAGAATGTATCTTATAATGAGGCTTTTTGAATAAATTTGTATTTGATTTCCAAAGACCAAATGTTGTCATTTTCGTTTCGGGTGTAAATTTCACCAACTCCCTGTATGGTTCATGTCTCCATTCCTTTCATTTGCACTGCCATATTGTTAGGCACTCACATGATGCATCGTGGTATTTCAGTTTGTCACTTTACTTCAATCAAGGAAAACTATTTGCTATATTTTAAGTACAACTGTGAACTGAACCTATTTTGAGGAAGATGTGCAATTCGACTTGCAAAATTTGATTGGCATCCTGCATAACTGTTTTTGCTGTTATCATTTTTGGAATGCCTTTCATTATCAGACCTATTCTGTCTAGTGTCAAACACTAATTTATGTATATTCCAGAGAATAGCTAGTTTTATTTCAGAACTAATTTTGATGCTTTTTGTCAATCACATGCCTTACCATTTTGTCACTTCTGACAGCTCAAAGAAGTGAAAGCAAATGGTTTATATTTCCTCCTCAGCTGCTGAATTTGGTAAGAAGAATTTTCTTTTGAAACTTGGGTTTTCTTGAGTTCAATGGTTTGGTTTCCCCTAACTTTCTGGAAATTGTACCTTTTGTATGTTTTACAAAATTTCTGCTTACATGAAACCATGTACCCTTTTAAATAATTTGTTATTTAAAAATTTTTTTGCAGTACTTAGTGTGGTCTCATCTGAAGAATGCCATAGCACATGGTTCTACTTGGAAATTTCCTCTAATGATATAAATATGTAGTAATTTTTTTAAATTAGATAATCATATAATGCATATAAATTGGATGCATGTGACAATCCCTTCTATGAGGAATTACAATGATCTTAATATGAATGACAAACTTCCTTTCCTGTTGTTTTATGTTTTCTGGATGAATAGTATGTAGTATCATCATCACCATGTATGGAATTGTCACTCCAGCTATGATACATAAAAATAAAAATAATAATTTTATTTCAATTAAAACATCATTAAAATAGAAACATAATATAGATGACAAACGATTTTAATCTACATCTTCTGAAATGCTAGTTTTAGAATCTACATTTGTACTATCAGCTTTGACTTTTATAAACATTTATATAAACATTATTTTTCAGGAAAATACTATATCCACTATTTTTATGTTTTTATTTAGGGCTCTGTAATTATACATCATACTGGGGTATAGAGTGATAGAAACATACATTCACACAAGTCTTTGAGCACTTCTTTCCAGACCCTACTTCTTCTGCTCCCCTCTCTATACATGTCTTTGAGATTGAAATTGGTAATTTTGTATAAATACATGGCATTATTACAACTGTTACAGTCTTGACATCTCAACCTCCAGTCCTCCTTTTCCTAACACCCTCTAATACTCCATTGAAGTCTCTGCTTTCTACTTGATGTTACCCTTATTTCCAAAACTCTATCTGGCTTCTACTTATAAGAAAAACATAGCTATTCATTTTGAAGATAAATTTTATATTGACTCTTCTTTTGTGGTACAGGGGATGAAGCCCAGAGGACTTCTACCTCTGGCCTATACTCCCAGACCTATTTTTTATATTTTATTTGGTAACAGAGTGTCACTATGTTGCTGCTGAGAACCTCCCTAAATAGCTGAGGCTAGTTTCTAATCTGTGTGATCCTTCTGTCCCGGCCTACCAAGTACTGGGATTACAAGTGTGCGCCACAGTGCCCGGCTTATATCAAATCTTTTAAGTGTTAATATCTATTCATAACTCATTCTGGTGCTCTTTTAGGAATTAAAGTTAGCTGATGAAATGATCAAAGATATGCTGTCCCAATTGTGTATTGTATTGAATAATATATAATGCAGAAAACAGAGAGAAAATTACTAAGTATGAGAAAATATCTGAAAATAAAAGCCAGAATAATATGTGGGAAGTTATAGCACAATAAATGCCATAAATAATAGAAAAGAAAGTAAAATATGAGGAAAAACATTGTGTACAAAGTGCATGTTAGTTGTGAAATTTAGACTACAATTGGTGTTATATATAGGCGAAAGACATTACCTCATATTTATTCAACACTATTTAAAACAGTTATTAACCATTTTAAAATATGTATAGAATGGAATTTTACTCAGCCATAAAAAAGAACATAATTACGTCCTTACAGGGAAATGGATAGAACTAGAGGTCATTATGCTAAGTGAGATTAGTCAGTCACAAAAAATAAGAAATTGGATGTTCTTCCTAATTTGGGGAAGCTAGGGAGAAAAAGAGTCATAAGAGAAACTCTAGATGAGGAAGGAGAAACCATAGAAGATCAAATAAGGTGACCTCTAACAGGGAAATGTTGGGGGAAAAAGGGAAATTCCATAATATACATGATGTACTTTCACAAACATATCAAAGTCAATCAGTAAGCCAAACATGAGAAGGAGGAATGGGGAGGGAATGGGGTGAAAACTGGGTAAGGGCTAATTCAGTGATGTGTGCATATATGTCTCTACCATCTTATATTTATTAAGACATATGACTGCAATGTACCAATAAAAAAATTAAAAAATAAAATTAGAAAAAATACACATTTATGTGCTTCAAATAAAATAATTAGGTTATCGTTTGAGTTTCAAAATGTCTCTCATATTCATAAAAACACATATGCTAGTATGTTATTTATGTACACATTTACATGGTGAATGATATCAATATATATATATATATATATATATATATATATATATATATATATATGCCTGTATGTATAAGATAGAAAATTTGAACTCTGAAATAATCATCTAATTATCTTAAACCCTAGAAATTTAAAAATGGTTAATATCCTGCAGTACTTCACATTTACTAAAGGATTTTAATTATGCTTAAACAGATATATAAATAAATGTATATATGTATGTATATATTTATTACTATGCATATATGTATATATGTAATATATGTATAAATAAATGTATATATGCATTACTGTATATATGTAATATGTACATATATAGTTTTAATATCTTTTAAAGCTAGCATTCCTTGGTCTACATATTGAAAAGCTGGTTTTCATCAGTAAGCACTACAGACATTTCAACACTTTAGGTTCTAGTGTATAATATATATTTGTGAGAAAGGAAATATGTGAGAACCACTGGAATTTTTTTATTGTAACACCAGATGGTGGTATATCCTGGTTCTACCTTCTTGGTTTCATGGCCTCTATTTCAGAAGAGAATAACTCTATTTCACTGTTGATAGATCATTATCTTTGTGTATTTTTCCTTGCTTTTGGTACTGGGAATTGAACAGAGAGGCATTCTGCCTCTGAGCTACACCTTCAGGCCTATTTATTTGTTTATTTGTTTATTTGTTTGCTTCTGTTTTGAAACAGGGAAACAGGGTTTCACTTACTGAGGGTCATGCTAAGTTGCTGAGGCTTACCTGGATCCAGTGATCCTCTTGTATCAGCCTTCCAAGAGTTGGGATTACATGCATGCAATAATGCCACGTGCACTTTTTCTTTAAGATGATTCTTAATCTAGTACATATAAGTGTGAGTAGACTATAGTAAAGTGATACAGTAAATATATTGATATGAACAAAATTTGTGTTCATTTGGAAAATAATATAAACCAATAAGTACATGTATTTCTAAATGATATAAACTAAAATTTTGCCTATAACTCATACAAAACAGGGTCTAGATTGAGCTGAGGATAAGAAAATAATGTGTCTGAAATATTATAAAGTTCAAATGTTTTCTCAGAGATACGAGAACAGGAGCACTCTTCAATTATCTTGCAGTTGCATTTCGTCTCACTTTTATTTCCCAGTTGGTAGTACAGGTGAATTCATATCAAATGTATAAAAATAAATGAATAATTGATGGCAAATAATCATGAACCATTGAAATGCCAAATATTCGAGTATAATATTAGATTTAAAATTGAGACATAGAGGCTGAAGGCCATATTTTTAAATACTTAAGGTTTTCAAAAGTAACCATATTGCCAGGGGTAAATAGGATATAAAATATGGCGTACCGTATTTTATGTTGTAATTTCAAAATGGCACACAGAATGACTGTTTGATTGATATGATATGGAAAATGTAGAATTTTCATGTATAATGATGCATAAAACTATTAACTTATAAAACTTCATCAATGGAAAAAGCAATGCTCACTACAAAATGCTCATATATATATACTAATTAAATAAGATAAGTGCATGTGTATATACCCATGTATAGATAAATGAATTTTAAGGATTTTAGAGAAAGATGCTAAGTATTACTTTTGAGGTAATTCACACACAATATATTCACACACATTTATAAAACTAAAATAGAGAGGTCTCATAAAACATTCAATATGAGCTTAAATGATCAACAATGAAAATATCTTGCTTTACTATAGTACAGTTTCACAAACAGGGAATTGAAAGTGATATCATTCACCATCCATATTCAGGTTTCATCAGTTTTACATGCATTAGTTTGTATACATGTATAGAGTTCTGTGGAATTTTAAAATTGCATCATCATCATCTTCATCATTTTCATTAATGAAAAGATATAGAACAATTAAACATTACAAATATTTCTTGGGAACCACTTTTCTACTCCTCCTAAACTCTGACAACCACTAATCTGTTATCTTTTTCATCAGTTTAATTTTGACTTTTCAAGATTTTTATATAAATCAAACCATGCAGTAAGTGATCTTTTGAGGTTGGTTCTTTTCATGCAGAATAATACTCTCATCAACCACTCATGTTTTTTTGTGCATCAATAGTTCATTCCATTTGCAGTAATGACATCTTCCCCTTGCCTTTGAAAATTGTCATTCCTTATTTGTTGTCATTCAAGTATCACCTGTCATGGTTTGGATTTGGAATGTCCCCCCAAACCTCATGTGTTGGCAATGCATCCAGGTTCAGAAGTGGGTTATGGCTAGAGGAGGTCACTGGAGAACTATCTCTGTCACTGATCACTTTCTACCTCTCTCTGCTTTTTGTCATTGTGAACTGAGAGAAACTTTTCTCTACCATCCACTGCCTCCCACACTGCTACTGAAGTTTCTGCCTTGGAGCTGGGTGATCAGCGACTGAAACTTCAAAATTATGAGCCAAATAAATTTTATTCTTCTAAGTTGTACTTGCCAGATATCTTTGGTCACAGAAATGCAAAAGGTGAATAAAATATCTCAAATTCCGTTTAAGGATCTGTCAGCGGCAGTAGTTTCTACCATAATTAGTATATAATATACTATATTATATTAATATAGAAAAAACTACAGATCTATTAAAGGAAAATAGGGTTCTCTTAATAAATTTATTCCACACAGTCATGGTTAAATTTATATTCTGTGGACACTTATGAGTAGTTAAGTCTATCTTGTATGATAAATATACTCTAAAATTTTTATCTCCCCAAACCTTTATTTTCTCTCCAGTATAGGCATTTCTGGCATTTCAACTTTATTTAGTGTTGGACACATTTCATTTTATGTTTCAATTAAGACATCAAAAAATTGATAAAGATTATATATACATGCATGCACCACTTATAATATGTATATAATTAAACATAATTTTAAATTATATAATTTTAAATATAAGTATATTTATATACTTATATTTAAATTATATTATATATTATATTATATTACATATTACATATTACATATTATATATTATATATAATTATATTACATATAATTATATATATATTATATGTAATATAATTATATAATTATAATATTTAATATAATATAAATATAATCAATACAATATATAATATATAATTATTATAATATGTATTATATGATAATATAATAATATATAATATATAATTATATATAATATATAATATAATATATAATTAATATAAAATTAATTAAATATTTAAAATATTTCTTTTCTACTAAGAATATGCTAAAAGTATATGAGAAAATTCCAGAAATTCTATTTGTTTGTTGATAAGTACTGCTCCAGATTGTTATTGGGAGAGATGGTTCCAACTGCCACTCATACTTTGCTATTAACACTGAAGACTTGTCTACTGTCACTCCACTGATGTTCTACCTGCTGTTCGTCAATACTGAGTTGCTCTGGGGTTTCTTCTGTTTGCTGCTATGATGGCCTTGATGGGTTTCAATGTTAACATGAGGTATTCTGTCTGCCACTACCTTTATAGAGAGTCAGCTCAGAGGTGTGGGCAGAATAGTTTGTGACCTATGCATTTTTTCAAACTTGATGTGTGGTCCATTTAGTGTTTCCTTCTATTGGCTGTGGTTAGTTTATCCTTATTGTCTCATTTTCCTTTCCTGTGAATCACCTCTCTGATCCAATTTGAACCTAAGGCATTTAAAGATGACAGCAGGTCCAGGAATGGGGAAGTAGTGTTGTTTCTAATTGTGAGGGTCAGGTGAGAGGGTAGGAGCTGGGGTGATGGATACAGGGATAGAGTAGAGGGTATTGTGCCTGTATTGACAAAGGGTTTCAAAATGTATTTAAAAATAGCTTTGATATTAATTGCCAGCATTGGGAAATGGCTTCAAGGTGTATCTGAAAATAACTTTGGTATTAGAAAGTCAGAGCTTAGGTGTGGCCAGGCATTCAGACAGGGAAGAGACCCTGCAGAATTCCAGGCACCAAGCGTGATTAGCAAGAAAATAGAGGAAGCCCAGTGTCTTTACATTTTAAAAATAAACAAAATTCCTTCCGAATTACTCATTTTTATTACTTTATTTGTAGTACTGGTGATAGAACCCAGAGACATTCTTTCTCCGAGCTATATAGCTATGCCTCCAATCCTTTTTTACTTTTTATTTTGAAACAAGGTCTCACTGAGTTTCTGAGGCTGGTGGTGAACCTGTGACCCTTCTGTCTCAGCCTCCCAAGTACTGGGGCTACTACCGTGTGTCACCATGCCTGGCAATTTTTATTACTTTAATAAAAATACATGTTAAACTATATCTTAGTGCCCCTTTTTCTGTATTTAAATTGATATCTATCACTTGTGAATATCTTAAACATCCTAATCTAGACTCTTCCTGTTACTGTGAACATGTGACCATCTTGGCTGGCTTTTTTATTGTGAGGTCAGAAACTACCTCATAATCTAAAGCTGCCCTGAAAACCTTCATGTACAGTGTCCAAAAGGCAGTTTAGTGCAGTCTGTAGTTTACCCTTCTTAGGTAATGTATTTTTTATCTTTCCTAAATCTTTAGGGTATTTTAATTGTATCCAATACTTTAGAAAGTTTCAGAAGATTTCATCAAGGCATTGGAATCTTTATAATTATTCTGTTATCTGGTGGGATAATTTTTAACATATATATTTTGGTAAATTTTTCTTTATTTAAAAATATAAGTGTAATGGTTTACTTTTTCAGCAGTCTCTTGTATATGACTGTCACTTTATTCTCGCTCCTTCCAAATTATTCATTTTACCTCTTTAATTAAAATATGTTTTGTGGTAATAGGGATCGAACTCACAGGCATTCTACTTCCAAGTTATAGCTCCAGCCCCATTTAATTCTTATTTTGAAAGAGGGTCTCACTAAGTTGCTGAGGAATTCACTAATTTGCTGATGCTGGCCTTGAACCTGAAATCCTCCTGTGTCAGCCTCCCAAGTACCAGGATCACAGTTGTGGACCACCACACCTGGCTTATTTTTAATCACAACATATTTTATACCATAATATCTTAATGCCTTTTTTGTCTTTGTGTGTATGTGTGTGTTTTGTCTTTAAATTTATGTCTCTTATGTAAATCTTGGTACTGTGCACATGTGACCATTTTAGCTGGTATTTTTATTTTGAAGTCAGAAATTATCCCAAAATTCTAAGCTGTTCTGGTAAACTTCATGTACACAGTGTTTAAGGGGAAGTTTAGGCATGTCTGCTAACATCTTTTCCATGTAATATAATTTTTTTAATTTTCTGTATTTTTGTTGAATTTTAACTTTATTCTTGGCGTTAGAACGTTTCAGTAGATTATATCTAGGTGTTGATATCCTTTTTTCTTGGCATATAGTGAGGTAATGGTTTAATTTTTGCCTTCTGGAATTTTTTTCTTTTCAAAATGTCATGTTCATGATGTATTTTTTCAGTAGTCTTCCCTATAAAAGAGACTTTCTATGTTATTACTTCTTCCAAATTATTATTTTTATCCTTGTAGTCACAATATATTTACACTGTGATAACTGAATGTTTTTCTTTATTATTGTTTGTAATTTATATAACTAGTATAAATCATTAACATCCTAGTCTAGGCCTATCCTGAAACTGAGCATGTGACCATCTTGGTTGGCTTTTTCATTGTGAGGTCAGAAATTTTCTCACAATGCTGGGCAGTCCTGGTAACTTTCTTGTACAGAGTGTTCAGAGGTAGCTTAGGCCAGTCTGAAAATTTACCTTTCCAGGTAACACATGCTTTACTTTTTCTGAATTTTGTGGTTTTCTAAATTTATCTTTGATCTTTGAAATTTTTAGTAGATGATGACTGGTGTTGGTTTTATTTATTTATTTGTTTATTTATTTATTATATGTTTTTTAGAACTGGGGATTGAACCCAGGGGTATTCTACCTGTAAGCTACACTCACAGCCCTATTTTTTATTCCTTATTTTGAAAAGAGATTTCACTAAGTTGTGGAGAGCCTTATTAAGTAGCCGAGGCTGGCCACAAACCTGTGATCCTCCTGTGTCAACCTCCCAAGTACGGAGATTTCAAGTATGTGCCACCATGCTTGCTGGCTTTATTTATATGCTGTGATTTTCTGGTTTATTTACAGTCTCAGTTCTGGGATTAAAAAACATCTCATTGTAATCTGTTTTTGCTAGGTGTGGTGGTGCAGGTTTGTAATCCCAGTACTTGGGAGGCGAGACAGGAGGATCTCAGGTTTTTGGCCAGCCTCAGCTACTTAGCGAGGCCCTTTGCAACTTAGTGAGACCCTGTTTAAAAACAAAAAAATTACAAAAATAGGGCGGTGGGTGTGTAGCTTGAAGCTGGAATGCCCCTGAGTTCAATCCCCAGTACCATAAATACTATAATAATAATCTATTTTTTAGCATTTTCCCTTGTATACCATTATTTTTATCACTACTACTTAAATATTATTTACATTTTGTCTTTGTCATCTACATATTTTATTCCATAATATCTTTCCTTTTTATCTTTTTTATATTTTTAAATATTCACATCAGTGGCATATGTATAGCTCTGATATCTTAGCCTAAGCCAGTAACTAGGATAGTGTGTAGTCATCTTGGTTGGTTTTTGTAGTATAGAGATAATGTTCCTTAAAATTTTGTGGTGTTCCTGTAACCTTCATTTTCTCAGTATTTCAGAACCAGCTTAGATTACTCTGATAAATTGCCTTTTCTTCAGTTTTGATTTTTAGGATCTTTATGGGATTTGCTCTGTCCTTGAATTTTGAAAATTTCAACAAGTTATATCTAGACATTAACTTGCTGCCATTATTATGATTATGGTCATGGCATAATTTTTTGACTTAAATCTTCACTTCTGTATTTATTTGTTTGTTTATTTTACTGAAAATTGAATCCAGGGGCATGCTACATCAGAATTATGCCCTCAACCCTTTTATTTTTTGTTTTAAAACAGGATCTTGAGCCAGGTGTGGTGGCACATGCTTGGAATCCCAGGATTTGGGAGGCTGAGACTGGAGACTTTCAGTTCACAGACAGCCTCAGCTACTTAGTGAGGCTCTCCACAACTTAGTGAGATCCCTTTTCAAAATAAAGAATAAATATAGGGCAGAGGATGTAGCTCAGAGGTCAAATGCACCTGGGTTCCATTCTCAGACCCTCAAAAGAAAAAAAAAAGAAAGAAAAAACACAGGATCTTGGCAGATTGCTGAGTCTTACTAAGTTGTGGAAGCTGTCCTCGAACCTTTGATTTTTCCATCTCAGCCTCCCAAGCACTGAGATTACAGACATGTACTACCGTACCTGAGATTTTTCAGGTGTTCAATCTGTTTTTAAGGATTATTTTTAAACGACCTATCTTATATACATTACCACTCAGTTATCGCTACTTTCAAATTACTGATTTTTATTTCTGTATTCCACAAATTTTATATCTTTTTTGTTCTTTTTCATTCTTAAACCTGTATACTTATTACCTGTGTTACCATCAGTTTCTTAGCCTAAACCTAGACTAATCCTGAGTGTGGCTGGCTTGGTTGGCTTTTTAATTATGATGTCACAGTACCTCAAAATTTTGCTTAAGTTGTCCTGAAAAACTTCCCCCACACACTGAGCCAGTTTAGATCAGTCTGCTTGTGTACCCTTTTAAGGTAATTGGAGATTATTCTTTTGATCTCTTTAAATACCATATATTTTATTCCTTAACATCCGTCTTGTCTCTTTCTTTCTTTCTTCTTTCTTTCTTTCTTTCTTTCTTTCTTTCTTTCTTTCTTTCTTTCTTTCTTTCTTTCTTTCTCTCTTTTCTTTCTTCTTTCTTTCTTTCTTTCTTTCCTTCTTTCTTTCTTTCTTTCTTTCTTTCTTTCTTTCTTTCTTTCTTTCTTTCTTTCTTTCTTTCTTTTGTGGTACTGGGGTTCCTGGAAGCCCTTCTACCTCGGGCCACACTCCCAGACCTATTTTTTATTTTTGGAAGCAGGGTCTCTTACACCAGCGCGGCTGGCTTCGAACCTGCGCGATCCTCCTGTCTCCGCCTCCCAAGGGCGGGGATTACAAGTGTGCGCCACCTCGCCCGGCTATATTTAATATTCTAACCCAGGCTAATCCTAATAATCTTAACATGTAGCTAGTGATGTTTTCAAGGTAAAGTAACAGAGTCTCTCAAAATTGTAGGTTACTAAACTGGGCATGGTGGCACATGCTTGTAATCCCAGCATTTGGGGGGCTGAAACAGGAGAAACCGGGTTCGCAAACAGCCTCAGCTACTTAGTGAGGCTCTCTGCAACTCAGTGAGACCCTGTTTCAAAATAACGAGTAAAAAAATAGGGCGTGGGTTGTAGCTCGGAGGTAGAATGTCCCTAAGTTCCATCATCAGTACTACAAAAGAAAAAAAAAAGGTAGAGTGCTTAGATACCCTGATACAAAATAATTGTTATCTCAGGCCAGTCTCACAATTTAACCATAGTAGGTAACGTACTTTTATCCTCACTGCTGACTTTTTAACATGTGGCAGATACATCTATGTATTGTCATATTCTAATAATTACTCTTTTCATAAATATAATCTGTTGTTCTGTTATTGATTTTTGAAATCTCGATCATACTTCACATATAGAATTACATTATTCTTACATTGTATATTAGTATATTAATATCTGTTTTTATTAAATATATGCGTATATTTATATATCATTATTCAACTTTCACCTATTTTTTTAAGTGGAGAATATTTTTATATGCTCACACTGAACTACCATAATTACTATGAATGTGTTCCAAACCTGGTTGTGTTTTTATATCAGGTCACAACGTCTATCAAAATCTACCTGAATTTTCCTTCTACCTCCATGCTCAAAAGTTGGTAGGGTATTTTTTATTTGCTAAATTTTGAGCAATTATGTGACTTAAAATTTAAATCCAAGTGGGATATGCTATTTAAACAAAAAAATCTAAAAGAAAAATATTACAAATTTTTGGTGGTGAAATATACAATGTAAAAGATAACTTATGAATAAAGCTAAAAGTTTATCATATATATAATACATGCTAGTAAAATCTCATCATCCAATATACTATAAATTCTAGGTAAATATCAAAACACACCCAAGTTCTATCTTCAATTACAAAAAGATTATTTCAAAGACAAGAATTAAAAGTATAACTGCAAAGGGTGAATTTTCAGGCTTATTTGAGTAGGTTTTGGACTACTGTACAAAGTGCTTCGGAGATAACTTGTACCTGTCTGATAATTCATCTCTTGCAGATGAAAGATAAATACAAACTCAAACATACACTAGGGGTTATTTGTATATTTTCACAATATGTTGATAGTGAAATTTTAAATTCAATAACCAGGTTGATGATTTCTATATATAAAATTAAGTTAAATGAATAGTCAACAAAAACAAACCTATTTAAATTTTTGATGAAATAAAGTCACATTTTAATTGTCAGACTACAAGATTCTAATATATTTGCAAAACATTCTGAAGGAATTTGTGTGTGTCCATATCTTTTATTCTTGGAGCCCAAAGTCATCATTAAGATATAAAATGCTCTTATATTTCTGTAGATCTACAGGTCAGAGTTTAATAAAAAATTTAAATGCTAATGTATTTGAAAGTAAATAAACTTTTGTATTAAACAATAAAATTGCCGGGTGTGGTGGAGCACGCTTGTAATCCCCGCGCTTGGGAGGCAGAGACAGGAGGATCGCGCAGGTTCGAAGCCAGCCGCGCGCGCTGGCTTAGGAGACCCTGTTTCCAAATAAAAATGTAAAAATAGGTCTGGGAGTGTAGCCCGGAGGTAGAAGGGCTTCCAGGAACCCCAGTACCACAAACAAAACAAAACAAAACCAAAAAACAATAAAATTACTCCTACCTAGCGGGGCGTGGTGGTGCACGCTTGTAATCCCCGTACTTGGGAGACGGAGACAGGAGGATCGTGCAGTTTTGAAGCCAGCCGCGCTGGCTTAAGAGACCCTGTTTCCAAATAAAAATATAAAATAGGTCTGGGAGTATAGCCCGAAGGTAGAAGGATTCCATCCCCAGTACCACACACACACAAAAATTACTCCTACGTGGATATCCCATTAATTATTTACTTAAGTTTCCACTTGGAAATTTCTATCATACTCTTAATTTTTTTTGGTGGTACTTGGGGTGGAATCCAGGGGCTTTCTACCTCTGGGCTATACTCCCAGACCTATTTTATACTTTATTTGGAAACAGGGTCTCACTAAGTTGCTGAGAGCCTCACTAAGTAGCTGAGGCTGGCTTCGAACCTCTGAGATCCTCCTGTCTCAGCCTCCCAAGCGCGGGGATTACAAGTGTGCGCCACCACATCCTGCCTACCATATGTGAATGTCTGTGAATTCTGAAAGTAACAGTTGGCTCATATATTTTGAAAATATTAAAATAATTCTTATAAATTTTTCTCAAGTAATATTGTATGGAAAATCACTTTAGTGTCTATATTTATCATGTATTTTTAACTTTTTTTTGAAAGAGGCATTTCTTTGCTCTAAATCTCATATAAACAAACATTTTACGTCTATTTAACTTTATTTTATCTGTTTGATGAGGAACACTGAGTTTTAAATACAGAATATGTCTTAAGTAATGGAAGTTTAATATTGTCTTGTTTTCAGCTCTTGAATTCAAATTGAGGCAAATCAGCAGTTCCATGAAGTTGTTATCTCACGTTATCTTGTAAACTCATAAGGTAAGTGTATTATGTATTTATCAACTATTTTTCATAGAACAATAGAAATTCAATAAGAGTTTAGGTACCATATAGCGTAATAAATATCTTGATGTCTAGTCAACTCCAAATATTTTTATATGTAATTTCTTCTTTTATTCAATATTTATCTGGAAATTTTGTGTAATATCCAATATTTGGTATTTCTCTGGCTAATTTATTGTTGATACCTCATTTAATTTAATGGTGAACAGTGAACTAATCTGTATAATGCCATCTTTTAAAATTTACATAAATATTTTTGGCCCATAAAATTAATAATTGGATAAAGATATTGCCTACACTTGAAAATGAAGGGATGTTCTGCTGTTGTTTAGTATAGCTTTTTATAACTCTCAATCTACACACGGATACCTGTTACTGTTTTGTGTTCTATAGTCAGTGTAGACAGGAATGTTCATATGAAACTCCCTGTCTGCCCTCTCCCAGATAATCATGCACTCTACACAAAAATCTTTCTCCCCTTTTTCAAACTACATGTTGAGGTGGTTGCTTTTTAAATTAAATTCCGGTTCTCTGGTCCTTTTGTGCAAGTAGATGTTGTTCTTCAGGTTCTTTGTTCTTTAGACCTGCCAAGAGAAATTTCTGAAAAATTAAAAGAAACATTCCAGAATAGAAGGTCTAAATGAATGATGGGTTTCATTGTGGCATATTAGTAAATGCATACATCATAATTTTAACTGTATTGCTTCCCAATATCTTTCTTTGCCTTCCCCTCCTCCTTTCCCTATTCTCTTTCTATTCTAGTGGTCTCCTTTCTGCTTTCATGATGTTCTTTTGTTCTTTTCTTCACTAGTTTCTGCATATGAGAGAAAATCATAATTATCTTTCTAATTCTGAATCTTCATTTAATATGCTCTCCAGGTCTATCCATTTTTCTAAAAATGATAGAATTCTTTCTCCTTTACGACTGCCAACTCCCTTTGAGTGTCTATACTACATTTTCTCCATCCACTTATCTGTTGAAGAAAATCTAGACTGATTCCATACTGAGTTAAATTTTTAATTGACCATTCACATATTTTGTTCACATCCAGCATCAACTTTCCCACGACACTGATTGTTATTGATTTTTAGTGCTAGTTTGTATTCAGTGTATTCTTTTGTTGTATTTTCTTTTCATCATTTGCTTATCTTTTAAATGTTTTCAAACAGGCAAAAAATATGTATTTTCTTTGTACCTGGAACATGACACAGAACTTACTATACAATGCAGATATAACAATGAACAAACGACATGTTTTAAATTATGAAGCTTATATCCCAATGTATATGCGAGTGGGAGAGGCGGTTGAGGGCATAACACATAAAGACTTCAATTGCACCACTTGAAGAAATAAAATATGCAGTAGTGACAAGTGTAAAGGGATACAATGGAGAGTTTAGTTAGATCAAGCAGAGATGTCATCACTTAGGACGTGATGATTGAGTTAAAATTGAATAATAAAAGGAGAAAAATAAAGGAGGCCCTGGAATAATTGATTTTCTAGTAAATGAAGTAGTAATTGCCAGAGCTTTGAAAGAAAGATACTCTACACAAAGGCCAGCAAGTAGATAAACTGGTTTAGAGTTAGCAGAGTGAATTAGGGGAAAAGTAGTGGCTGCTGAAGTCAGTGAGGTGAAAAAAAAATGAGCTACTTAAGGATCTAATAAGCCAAAGAATGAATCAATTCAAATATCTTTTCTCTAGGTGAAGAAACCCAGATACTCAATATTTTATGCAGTTTTGGTTAATAATGTTCATTTTATTCTAATTGCAATGGGAATACACTAGAAGCTTTAAGGAATATAGTGTATTCTGCTTTTTGGAGAAAAGGCCATAAAGACCAAGAGTAGTAGCAGTTAATACAATTAGATCCTACCTTAGATGAGGCATATAGACAGAATATTCCAAGAGAAGAAAATCTCGGGATATAATTGAGAGATCTTTGGATCAATTAAGTTGGAAAGTACCTAAATGTTAATACTGAGATGGCTTATACATATATACATATTAATCACATTACACAAGGAAAGACTGTAGAGAAAAAAAAGACCCAAAAAGTAGTTTATCATATATTTAATAATATGTAGAAGTCTATTAGAGGAGGTGGAGCAAGGAAAAGAGACTGATTTGGAAGAGTCATTAAGGTGAAAAGTAAATTAAAATACAATATATTCATCAATATATTCATCAATATATTCATCAATATATTCATCAATATATTCATCAATATAAAGGAACATACTACTGGTATACCAGAGCATAAATTAACCTCAGAAAACATTATGCTAAGGTAAGGATTTGAGATACAAATGACTACATACTGTATAATACTTTTTATAAAATGTCCAGATCAGGAAGCTCTATACAGAAAAAGTAATGTTCTGTTTGTCTGGGTGTGATGGATTGTCTGCAAATGAGTATAAGAGATCTCTTTGGAGTGCTGGAACTGTTCTAAAACTGAATTGTGATGATTGTCCAGCTCTCGAAATTTACTAAAAATCACTTTGTTGTAAACAAACTGAGTTAATTTATGTCATTCTTCAATAAAATTGTTAAGAAAAATAATAACTGACAAAGGTCAAATCTCTAAGATTTTTTTCCCCAAAGAAACTTATAACCAACATTGTCAGATGTTTCTAATTGTCAAATACTAATGACAGACATTGGGTTGGGAAAAATTAGGGGTTTTATGACTGTTATAAGAATAATTAATGGATAACTATACTTCAGTAAAATGGTGTGAGAAAACAGTCCTTATCGTTTGAACCCTTCTCTATATTCACTTATACAAAAGTAAAATAAATGAACTTTTGATTTTTTTCAACTTGTATGGGCATTAATTATATCATTTTATTGTTGAGTATATAGATAAACATGGAAAGGGATTACATGTTTAAAATGTTTATTCTTCCTGTACAGTAATAGCAAATCAGCTGCCAAGGGAATATTCTATCTGCTAACCTCATAATCTACAAGACCTCAGTATTGTACTTACTTGAAAATTAACGATAACTTCTGAAGACAATTCAATTATGCACCAAAGTAGGTACTTTCAAAAAGAAAATCGTGTTACCCCTTTAAATTCAGATGAGCTTCATATTCTAACTTACTGTGATAAATTCACTCAACACCTAGAGAAAATGAATGGGTTAGAAAATCCTCAGAAATCTGCAGATTCCACAAGCTGTGATACACAACAAGGTGAAGAAGAGACCTCAGTCATCACTCAAGCCTTGTATGTGCCTATGGAGGAGGAAAAGTATTTGATTCAGTTTGGTGAAGGCAGACAAGCAAAATTCTATCGAGGTATCATGGAAAGAACTGGTGTTAGTCTAGAATTCACTTTTGTCAAAGACCAAGGACTCTACATGACAGTCTCTGGACATTCAGAAGCTGTCAGCAAAGCTCTGAAGCAAATTTTTGAATGGTTTCAGGAACACGTTTTAACTACAATTCTAATCTCCAAAGAACAACATTGCTCTGTTATAAGCAAAACTGGAAATGAACTACAAGACTTGGAACAAAAAGCTGTTACAAACACCGATAGCTTATCGCTACATGATCAGAACATCCGGATCAATAGTGTCAACACAAAGAAAGTTACGGAGAAATCTACACACAGAGACTTATTTACGCCTGCTGCACAAGACAGGTATGTTTTAGAGAGTTTTGATGTGAACAAGGCCTCCCCTCCCTTGACTTCTGGTCCATATGAGAAAAACCTTGACAATATCATCCAGGAGATGGAGGCACACTGCTATATTCCACCATCTACTGCCAATGAGATTGGAATAGTATTTAATGGAAGAAAGCCCCAAGTGGAGCAGGCTGAGCCTTATATGAAAGAGATTTTTGAGAATCCCCAAAATAAAACTACCACCATATGTAAGGAGACAAAATTGGAACATAATTTTACCACAGGTCCAAAGGCCAATTCCGTGCAGAAGATTCTTGATAGAAGTGGTATTTCACGAGAGATCTCACCCTGGGAAAGTATACCAGATTCTGCAACACATCAAGGTGATCCTGAAAGTTCAGGAGAAGCATTTACTGAAGTCTGTTGGGAGACCAAGGGTTACGTTGTTTCCACTATCTGGGCCCCCTCCTGGCTTCACCGATTTATTATTAGTAAGAAAGGTCCGAATATATCCAGGATAACTAAAAAAATGTCCAGAATTCGTATAGAGTTTACTGGAGAAGATAAGATCATTGTAAGAGGACCAACCGAAGATGTGACTTATGCACAGAAACAAATTGAGCTCATCGTCAGAGATCTAATAAGAAGAATAGAATATGCAGAGATGAACATCGACTATAAGTTTCTTAAGTACCTGATAGGGAGGAATGGTGCTGTTATAAACAGAATTAAGGAGAAGAATAAGGTTTCTGTGCTTATAATACCCGAAGAAAGTAAAAACTTGATCAGAATTGAAGGGGAACGTCTGGGTGTACAACGGGCCAAGAGAGAACTTCTTGAACTTGCCGCTCTAATAGAAAATGAACACCGGAAAGACTTGATCATCGAGCAAAGATTTCACCGCACAATTATTGGACGGAAAGGTGAACGGATTCATGAAATTCGTATGAGATTCCCAGAGGTTATGATTAATTTCCCTGATCCAGCAGAGAAAAATGACATTGTCCAACTCAGAGGGCCAAAACAGGAAGTAGAAAAATGCACAGAGTATTTGGAGAACGTGGTAAAGGACATTGTAGCCAACAGCTATTCCATAATTCTTCCCATCTTCAAGAAGCTTCACAAAAGTATCATTGGAAAAGGAGGAGAAAACATCAAAAGAATCTGTGCAGAAAGCAACACCATGATTAACGTTCCATCAGCCAGTAGCCACTCAGAGAATATCATCATCAGCGGAAAGCCGGAGAACTGCGAAGTAGCCCGTAACTGGATTCTTTCAATTCAGAAAGAAGTAGCCAATATTTCGGAAGTGGAAGTTTCTATTCCTTCCAATCTACACAAATCCCTTATTGATACCAAAGAGTGTCTGATTAGTACAATCATGAAAGAATGTGGAAAGATTCATATTCATTTCCCAAGAAACACCTCAGGCCTTCAGAAAGTCATTATTAGGGGTCCTGCCGAAAGTGTTGAAAAGGCCAAGCAAAAACTGTTGAAACTAGCAGAAGAAAAGCAGAAAAAAGCTTATTCTATGGTCTTCCATGTGAAACCACAGTACCATCAGTTTCTCATGAGCAAAATTGGTGGCAATTTTCCCAAAATCTGCGATGAGATTGGAGTGCATGTCCTTTTCCCTACCTTTGAGGACAAAGATCAGGAACTGTTAACTCTCATAGGGAAAGAGGAGGCAGTCAAAGATGCACAAAAGAAACTAGAGGTTTTAATTAAAGATTTAGATAATGTGGTAGAGGACAGTGTGTTGATAAATCCCAGGTACCACCATCACTTTTTCACAGGAAAGGGCCAGATTTTACAGGAAATGACTGAGGAGTTTGGTGGTGTGATTATTCGATTCTCGTGTTCAGGAAAACAGACTAACAAAGTTACAATAAAAGGAGCAAAGCCTTGTGTTCTAGCAGCCAAGAAACACATTCAAGAGATCATTGGAGACTTGGATGCTGAAGTCACAACAGAATGTCTTATTCCCCAGAAGTTCCATCGTTTTCTGGTGGTAACAATGTGTTCCCAAGTTCGAAAAATTGCTAGGGATTATAATGTTCAAATCAAATTTCCAGAAAAAGTAAGGCCAGGTCCAAATATATATGCAGGTATTCAAGAAAATAGGAAATACATGAATGGAAGGAGAAACCAAGAGCCTCTTTCTATTTACCCAAGGAACCGTGACACCATACTCATCTCAGGCCGGAAAGAAAAGTGTGATGCAGCGATGAAGGCTCTTAAGTCTTTAATTCCTGTCACAGTGGAAGTGCGTGTGCCCTTTGACCTACACCGTTACATTGTTGGTCAGAAAGGAAGTGGAATACGCAAGATAATAGATGAATTTGAAGTTAATATTCAAGTGTCAGAACGTGGGATGGAGTCGGATGTCATTTCCATCCAGGGCCCTGCTACGAATGTGGAACGAGCCAAGGCTAGATTACAAGAACGAGTCAAGGCTTTACAAGCTGAAATAGAAGATCGGGCATTAAGAAGTTTTAAGGTAATGCTTACTATAGACCCAAAGTATCACTCCAAGATCATTGGTCGTAAGGGCTTAATGATTGCTCAGATTTGCTTGGAGCATAATGTTACTATCCATTTTCCAACTAAAGAAAGCGATGAGGTACAAGATCAAATCATCATCACTGGATATAAAAACAATGCCATAGCTGCACGGGATACAATAGTGAAACTGCTGCAAAAGATTGAAAAAACAGTTACTAAGCAAATCTCAGTAAACCACCACGTTCATGGCCATATTATTGGATTCCATGGAAAAACTATCCATAGAATAATGAATCAATTCCAAGTAGAAATCAGTTTCCCTCCGAAAGGATCCTCCAGCACAGATGTCACTGTGACTGGACACCCAGATAACATAAATAAAGCAATTGACCATATCCTCAGTCTTGAGAAATATTATCTATTTCTCAAGTACAAACCTCATCAGGACCCTAAAGCATCTGGGATTGCATCCGAGGTTCCATCTAAGAATTTTGCAAGAAAAGATGTTCTCTCTACTATAAAATCAATCCAGACGCCTTCTGATGTGAATAACTCTGGTGAGTTTCCCCAACTGAAACATTAGATGTGTCGTGGAGACAATAATGACGATGATTTAAAAAACAAATGTTCCATCTAACTTACTCACAATGCCATCAAGTATTATTCCTGAACCAACATATATTTCTTACATCTTTACTATCAAAACATTTCTCCTAAGATCCACCAAAATATGAAAATGAAGTGTTCAATTTTGTGTCTATGACAAAAACCACCAACTCAGTTCTAATTCCCATTCAAGACCTCCTCTTGGCACTTCTTCGACAGCACAGACTTTCCACTCTTTCAAATGCAGTCCAATAAAAGAAACACTTAAAAACCACATGCTTGCTAAATTTCATTGTTTATTCAGCCTATTATTATTCACTTTACTTTTGCAAGGAAACTAAATCTGTGCCATCACCTCAAGGCATGACTCTCCCATACTTCATGCCTTATTTGTATTACTTTCTACCCTCTTTTATAGAACTTATTGATTATAGAATAGGAAGAAAACCAAATTTTGGACCATGGAAGTAGGTCCCGGGAATGGTGTTGGAGTACTTGAATATCCAAAAATGGAACGTTAGTGATATTAAAAAGAACAAGGACTACTAAAGAATATCAAAATTTTAAGAATGTTTTTGGTTTCGCAGACAATGTTCCTACTATTTACTGGCTTGAGACTTTTGATTTCTTTCATTTTCTCAAACACATTCTTAAAAAGATCTCATTGGGGGAACATGTCAAACCCATGAAGAGATTGTGCCTTCATCTTCTTTCCAGTGACCTTCCTAGGTCTGGTGAAGCTTTAAAGTACTGGTGGCAAGAACTGTGTAATTAGCTTTATTACCGAGTTATTTTAGTGGATGCTCTGGTTACTGATTAGTCCCCTCCTATGGGACTAAAGCAATTCGCAACCTAATCTGCTGCTGCTATACATAGTTGATGTTCGATGTCTAGATCCACTCACTCCCCGTATTCTCCTCATGTGGAAAGATCTACCTTGCTTAAAGTCATGTCCTCTTCCCAGGGTCTAATTGAATTAAGTTCAAGTTAAATAATTCCCTTTTTTATTTCAAGTTATGTCTTGCTATGTTAAGCAAAACTACCAGAAAGAGTATCTTCAGTGAAATTAAGATATTTTAATTATTGTATAAGGTAATAGCAATCAATAAAAACAGAGGTGAACACAAATGAAAAAGAAACTTCCATTAAAATTTTCAAAAACAAACTAAGTTACAAAGATAAAATATGCTTCAGAGTTAGAGTCCATAATAGGTTAACACCCAAAATAGAAATATCTTGTTTTGTGAATTAAAAGGCGAATGTCTAGAACATCAGCAATATAGCAAAATAGGAGATTCCTGATTCCCTCCACCCATAGACTCACCAAATGAATGTCTTCATGGATCAGCTCTCTCTTAGTGAAAGTCAAACAAGTTGAGAATGTTTTACCCAGTGGGCCACTTAGAAAGATCCAGACTTGCCGAGCGTGGTGGTGCACACTTGTAATCCCAGCATTCGGGAGGCTGAGACTGGAGGATCGTAGTTCGCGGTCAGCCTCAGCTACTTAGTGAGGCCCTCTGCAACTCAGTGAGACCTGGCTTTAAAATAAAGAATAAAAAATAGGGCAGGGGGTGTAGCTCGGAGGTCGAATGCCCCTGGGTTCCAGCCCCAGACCCGCAAAAAAAAAAAAAAAAAAAAAAAAAGGATCCATACTGAAGGGCAGGAAAAGCTGAGGCCCACTAGGGCACAGACCATTCCCCAGGGTACTGAGTCATAAAATTTGCAAAGGAATCCTCAACACCCAGCTTCTTTCTGTGCAGAGAAGGGTTTAGATCCCCAAAGAGTTCCCTGCTCTAAAGTTCCCTATACTTTTGCTCTGGCAGTGGAGAGGATTAGGTGTGTAGGACTCTCTATACAGGAAGAAGTGATGATTTTATACAGGCATACAAGCATTTCCGGGGCCTTAATCCCCAGGGTGCAGTGCAAGAAAAGGGGCCCCAAAGGCAGCTGCTTCTTTCTCGAGGGGGGTTATAATACACCTTTAGAGTGACTACTTGGAAATCTGACTTATAACTAACGTGCATAGGTTAGTTAATGGGACAGCAAAGCCGGATTCACCAATCACCAGCAACCTGAGTAGCAGACCAGCACTTCTCAACTCCTCTCCAGCAACTCGCTTTAGCAATGACTCCAGGTGTCTAAATTTCTCCTGAAAAAATGTGCACACATCGAACACACATTTCATAGCATCTATCGGTGGGAGGAAATTCTAGCTCTAAAAGCAAAGAATATTGGGAATGCACAAGGTTTCCTAGGTCAGGGAAGAAAGAGATCGTTTTAAATAGGCAGGCAACCCCCAGGGGACAGTGTGGAGAAAGGATTTAAAAGGAAAATTTACCTCTTGCCAATGGTGACTTGATGGCCTAGCTCGTAACTAACTTTCGTCAGTGACGCAAGGGTCAAAAAAAAGGGTAGACCTCCAGCAGCCTGAACAAGTTTCGCACTGCCGGAGACTCCCGCTTCTACACGCCAACACTAGCTCCAGATCTACCAGCTAATCCTAGAAGGGGTTTGCCCACTCATTGAGTACCCCAGTCCTTGGAGTTCTATCTGAATCTCAAATCTCATAGCTCTGGGAGCTTAAGAAACTTGACATATGTGGGTCTTTCTAGATCACAGAACGAAGAAGTTGTTTTAAATAAGCACGCGAATATTTCTAGGGCCTGTGTTCCCTGGGGGGTGGGAGGGGAATGCAAAAAAGGGCTGTTACATGAAGCTCCTGTTTTCTTTCCAGAAGTTTGCTGAACCCTCTTTAAAAGGTCTACATCATGGTCTAGCCTTACATTTATACATAATAGGGGAGGGAAACAAGTCTTCATGGAGCAGAGAGAAGTGTCGGAGAGATAAGTAGACAAATTTTTTACAGTGGTCTATGTTGATGTCACAGTTTGGAATTTTGAGGAGCTTTAAAGTCAGTATAAATTAGCACTGCTCTGCTACAATTTGTACTGGTAATGTACTTGCACGAAAAATTGGGGATTGGGCTTGAACGCATCAATAAAAAGATTTTATTTTTCACAAATTCCTAAAGTTTCAAAGCTTCAGTTAAAGAAGACATAATAGCCATATCAAAGCTTATGAAGGCAGATTCATTAAAATGAACTAAAAATACATCATAGCTCAATGAAGACCAAATCAAGTTATACTTACTTGTCAGTCGGTCATGACAGTTTTCTGATAGAAAAGGCAAATCCTTTCTGGAAAAAATAACATTCTATTTTATTTTACTTTCCTTTTGTATAAATATGTGGCATATAGTCAAAACACTATGTAGAGGAAAAAAAACTGAGGACAATGAAAGTCTTTCTATAGATGGTCAAGATGCTGGAACGAGCGCAAAATATCTTTACAGTACTGAGTTTATTAAGAAAGTCAGCCGGGTGTGGTGGCGCACGCTTGTAATCCCCGCGCTTGGGAGGTGGAGACAGGAGGACCACGCAGGTTTGAAGCCAGGCTCAGTGGCTTAGGAGAGCCTGTTTTCAAATAAAATATAAAATAGATCTGAGAGTGTAACCCAGAGGTAGAAGGGTTCCATCCCCAGTACCACACAAAAATAAAATAAAATAAAATAAAGTAAGTAAGTAAAAAGATGAACAAATTTAATGAACATGAAATATTTGGCACAGTAATGAAAACTAAAAATGAATCCAGTAGATACTGCAGAAATGAGAAAAATCAGTAGTGTAAATGAAGTTATTTATTGGGTCAAAAACAATGCTAACTAGAAATATCAAAAGAAAACATCAATAACCATGAAGGTAAGCTAAAATAATTTATCTAAACTGGAACAGAGAGTATAAAGATTAAAAGGAAAGAAAACATAATAAAGCATTAGGTATCTGATATTATTAGCAAATGGTTTAAAATTTGGGCTAACCATTTAATTTCTGTACAGGACCAAAGAAAAATATTTTAAGATTTTCAGGCTGTGCATTTTCTATTTGAATAAGTGGATCTGGCTGATTCAAAGTGAAATCAGCCTTTTTATGAACTGATGTACAAGTCAATATCCCCATAAAACTTTATTTACCAAAATAGACAATGGGCTGCATTTATCTATTAGGTATTTAGTTTGTAGAATGCTTTCTAAAAAAGTATAATTGGTAAAAGGCAAAAGAAGGACTCCAGATAATGGAGGGCAAACCTCAGCAAAGCTAGAATGGAAGGGTAGGAGATGAAGAACGCTGAGGTCGATTAATGGAGGAGCTGCATCCGAATATGTGTAAAAGTATGAATGTAGCATGGTCAACCTGACACTCATTGTTGGGAGGGGGAAGGGGAAGCGAGGGGGGGAAGAGGGCACCAAGCACAGTCTGAATATATGCCGTTTTAAATATGATCCACATAAAAATAAAAAAGTATAATTGGAGCAGAGAAATAAAAGTAAGAAAAATAAATAATATCTGAAGTGCCAATAGTTAAGAACCTCCTCAAATTAAAGATAAAAATAAAAAGTTTGAGGAGTCAGTGAGAAATGAAAAGAATTTCATCATCTGCAGGCAGAAGAGCAAGTGTTTAGATATTTAGGCTGAAGGCAAAGTCCTGGTACCAAATCAGTTCTTCAGGAAGAAGTGAAGAATACCTATAAGCAATTAATGAGTAAGTATAAAATATCATTAGAGATATTTCTCAAAAATAATAAGTGAAGGCTGGGCTTGGTGGTGCATACTTCTAATCCTAGTATTTAGGAGGCTGAGACAGGAGAATCACAGCTTCATAGCCAGCATCAGACACTTATTGAGGCCCTTTGCAACTTAGACCTTTTTTCAAAAGGAATAAAAAATAGAGCTAGGGGTGTAGCTCAGAGGTAGAATGCTCCTGAGTTCAATCGCTAGTACCAAAAAAGGTGTTAAAATGAACCCAGAAGAAATGAACAATACCTACTATATCAGAACTCTGAAAAATAACTAAATCATTTGTTTTAAGAAAACATTGTGGCATCTCCATAGTAAGGGCAAATTTTGTAATACTTTTCCTATGTGATAACTTGCTCTAATCCCATTCTTCTCTCCCCGGTACTTTGATATCTTGAAAATCAATAGTCAAAATAGATTAAAAAAAAAACAGAAGTCTAGCAGCTAAGAGTAGAATAGATAGGGGAAGCATCAAAGACCCATGTACAGGTCATTCACTGTCTGACCTAGCAGCTCTCTGTACAGTTTGATTGTCAGGACTTCTTTGTTTAAAGTAACTCTGAGTTTGCTGTGTGTGAATAGCTCTATCTCCAAGGCAATTGTTTAGAAAATCAAAGGTAATTGCTTAAGATCACAGCCTTCCCGAGTGTAGTTACAAGTTGTAGTTAAACAAAGGCTGATAAAAAACACTTAAAAAAGAAAAGGGGAGAAATGGGAATAGAATATCCACATATGCTTTTGAAAAAGCTGCCATATCTCTGGGTGATCTAGGTGGCCAGGTGTATATGTGCCTGTTGGCACCTGTTTAGGAGTAACCTGAGAAGTCCTTCCCTTAACTCTCACCTCTGACCTTAATATTAACTTCAAGCAGGAAATGAAGGTCAAAGCCGAATTGAAACCTTCTGAAACACACATACAGGGCTACTCATCAGCAGCTAGAAAACTCATGCTTCAAGGGATTTAAGGCAATCAGTATACAATCAGTAGGCTAATTAATCTATTCAAAAAGAGAACTCAGTGACCACAGATAGAAGAATATAATTTTACATAATTTGTTCAAGGAATTACTTGACAGCAAGAACGACAAACCTCAAAGGAAATCTAATCTATGTATTTGTCACATTATATTATTTAAAATGTACATTCTTCAAAGTATAAATACAAAAAACAGAAAGATGATTGATATTCAAATTATACTATAGTCAATAGAAAATGATTCTGAGGAAGCAAAAATGTTAAAGTAGCTAAATAATTTATATCAGCTACTATAATTATATCCAGAAGTATATGGGGATTTAAATATAAGTATGAAAAACTTACATCAAATCACAACTATCAATAGAGATACAATTTTATTTAAAAGAACATAAAAGAAATTTGAGTTGCAAAGTAGAATAATTCAAAAAACTCACTAGATGTGCTAAATAATATATTCAAAAAATAAAATGGCATCAGTGAGCATGAAGATAGGTCTGTTGAGATAATTTAGTCTGAGTAAGAGAGAAAATAATGAGTAAAACAGAGCCTTAGATACTGGTGAAGTACCATCAACATATAGATAATATGATTTATACAAGAAAGAGAAATAATGCTTAAATAAATAATGCTTTAAACCACCCCAGATTTTATATTACAAACCAGTAATCTAAACTTGAAATAAGTTCAATAACCTTAAATGAATAACCCCCAAGAATTGCACACTTATGTATATGTCTATGTCAACATTTTTGCTGCTATAGTCCAGAAGACCTGACCATGTTATTTAAAGGAAGTAAGATTTATTGGCTCACAGTTACTTGGAGATTCTGGATTCAGTTCATGTGACTCCATGATCTGTGAATCTCAGGGCATGGCAGCAGGAAACAGAGAGGAAAAGAACTGGAAGCCAGAGCAGAGAGCCAGCAAGCAAGGGGATTGCTGATGAGATTAAATCTCTCATGGCTCAGTTATATCCACAGTGACATCAATTTATGAGCTCTTTAGGGGACATTCTGTATCAACTATAATCATACACGATAGTCAAAATGTAAAAAATAAGTATTAGACAATCTTGAATGCAATAAAAGAAAAGAAAGCCATCATGTATGAGGCAGTGCTTCATAAAAATAAAAAAAAACAATTTATCAGAAACCACTAAGGCCAGAAAGCACGTGGATAACAAATTCAAAGTGCTAAAAGGAAATAAGTAACATTATCAACCAAGAATTCTATATGAAGGAAAATTATCCAAAAATTGCAGAAGACATTAAATTGTGCCACAAGGAACAAAAGAAACCTTTTCATTAGATATGAGCTACAAATAATGCTAAAAAAATACTTCAGGTTGAAAAAGAAATTAGATATTAAGAGGAATTTACATAAAGAAATAGAATACTGAGCCAGGCATGGTGGCACACTTCTGTAATCTCAGTACTTGGGAAGCTGTGACAGGAAGATCACAGATTTGAGGCTAGTTTTGGCATATTAGCAGACCCTGTTTATTAAAACAGCTCAGAGGTAAAAAGCTCCTATGTTTCAACCTCCAGTACCACACACACACACACACTCACACACACACACACACACACACACACACACACAAACAAGAAAAACAAGAAAAAAGAAAGAATACTGATAAAACTGATTACAAAAGAAATTTAAAAGAGTATAACTTTACTTTTACCAGACTGAAAGACAACTGTGAAAAATAATAAATACACAAACCAAAGGTCTTGTAAATAATTTGTATGACAGAGATCCCACAAAGGAGAGATGAGGGGAAAGAGCTACACAGGACCAAAATTTTGTGAAAAATAATTTCAATCCTTAAGGACAACACTAAAAAGGTCAAAACATATATAAAGGAAAGATAATAAAATTATTACCTAGAAAATATTTATTTGACAGAATAGAGTAACAAAAAGTAAATAAAACATAGAAAAATAGCAATTTGACAGGCTGAAATCCTATCTTAATAATTACATGAAAAGAGCAGGGTGTGGTGGCACACACTTGTAATCCCTGCGATTGGGAGGCTGAGACAGGAGGATCACACAGGTTTGAAGCCAGCCTCAGCTACTTCGTGAGGTTCTCAGCAACTTACTGAGACCCTGTTTCCAAATAAAACATAAAAATAGGTCTGGGAGTATAGCCCGGAGGTAATAAAGCCCCTGGGTTCCATCCCCTGCACCACATACACACAAAAATAACTATAAAAGATGACAATATTGAGTTGGGCGTGGTGATTCATGCTTGTAATCCCCGTGTTTGGGAGGCGGAGACAGGATGATCACACAGGTTTGAAGCCAGCCTCAGCTACTTAGGCTCTTAGCAACTTAGTGAAACCCTGTTTCCAAATAAAATATAAAATAGGTCTGGGAGGATAGCCTGGAGGTAGAAAGCCTCTGTGTTCCACCCCCAGTACCACAAAAATAAATAAATAAATGAATAAATAAATAAATAAATAAATACATGAAATGAAAGATATCTAACATAGCTGCAAATAAACATGATCTAACCATATGTCATTGAAAACAGACACAAGTTAGAATCAAAGAAACACTCAATAACTGATGGGCCATGAAAACAATATTTTAAGAAATACCTGGAGTATCAATACTAATATCAAATGAAACTAAATTGAAGACAATATTTGTCAGTAATGGAAAAGAAGAAAACATTTTATTATAAAAGGTTAATCTATCAGGAAAACAAAATTTCCAAAAGTTAAATATATGAAACAGTGAATGAAAGAAGAGAGAAATAGAAAATTTAGCAATGATCGTGGAAACTTTAGCATCTGATTTTGCATAACGAAGAGAATAAAAAATTGTGGAGCAACAACAACAACGTGAACCAACTGGAAGTAGCAAACACCTACAAAATATCTACTCTAGGATGGACCATAAATTAGCCGGAAAGCAAATGTCTATATTTTCTAAGTATTAAATTCAAGCTGGACATGATGGCACACAACCATGTCATCCCAGTACTTGGAGGTTGAGACAGGAGGATTGCAGGTTCAAGGCCAGCCTCAGTGACTTAGTGAGGCCCTAAGCAACTTAGTGAAATACTGTTTCAAAACAGTAAATAAATAAATAAATAAATAAATAAATGGGTTAGAGAAGTAGCTTGGAGATAGACTGCACCTGGTTTCAATCCCTAGCACCAACACCTAAAAATTATTAAAATCATATAAAAATGATCTAAAACCAAATAAAAGAAAATAATGAATAAAAGATTTTTCAAAATTTAAAACAAGGTGCTAAATACCAATGAGTCCAAAGACAAATTATAAAGGAAATTAGAAAACACATTGAGAGCCAGACGTGGTGGCGCACGCTTGTAATCCTCGTGCTTGGGAGGCGGAGACAGGAGGATTGTGCAAGTTCAAAGCCAGCCTCAGCTACTTAGCGAGGCTCTCAACAACTTAGTGAGACCCTGTTTCAAAATAAACTATAAAATAGGTCTGGGAGTGTAGCCTGGAGGTAGAAAAGCCCTGGGTTTCATCCCAGTACCACAAAAAAAAAAGAAAATACATTGAGAATAATTACATAAAAGGAACATATCAAATCTAAGAGACTGCAACTAATGCAGAGCTGAGGGGAAAATGTATAATTGCCAGTATCTATAAAAAAAATTAGGAAAGACCTCAAATAAATGACTTATACTTCATCATAGGAAACTAGAAAAGTAATGAGATAAACCCAAGCATGCAGAAGAAAGGGAGAAATGAAAAGTACAGTGAAAGCTAATGAAATGGGAAACAGAAAATTAATAAATTCAAATAAATTAGATTAAGTGTTTATAGGAAACTGGCACTTGAAAAAGGAACCATAAGCATTCATTGAAAAAAAAATGGTCTTTACAACAAACTAGTGATGAGATAATTCAATATCCCTATACATAACAAGAGAGTTGGGTCTATACCTCACACCACACAGCAAAACTAAATTCAAAAGAGTTAAAGACATAAAGGTGAAAACTTAAACAATGAAACTATTAACAGAAAATACGAGTAAATATTGGTGACTTTTGATTAGGCCATAATTAATTAACACACACAAGCAAACAAAAATAGATAAATTGAATACCTTCACAATTAAAACTTTGTGCTTAAAAAGTGGCTATAATCCCAGTGACTTGGAAGCCGAGGCAGGAAGATTGCAAGTTCAAGGCCAGCCTCATCCATTTAGGCAGACCCTGTTTCACCATCTTAGTCTAACGTTCACTAAACATCGTATCAACTACTGTCCATATCAAAGTTTATTAGATGTAATTAGAAGACATTGTGACTTCCCAGTTATTCTGCCCAAATTCTTATATGTAAGTACTAAGTAACGTTATACAAAGCAAAACTAGATATCATCTACATAAATTCTAACATTCTTAAAATCAAGTGAAAATGGAAGAAATGATCCAGATTGAAGGAGATTAAAGGGACATGGAAAATTTAATGTATAATTTTGGAATGTTTTTTTTTAACTCTAAGAGGCATTATTAGAACTGATTTTAGTACTTGGCTGAAGTTGATGATGAGGTGGCAGTAAAATGTTAATATAGTTTTATGGGATTTTGAGAGTTTTAATGTAATAGAATGTTCTTGTTTGTAAGAAATAAACACTAAGATATTAGGGATAATTATATAGCATGTCAATAGATTATTGTAAAGATCTTCAGGAAAACATTAAAAGTCTTTGCATTGTACTTGCAACATTTGTGTGAAATAGTCAGTGCTTCAAGAATAAATATAGTGCTTTCAAACAAATAAAATAAGAAGTTCTTTTGACCCAACAATCCTACATCTAGTACCGTATTATTGATGTACATAAAATCTACTTAGTTTTAAAGACAGGTAGCTATCTAAGGCAATTTATATATCTTACCTTTGAGTAAAAATAAAACATACACATAACAAAACACAAACTATAAAAAATCAAAAAGGTTGTCAATAGAAAAATAATTAAATTTAGTTTGGTAAATCTACATACTGGAATATTACACAACTATGAACAAAGATTAGTTGGAAATACATATCTAATATAATTATATAATTAGTCAAAGAAGATAACTATGATTGTTAACTAAAAAGCCAGCTATAACATCATATTCAACTTCCAAAAAATATAGAAGGCAGACTCATTTTATTGTCATTAAATATTTGAATTAATTGATCTCTTATTCTTCCAGCTTTGATCTGGTACTGCTCTTATTATGCCTGAGTTGCTGTTTGTTTGTATATAACCATATTTGTAAAATTCCTGGACATAGCTGGGCTTGTCGGCACACGCTTGTAATCCCAGCATTCAGGAGGCCGAGACAGAAGGATCTGGGTTTGCAGCCAGCCTCAGCTACTTAGTGAGCTCCTTTGCAATCTAGTGATACCCTGTTTCAAAGTAAAGAATAAAAAATAGGGCTGGGGATATAGCTCATAGATAATTTTTTTATGGTACTGGAGGTGGAACCCAGGGGCTTTTCTACCTCCAGGCTACACTCCCAGACCTATTTTATAATTTATTTGGAAACAGCGTTTCACTAAGTTGCCGAGAGCCTCACTAAATAGCTGAGGCTGGCTTTGAACCTGTGCAATCCTCCTGTCTCCGCCTCCCAAGGACGGGGATTACAAGTGTGCGCCACCATGCCCGGCTTGTAAAGATACATAAAAATTTAAAAACAGTTGATGAGAAAAAGCTTCAGAAAATAAGCAGCTAAACCTAAAACAGAAATATAAGGAAAATAGATGAATACTTCGAATACATATACATGCTTTCTTTCAAAGATTGGTGGCCAGCTTTGTGCTACTCAAAACACCAAGGTGAAATTAGGCTTTTCTATGAGCAATTTTCTGATACTTTGCAAGCACCAAATCTTGTGAGATCTTATCTTCTTGAGGATTTTTAAATGTGGGAAGAAAGAAGAGGCTTAAAATGTGTTTCTTTTTTTTTCCCTCAATAAGCATGTGTTAGATTGTAGGGGAAGAGCTGTGAACAGAATGGATATTTAGGCTTCCTTCCACGACAGATTCCCTATATTATATAAACTTTTATATATTCAAGTTTATTTTTTTTGTATTTAATCATATTTGGTTCGCGTACATACCTAAATATCACTAAATCTCTGTTAGCTGCCACAGCACTCAACGTTATACTTTGTAATTTAAACTTGTGTTTATTTATGGGCTAGCATATGTTGTTCTAAGAAACCATTCAACATTATCAAGGCGATTTTTCTCGGTAGGCACAGGTATGCTAGCCAGAAGAGTGAGCACTGTGTTTATAAAAGCAATGCATTTTAGAATTTTCATCTGAAGAGATCAAAATAAAATCTAGAAATAAAGTACTTTATTCAGGGACATTATTTTCATTGCACCTATTTTAATAGTACATTTGGTTCTAAAATTTATGTACATTTAATTTAAAAGTCAATATTGTAGTTATGATCTATTATGGTTTGGGTCTGGAATTTCTCCCAGAATCTCATGTGTGAAAAACTTGGTTCACAGTTCAGCAAGGTTCAGAGGTGGCACTTTTAGTCTCTGATCTCATCCGTGTATTAATTCATCTGATAGCTTAATGGATTTGGGGGATAAAGAAACTTGTTGGAAATAGTAGATAACTAGAAATGTGCCGTGGAAGAGTTTATCTTGTCCACAGCCTGTCTCTCTCTCTCTTCTCTCTCTGTCCCCTCTCCCCCTTCCCTTCTCTTTCTCCTCTCCTCTCCCTCCCCTCCCCCTCCTCCTCTTCCTCCTCCTCCTCCTCCTCCTTCTCCTTCTCTTTTTCTCTCTCTCTCTCCTTCCTGACTGCCATAAGCTTTTCTCTATCATGCCCTTCTGCTTTGATATTCTGCATCACTTTTAGGACCAAGGTATTGGAGTTGGCCAATGATGGGCTCAGAACACTGAAACCCTGAGCAACAATAAACTTCCTCATATAAGTTCCTTTTGTTAGGTATTTTCATTACAGGGATTAAAATGTGACTGACACCTGACATCCTCATAGACATTAACCACTTTACATTAGGTGCTGGTGTGTGTGTGTGTGTGTGTGTGTGTGTGTGTGTGTGTGTGTGTGTTACTGGGGGTGGAACCCAGGGGCCTTTCTACCTCCAGGCTCTACTCCCAGACCTCGTTTATACTTTATTTGGAAACAGGGTCTCACTAAGTAGCTGAGGCTGGCTTCGAACCTATGTGATCCTCCTGTCTAAGCCTCCCAAATGCTGGAATTACAAGCATGTGCCACCACACTCCGCCATTAGGTGCTGTTTTGACTGGAGAAGTTAACTTGTAATCTTCAATTATTCTTTAATCCGTGTATATACTTTAAAATATAGTTAGCACTCATTTCATAAGAATATTTTATTTGTACGGGCTTCATTATCCTTTTTGACCCACTTTATTTTCTTCTATCAATACTATTGGTTGTAACATACAGTATCAGTTTTCTGTGGCTACTGTAACAAATGGCCCCAAACTATGTAGTGTACATAAGCAAAATTTATTCACAAAGATGGAGATTAGTATATAAAATCAATGTTTCTGAGCTAGAATCATAATGTCAACAGGGCCATACTACCTTTTTTGTCTCTGAGGAAGCATCATTTCATGAGTCTTTCTTTCTCTGGTGGCTGTCAGAATTCCATGCCTGGGGTCCACATCACTCCAATCTGTGTCTCCATGATATCATTGCTATCTCCTTTGTGGTAGTATCTCCTAACTTTTTCCTATAAGGATACTTGTGATTATATTTAGGAATCACCAGCGTAATCCAAGATAATATTCTCATTTCAGGTCTAATTTAATCATGTCATTTGATGTAAGGTAATGATCACCATTTTGCTATATTAGGTGATATTCATAGGTTCCAAGAATTACGGCATGAAGATCTTCTATTGCAGGCAGATGAAGAGACATCTTTTCAGCTAATACCATATTCACAAATATCATTGAACATATTCAGAATCCATAACTTGGTTTTAAATTTTATACCCACCAAAAAATAAATGATGGCTGGGCATGGTGGTACATGCTTATAATCCTAGCCTTTAGAAGGCTGAGACAGGAGGATTGCAGTTCATGGACAGCCTCAGCTACTTAATGAGGCTTTTTGCAACTCAGTGATACCCCATTTTAAAATAAAGAGTAAAAAAATGGGCTCGGGGTGTAGCTCGGATGTAGAATGCCCCTGGGCTTAATCCTCAACACCACACACAAAAATGATGGTTGTGAATAATTCACATATAAATAATTAAGTATTCCATGAGCCTTTTACTGATATATACACAACAGAGATGATAGAAGTTAGAAACATGTTCTTTCAGAAGAATGTTAGATGATAAATGCAGAGGTAACTATATGATTTCAAAATGAACATTTTTACTCACCAATGTAATAACTGATTTAATAAGGTTTCTTTATGCTCTAAGGAATATCCATATAATATGCACCCTTGAATTCACCTACCTAGTTAAAAGAAATTACTATTGCCAGTTAGCTTTGAAATTTTGGGTGGATGCTCCCCAATCACATCCAATGACCAGTTCCTTCAGTGATAAACACTATCCTGAAATTTTGTTTGATAATTTCCTTGCATCCAGATTTGGACGCATATATCTGTAATCTCAGAAGTTGCGAGGTAGATCATGGGTTCAAGGGCAGCATGCAGTAACATGGCAAGATGTTTTTTCAAAATAAAAATAAAATAGAGCTGGGGTATAGCTCAGAGGTAGAATGCCCCGGAGTTCAATCCCCAGTCTTTTTTTTTCTCTCTCTCTGTCTCTGTTTCTGTCTCTGTCTCTGTCTCTCTCTCTTTCTCTCTCACACACATACAGACATGCATGTGTGCATACACACATTCACATCATATTCTTGCTCTTCATATTTAACACATATTTTTGTTCTTAACATTATTTTTAATTTCAGATGTTTTAAACTATGTAAAATGAGCATATTTGTTGATGGACAGTTGGGTTGTTTTCAACTTCATGTCCTGTGACAATAATGTGATCATTGTTCTTGACCATGTCTCCATATTTGCTAAGAGATTTCTCTGGACTACATACTGGGGATGGAACTAATGGGTTATATGTGTAGGGGGACAGAACAGCTGATTTTCTTGCATGCATCCACATAGAACATTTATCAAAAGATTGACCCACAGCTAAACTGAGTCTTGGAAGAGCACCTTGTGATCCTCACATAACAACAGAATACAGGAGACATTATCATTTGGTTTGAGCTGATCTTTCCTTTACTTCCCTAATTCTCCTGAGAACATAATCGAAGACATTTTCCCATCATCACTCAGGTTTTCACTTGACTTTCGCCTTTCTACCCTGTCTCCTTCAGAATAGAGCTACAAAACACAAAATCATTGTGCTAGAGTCTGTAATAGAGTCCTCAGTAATGAGGACACCACACAGCTCTCATTGCAGTCATCTACTCCCTTTGTGTCAAGGTCGGCCTGCTTTTTGTGTGATAAGGAACATGGGAAGCTGTCACATTTGACTACTCTTTTGTTTAATCCATAAGTAATATCTGCTCTGTTTCTCAAGTGGCTCTTGAATCTTGATTGATCAAACCCAATAGACTTTGTCCTTGGCTTGGCTTTGCTGACTCTCTTGAGTGTGTTTGACAGTATGATCTATATATGAAAAGTTTTCTTAGGTAATGCTTCTGTTTTCAAAGTTGATTTATCTTATTATGTTACTATATGTTTTCATTGAGAATAAGATTTTAAGGTAGCAAGCATTTTTTCTCAGCACACTGACAGCTCATCTCTTGCTTTCTGATTACCACTGTTGATGTTGGTAAGTCTACTCACTATATAGCTGTTGTTCTTTTAAGGATCACCTTTTTAACCTTAGTATATTAATTGGGAGGTGTGCTGAGATAGGAGGATCACAGGTTGCAGGCCTCAACCTGTGATCAGTAATTTTGTGAGACCCTTAGGAAATTAATGAGACCCTGCTTCAAAATAAAAAAAAAAAAAGGAAAGGGATAGGGGTATACCTTGGAGGTAGAACACCCTTTTGTTTTAAAACTAATAAACCCATTTTTTCTTATCTTTTGTTCCATAGTGTCTGTATGGCACCTTTATGTGTAGAATTTTCTCTGATTCTATATTTTATAGGGATTTGCTGGGCTACCAATAAAAATCCATCAATCTATACAATTATAATATAAACCCAACCATTAATTAAAAAAAATTTTGGCGGTACTGGTGATAGAACCCAGGAGCATTCTACCTCCGAGCCACACCCCCAGCCCTAATTTTTTATTCTTTATTTTGAAACAGGGTCTCACTGAGTTGCAAAGGGCCTCACTAAGTAGTAGCTGAGGCTGGCTGTGAACTGTGATCCTCCTGTTTCAGCTTACTTTCTTCTTTAAAATATATTCAGTTATTATTATCTAAAGATTGGTCATATTTTCACATTTTGTTTCTTTAAACACACAAATTATACATATTTTATGTTATGTTTATGACTCTAATTATGAGTCATTATGAGGCCGAATTGTCTATTTTCTAGTCTTCCCTTTCATTCTGGGTATATCAATTTCTGATTTGAATTGTTTGGAGAGTGAACTTGTTTTCTCCTTTTCCAACTGGAAAACACCCAGATCTCTTCAGAGTTGTCTGGGGTCTATGAACATTGAAGCTTTAATTCAGTGTGTTCATAAAAAATCATCATATCCTCATTAATCAAGATCAGCCTTCCTCCTCTCCTATCTTTCCATTCAAACTTTGCTGGTATTTCCCCTCCATTATCTGGAGTCCCACTGGTATCCTCTGTGTTTCCTAGTTTGGGCATATTAGAGGAAACATATGTACCTTCTCCTTCTGTGCTTGGCTGATCTCACTTAACATAATGTTCTCCAGGGCTTTCCATCTTCTTGCGAATGATATAATTTTGTTCTTCTTTATGGGGGGTGTGGGGAGGGAGAGGGCACCAAATATAGTCTAAATGTATACTATTTATGTTCAATAAAAAAATTGTTAAAAAAAAAGAAAGGGCCCTATAGTGAAGCAACTAAGGTGACCAATCAGAGGGTATGGAATAGGGGAGGATGGAGACGCTTTAAAACACAGGGGGTACATAAACAAATGTATCAAAGTTAATCACCAAACAAGCATGGGATCTAGGGAGGGGGAGGGAATGGGATGGGGACTGGATGAGGGCTAATTGGATGATGTGTGCTTGTATATCCTCTCAAGTCTTGTATTCCAATGTGATATAGGATTACAATGCACCAATAAAAATAAATTTTAAAAATAAATAAAAGAAAGAAATTGCAACAGAAAAAAAAATCATCATATCCTGGGATGCTTCAGTCTTCTCATGACTAGATTCTAATACATAGATTTAGGCTTTGGTTTGCAGTTTGGTCTGTGTATGTTCATTACTAGCTTGCCAGATCATGTATTTAGTTTTTGAAAGAGTACATTTTTGTTTGCTACATAATTTGTTTGCAATTATTCACTGGATGTAGTTTATCACACTTTAGAAAAGTAAGCTCCATATGTATTTTATACTGGTACAAGTCATATATCTTTACTGACATAAATCAAAATATAAATGCCAAATTGTATATGTTGTTTAATGAACAAGACGTTGGTAATGAACTACTATGTGGAATTGTATAAATTGATAAACACATTTCATTTAGCTTTTTTCATTCAGATCAACTCAGTTATATAAGAAATGGTAGACCAGAATTCTGATCTAAACACAGATCAATATTTTATTTTATTTTATTTATTTATTTATTTATTTTTTTGGATGGTACTAGGGGTGGAACCCAGAGGCTTTCTACCTCCGGGCTGCATTCCCAGACCTATTTATATTACATTTGGAAACAGGGTCTCACTAAGTTGCTGAGAGCCTCACTTAGTAGCTGAGGCTGGCTTTGAACCTACGTGATCCTCCTGTCTCAGCCTCCCAAGCGCAGGGATTAGAAGTGTGTGCCACCACGCCCGGCCAGGTCAATATTTTATTTCTTAATGTTCATACCTATAACCTTTAGGTTAAGAACATCCCAAACCATCTATTCCAAGTAATAGAATTATCATTAGTATATTATAAAGAATGTATTTATAATTTGATATAGAGTTGATGAGAGATCAACTGTAATATAATATAGTTTTGAAACTTTGTGCACTTTATAATAAGTGAACATTGAGTTGGTCACTAATTTTTGTAGGGGAATTTCATTGTCCTTTTTAAAGTAATCTTTATGTATTAGCTTGTTTTACTTAAATTTCAATATAATTATATAGTAATATATAATAAATAATAAATATATAATATAATGTAATATAATTGTATAGTAATGATAAATTGTATCATAAGATATAATAAATGTATATTATATATTATAAATGTATAATATATTTAATAATATATATAAACCCAACCATTTAATATATATATAATATAATATAACATATTATATAATGTATATTTACTTATTTATTTTTTGTGGGTCTGGGGATGGGACCCAGGGGCATTCGACCCCCAAGCTACACCCCCTGCCCTATTTTTATTCTTTATTTTGAAACAAGGTCTCACTGAGTTGCAGAGGGCCTCCCTAAGTAGCTGAGGCTGTCCATAAACCGCGATCCTCCTGTCTCAGCCGCCCAAATATTGGGATTACAAGCATGCACCACCACGGCCGGCTCTATAATGTATAGTTAAATAGTTTTAATTATTATTTCCTATGCTCCTCAGATATTTTTAAATTAAAGGTTTTATATCAACTATGGCATTTATCTATTAAGTTATAAATCAGTAGACATTTTTATCTTTATTGTGATGCTGGTGATTCAACAAAGAGCATGTTAATGCTAAGCAAATGCTGTAACTATTGAATTATGCTCCATACTCTTTTAATGCATTTAATTTTAAAGCAAGATCTATCTAACGTTCCCAGGCTGACCTCAAACTTGTGATCTTTTTGCTTCAGCCTCCCCAGTAGCTGGGATTACAGGCCTGAACTAATAAACTCATTTTAATAGACACTTCTTAATGATCTTGGATTTGGTTTCATTTTTCAAAAGTCTATCTTGCATATATTAAATAAGATTTTTCATGTATGTATTCATGACCATGCTTTCCCTAATTAAAAGAGACTATTACATTTATTATTTCTTTATTCTTGGTATTGAGATTCAACTCAGGTTCTCTCACACATACTAGGCAAGCACCCTCAGCTCTCCTTATAATTTAAATAAAAGTACAGCAATTTGCTTTTACACCTATGTTGCTGATTGATCATATATACAATATTAATTATTTTTATTGGTGCATTGTATTTATCAAGTTCAGAGTGATAGAGGCATATATGCACACAGCACTTGGTGAGTCTCCTCCAGTTCCCACCACATTTCCCCCCACCTCCTTGTCCACAACATTATCATTAGCATTAATAAATTTATGTATGAACACCATGTCTACTGAATAGTACCCTCTTTAAGTCTTCCTCTCCTTCCCCTAGTTAAATCCCATACCTCACTCATAATATTCTTTACAACGTATGTTCTTTCTATTCTTTTTTTAGCTTCTCATCCTCTAAATAGCATATAGAAATATAAATATTCTCAGAAGACGGGAATACCTCCGTGGTCATGATGTACATACACGAACTAATCAAAGCCAATCACTGAGGCTTGAATGAGAGGATGGAGAGAGGATAGGACAGAAACTGGGGGAGGGCTCAATGAAGATTGTGTACGTTTAAGCCTCTAACCTTCAACTTCAACAACATGTATGATTACAAATGCACCCTTTAAAATGGATTTTAAAGCCCGGTGTGGTGGAGCACGCTTGTAATCCCAGTGCTTGGGAGGCTGAGAGAGGAGGATCTCACAGGTTTGAATTCAGCTTCAGGTACTTAGTGACGCTCTCAGCAACTAGTGAGACTCTGTTTCCAAATAAAGTATAAAATAGCTGGGTGTGGTGGCGCACGCTTGTCATCCCCGCGCTTGGGAGGCGGAGACAGGAGGATCGCGCAGGTTCGAAGCCAGCCACACTCTGGCGTAAGAGACCCTGTTTTAAAAATATAAAATAGGTCTGGGAGTGTATCCCGGAGGTAGAAGGGCTTCCAGGAACCCCAGTACCAGCAAAAAAAAAAAAAAAAAAAACAAGCAAACAAAACAAAACAAGCAAACAAAACAAAACAAGCAAACAAAACAAAACAAAAAAAAACAAATAAAGTATAAAATAGGTCTGGAAGTATAGCCCGGAGATAGAAAAGCTCCTCGGTTCCACCCCCAGTACCACACACACACACACACACACACACAAATTTATATATATAATATATATATATATAAATATATATTATATATATATGAAAAAATTGATTTTAAGATAAAATAAAAAAGGATCCAGCAATGATACTTCTTAGTATCTACCCAAAAGAAAGGAAACCAAACTACCAAACTAATGTATGCATATCTATGTTCATAGCTGCACAATTCACCATAGCCAAACTATGGAACCAGCCAAGATGTCCATCAACATATGCATGGATTACAAAACTGTGGGATATGTACACAATGGAATTTTACTAGCCATAAAGAAAAACACAATTACATTATTTTAAGGAAATGGATGGAACTGGAGGACATTATGCTTAGTGATATTAGTCACAAAAAATAAGAAATTGAATGCTTTCCCTAATATGCAAAAGCTAAGGAGAAATGGGTAACAGGAGGAACTCTAGATGAAGAAGGAGATCCTACAGAGGAGCAAATAAGGCGACCTAACTGAGGGGAGGGAGGGGGGAAGAGGGAAACTCTCTAAAGCACATGATGTACTTAAACTTATCAAAGTCAATCACTAAGCCAAGCATGAGGAGAGGGGATGGGAGGGAATGGGGTGGGGATTGGGGAAGGGCTAATTAGGTGGTGTGTGCATGTATGTCTCTACCATCTTGCATCCGATCAAGATGTATGACTACAATGAGCCAATAAAAAATTAAAAAATATAAAAGAAAGAAGTTTAACCCATTGAGGTCATGCTTTGAAAAGCTCTGAAAAACCTTTTTTCTGGACTTAATCTCAGAAGGGCACATATGTGATATCTGTTTTTCCCTCAATTGTACCCTCAGCGCCCAGGCCAGTGCCAGACATATAGCAGGTGTTCATTAAATGTTAAATGAGTGAATGAAAGTAGGTTTCACCCTGAAAAAAAAGAGGAAATAATATCTCAGAAAGTTTATACTTATTGGTACTAAAGTATGAGAAGAAAGATGTTATTGTGAATACCTTTCTAATTCAGAGAAAAAGTCAGCTAAGATAACATTTTCTCTATAAATGACATTTTTTTCAATAAAATGGAAAAGGAAAAAGAAAGATGAAGATTGTGAATAACAGGTTAAAGGAGAACTTAAAAATATAATAAGCACCAGTAAAAGCTGAAATTCAGTACATCTAGAAATTACACTGAGAGGCTGCATGCAAAATTATAAGCCATTTATTGTAATTGTTCTCTCATGCCCATAATGCCAACTCATTTATTATGGAAAAGATATTCAGATTTCTCCCCATTATGTAAAGAAAAAAGAATTTATTCATGAATGTGAATATACTCATTCTATGCATTGTCCTAGACTATATGTTCTTCTACTAGCAAGCATCTGTAGGTTTTACTTTCCTAAAAGTCATTCAAAATGAATGCCATCCACAGCCGTTCTCTTGCCAGCAAGAATTAACCTTCAGAAACCCCTTCAAGCATATAAGTATTTTAGAACAGTCATAGATTTACCACCGAATTCTTTTATTTTGTCCCTTTAAGTTTTTGATCCTCTGGCATTGGTTACCTGAGAATTTGACCTAGAAAAAAGATAGGCAGTTTAAAATATAAGACCATAATATCATTCCCATTGATAACAACAATTGCCCAAATTCTTCAGGAGGCTACATAAAATTGAGTATTTATGAGCAATAAAAAAATCTTACATGTTTCACATGGGTTTTGTTTCACATTGATGACAAAGAATTAAGCATAGAAGTTGCAAAAACTGGTAGCACTTAATGTGATCTTTAAGCAAATGTTTATTCATGAAGTACCCATTTCACTGCCAGAGCGCTCCAGTTGACTGGTTACTCAGCATGGACTGTAATAATCAGCGCATGCTACGCTAGCAGGCCAGCAGCAGCCAGCAACAGGGCATCTGCTATGCATTCAAAACCAAATATCAAATGTAATTCTCCAGAAAAATTTTTTTGCGGGTCTGCGGATGGAATGCAGGGGCATTCGTTCTCCAAGGTACACACCCTGCTCTATTGTTTATTCTTTATTTTGAAACAGGGTCTCACTGAGTTGCAAAGGCCCTCACTAAATAGCTGAGGCTATCTGTGAACCCGGATCCTCTAGGCTCAGCCTCCCCAATGCTGGGATTATAAGTGTGTACCACCACGCCCGGCTCCTCCAGAAAATTTTTAATGAATTTTATATAGATTTGAGGCGGTAAGTCCCTTTGGGCAGGCAACATCTTTATTAGAACAAAAAGATGTGTGTGTGTGTGTGTGTGTGTGTGTGTGTGTGTGTGTGTATACATATTATATGTACTGTTTTGATGCCTGAACTCTTTGGAATATGTTGACAAACATAAACTTAAGAACATACACAAGGAAGCCCTGAACTTCTATAAAATTGGAAAAGGCCCATTATCTTCTATAAGAGGAGTTTTTTTTTTTTTATAGTATTGAGGGTGGAACCCCGGGGCATTCTACCTCCAAGCTGTATCCCTAGCCCTGTTTATTTTTAAATTTCTTATTGGTGCATTGTAATTACATATCTTAATGGGATAAAAGACTTGTGGAGACATACGTGCACATATCACTCAATTAGCCTTTACTTGATCCCCACCCCATTCCCTCCCCCTCCCTCCTTCCCATGCTTGGCTTAGTGATTGACTTTGATAAGTTTAAGTACATCATGTGCCTTAGAGAGTTTCCCTCTCCCTCTCCCATCCCCTCAGTTAGGTCGCCTTATTTGCTCCTCTATAGGATCTCCTTCTTCATCTAGAGTTCCTCCTGCTACTCATTTCTCCCTAGCTTTTGCATATTGTTGTGAATACTTGCAAGAAATATCCTTGTATAGTCTTTCAGTTTCTGGATATTTTTGTATATACTTAAATACATTTAAATGTTAACAAATTTATACAGAAACAATTTTATTTTAACTCAAATCACTAATCTATTAATTACTTACTCTCTGAAATTGCAAATTAATAGTTCACTTCTATGTATAATAATTGCAAATTCCACAGTTATTTTGAAGTTTATTTTTATAAAGCACTACCTGGATACTTATCCTTATTTTGATCCAACCAAAAGTAAGAACTGAGATAGAATGATACTAGTTTAGTTGGCTTATTATAGCACCAGTTCATTCTTATCTGCACATTCACTATGGCACATTTAAAGGAATAATTAAGAATACACTTATAAATGAAGTCCAATTTGAAAAAAAATTACCAGAAAGAATCAGTCTTATCGGAAGGATCTTAAACACAAAGGTGATCAAAAAGACATACTATTTTGTCTTAGAGTTTTTAATCTAAACCTTTTAAAGGTATCTTACTGTATTACAGTTTGAAAAAATAAGTTCCATATATTTTTACATAAGCACTTATTATTGATTGTCTAGTTGGAGGAATCTGTCAGTTTGAGAGAAAAAGTGTATGTGTGTAAAACACAGATAATTTTCTTGCAATTAAAAGTCAATTGAAGTTTAGACCAGAGTAGTTTTTACTAATTTAGATTAAAATAAGATAAATGCTTTGAAGTGATTTTTGGTTATAGCTTTAAAATGAATAGAACTAAAATGTTAATATCAACAAAAGAATATTTTAGCAGGTTAAAGTAAATGTGAAATAATAAAATCTACCCACAATGTTATTGAGAGCTGATCCTCTAGAAAGATAGTAAGGTTCAATACTGTACAATTGTTAGACCATTTAGAAGCAGTTATTAGGGGAAAAACTTTTAAATTTATACTTCAACAATTTGAACAAGTTGAAACTCCTTAGAAGCCTGGTTCCATTTTTTTTATAATCTATAGGTTTATTCTTTATCTACAGGTAAGTTCCCAAAATCCTGAAATTAAATGTTTATATAACCATGACAAATTTTATTTCATGGTCACTTAGACTGTATAGTATAATTTCCTCTTTTATGTACTTTTATCTTTGTAGGAGTTTTTACTTGGTATTTCTAGTTTTCATGTATTCTTGAGTTTTATTTTAAGAGCAAATGTTTATCATGTCTGAAGTACATTTATTTCTATGGAATCAACTTTTTTTTTATGGATAACTTCTTTCAGAAATTGTGTCTTCATTCTTCACACTGAACTAGTGAATTCATAAGCCAGCCATGCTTCCCTGCATTGGATCTAGTGATTTCTGGGTGCCCAATTTTTAACCTTTGTTCTACTTCCAGATATTGCAGAAACATCTATCTTAAGAATGAGTTTATAAGAGGCATTTTTGTTACTGATTTTATAAGTCTACCTTTGTAAGATGAAAATCATCTTCCCTCAAACTTTTTTTTTTTTTTTTCTTTTTAATTGGTGCATTGTAGTCACACATCTTAATGGGGTATAGGATGGTAGAGGCATACATGCGCACATCACTTATTTTGCTTTTAGCTAATTATCACCCCATTCCCTTCTCCTTCCTTTCTTCTCACATTTGGCTTACTGATTGACATGTTTATAAATGTACATAATGCACATTAGGTAATTTTCCTCATAGGAGAAACTCTAGACAAGGAAGGAGAAACCATAGACGAGCAAATAAGATAACCTAATTGAGAGAGATGGGAGGGGGAAAGAGGAAAATTCTCTCAGACTTTTGAAGGAACTTTTCCACTTTCGGATTGCATCCAGTGTTGCTTATGAGAAGTCAGAAAGCAGGTGAAGACAAAGACAAGGAAAAGGTGAATTTCTCTTCTCTGACATTTTATAAATGTCAACATTGATTTTCATTGGTGTGCCCTTTAAGTTTAAAGCAAGTCCCTTGTGTCACTGGTTTGACCATTTTCTCTACTTAATTTTTATTATTTTCTATTTCTAAAAGTTTTATTTTCTATGAATAGATGAATGGATTGCAAAACTATGGGATATGTACACAATGGAATTTTACTCAGCCATAAAAGAAACAAAAATACATTATTTTCAGGGAAATGGATGGAACTGGAGGACATTATGCTAAGTGAGATTAGTTTGTTACAAAAAATCAGAAATCAGATGTTCTCCCTAATATGTGGGAGCTAGGGAGAAAAGACAGCCATAGGGGGAACTCTAGACAAAGAGGGAGAAACCATAAATGAGCAAATAAGGTGACCAAACTGAGGGGGATGGGAGGAGGAAGAGGAAAATTCCCGAATGTACATGATGTACAAACATATCAAAGTCAATCCAAACATGAGAGGAGGGAGGGGGGAGAGAATGAGATGGGAATTGGGAAAGGGCTAAATGAGTGCTGTGTGCATGTGTGGCTCTGCCATCTTCTACTCCATTAAGATGGATGACTACAGTGCACCAATAAAAATGTTGACAAAAGCTTTATAAGTTAAATAGTATAAAAGAGAAAGTGACAGATGGTTAGAACAAAGCTGAGAGTTGGATTTGGGGAAATAAGGAAAATGAATTTTAACGGGTTTAGTAGATGGGCTAGTCTCTATGGGATACAAAACATGAAACAATTTGATTTCTCTTACACTAGTACTTTCAAACACACTCAGTCCAATATCTCCTCCTTGCTTCTTGATGGCAACTTGGGACCATCACACAATTCTTTTTATAAAACTTTCAGATTTAACAGTCTGACTTTCAAGTTTCAAAGAAAATGCAGTGCCAAATAAGATCAACTTTTATCGTTCCTATAGTTCATGGTCTACCTCCTACCAGGGCCTCTCACTTGATACCCAGGGTCTAGCATGTAAGATGGAGGGGGCATTTTCTGTTCGTTTGTTCATTTTTCTTTTGTTTTTTCCTCAACACTTCTGGTGCTTCAGTGTTGGAAAGGGTGAACAGAAGCTTTTTGATTTAGCTGATATTATTTGCAATTCTTCCTTACCTTCTATTATCTTACATGCTCAAATGTTATTCTCTTTTTCTTGGGGGTCATTTGATGGGTTATAGGGAGATATCTTTGCCAAAGACCTTCATATTTTTCCATTTCTTGGTATAGAAGACTAAATATTTGATAGCTTCTGTGACTCTGTATGAATCCTTTCCTTACCCGCACCACCTACAGTGCAGGCATGGATGCAAGTACTATACATTAAAGTCAAATAAGCTTTTCTTCATTTCTCATCTCATATATGAAAATGCCCTTTTAGGAATTACCATGCTTCTCAATGGTTTCTTCTTTTTTGATGAAGCAATACAATTTAGGCTTCTATGTTCCACAGCAATTTTGTAAGTTTTTAAACGACATTCACTTCTTTTTTATTTATCGGTGCATTATAATCATACCTCTTGATGGATTTCAAGGTAACAGAGGCATCCATGCACCCAGCACTCATTGCGCTCTCCCCCAGGTTGACTTGCATTTCTTAATGAGAAACAAGCCATGGCAAATGTGAACCAGAACTCAGAAGCTTCAGTCTCAAAATCTGAGATGTGGTATTTCTGATGAAAGGCTTACATTTGTACAAAGACAGGCTAACTATCGAAGATTTTTTGAAAATGTAAAATCTGTCACTAGTTTTATAAAGGTAAGCGCTTAAGAGGGATTAGTGAGTCAATACTCAGAAGAGGTAAGAGAACAATGTAAATTAAATAGAAAAGGAATCAGTAAACTATAGCCTGAGTGCCAAATCCAGCCCATTACTTGTTTCTATTCATAAATGTTTCTTAGAAACCTTTATCATATTAATATATGTGTTCATGTCATTAGCTGTTTTTGTTTTATTTTGTTTTGCAAAGAAATCACATTTTAATATGTGTGACAGAAATTTGATAGTGTGCAAAACTGACAATATTTACTATCTTCTCTTTCCAGAAGAAGTTTGCCAACACCTGATCCAAAATGACAGGCCAATATTTCAATCCCTAGGATGTGTACATTGCTGGACAAAATTTTTTAGATACAGCAGAACATTAAGTTCAATGCTGCTACAGTCCTGGTGACTGATAGCCCAAACAGATTCTAGTAGAAACATCATTCTTGCTCAAGCATTCATTAATCAATCAATATTTATTGATATCACTAATTCTGAGATTGAAGTCATGGATGGTATTGGTATTAATGCTAAAAATTATTAAACAATTACATTTCTATTACTTTACATATGTTATTACTTCTATGACAACAGATCCCCCCCCAAAATGGGTGGATGGTCATTGCTGTTAACAAGCATGATGAATATTGAAGTGTTATGAAAGTTTTCAGTACAATAAACTACTAAAGTTGCAAACATAAAATGTGAATTAGAAGAGCAGTGTGTTATTTCTTATTATGATTCACAGATGTATGTAAGAACATTTTTCTTCCACGTACCTAGAAGTTCACTTAAGTGTTCATCTTCCCTTAGTTTACAGCTGAAGCTTAAGAGTAAAATTAGATAAGTTAATTAAATATAAAATTTTATAACAGCTGTTTTTTAGATTTAGTTTGTTGGATTCATCAAAGGCTGCAACATTTTACATTTTCTCTGCTTTTCCTAATTATGTGATATGGGAAGAAGTACTCAGAAAACTCATCTTGTTCATTTGATGGGAAACCTGAGTCAGACTCTTCAAAATTTAGCTTCAAGCCAGGTGCACATCACCTGCTTTGAGTCCTTTATCACTGTGTTTTTTTATTTTTTTTCCTTATTTTCTTGAAACATGCACAACTGTTCTTAGATTATGTTCTCTGTTCATGGTGGAAATGACACGGAGTGTGTTGGAACAGTTTGATCTAACCAGGACAACAATGCAAGTGACTATAAATGTGATTCAACTCTTGAAACAACATGTTCAGAAGTGTGTTCTGTTTTAATATTTTCTTTATGTGTCATTTTTTTGCAAGGATTTTGAGGCTATGTAGTACTAAAATCCAAGGCAAAATGGGGTTTTAATTCTAGCAGTTCAACAAAATGCTATTTGTACTGAACAGTTTCTTTCAAGGTGGGAACACCCAACATTTTAAAACTGATTTCTCAACATATATGAGGATAATATGAAGATGATTTAAGAACTGATTTCTTTCTTAGAATAAACTTAAAACCTGATAGATTTGACTAAACTGATAAATGCACAGACACATACACATACATACCTTGACAGGTATGGCCAAAATACTACCATGAAAGCTATGAATAATGAGCAGTCTATATGATTGATTCCTTCAGCAATTATTTAGTAAGTACATATTAATAGAGACATCAGACTGATCAGCCTTATCACTCTATAGCTGTGTGATCACTGAACTAAATAATTTAGTTTCCCTAATCCTTGAATTTTCATCTATAAAATGGGGACAAATATTAATACTTAACTCAAAGGGTTTTTATTTTTTTCAACTCAAAGGGTTTTTAAAATTTCGATGAAATTACATGAATAGCACAGAAGTTGGCACATCACTATTGGTCTTGGAGATAAGACATATATTTAAATACATAATTATAATTAAAAATAAATTACAGTGTATTAGTCTAACCACATTGTTCAATCATTGGCCAATGAGCCGACCTGATAATAACATGACAAATTAAAAACTAAATTGAACAATGTGGCTAAAAGCTGAAGGCTGGGATCTAAATGTACTCCTTGGAACTGGACATCAATTTATTTCTTGAAGGTGGGGATCTGAACAGCATACCGCCACTGTGCCTGCAACAATTTCATGTGGTAATGTACCTTACAGTTGATTCTCACTCTACATACTTTCTTACCATACTTACCATACTTTGGATGTTCTTAACATACTTACCATACTTTACAATAGATAGTTCACCTTTTTTGTGTGGTACTGGGAGTGCAACCCAGAGGCTTTCTACCTCCAGGCTATACTCCCAGACCTATTTCATGTTTTATTTGGAAACAGGGTCTCACTAAGTTGCTGAGAGCCTCACTAAGTAGCCGAGGCTGGCTTCGAACCTGTGCGATCCTCCTGTCTCAGCCTCCCAAGCGCTGGGATTACAAGCGTGCGCCACCAAGCCTGGCCTGATAGCTCACTTTTTAATGTGGATTCAGTTACCATTTACATGATTCTAAATGTGCATATTATATTTCTAAATTAAATTATTGCTATGGCATGGATATAGAGTGTCCTGCAGAAAATCTCATGTATTGACAATGCAAAATGTTCAGAAATGAAAGATGATGAGATCAGAGCCTTATAATTCAATCCTTTCAGTTTGCAGCTGTGAGAATACTGACCCAAACAATTCTGCTCCTGAATTTTAGACCTGCCTGAAATTACGACATGAATATATCTATGTTATCTGTAACTCACCTGATAATCACCTTGGCCTCCATAAACATAGCTGTACATAGTCCATTTCCCATTTTTCTTCAGCTCAGTAAATGACATCAAAATCCTCTCATTTGACAGACAGAGGTATAATAAAAGAAGCAATATTTATGTATTCTTTCAGGCTTGGCTCAGCCTTCCTTCTTCAGTGAAACTTAAAACCCCCCAACCCTGCAACACATATTGTGTCAGATGCCATGCTTATGCCTCTGGGTTTCTCTGATCAATTTTCCTTGTAATTATTTTATATTTACCACATAGTCATTGGTTTTCTGTTGATATGGAGTGGAAGCTTTTCTTTTGAGTGCAATACAGTGCTTAAAAATAACAGGTGTGTATATGTATATGTGTTGAATGAATAAATTGAAAGGCGAATAAGTAAATTATTTTCTTGAGACCAGATCATTAGGACTTTACATAGCTTGCTAATGTGGTTGAACTTCACCTTGAAAGCTATAAAGGAACATTAAAGGTTTTTAGGCAAGTTAGTGCTAGGATCAGTTTTCTATTTAGAGATATTATTCTAGCAATAAACTGAAGGTTAGAGTGGGAAAGAAGAAAAGTCAGAGGCAGGTAAATCAGATAGGATACTATACTTTCACATTAATCTTTATTTTATTTATTTATTTTAATTTTTATTGAACATAAATGGTATACATTTAAACTATACTTGGTGACCTCCCCACCCCGCTCCTGTTTTCCCTCCCCCTCCCACCAATGGTTGTCCAGGGTAACCATACCATATTTATAATTTTACACATATTCGGATGTAGACCCCCATTAATCAAGATCAGCCTTCCTCCTCTCCTATCTTTCCATTCAAACTTTGCTGGTATTTCCCCTCCATTTCCTGGAGTCCCACTGGTATCCTCTATGTTTCCTAGTTTGGGCATATTAGAGGGAACATATGTCCCTTCTTCTGTGTTTGGCTGATCTCACTTAACATAATGCTCTCCAGGACTTTCCATCTTCTTGCAAATGATATGATTTTGTTCTTCTTTATGGCTGAGTAGAATTCCATTGTGTGTATTTCCCAGAGTTTTACAATCCATTCATCTGTTGATGGAGACAAAAGGGTTGAATCCAGAGAACTACAGCAACATATGCATACCTATGTTCATAGCAGCACAATTCATAATAGCCAAAATATGGAACCAACACATTAATCTTTAAAATAGGTCAATTGAATACAACCAGTAGCAATAGGAAGTGAAATGAAAATGACACATCCAAGACGATACTTCAGATGTTAAATTAATAGAATATGAGACTGAAAGAAATTGAAAGGATAAGGGTGACTCTAAAGTTTCTATATACTAGAGGAATAATTCCCTCATTAACTGATTTGGGGACTACTGGATAAGAAGTTAATATGGGAGAATGGAATATACAGTGTCCAAGTTTGAACATTTTTTTTTTTTTGCGGTACTGGGGATGGAACCCAGGGTCATTCTACCATTAAGCTACACCCCCAGTCCTATTTTTTATTTATTTTGAAGCAAGGTCTCACTGAGTTGCAAAGGGCCTCACTACATAGCTGTGGCTGTCCGCGAACCGCGATCCTATCTCAGCCTCCCAAATGTTAGGATTTCAGGCGTGCAACCATGCCTGGCTAGTTTGGGCATTTTGTTTGATGTGTTCTAAAACACGCAGGCAGAGTTTTTCAAAAGAGTCATTTTCAGGTTAGAATGATTTGCACATTCATTTATCTGTTGCCATGCCAATATGCCAACTTACCCACTTAATTGGCTTTTTCAATTGCCTAATCTGGTCTTACAGCATTGCATTGTCTATTAAATGAAGACAGTATCTCAGAATTTTTTGTATTCATTCAGTTTCATTCACTGAAGTAGTTGGATTAACCTAATTTAATAATAATAATTTATTTCTCCCGCATTTTTCCTGCGAAAGCATATTTCATTATTCCTAAATTTTTAATATTCCATAGCCTCACTACTTCACTCCAAAATTTGGATTTTGTAAAATAATAAAGGACTAACTTTATTGTAGGTTTTTTTCAAAAGTGATAAAGCCATATAGGCACACTGTATATTTCCATTTTACTCTACTGATTTTTAATACATTGATCTATTCCTAGCACTACCTAGAATATTATAAATTTATTTGACCCCTTCCTCAGAACAATTGAACATCCTAATATAAAACACTTTAGCCAACAAATATATAAAAATTGTTCAATATTATTAGCAATAAGGGATTGCAAATAAAAACTACATTGATTCCATCTAACTCCATTTTGAATTATAATTATCAAGAATAAAACAATAATAAATACTAGCAAGGATATAGGGAAGTGGGAACTTTTATATACTTTTTCTTTGATTGTAAATTAGTACAATCTCTATGAATATCAGTGTGGAAGTTTCTCAAAATATTAGGTATGGAACCTCTATATGACCTAGCCAGACTACTTTTGGGTATCTTTCCAAAAGAATTGAAGTAAGAATATTGATGCCCATGTTTATAGCAGCATGATTCACAATAATCAACATAGAACCAACATAGGTGTCCATTAACAGATAAATGGTTAACAAAAATGTGGTATGGGATTTTATTCAGCCATAAAGAAAAACACAATAATGCCATTTGAGGGAAAATGGATATTTTCCTAGAGAATATTACACTAGATGAGATCAGCCAGCATCAGAAAAAAGGGTCAAATATTTGTTCTCATATGTGAAAGATATAAAATAGAAAACAAAAAGAACTTCAGTTAAATGGGAATAAACACCAGTAAAATAGTGGAAGGGAATAGGGGGAAGAAGAGGAGGATGAAAAACTAGGCATAAGGATGGAAACAGATAATATTATGTTCTTATATGAAGGTATCACTACCAGTCTCACTAACATATAAGGGGATGAAGGAAGGGGTGCAAGGTGATATGTGGAAGGTAAAACACCAAGTGCTGCTTTCATGTACAAATATATCACTTCAAATCTCACTATAATGTATAGTTACAATGCACCAATGCAGGTATTAAAAAACCCAGCAACTCTGTCTGGGTGTGGTGGTTCCTACCTGTAATATCAATGCTTGGAAGGTTGAAACAGGAGGATCTCAGGTTTGAGACTGGCCTCAATAGCCTAGCAAGGCTCTCAGCAACTTAGTGAGACCCTGTTTTGAAATGAAAAAGAAGATGGGGTTGGGCGTGTAGCTCAAAGCTAGAATGCACCTGGATTCAATCCCTTGTAACACACACACACACACACACACACACACACACACACACACACACACACACACTTTGTCCAAGACTATAGTTATGCTAGTGAAATAGCTAAAGATCTCATACTCCAAATTTTGCCTATAATTCCGTTTTGGTCTAAGGGATGCAATTACATGATTTAGTTGCATTATCATGAAGTTGGTGGGGAGGGACCGCTCATTTAAGCACGTGGTTTACAGAGAATGAAGCCACTTTGAATGAGTATCAGGTTGATTCAGGATGAAATATTTTAGAAGATGATCATCTTTATTTTATTTCAAATTTCTTTATTTCCCCGTCTCATTACATTCTTCCGAAATACACAAGCCCATATATAGAAGAGACCTCAAGTACTTACGAGTAATACCAATTTAAGCAGTCATGCTAGAGAAGTAGAATGTATATATGGCATAGTGGCAGCCTGGTCCTACACAAATATCAAGGCAAAGAGGAGGAATCCAGTGAAAGTCCATGCGTATCATCATTGTTTTGATACACGAACAGATGGGGAAAACTATGTCTCTTATCTTCAATTTATTTATCACTTGTATTTTTGTAGCGGCCTAACTATAAACTGCTACATAAAGAAGTCAATAAAGATATATTTAAAAATTGTATCAACAGTATGAAAGATGTAGAACAGTTTTAGCTCCTTGCATCTACCGGCAATGTCAAGGCAAAGTCATTTCACTTTGACAGAAGTGATAAATTCGGAATACCATGAACACCAAACACTGTTTATCGTGCACCTTCCAATATTACATCACTTAAAGTGAAAGGAAACCAAATAGCCAACAGTTTGGTATAACACATCTAAACAACTATAGGTTCAAAAGATTTCTGTTAAATTTTTGTGGTAATATTTTAATATTGTGTTTGTTCTCTTTCTACCTCAAAGTAAGTGATAATATATTTAAAAGATGTAGAATAACATATACGATCAACTTATGGACACTGTTTTTCATCAATAACCGTACATAGATTTAATGTTTGTTTTTTGGTTGTCTTTGATGTTTGACCATACATCTCAAGAACTGAAGAGAAGATAGCCACATTTTTTTTTTTTTTACTAATTTATTTCTAAGTGTTGGACAGAGTGAAACAGTTGTAGGTCAGATCTTTACTTTTTTTTTTTTTGGTGGTACTGGGGTTCCTGGAAACCCTTCTACCTCCGGGTTACACTCCCAGACCTATTTTATACTTTTTATTTGGAAACAGGGTCTCCTAAGCCAGCCCGGCTGGCTTTGAACCGCCGAGATCCTCCTGTCTCCACCTCCCAAGCGCGGGGATTACAAGCGTGCGCTCTAAACTAGAATCCTATTACCAGAAATTGGCTTCATAGTATTAAAATACAAGTACTAATCATTAAATTAAAATAAAATTATAGGCATTTACAAGTATTTCTTATATAAAAACATACCATCCAGGCTACAGATTATATATTGTCTGCAAAAAATTTATTTTTATAACATTATTAGGCATTTCTTTGGAAGACTGAGTTTATAAAGTTGGTAAATGATAACATATAACTCTCCAAAGCAAATATAAAAACTAAAAATTAGCCCTCCTCCATAAGAATAGTATGGTCCATGTAGCCTCTTGTTCAGTCTGTAACCTGGAGTTCATGAGACAAATTTATGCTTGACGGGAAGTCTAGACCAGGTAACTCATAGCTGACCCACAGACCCATCAGTGAGAAATGACTGTTTAGAAACCACTGAATTTGGAAGTTGTCATGCAGCACTGTCTCACAAAAGCACACCACTGGATCAAACTTAAGTCAGTGAATCTTTAGATTACAAGTAATGACCTTTGTCACTAAGGACTACAGATTTATGAATTATCAGATACCTTCTGGAAAAGTAAAAAAAAATGTAGAAAATAAAAGTTACACACAAACCCATATATTTTGGGACGAAAATCAATACAAATGGGACATCTAGATATGGAAAATATAACTGTAAAAATCAAAATCAACATGAAGGTTAAACAACAGATTAAATACAATTTAGTGATATTAAGTAGAGTGGAATATTTGGTGATAAAAATGCCCAAAATACAACACAGAGGAAATAGAATACATCACAGAGGAACTAAAAGATAGACAATGTTTAAGATATAGTAGACCAATACAGCACACGTATAGGTACATATTTATGTTGTAAACAGATTAGTCCTTTTTCTGTAATATAAGTTGTATTTTCCTGCATTTTCTTTGTTGGTCTATTTTGCTTATAGTTATTATATGATTTAAAAATTTATCAAATTTACCAATATTTTTAATGATTCTGGATTTTACACATGATCTTAGCCAAAAGGCTGAGAAGTGGTATGTGATTCTGGATTTTAGATATTTAGCTTTACTATTTAATAGACATGAATAGTCACATGTTTACTTATGCCTTTTGTGTTTGGGAAATTTACTGTGGTTTACAGTGTGAGGAATTGATCTAATTTTATTTTTTTCTCTATTGATCCAATTGCCACAACATAATGTATCAAAAGGACAGTCTTTTTTATTTTCTTTTTTTTCTGCCCGATCTCATCTTTTTTCTTATTTGCTTAATATTTCACTACTACATTTTTATGTCTGCTAGGTTGTCTTATTACCTTTGTTATATATTTCCATTCATATTATACCAATATGTGATATTTCACTTATAAATTTATTATAACTATTTTTCTCCTGTCATAAACTATACTTCTTAGCTCTTCTTTTTCAGTTTTCCTAGATATTTATTTATTTATTTTTTCAAGTAAACTTTATAAACAATGTATCTATCATTTAAAAAATAAAGTGACACATTTTATGAGATTGTATTAAATTTATAAACTTAATGATCCTTTCTACATAAAATATTATACTTATAACTAATACTATTTTTGTATTATTCAGAAACATTTTATAAATTTCCTTATAATTTTTCTTATACAGGTATTTATTTATTTATTTATTTATTTAGGTTTCCTGAAAACCCTTCTACCTCCAGGCCACACTCCCAGACCTGTTTTATAGTTTTTTATTTGGAAACAGGGTCTCTTAAGCCAGTGAGGCTGGCTTCAAACCAGCATAATCCTCCTGTCTTTGCCTCCCAAGCATGGGGATTACAAGCTTGCGCCACCATGCTCGGCTTATACAGGTTGTTATATGTCTTCTTAAGTTTATGTCTAGTTTTTTTATGATTTATTTTTGCTTATATAAATGAAGTCTAGTCTCTATTTCTTATAACTAGTAACTAAGTGTATAAAAACTCTTGGCTTCTTGACTGTTGTATCTTAATTTAGTATTCATTTATGTGCATTATTTTTATTTTTTTTGGTATTCTGGGGCTAAAACAAAGGGGTTTTCTATCCCTGAGCTACACTCCCAACCCTTTTTGTTTTTTATTTTGATATAGGGTCTAGCCAAGTTGCCAAGGATATCACTAAGTTGCAAGGCTGACTTTGAACTTGCGATTTTTCTGCCTTGGCCTCCCAAGTACTGGTATTAAAGATATGAGCCACTATAACTGGCTGTGTATTATTCTTAAGGAAGAGCAAATGCCAAGTCTTGCCAGTCTTGTAAAGAAAGCTGTTGAGAGTAAAGGCAGAACCAAAAGCAGGGAAGAGTAATTTAAAAAAGAGAGAGAGTTTATGTAGTAAACGAGAACCTATGGATCTTTCACAATTAAACAAACAAACAAACAAACAAACAAACCCACTTTACCTCAGTATCTGAGAAGAGACAAAAGAAGTTGTCTCAGCCTCCCAAATACTGGGATTACAAGCATGTGCCACCACGCCTGGCTTTACATTGTGTATTAAAAAAAAAAATTGGGAACTACCTGATGAGAATCTTCTGGAAATATGCTTTCTATTTACATTGATATAAAGATGTGATTTCTTTAAATTTGTATTTCCCGGATGATGTTATAATGCATCATCATTCTTAAATAAAGATCCAAATTTTTTTTATCAGAAGTTCATTATTGGGGTCAATTAATAACACTTTAATAGAATCACTATAATTAAGGACCTGATGTAGATACATATCATATTCATTTGCTTCTAAATAGAATTATATATGTATTCTCAAATGTCTTCTATGTTCAATTAATTATTTATGCCCTATGCAGAGTTTAAATTGTTATGAGTTAATAATAGCTAACTTTTATTGAGTACTTCTAAATGCTTAAGGCACTAATGTTACTCAAACTTATAGTAAATAAAGCTTTCTGCTTTTCTTTCATTAATCTGTCATTCATTATAAGAGTCTCAGCCATGAACTTTGGAATGGGTGAGGAAAAGATAATTCTCTTCCTTAAAAATGGAATAACACAAAAGCCGGGTGTGATGCTTCCCAGCATTTGGGAGACTGAGACAGGAGGATTGTGGTTTGCCTATAGTCTCGGCTACTTAGTGAGGCCTTTTGCAACTCAGGGAGAAGACCCTGTTTCAAAGAAAGAATAAAATGTAATGCTAGGAGTGAAGCTCAAAGGTAGAATGCCCCTGGACTCCATCCTCAGTACTGAAAAAAAGAAAAATAACAAACTAAAATTTAGAAAAATGTAAATATAAAATCACAACAAATGAGCAATACGTTTTGCACATTTTCTCTTTATGTGTGAAAATAACTTTGTTCCAGATAACCGTGACCCTGGAGCATGTCTAATCCACTTTTGAGCTACAGTACCATAGTGGAGTGGGGACTTTAGTTCAGTTCCATGTTTTTCAATTAAGTAGGCATGACAACGTGTCCACTTCTTTATAAAAGATAAATGTTTTTGTCTAGTTTCTTAAAAATAATAGTAATAATAATAAATGCCTTTGATCACCCAAATGTCATATTAAATATTTAATATATGTTATTTTTTAATCCCACAAATATCCCCATGGGGGAAATAGTCATTTTATTCTCTTAAAATAGGATTAATTGATTCAGACAGGCAATAATGGACTTGCTTATGGTTACACCGATGGTAAGCTACAGATAAGACTGAGATCAAGCTTTGTCAAACAAAAGGAGTTCATATGTTAATCTTTTTCATCCCCAGAAAGGTTGCTTCCTCATTAAAGAAATAGGGATTATGCACAGATAGCTCTAAGCTGTTCAGTTCACTTGGACTTTCTGATATTGCTAAATGAATTGTATATCCAACTTAGAGTGTCTGAATCAGTTCAAGATGATTTTATACTCATTATAATTATCTACAGGAAACATATAGAGTAAATAGAGACACTTTTCATAGGAAAAGGTTAACACTGTTTTAAATTTCTAAAGCTTATTTTTCTTTTCCCTTTTGTCTTTAATGGAAACAAACGGATTTTGTTCAAAGATTGAAAACAACTACATCTTTCATATAAAATTTTAATATTGAAATAATTTAAGAAAGTCAAGCATGCTATGTAGACCCTGATTTTGTATTGAATAGTCTATGACAGTTTTTATAAGTATAAACAATAAATGTTTGTAAGTAAATTCACGGATACATTCCCATTAGAAATCTTCAAAATTGAGACCTAATTATAAGAATGTACTTTTTTACAGGCAGATTTTCTACTCCGTTTAAAGGAGCAAAGATATTTATTTAGGATCTGTCATGTGGCAGGCATTATACATTGGAGCTTGCACAAATCATTTCACTTAATATATGGAGCATCTCTAATGCATACATAATATACATAATTTATATGTGAAAAAGGTAAGACACATACAGTTTATATTACCTTATCAAATTTGTATAGTTAATAAGTAACAGAGCTGATATTGAAATTGAGGGTATTTTCTTTAATCTCTAATACAATTACTTTTCATTTTAACTGTTTTGCAAGAAAATAAGTACTCATAATTGTAGTGACTTGAAAATTAAAATTAGAAAATTAATATATTTCTTCTGAAAAATTATTATCATCTGAATTCTGAAAAATTATTATCATCACCAACATATCAAAAAAAATGTTAAATGTGGTTTAATTAATATGTTTGTCTTCAACTTGTTGAATAAACTGAAAATCTCTAGATTGAAACATAATCCTACACATGCATGGAACTTTCTGCAATGAATTAGCTGGACATGTCTTTCTACTTTGGCTTCTTCAGTCAGTTCAATAAATATACTTAACTATTAAAATGAATAAAGCAAGAAAAATACACCAATATATTGATGTATATATAGAAATTTCTTAATGCCAATGGCAGTGTCACGCCATGGAATGTGTGGAGGAAGAAGGAGAAGGGTAGGGTCTTGGGGTAGGCTCACTGAGTGCTGTGTACATGTATGCCTCTTTCATCCTCAACTTCATCATGAATGTATTATTACAATGCACAAATAAATGAATAAATAAATAAATAAATAAATAGTAGAAAAAATGAAGTGTATAAAGCAGGGCACCATACTATTTTTCTGAAGGCAACAATAGGGCTTGTTTATCTCAAGGGGCAAAATAATTGCCTGAATAAAATATAATTTAGTGAATCCAGACATTTTATTTTAAAGAGTCATTCTATCAAGGATCCAAATAAGAACCTAAGTAAAATATAATTTAATGAAATACGGATTTTTAGAAAGATGTGATCTAACACTGTTCTGAAATTTTGGTAAGTAAAAGGTTATCTATGTCTGGGAAAACTAAGGAAAGATTCATGGAAAAATTAACATGAGAGTTTGCCATTAAAATGTTGATAAGTCTTCATTATTATTTTGTTCTTCTGAGTTTTCTATCTTGGATAAATTTTTAAAATCTATATAAAATTTAAAGGATAATACAATTAATTTACAGTCATTGTCTACATAGTCTTTACCTAGAATTAGAATAATTGGTTAGTATTTAGCTGTGTTGTGTTTATCCATGCACACACTGCTCCAACCCTGCCTTTATTAATGAATCATTTGAACACATAGGTGATTCATAGGCTTTTGAACCAGAAATGTGTAAAAGATAACTAACATTACAGATTTCAATTACTATGTAATAAGTGAAAAAATTGAAATAATAATCAATTCGGGGGAATGGGGAGTAGAGCGTGTTATGCATGAGGCCTTGAGTTTCATCTCTAGTAAAGTAGAATAAAAAGTTATTTGGGTAAGAGCACAAAGTGTAAATGTGGCTAGAACAAGTGGTTATTATAGAGAAAAGAAGACAAATTACTTGAAGTGAATATTTTATATACTTTTATTGGTGAACATTGCAACTTTGAAGCAAGCTCAGTAACCCCACCAAGCCATCTTAAAGGAAAAAGATTTTTTTTTTAACCTGTAAAAGGCAAAATAAAATGCTAAAAGTTATACCATGATTTGGTGTGGAAGCTTTTACCTGAAAAGTAAAGGAATCATGTTGCTTCCTGGGTTATTTAATCTCTCTAATTACTCTCCAGTAGATCTTTCCTCTTAAATTCTAGTGAATGAAGCAAGTGAGGAAAATGGAGCCAAATGGATCCTTTACTAATGGCCTTTTGATAGCACTTTTGCCAAAGGAATAGGCTGAGTAGCTCACTAGATTAGTGGTCTGTTTTATATTGATATTGGGTCTGAAACTCATTCATCATTCTCCTAGAGTATTGTCTTTGGATATATTCCTTAAAAACCTCATGAGATTAGCCATAAATATTTAAGCAGCTGTTCAGGATTTACATATCTTAATGTATTTAATATGATTAACATTAATTGCAAAATATGAAATAAACTCATTCTCCCTTATCATGTATTCCCATCAAGAGTAACAGAGGGTTGCCGGGCGTGCTGGTGCACGCTTGTAATCCCAGTGCTTGGGAGGATGAGACAGGAGGATTGCACAGGTTCGAAGCCAGCCTCAGTTACTTCGTGAGGCTCTCAGTAACCTAGTGAGACCCTGTTTCCAAAAAATAGGTCTGGGAGTATAGCCCGGAGGTAGAAAACCCCTGCTTCCATCCAGTATGCCCCACACAAAAAAAGTAATGGAGGGCTTATTTAGAGTCTGAAAATATTCTTTTGGTGAAACAAAGTTGATAGCAAAAGTGGAATATACAAAGGATCACAGGCTATTTGAAGGCATGTAGTTTGTATGTCTGTGTGCATGTATCTCCCAACTCTGTGCTAGAGCTGAGAGATTCCCATTTTTCTCAGTATTTATTTTTATTTTATTTTAAATTTTTATTGGTGCATTTTAGTCATACATCTCAGTGGGATTCAAGATGGTGGAGACATACATGCACACATCTCCCAATTGGCCCTTACCCAATTCCTACCCCATTTCCTCCCCCTCCCTCCTTCTCATACTGGGCTTAGTGATTGACTTTGATATGTTTATTAAAGTACATCATGTGAATTAGAGAGTTTCCCTCTTCCCCGCTCCCATTCCCTGTGGTCACCTTATTTGTTCATCTCTAGGATCTCCTTTTTCATCTAAAGTTCCTCCTATGACCCATTTCTTCTTTTATGTGACTGACTAATCTCACTTAGCATAATGTCCTCCAGTTCCATCCATTTCCCTGAAAATGATGTAATTGAGTTTTTTTTAATGGCTGAGTCAAATTCTATTGTGTACATATCTGACAGTTTTGTAATCCATTCATCTGTTGATGGACATCTTGGCTGGTTCCATAGTTTGGCTATGGTGAATTGTGCAGCTGTGAACATAGATACACATGCATTAGTTTGGTAGTTTGGTTTCTTTTCTTTTGGGTAGATACCCAACAGTGGTATTGCTGGATCAAATGGTAGATTTGTTCCCATTCTTCTGAGGATTCTCCATACTGTTTTCCAAAGTGGTTGCACTAATTTGCAGCCCCACCAACAATGTTTTAGAGTTCCCACTTCTCCACATCCTCGCCAGCATCTGTTATTGTTTGTGTTTTGAATGATTGCCATTCTAGTTGGAGTTAGGTGGAATCTCAGGGTACTTTTGATTGCATCTCTCTGATTGCCAGTGATGTTGAGCATTTTTTCATGTATGTATTGGCCATTTGCTTTTCTTCCTCTGCAAAGTGTCCAGCGATGATCAGGAAAACATTCTCAGTACTTAAAGATCATTTGTTGTGGATAAATAAGAAGCATTTCTAGTCAATTAATGTTCTAATTTTGATGTAGGCAATTATGGTTACTCTATATCTTCTTTTTGGGGCAAGATTTCTGAACTTTGGAGCCTAATTTTATTTTAATTTTATCCAGCACCTTAGGTAAAGTATTCTTAGTAGCATTTTTCTCTGTAGAATATCATCATCAACAAACATATTCAAAGCACTAATATCTATCAAATACTTTTTTATTTTTATCCAAGTGAAAGCAGTTTTAAATCATTTCCAGAAAGCGGAAGTGATAAATACAAATGTCTTGAGTGTAGAAACAGTTGTCAAGCTGCTCTCTGCTATTCTGACCTTAATTCTCCACAAAATGCAACTCCCAGAGGAAACAGAACACAGGACAGAAAGATTCAAAGAAGGAGAAAACTGTTAGAAAGTTCTGGGACACAGCTGGAGCGATGCAGAACTGAAGCTCTGTACCACTGACTGTAGGCATCATAAAGAAATTGGAGACAAAGGAAATCAAAAGGAAGTAAAGCATGGAAAGCTCTTAGTTTTAATCAGTCACAGGCTAGCCTCTTTCATTATTGGCTCTTCTAAGAATAGTTTCTGGAAAAGATAAAGGAGAATAACATTTAGAATATTGGTAGGCTCTTTAAAATCAGCGTACGCATTGCTTTCTAAGCGTTAGTTTATTTTGGTCCTGATTTTGCCATGCATCAAATGCATGAGCTGTGTCATTTTATTTTAGATTTTTGCTTATCAAAATATATGGTAATTTCTATAATCAACAGCAGCCTTTCTTCCATTTCATTACCACATCATTCATAACCCTCAATATGTTTTATTTTTGTTGTAACAGTTCTTTCAAATGTTTTGCTGCCAATCACTTTCTATTCATAAAGAAAAGAAACAAGTAAATATGTAAATTTGCTAATTTGCTATGGAATGTAAAGAAAAAATCTTTACAATGTAACAAGATACAGGAGCTGTCTTACGATTATGTTAAACTTTGTAAAAAGGAAGGTAGTGGCTAAGTGGTAGTGGCTGTAATTTAAACAATAATAATTGTAATGAGATAATTTTAAGTAAATGTTGTACTCATAAAACTGGAGAGAATACAATTCCATGAAGTAATCAGAATATATGACAGTTGCTTCATTGTTGTAAAAAAAACATGTTTCCAAAGACAACTAAACCTTTCCAAAGTTCTATGAGGCTCTAGGGTAAATGTGATGATTAAACTGATTCCTTGGAATTTAAAGTGTTCCATTAGATGTTCAAAATAAATATATAATGAATTTCACAAGTGGCACTGCTTACAAACCAACAATGATCTTAATGTAGCACCTTATTCATAATATCGCTTTTATTTTTAAATATTACAAAATGCTCGACACATCTTTTTACTGATCCTTATAACACTAAAGTAATTTCTGAAAATTAAAAAAATCTTAAATGAATAATAGCCATACTTTAACTATTTTCCAGTGATATTCATTCTAGCGGGTAAGAAAATAATAGGACCCACACATCTCAAAGAGCCCCATGCTGCCTTTCTAACGAGATGTTGTATGATTTCATGGAAAGCTTGTCATGATGATCAAAAGGATAGACTGAAGCTTTTATCAAGACTGTACCATTAGCAGCGTGATTTATGTAAATTGGCTCAGAAACAAAACACTGGGGAGAAGGAGAAGAACAAAGGGAAGAGAGGAACGAACACAGATGAATAGAATATCACAGGGCAAGGCAGAATCATTTTAGTGAAACACTGATGACATACACATCACTCCGCATCAGAGACTTTCCTAAAACCAACCAACCAAGCAAACAACAAAAAACATTTCTCACTTACTTTTAATGTTTATAGCCCAAACAAATAGTATTGGACAGCCTTAGGTTTCAAGTAAAAATCAAAATATTCTTTTGAAAATTCTTGTCTTTGTTGTTTCACTCCAGAATAAGCAACACATGATCAATAAATAGATTAGTTGGAAGCTTCTGCTCCTTCCGATATAACATAAGACTCTATAAGGAAATTTATTGATACAATATAATTATATATCATAATAAGTTTCAGAGTGATACATTCGTGTATGTACACAAGGTCTCCTGGTGTGGTTTCCTCCTCACCCTATCCCACAACCTCCCTCCTTCTTCCCTGTACAGGTAGTGCGATTGGTAATGATACCTTCATATCTTTTCATCTTCCTACCACCCTTCCCCAAGCGCCTTCATTCTTCTACTGGTCTCTCCACTCATTTAACCGAAGTGTATTTTCTTTCTTCTTTTCTTTCTAGCTTATAAATCCAAGAGAAGATATTCATTCCTTGATATTTCAAGACTACCTTATTTAACTTAGCATACCATTTCTAGTTCCATTCATTTTTCTGCATATAACATAATTTTGTTTTTTCTTGATGGCAGAGTAAACCTCCACTACGTGTACATTTTCTTTTTATTTATTCATCTATTGAAGGATACCTCGGTTGTTCCATGCTTTGGCTATTGTGGTTTGGGCTGCTGTTACCATGGGTGTGCATGTATCACTATAGTATTGGGACTTTAATTCTTTTAGAAATATATCAAGGATTGGTATAGATGGATCCTATGGTGGTAACATAAGACTCCTTTAAAGTTTTATATCTGAATATATATGTCAAATTCACTTGTGAACATGATAAGTAATGTCTTTTGTAAAATTCTAGATTTTTCTTCAGTAGATGGTTACATAGTTATCTTTTCTTTATAGCAAAATTTTTGTTATTTCCTATTTATTATAGATGCTAATCTTTTTTCAGTTTGTTTATACTGTTATAAATATTTCCTTTCTCTATGCTGGTTGTCTTTTCATTTTTTCAGATCTTTTGAGGAACATTTATTAATTATGTAGCATACACATTTGTTTTCCAATTTTTTACAGTTAGTCCTTTCTGTTTCCTTAAAAATTTCCTCTAGCCAGGCATGGTGGCTTATCCCTGTAATCCCAATACTTGGGAGACTGAGACAGGAGGATTGAAGGTTCGAAGCTAGCCACAGCAACTTAATGAGGCCCTAAGACATTTAATGAGACCCTGTTACAAAATAAAAAATAAAAAGGCCACCAGCCTGTCTCAGTTTCCTAAGTATTGAGATTACAGGCATGAGACTCCGTGCCCAGCTGGAGAAATTTCATAAAAAAACAGAAAAGACTAACTATATAAAAAAATAAAAAATAAAAATAAAAAAACTTGTCTCTGGCTCCTAAATTTATCTATTTCTTCTTTGTGTGTTATTACTTTAAGTGCTTTCTGCAGCGCCAGATTAGTAATCATAATTTTTTTTTAGCTTCTGGTACTTTGTGTGAGCTTTGTAAGGTTTATATTTCTCTGTCAATTTTCAAAGATAACTTTGCTGAATACAGAAATCCTGGTTTGAAATTGTTTGCTTTCAGGGCTTGGAGTACATCATTTTAAGCCTTCTAGTTTTTAGAGTTTGAATTTATAATAATTTACTAATGAGAGTTAACTGGCCCTTGTCTTTTGAAGCTTTTTAGCTTTTATTCTTTAACTGTATATATATATATATATATATATATATATATATATATGTATATGTGTGTGTGTGTGTGTGTGTGTGTGTGTGTGTGTGTGTGTGTGTTTGTGTTACTGGGGATGGAACCCAGGGGTATCCTCCGGGCTATACTCCCAGACCTATTTTATATTTTATTTGGAAACAGGGTCTCTTAAGCCAGCTGAGGTAGCTTTGAACTTGTGCGATCCTCCTGTCTCAGCCTCCCAAGCACGGGGATTACAAGCATGCGCCACCACGCCCGGCTCTTTAACTGTACTAATCATTTAATTATGTTATTGTTTAGCATATGGGCTTAAAAATATTCTATAATAATCTCATCCCAAAGATCAGAATATAATTTCATAATATTGTAAATTTTTTTCTTAATTTTTTTGGATAGTTTGTTTTTAGGGTACAAAAATACTAGCAGCTTATTGTTGTATGTTAATTTTATGTTTTTCAAATTTACTAAATTCATTTATAATTTCTAGCAGTTTTTGGTAAAGATTTTAGTTTTCTGTATATATAAGATCATGTAGTCTACAGAGACAACTTAATTTCTTCCTTTCTTATTTAATATCTCTGGATATGACTTCCAGTACTCTGTTGACTAGAAGGGATAAGACTGGGCATACTTATCTTATTTTTTATCATAGAAAGGACATTTACATCTTTTTATCATTGAATATGATGTTAGAATTGGGCTTGTTATGTACGGACTTTTTTGTGTTGAGGTGAATTTCTTTTGTAATTAATTTTTTTGAAATTTTTATTATGAAGAAATATTGAATTTTGTCAAATACTTTTTCTGAATCTATTGAAATAATCACATGGGTTTTATACATCATTTTGTTAATGTGGTATATCACATTTATTGAACTTAAATATTTATTGTATTTCTTGTATGCTGAACCTGAACCATTCTTACATGTCAGTGATAAATCCTAGATAATCATGGTGAAGGACCCTTTCCATGTGCTATTGGATTTGATATTGCTAATACTTTATTGAGCATGTTTATAGAGAGGCTTACAAAAATACTGATTTTTTTTTGCAGTATTCTGTCTGGGTATTTTGCCTATCTTGAGAATTTCATATAAACTAAACTACAAAAAGGAGGCTTGTTTGGACTGGCTTCTTTATTTTCTGTTATGGCCATCTTTGTGGGTATAAAGTGATATATCAGCTTTCATTTGTATTTTCGAAAGGCTAATGATTTGAAGCATCTATTCATATGCTTACTGACCATTTGCCTATCTCCTTTGGAGAGAGATTTTATATTATAACCTTGAGAAAGTCCAGTGTGTATTTGGGAAGAACATGATGATGTTGTTATGTAGAATATTCCATATAAATCTTATTCTCCCTTTTCCCAGAATTTTTTGTTTCTGCTATTTTAGTTGTTGCCCTGTTTAGTGATTTTTCTGAATTAATTACATGTATTTGAATTTTTCTTATATATGACCACTATAGTTTATTCTCAATTTGATTAATAGTAAGCAAATATAGACTGAAATTTTCTTAACGAACTATAATCAAGATATCTTAACCTGTGCTGAGACTCTCATCATACTCATCCAGGCGGGTGACGATGACAGGTTAACTTGCTTATAGTTTTTGTTGACCATGAAGGTCAAGCACAGGTAAAAGCTTTGGGTGTTCTCAGGGTGTGTGTGTGTGTGTGTGTGTGTGTGTGTGTGTGTGTGTTACTAGACACTGAACTCAGAGGCAGTCTACCTCTGAGCTACACCCCAAGCCTTTTATTATTATTATTATTATTATTATTATTATTATTTATTATTTTGGTGGTACTGGGGGTGGAATCCAGGGGCTTTCCACGTCTGGGCTATACCCCCAGACCAATTTTCTATTTTATTTGGAAACAAGGTCTCACTAAATTGCCAAGAACCTCACTAAGTAGCTGAGGTTGGCTTCGAACCTGTGCGATCCTCCTGTCTCAGCCCCCCAAGCGCAAGGATTGCAAGCGTGCGCCACCACACCTGGCTCTTATATTATTTCTTGAAATAGCTTCTCACTAAATACTGCACATTGGCCTCAAATCTGCAATCTTCCTGTCTCAGAGACCCAAATACTACAATTATATGTGTGCGCCACAATGTTCTGCTCAGGTATTTCTTGAGCATTCAAACAACCCTTGAAATGCTCACAATTTTATGCGGTTTTTGTGGCTCATAAGTTCCAAGGAATAGGTTGTAGTATTTAAAAACTATCCATGGAAATCTGATCCCCAGACTTCTCAAAGCTTTTTAAAAAACATAATGATTGCTTGCCCCAATTGTTAACCCCTGTCGTAGGCAGCCTCTATGTTATTGCCATTTTTGTGACAAATGCTTTTAAGTACTGAGTTCCTAGTAAGTACAAAATACAAATAACCTAGTGTAAGAGGCAAGCCACCTCACCTAACTATACTCCATCTTTGTCCTCCGAGTGCCCCCGTGTCCCAGTAAAAACCACAATGTTAAGGCCTAGAAACCAGAGTGACTCCATGTCTGCCCCTACCTTCACCCCTGCCTAATCCTTACCAGCCAATCAGGTTAAGGGTCAAGTCCCCAGGGCCCTGGAGAACTACCCAACATTCTGTTTCCCAGACCACTAGCATCTGAAACCTTGGCAATAGCCAATCAATGCCCGGCACGCTTTGCTAGCCGCCTCAACTGAAATGAGCACCTGCTATTGTCCTTTATGTATCGTCTTTTATGTGGTTTTTGTCTTTATAAACCCTGCCCTAACCCCTTAACGACGTGCCTTCTTGTACGTGTCCATTTTGGATATGGAGGGTCCCCGCTGACCAGCTTGATAAATGCTTCTATTGGCTACACCTGTGGACTCCTGTGATTTCTCGAATTCTCGCTCTGGTGGTATACAGCACTAGCAAATGAGGTGTCACAGGGTACAACCTTGCAGGTCACATAATAATGCTTTAGATAGGAAGCTTTCAGGAAGCTCTAGTAAGTTCTGTTTCCTCTGGTCGTTTGTGAGGCCTGATTTTCACTGAAAATGTGAGATATTATGTCTTAAGGGCACCATGGACCTGGAGAGTGGGATATGGTATTAAAGCAAGTTAAAAATCCCACAAAGCTTAGTGTTCTTAGATATATGTAGCCATTTTTTTTGAATTTTTTTTTCTGGATAACCCTAATCCTTTGGTTACTGTCCCGAGTTCTGAAAAAGTTGATTCTAAACAACTTTTATCAGTTCTCCTTGCTTTTGTGGAGGAGAATATATTTGAAGAGTCTTTTCCTATAAATTTTCCTGGCATCTCTGCTCTTCTATGTAGGTTAAGTATGGCCTTTTTAAAATAAAGTGTATTCACCTATGAGTTTTGACAAATACTTACGCTTGGAACCCTTAATAAGATCCTGATTTGAAACATTTCTATCAAATATGATTTTATGTGTCTATCTATTCTATCAGTTACTGAAAAAGACCACTGAAGTCTTCAGATATAATTGGGGAAGGTCTCTTTCCCCTTTTAGATATGTAAGTTTGGGCTTTATTGATCTTGAGGCTCTGTTACTAGGTTCATCCACATTTAGAATTTTTATAACTTGATGACAATTTGCTCCTTGGTTACTAAAAATATCTTTTTCCTTGGTTAGACTATTCTAAAATTTTCTTGCTCTAATATTAATATGACAGTCCCATATTCTTTTGAATACTTTCTGCATGACACATATTTTCTATCATTTTTATATAATCAATCAGTAAACTGATGTTAAAAATATTTAGTGAATGGTAAACCATATATATTTACTGTAGTCATTGGTAGAGTTGAATCAAATGTACCATATTTCTATTTTCCTTCTGTTTTTCATCTCAGATTTATTTTCTTCTTTTATCTTCATTTGGTTTGAGTATTTTATGAATAAAATATTCTTCCAAATTATTATTATTATTATTATTATTATTATTATTATTATTAGATCCTGGAATTTTGACCTAGGGGCATCCTACCTCTGAGATACAACCCCAGCCTTATTTTATTTTTTATTTGGAAACATGATCTCCCTAAGATGCTGAGAGCCTAAGTAGCAGAGGCTGTCCTCAAATCTGTGATCCTCCTGTCCCAGCCTCTCAATAATGGGATAACAGATATGCTCCACCATGCCCAGTTTTTCCACATTATTGGTGTGGTAAATATACTCATCTTTTCTTTTAAAATTATATTAAAGGATCACATTCTACTTTTTTGTAAAGGTTTTAGGCTTTTTAATTTTTTCAAATTTGCATTTCAATCTATATATTAAGATTCATAACCATGAAATTGTATATACATGTACTATATGTAATTCTGTATATTAGATATTTATACATACTCATCTAACATAACTGCACCATTTTCTTCCCTCTATTTTCTGTCAAGCCTGTTACTAGTAACCACTGTTCTATCTTCTTAATGATCAAATATATGTGAGATCATACAATTTTGTTTTCCTTTATGTCAGAATTCTTTCACATGGCATAATATCCTTCAGTTTCATCTGTTATTGCAAATAGTGGTATCTCCTTTTTGAAGGCTGAATAATATTTTATTATGTGCGTATGTGTATGGCTGCAAATTTATTTCCTTTCATGTATCATTGAACAGGTACTTTTTCTCATATCTCAGTGATTTTAATAATGATACAAGAAGCATGGCGCTGTAGCCATGCTTTGTAAAAAACTACAGTTTTCATTTCCTTTGGTTATGTAACCAGCAGAGGAAATTTGTATTATATGGTAGCTCTGCTTTTACCTTCTGTAGGTAGACAAGCATAAAAATACTAAAATACCATTTTTATAAAGGCTGCACCTATTTATATTCACACTGTCAACAAAGGCTCTCTTTCCTCTGCAACCTCACTAATACTCATAATTTTTGTTGTTATTAATAGCAATCTTAGTAGGTATGAAGTGATATCTTATTGTGGTTCTGGATTGCATTTCTCTGCTGATAAGGGATATTGAGCATCTTTTTATATTTATGCTGGCCAGTTTTATGCATTCTTTGTAAGGAAAAAATCTATTCAGCTCCTTTGTCTGCATTTGATAGTGTTGTTTATTTTTTGTTTATTTTCTGTATGTTTCTTAAATATTTTGGATATAGTTCCATATCACATATATATGATTTGCAAATATTTTCTCCTAATTTATGCTAGCTTTTCATTTTGTTAATTGGTTATTTTACTATGTAGAAGTTCTTGGGTTTGATGTAATCTCTCTTGGTTATTTTTACTTCTCTCTCTAAGCGTTTGATAAGCTTTCCAAAATAGTGCTGTCAAGGCTAATAATCAGGATTTATTACTCTAATCTCTTTTTTGAGGAGTTTTACATTTTCAGGTCTTTTGTTTAGGCCTCTAATGCCAATGGTGTGAGATAAGAGAATAAATATTACCATTTTTTTTTGCATGTGGATATGCAGTTTTCTTAGCACTTTAAGAGACAATCCCTCTTCTATTAAGTCTTATCGATTATCTTTTCAAAAAGTAGTTGAGCACATATGTTTAAGTCTATTTCTTGGCTTTCTGTTCTGTTCTATTATTCTATGTGTCTGTTTTTAGGCCAATGACATTTTCACTATAGCTTTGTATTATTAAAATTTGAAATCAGAAATTGTGATATCTCCAAGTTGGTTTTTCTTTCGCAACATTGTTTTAGCTATTCAAGTTCTTCTGTGGTTCCATAAGAATTATTGTGTCTTTTTGTGAAAATTTCCATTGTGATTTTGATAAAGATTACATTGATTTTGGATATCACTTTGGGTACCATGGACATTTTTTAAAAGATGTACTCTTCAAACCTGTGAATGTTTTTCCATTTACTTATGCCTTCTCCATTTTTATCAACATTTTATAGTTTTGAATATACACACCTTTCACTTCTTTGGGTAAATTTGTTTCCAAGTATTTTAGTTTTTTGATGATTCCATAAATTAGATATTTACTTGATTTCTTTTTAAGATAGTTATTGGTTAAAAGAAATGCAGCTGATTTTTAATGCTGCTTTACTGATTTTATTATTTAGGGAGAAAGAAAGTCACAGGATAGCTGAAACAATTCTGAGCAAGCAAAATCATTCTGGGGGAATCATAATACCCAATTTCAAATTATACAGAAGAATTGTTTTATCAGTTGTTTTGTGAGTCTTCAGTGCTTTCTACATATAAAATAATGCAATCTTTATGTAGATCATCTTACTACTCTTATTTGATCACCATTTACCTTTTTCCTTGTCTTATTTCTTTTTCAATTACTTCCCATATTATGTTCAGCAGAAGTAATGAGAATAGACTTTTTTTTGCCATGTACTAAATCATAGAGGAAAGCTTTCAGTTTTTTCCAATTCTTTATGTCAGCTGCATGTTTTATAATGTTGAGGAAAGGGACACTAATTAAAGAGTGAAAAGGAGCTGAGCATGGTGACACACACTTTAAATCCTACTACTTGGGGTGCTGAGACAGGAGGATCACAGGTTTGCGGACAGCCTCAGCCAGCAATGAGACTCTCAACAACCTATTGAGACTGTGTTTTAAAAATAAAATTAAAATAGGGCTGGTGTATAGCTCAGAGTTTGAATGTCCTTGTTTCCATTCCCCAGTATCAAAAAAAAGGAGGAAAAGAGTAAAAAGGAAGCCCATAGAATGAGAAAAAAATGTAAGTTTTATATTTGATAAGGGATTAATATCTAAAATATATAAAGATCTCCCAAAACACAAAGCCCATTTTATTAATTAATTAATTAATTTTGGTGGTACTGGGGTTCCTGGAAACCCTTCTACCTCTGGGCTACACTCCCAGACCTATTTTATATTTTTATTTGGAAACAGAGTCTCTTAAGCCAGAGAGGCTGGCTTTGAACCTGCACGATCTTCCTGTCTCCGCCTCCCAAGCACAGGGATTACAAGCGTGCGCCACCACGCCTGGCTGCAAAGCCCATTTTAAATGGGCAAATAACTTGAATGAATATTTCACCAAGGAGAATTTATAAGTGGCAAATAAGTACGTGAAAAGTTCTCAGCTTACAGAAGGGTCGCTTTTAATCATTAGATGTTACCTCGTCTGAATGCATACATGACTTTCAACGCTTCATTATAGTTAATAGTTCTTATAAGAAATACTGTTGCCAGGCATGGTGGTGCACTCTTGTAATCCCCGCGCTTGGGAGGCGGAGACAGGAGAATCACGCATCCAAATTTTAAAAATGTAAAAAATAGGTGTCTGGGAGTGTAGCCCAGAGGTAGAAGGGTTTCCAGGAACCCCAGTACAAAAAAAAAAAAAAAAAAAAAAGTAATACTGTTATCAATGGGAGAGCTTGGTATATATGTGATGAAAAGATAAATTTATTTTTAGTTTTGTCATTTAATGAGGCACAGAAGTGTAAATCCAGCTCTATTTTCTTCCACATTTAGGTAACATGTTTATCTCCCGCTATAGTTTAATAAGTTAAAATTTTGTTATTTGAAAATAGTTTCCATGCACACCTCAGTTTATTTCTTATGGAGCCCATCAGCCTGAAGATGCATGCTTTTCTTAAACTTATAGGAAAAGTACAATCCTATAAGTTTGAGTATTTATTTTTAATGACTTCGATTTGTTATCTAAGTATCTGCAATTCTTATGTGCAATGTTTATTTTTTGACCTCCATGTAAACGACTCACTCTTTTCACTTAATTTATTTGCAGCTCACCGAATTTAATCTTACGTTTGTGACTTTGTTACTTTTTCATGGGGGACATGTTATTTATCATTTCATGTAATATTTATCTTTTCTTGTAATGCCAATTACAATTTTTTCTCATAGGAAATAACTTCAGAAAAATGTGTTTTCTGAGATAACTGGGATACTTGTGATGTCTTCACATCTGCAAAAATTTTTAATATAATCCTTGCATAGTCTTAGTATAGTCCTGGTAAAGGTTTCAGTGACTGTTAAAGAATCTTGGAATCATAAAAAACACTAACACATTGTTTTCCCTAATATAGAAAATGTTCTTTGGATCAACCGTGTTCATGCTACATACTCTAATTTGAAGTAGGCAATCCGAATTTTCACATGATATCAACTTTATGATTTAGGAGGAACATTTTACATGTTGTTATAACTTTTTTCCTGAATACAGGGCTTAAATACTTGACTCTCCAATAAAATATATGGATAGTGTGTCCATTCTATAACAGTGACTGAATAATTTGTATTTTCCAAAACAAAAGATGGAGTAAATTGACATGCCTACATCATATTCTAATTTTATTATGTTAAAATCACCTATCTACTACAATTGTTTAAGCATCCTATAATACTACAAACCTATACACTACCCAAAATAATCTTAAATTTCCAACACACACTGTAGATGCTAAACTTCTGAGAGCCTTGCTAAGTTGCTGAGGCTGGCTTCAAACCTGTCATCCTCCTTTCTCATACTATCAAGTACTGGGATTCACAGGTGTAAGCACCACACCTGGTTTTCATTGATCATTAAATACTGCATAGCAGCCGGGCGTGGGGGTGCACGCTTGTCATCCCCACGCTTGGGAGGCGGAGACAGGAGGATCGCGCAGGTTCGAAGCCAGCCTCGCTGGCTTAAGAGACCCTGTTTCCAAATAAAAATATAAAATAGGTCAGGGAGTGTAGCCCGGAGGTAGAAGGGCTTCCAGGAACCCCAGTACCACCAAAAATAAATAAATAAAAATAAATAAATGTTGCACATCAGCCTCCAATTCATGTTGGTGCCTCCAGTTTCTAGTATATAAAGTCCTACCATTACCCACTCTACTTTTTGGAGGTGGCACAAGGTAAATGCATGTCTCTGCATATAAAGAGAAGGTCTAAAGGCAAAGTATATTTCTGGAAATCATACTGTAACATTTTTACAAAAGCAATATCCACACCAACGTTGGCTGACTTCAGTTTCCTGGTTAATAAAATCCCTACTATATTAAACTGGCTGCCTTCCTTTGCTTCTTGCGCATTATCGAACTTAGTTTAGCTCTATTTCTTTTGTTATAAGGTGATCGTTCTTTTTATTGATGCGAATAAGTAGTATATCTGCCTTATTATTGTTTAAAATGTTATTATTTTCAAAATCATTTTTATGTCTTTTGTGAATATCATGAGAAATTTGAGTGATTTCAGAAGACAATTTTTTTTTTTTTGGTGGTACTGGGGTTCCTGGAAGCCCTTCTTCCTCCGGGCTACACTCCCAGACCTATTTTATATTTTTGAAACAGGGTCTCTTACGCCAGCACGGCTGGCTTCGAACCTGCGCGATCCTCCTGTCTCCGCCTCCCAAGCGCGGGGATTACAAGCGTGCGCCACCACGCCCGGCCAGAAGACAATTTTTAAAACTCAGAAAATTATCAGTTATTGAATGAATATCACATTTCTTTTTATATCTTATTTCTTTGTATTTGAGTTATATTTGATATTTATTTAAAAATTAAACAGGCAATTTAAAAATATCTATTTAAATACTATTTCTAAGCAAGAACTGTAGGGATAAAAGTGGCATTCCTTCACAGTTTTATAAGTCTTCTTAATGTCATATTTGAAAATAGTTGAATTCTTGTATCTGTTTCTACATTCAATCTGTTACTGTTTGAAGTTCAGTTGAAATAACATACCTTTTATCATACAACCAGAAACTTCAGTGCAAAACTTAACGTTTTTGTTTTCTGAAATGTGCCATAAGACTGTCTTTTTAAAAGTTTTCTGAAAACAGCCATATTTCTGCTATTTTTTTCTTTAGGCAAAATAGAGATAATTTCATCTTAATATTGTAAGGAAAGCCAGGCATGGTGGCACACACTTGTTATCCCAGCACTTAAGAGGCTGAGACAAGAGAATTGCAGATTTGAAGCCAGCCTTAGCAACTTAGTGAGGCTCTACGAAACTTACCAAGACACTGATCCCAAACAAAAAATAAATAAAATGGGGCTTGAGATGTAGCCTGGTGGTAGAAAGCCCCTGGGTTCCATTCCCAGTACCATAAAAAGAAATATTTTAAGGAAACTTGGCTATATGAAAAAAGTCTTAAAGAGAAAAAAATCCTTACTTGACCTTAATGTTTCATTTAATGTTATAACCGCTGTGTGTGTGTGTGTGTGTGTGTGTGTGTGTGTGTGTGTGTGTTGTTACTGGTGATGGAACCCAGGGGCATTCTACCTTCAAGCTACATCTCCAGCCATATAATTCTTATTCTTTAATTTGAAACTAGATCTCACTAAGTTGCAGAGGGCCTCACTACAGTAGCTAAGGCTGGTCACAAACCTGCTATCCTCTTGTCTCAGCCTCCTAAGTACTGGGATTACAAGCATACACTCACAGGCCAGGCATAACCTTCTTTTCTGAGAAAAGTTCGCACATCAGTCAATCAAATTTTACTGAACCTTTAGTCATGCAAATTACTTTGGTCACTTTGATGAAATAGAATATTAGATGAAATGTTCTTAGTCTATGGCTCTATAAACTTATTGGTATTTATTTTAATTTGTTTTACCATACCTAAAGTATATGACCTTATAGAATATATCAGCTTAACTAAACTTATGAAACATGCGCTTCAGTTACATACTTGTCATCAATATTTATCCATTAATGCCATACAAAGAATCCTGTTGTTCCTTATGGAGAAACCAGTATAACTCAGCTTAAAAGAGTATTTAGAACTGGGCATGGTAGCGCACGCTTGTAATCCCAGCGCTTGGGAGGCTGAGACAGGAGGATCGCACAGGTTCGAAGCCAGTCTCAGCTGCTTAGCAAGGTTCTCGGCAACTTAGTGAGATCCTGTTTCCAAATAAAGTATAAAATAGGTCTGAGAGTATAGCACGGAGGTATAAAAACTCCTGGGTTCCATCCCCAGTACCCCAAAAATAAAAATTAAGAAAAATAAAAGGAAAGAGTATTTAGAAAGATGTCAGTAGTGCTGGAAATTCAGCTAGGCAGGCACATACTAGAAAAGTGTTCTACCATTTAGCTATGACCCCAGCAGAACTTCTCTTTTACAGTTTTGCAAATGCTCTTCATAAATATTACTTTTTAATGAGTGTGTGAGGACTTCTGGCCAAGAGTATTTGTCATTAGCTTTGTATTACAATTATTAAAAATTATTCAGCATCTATTACCAAAAAGGCTATCATCTTGTTTCAATCCTAGTGGCTAGCACATTAAATCATAAACTGTATTTTCTCAATTGCAGTAGCAAGTTGGATATTTCCATGATCATAAGATTTGGCTCTAACAGATTTTGAAAGCTTCCCATGATCTGTAGATGGTGTAAAAACAAAAACAACAACAGTGACAAAAAACAAAGATATAAATGCTGAGAATGGAGCACATGTCTTAGCCATGCTTCTGATTCTACTGCAGTCATTGTAGTACAAAAATTCAAGTTGAAATTCTTAGCTGAAAATGTGCACATGATTTTTAAGCTTTCCTTTCATGACAGCTATTTTACAATATATTTTTCTAAGTAATATATGTCAAAAGAGTATACCCCCATAAACTTTCCATGCATACTTTTCAGCCATCACATCTATTGTAATTTGAAATGTTGTGTATGTCCTGTCCTCAATATAATAGCTGTCATGTAAAACTAAGTATGCAGTCTTTAATGATAAACTGTATAAATGACAAAAAATGTGGTTATGTTGACATAATGACTACTTATTTTACTTCTTTTGGCTTATGCATCTATATTCACTTCTTTGATTTTTCAAAGCTTTAAAGCACCACTAATCAGATTTTTAAAAAAGAATCACTAGTTAGGGTCAAAGTAATAGTATCAGTATTTAAAAAATGCAAGGTACAATATTTCAGTCACTGATATGATCATTTATGAGTAACCTATTACAATTTGTTAGCACAGAAGTGACCTTTTTCTTGTAAGCAAAGGGCACATTTTACAGCTTTCTGAACATGTCTTATCTACTTAGAAGGATTTCGAAAAAAGTAAGATGTGGTGACATTTAGTTTTATTCTAGTTCATTGCCATTAACCTCATGCTGCTGACTTTTAGATAGTTGTATATGGTCTTTCATCAAGACGGAAACAATGAAAACTCCTCTCTGAAGATCATTAAAGTATGAAGGTAATAATGAAAGGATTGAAGAGTTTACTAATCACTTTTATTGATCTAGCGAAGCTCTTAAAAATCCATAAGAAATATCTAAACAAGGTAGGGATGCTTCAGAAGGTTTCCATCAAGCTCCAGTCTTTATGAAACCCTTCATCACACCAACGACTGATATTGCCTTTGAGTTGCAATCACTTATAAGCTCCATTTCCACAACTTTAACTCACAGGAACAGCAGAAAGATCACAAAATAGAAAATGATTTTGATTTTGAGTTTCTTCCCAAAGTTGCAATTTCGTTCTGAATGCAATTCCACTCCCAACTATGCCAGGCCATTTAGTATACTCAGTGCCTGGCCTTGCACCCTGTGGATCAATTCAGCTATGAAGTTAACAAAGTATGGAGGCTTTCTAATGAACATATATTCACCCATGCATTTGCTAGCCTTTTCTCTGCAGTGTGTTTAATGGATTTGGACATAAAACTAAGGCATTTCACAGGCTGTTTGGTATGTATGGAAAATCTTCGTTCAGAATGAGGTTTTCATTTCACTTAATTTAATTTTGGAGTCTGAGAGATGGGTAGTTATACTTTGTGTGCGACAAAACCATCGGAACTTCCCTCGTCCTCCCCTCTGGTTAGCCTTCCTTAAATGTTTCATTAAACTGATAAATGATTTCCAGCAGAGAACATTAGAAATGGTCCGGACATTGGAGAACAAAAAGAGAAGGAGAAAACTGAAATTAAAGTCGCAATTTTGTAGAGACCCTTCTATTACAAACTGGAAGCTACCTTGGTCTTACTAATTCTTATTTTTATATTAGAACTTTCTTTTCACTGTTATTTATGATTAGATACTGTACTTCAAATAAAAATGCAAACATTCATACTAATTACAAATATTAAAGGTATAAATTATCTAGAACTCAATGTAGCACTAAAAATTCATGTATACTAATGTTAATGTTTTACATTTACCAATTACTCAAGTCTTGGAGAGGATTACAAAATAAAAATTACCTTTTGAAGAAGCATAACATTTTATTAGAATGAACTTGAAGAAAAATTATCTGAAAATTTTCTTCATGTGCCTAACAGACTTCTCCTTTGTAGTTTTTGTTTTTTTTCAAATAGCTATTGTCAAATTTTCTGTGTTTAAATCACATAATTAACTTTTAATTTTCACTATTAGAAAAAGTTAAGTTCATTCTTTTGTCCTAAAACCTTTACATCGTTTATATGTGAATTTCCTTTCATTGACATGATCTTATCACTTCTCATATTAAAAATGAGACAGATGAACTATATTAAACATATATGCATGGAAGGCTGAGACAGGAGGATTCAATATTGGAAGCCAGCATGGGCTAATTTAGCAAGACTCTGTTTCAAGATAAAAACACAAAAGACTGGGGGGTTAGCTTAAAGGAGGTAAAACCTTCTCTGTTTAATTTTTAGAACTACATACACATTGGGTGTGTGAGTATGTGTGTGTGTGTACTGCATATATATGTATATATTTACATATGCAAAATATTAATGTTTATCTCAGAATTATATTTTTAAATGAATAAATGTTTATTGGTTATAAATCCACTCAGAGTTCTATATTCCAACTTTGTATTTCAAGGAAACAATCATTTAAAACAATGGCAATACCCAGTGTGGTGGTGAATGCCTCTAATCCTAGCCTTTGGGAGGGTGACAAAAGAAAATCATAGGTTCAGGGACAGTTTTAGCAACTTAGTGAAACCCTGATTCCAAACAGAAAATAGTTACAAAGAGCTGAGGTGTACCTCGGAGGAAAAACGTCCCTGAGTTCAGTTCCCAGTACCATACACGCACACACAAAGGCAAACTATAATCTTCCTTTGTTTCTGGGATATTTGGTCATTAGCAGATCTAAAATACTTCCTAGTCTTTCTTTTTACTGCCAGAGTGTCAACGATGTTTATGCTCAGGCTTCAGAAGAGGCTTGCCTTTAGTATCCACTGTAGCAAAAAGAATATCTGATTGTATCCTAATGACAACAATGCGATAGCCACTTCCATCATCAGATCCTGAAGTTGATCAAAGATAGGCTCATGATCCGCAAACCTGACTGTCCATTCCAGGGCTAGAGGCCAGCAAAGAACCTTGGCTCGCCGTAGGGCAGGTGCATGCACATATATAAGCAGAGGGTAATAGCCAATGCTCCTATGCTGAAGAAAGTAACCTAGAAGAGGAGGAGGCAAATTCTAAGCCGACTGCTCAGGAGTTACCATAAATCAGAGATGATTGCTTGCCATATATATATACACAGTGGAGTATACTAAATGGCCTGGCCTAAGTGGGAGGGAAATTACATCGTAATTAAATTTGCAGCACTGGGAAGAAAAAAATCAGAATTATTTTGCTTTTGTGATCTTTCTGCTGCTCCTGTGATGTATTCAAAAACAAGCAGATTTTCATGGAACACGTCCAAAAGCTGAAGACAGAGAAAGCCGAGGATGGGGCCCACGTATCTAAGGCCAAGGAGCACACCAGCACTGTGAGGAGGACAATGGCGGGACTGCAAGGGGGGAGAGGCCAAGGAACAGAGCTGCTCTCTCATGTCTGCACGTAGAGGCCTTTGTGGTGACAAGGATCAGTTACTTAAATAAAACACGACTTCGTCTACTCCTAAACAAATATAACAAAGCACTTCATAAGCTTGTTTTCATGGGAAGAAAAATCAGAAACTGTAAGAATAAAATATTTAATATTAAGCCTTATTAAATCAGCTCTCCCCAGTTTATGTTGTTACACTTGGAGAATGTTTTAAACACGTTCGGTAGAAAATTAGCATTCATTGTCTTTAAGTTTCAATGAGCAAAATGTAGCTCTGTATCAGCCTTTACGGTCTTATGTGTGTGGTCAAAGTACCCCATTGTTAGAAATATGCATAATCTAGAGGCTTCTAAAATTCAATATATTCAGTGCTATAGAGTTAGAAAAGACAAGCCCAAATGTTTTTTAATTTAAAAAAGCCTATAAGCCGGGCATGGTGGTGCATGCTTGTAATCCGAGTACTTGGGAGGCTGAGACAGGAGGATGGCACAGGTTCGAAGCCAGCCTCGGCTACTTAGTGAGGCTCTCAGCAACTTAGTCAGACCCTGTTTCCAAATAAAACATAAAAAAATAGGTCTACCTCCGGAGGTAGAAAGCTCCTGGCTTCCACCCCCAGTACCACAAAAAATAAAAAGTTCTATAAGTTGGATGTGGTGGCACAGGCCTGTAATCCCAGTACCTGAGAGGCTGAGACAGGAGGACCACAGGTTTGAGACCGGCCACAGCACTTAAGTGAAGCCCTCAGCAACTTAGTGAGACTGTGTTTTAAAATAAAACAGGACTGCAGCTGTAGCTCAGAATTAGTATACCCCTGAGTTCAATTATCAGTACCACAAAAATAAAATACTTTAATCAAGAAAATGATGGTTTGAAAAATTTCCAGTTCCAATCTCAAAGATTTGTGGAGTGAGGGTGAGGGAGCGTGTGGAGGGCAACAAGTGTGTGCAGGTATTTTTTAATACTCTGTAACTCAAGATGATTTAAAATTATAATGCACCCAATTAAAAATACTAGTAATTCCAAATAATCAAAATGATGGTATTATCTGGGTCAAGATTTAAGTTACAGCTGTCTTCAAACCAATTATTTGGCATCAGTTTCTCTTATACAAAAAAAAAAAAATAATGAATAGCCAGGAGTAGTATTTCATGACTATAATCACAGGACTTGGGAGGCCAAGATAGAAGGATTGCAGGTTTGAGGCTGTCCTCAGCAACTTAATAAGACCCTCAGCACCTTAGAAAGACTCTGTTCCAAAAAAATATAAGGGACTGTAAGTGTAAGTCAGTGGTAGAATGCCCCTGGGTTCAATTCCTAGTGCCACAGAAAGAAGTGAGTAGAATAAAAGACATTCAAAGCAGAGTGTTACTGGACTGCAAATAACCGTCATGAAAAAGATAAGGATGCGTCACGGTATGCAATTAAGCATATGAATAGTAGGTTCTCTCTGCTTGTAAAAATAATTACTCCATTTTATCTCTCTATGATAATTAAATTAATTAAGCCAAAGTTTCTAAATTCAATCCCGGTTCCTTTCTACAGAGCAGTAAACAGTTCAGACAGAGAAAAAGAGCTGAAGTATTTTATTTCTTTCACTTTCAGCATTTCTCTTGTATGTATAGTCTACGCCCTTGTCTCTCCTTATCCAAGAATTGTGCTTTGCACGCAGCGAAAATTCAATGAACGTATGGTGATGGCTTGAATCGCTGTGGTGAAAGTTCCTCGCTAAATCTTATCTAGTGATGCATTCAGTTTCTGTCATTGCAGGAAAGGAAGGTACACAACTAAAAGAATGGATTTTTATGCCATCAGGGAGTTACTATTACCAAATTTATGGGGAACGCATGCCTATTCAGTATTATCTTAAAATTCTGGCTTATTATGGTATTGGAAGGGTCGACCTCAGAAGAAAGCAGAAAGTCTGAAAAATGTGGTTTATTTTTCAGGCTTCCTTCATTGTCTAACCATTCCACTGTACTGCCTGGCCGCTCCTTTATGAACCCTGGTCTGATTAAATCATTCAAGATGAAAGAGAACTCTGGAAATTTAAAGAAGATAGATTTTTGTGCAGGAGATTTCTTCTTTTCTGTATAGATGATGGAGGAGCCAAAGAGACAATGAGAGGCAGTGAGGCAACCGATATATTAATAATAGTAGGATACCCCTCCCAGCTCGACAGTGGAGAAATGCCACACTATTGCGCAGTGAACGCTGACCGGTAGACCTCTCTGGTGGTTGCCGGAGGACAGTGGAGAAGGGGCTACTTTTTCTACCTTTCAATTTCGAACTATTCTCTTAGGATGAATTCAACAGACAGAGGGGCCTGGGAAACACAATCACTAGTGCTCAAGCCTCATTCTACAAAACAAAACGGAGTAAAGATGAAGAATGAATATTCAGACAAGCAGGTTGAGGACAAGCATGACAGAATATGGAAAATACAGGACAGGCTACTCCTTCATACAAGAAGTCCCCAAATAGCATAGCAACAGCTGTACTAATGTATGGCAGTTGGTGGGGTTATTGCATTGAAGGATACTTTGCTGTAGTGTTTTTGTAAATAAGTATTGAAACACTGAGAAAAACTGTCAAACAAGTGAGAACTAATTTAGCTTTTCTGTTATTTTAGTCTGAGAGTCATATAGATGGAAAGGATATACACAATTAGTATCCGACTCGTGTGTAGGATACTACTACTTTTGTTGCACAAAGATACCTTATATTTTCAGCAATGGATTTATATATAAATCATGTTAATTAGATGATCAACCAAGATTTCAAGTCCCTAAAAATATTATTCAAAATATATTTGGTATATTCTCTGCCTTTGATTCCTATTTTACAGACATATTGATATCAAGAATTATTTGTTATTTATCCTTAATTTCATACTTTTACTATAAGTTCTGAAAAAGTATTTCTTAGCTAGATAACTCATTAAAATGAATTAGGTATAAACGCCCCACATTTTATGTAATTCCAGTAAGAATATGTATCATCCGAATGTAGAAACTCTGCATTAAGGAATAGAAATCTAGATGGTTCAAGTTACTACAAAATGACTGAAAGTTCTTAATTCAAGAATAGGAAAAAGAGAGAATAATATTATCTTTGTCAATGAGTTCTAAGTCTTCAAGTTTTCTCTTGCATGTGCCTGTTTTTTTAATCTCCTCATATAATTGGTTGCCATAAATTTGTGGTGCACTTATACAAATTTTCCTTTAATGAGTTACCTGACTCAGAATAACTTTTTTCCAGTATCTAAATTAAGATAAAATAATAGATGAGTCTTATTATCAATATGTTTGTAACTTATCTTTGGACTCCTTCTAATACCCTTCCTTCATTATTTATCCTCCACGATCCCTTCAATAGTTCTAACTTTCAATAAGCTTGTAATAATTTCATACACTCCTTATAGAGTAACAAGAGATGTTATTAGCAATTTTGTTCATTAAGAATCTCACGTAATTTCCATATGATAATTGGCTGTCCTGTGATTTTGCCTGAGGCTAGCTGGAAAGAATACAATAATGACAATTTTTATCATATAGGGATTTAGAAATATAGAGGCATTGTGAATGGATGGAGAAACGGATCTGGAGATTTTATTTTTTGATAAAATAATTTTGATTCTATAGAGTGTAAAGGAATAAGAGCATATGGGCAAGAATAAGAGGTGAAACTCTTAACTTGTGGATTAGATATGGACATTGTTTATGAAAATAAAATATTTTATTATTTTTTTAATCAAAGGTTTAAAATCAATTTACTATTACCATGTGCCTCCTATATGATTCTCAGTATATTTTCCAAGTTTTATTAAGTAAACTGATTTTTGGTTGGTCTAACTAACACCATCCTTGATCAAAAATATTGTGTTTCCAGAAATTATGTTTTGGCGTCTGTTATTGTGGTGATGCAGATTCCCATAAGAAGACAATCATAGAAATTTAGCAAAACATATTACAGAGACATATTTTCTATATTTCCTTGCCAGTTTTTCAAACACCTATAAAATACACCAGCAAAGCAAATGAAGTCAGTACAACCCATATCTGTGGCATAATCTGTAAGTAAGTGTATTGGGTTTATTTGAAAAGCCCCCAAATTTGAACCTCAGTATGTGATATTATTTGCAAAAAAGGTTCTTTGCAAATTATATTACTTAGGATGTGTTTATGATGGTTCGGGGTGTGTCCTAAATCAAGTATGAGTTATTATAAGAGGATGAGAAGACATACAGAAATAGACACACATAGAGAAAATATGACCATGTGAAGACAGAGAAATAAATTGGAATGATACAGCAACATGCCAAAAAGTGCCAAGGATTGCTGGCACCCACCAGAAGCAAATGATAGTCAAGGAATGATTCTTTCTTAGAGCCTTGAGGTGTTCATGGTCCTGCTACCACCTTACTTTCATACTTTTAGTTTCATAAACTAAAAGAATAAGTTCATATTATTTAAGCCACTCAGTTTCTCAGTAACAGAAATCTTGACAGATTAATATACATTTTGTAGAGGATATTAGACAGTCTTAAGGATGAAGTATCTCTCTCTTCCAAAAGCTAAGCACCTTTCCTGGTCACATCCTTCTCTCTGGATGCTCTGCTTCTCCTCAAGCCAGTTGACCATGGACTAAAGGTTCTGAAACTTTGAGCCAAAAGAAATTTCCTCCTCTAAATTATTTTTCTCAGGTATTTCCAACAGCAATGAAAAACTAACTGTATATTAAGAAAGGAATATACAGACTGTACTTTCAAAGACACTTTAAAATATTCTGTGAACTTCCATGTTTTTCTGAAAAAAATAGGCATACTCATAAAGCATATTCTTAGCTTTCGATTTTCTTAGCATCACTATATAATGGACAGACCTAGTATTATTAACCCTATTTAATAGTTAGGACCATTAAAACTTAAAGAAGACCACTGAAATTTAGGTTTAGGTTGCTGTGGTGGTACACACCTGTAATCCTTGAATTTGTGACATCAAGATAAAAGGATCATAGGTTTGAGGCCAGCCTCAGCAATTTAGTGAGACCCTGTTTCCAAAACAAAAACCATACAGGGCTGAAAAAGTAGCTGGGAGGTCAAATGCTCCTGTTTTCACCCTCTTGAACCAGAATAATAATAATAATGATAAATGACATAAGTGTGTACTATTAGTACCTTATGGAACTTTATTTAGAAATATGGTAATGCAATGCTTTGTTTCTGGTGTATTTAATTTATTGAGTGTGTGTGTGTGTGTGTGTGTGTGTGTGTGTGTGTGTGCACATTCCTTTACATCAGTGAAAAATATTTCTTGGTTTCCCCTAGTTTTTGAGTCTTTGCTTCACACTCCAGAGCTTTCTCATATCTTTCCCCATCATCATACAGCCCAGGACCCTTGATTCAGTGTACCGGAGTAGCTGTCATGTGGTGGTTGCTTCTAGTCCACCATTTTCCTCCCTGTGTCTTTTCTTTTATAGTTCTATCATTTTGAGATGGAAGAACTGGGAAAGAATAACATGCTAGAGCAAGCATCAGCAAACTTCTCTGAAGGGGATATAGTAAATAGTTTAGATTTGCAGGCCACATAGTTTTTGTTGCAAGAAAAAAACAGTCATAGATATTATATAAGCAAATAATCCTGGCTGCTTTTCAATAAAATATTATTTTAAAAAAAAAGGCAGCTCGCTAGTTGGGCCCCAGGGCAGTAATTTGCCAACCACTGTGTTAGAGTCAAAGAAGTTCAACTTACTGCTGGGGTCAAACTATATAAAACTGTCCATATATGTTACATAATACACTTAAATTCAAATAATACTGCTACAAATTTAGTATTCAGGAGGAGTTCACCTTTAGCTAGCTATGATATATTAAGCAAAGAGATTTTATTTTTTGTATTGTACTTCTTCTGGTGTAATTCTTATTCAGGTGAAATACTTTTTTGTTCTGACAGTCCAACCTTAGCTGTGAGGCCAGATAAATCCTCCCCACTGAGTCTTCCCTTGTGTAAGCTTCACAGCTTGAAATGAGAAACCTCCACCTTTCTAACACTCCGCAGTCTGAATATTCAGATCTGTAAGAAATCTCTCAGTACAAGAAAAAAATTATAAGGTAAATTGCAAGAAAATAAAGGTACTAGCAGTGTATTAAGAAAAGTAGATTAAATAGTGTAATGACAATAATTTTAGCATGGAGGCTTATATGATGCTATTATATTTTTTATTATTACATCAACCAAGTTTTCATCTTTCCTAAGTGTTTCCTTCTTAATAGGCATGAAATATCCCCATAACAGGTTCATAAACACCATTTATCTCCTGATAGAAGACACTAGCTTACTTTTATCCTTCAGCATTTTTTTTTCCAAAAGAGAGCAGGCAAGAAATCCGGTGAGATCTTTTCTATTTTTAATGCTTTCAACTCTAGCATCTATTTTTAATATAGTATCCTTCCACATAAAGGTGATTAAACAGGACTTTCTTTAATTTCAGACTGTTTCTTTAATAATATGGACATAATGATTCATGTTCAGACCAATGAGTTTTCTTTCAAGTTGCATTTTCTAGATATGTTAATTAGCACAAGATGTTAATCTTTAATCAAGTCTTCCTTCTGTATGACAATTCATTTTTTTCTCGGAAGTACTTCTATACTTTTAAAGGTCACGTCACCTTCAAAATGGACCCGAATTGTACTTACTATCTAATTCTGACAGGTTCTACACTTACATGCATATATTTGTTCTGCTTTGACAAAGGCATCCTATATTTCATATGTAAATTCTGTGAAGGAATAGAAAGGGGGATTTTTTAAAACAAAAAAAGAAAGTAATATCCATAGAAGATTATTTAAAAATTATTATCAAAAAGTATGAATTAATTTATGCATTATATTCATGGTGCTACAAAAACATTTTGAAACACACTTTGCTCTTAGACAGCTGACTTTTTATTTTGCCATTTTGTTTTAGATGAATAACACTTTATTCATGGATCGTGTGACAGTAAAACTAATTAAAAGATTAGTTTAGATGTAGGATTAGTTTCTTAAGTCCCAAGTGAACTGCATGCATTTGAATTGCAAAATTAGCCAACAGTTATTTTGATACGTGGTAGAAAATCTCAAGTCCATACAGTACTAGGCAAATTAGAATTACGGTCATTGTTCAAATTAAGATCAGACTCATAAATGAGACTAAAAACGCCCTCCTGATCTAATTGTTATGTGATTGGTATACCAGTTCTTTATAACAGCGGATATTCTTCATGGAGTACCTTTTAAGTCAGTAGACATAATTATTTTATTTAGTTGCAATAGTAATAATATCTAATAATAGTAATAATATTCTGATATTTTTATAAAACTTCAAAGATTTCAATACTGTATTTTGCTTTACCTTTCTTGATGTTTGGAACAGTCTTATAAAATAATCAGGCTTTATTATTTCTACTTTTTCACGATTATATAAGGAGGCTTTAGATATTTGATAAGTATTACCTGATAAGATATTTTTCAGGGTCACACAGGTAATACACTGAAGCTACAACTGTTTCCCAGTTAAAGCAATACTGTATATTGGTCTTCAAATTGTTTTCACTGGACATGAAATAGTTTACTGTTCTTTCTATTTTATCATGAAGATTCATTGCCACCACATATAAAATAGAGATGTTAGGTTACATTTTGCAAAGATCTTGAGCAAAACCTCACAGAAAAGAAGGGTGAGTATAAGTTACTGTATTCCCAAAAAAGTTCTCAGTTTTTACCTGTTATTCTCATTTAAATTATTAATAGCACCTTCATTCCGTGTGATAAATGTTTCACTTTTGATTAAAAGTTATATGGATATCCAGCTAACATCAGAAACTACTTCTGCTCCAGTGGGAAGAATCTAAATTTAATCTTGACACCTGAAAGTCAGTAGGTGGTTTTCTTGTTGTAGAATCTGAATACTCATATTTTCACAACACTCTAGCCTTTCTTCATCTTTATTCCGATCATACATCCCTCTTGATTCACATCCCTCTTAATTCTACTGTCCTCTCCGGAATCTTAACATTTGGACTATGAGAACCATCACTGCAAAAGGTTCTTCCCGTCTGTGACCCAAAATAGAGTTTTGCTCATAATGGCCTAATCTTGAAATGTTCAATGTTAGTTACCAAAGAAAAACGACTGCTTATTGTCCAATCTGAGGCTAGTTTCTTTGCTATATAAATACTGGTCACAATACTACTCTTGCTATTGTTTATGTTTCTTAACTATTTTATCAAACCATCTTTATGCTTAAAATATTGGATACTACTAAGTTGCTTTCAGGATGTATTTTCAAAGACTTTTATGATGCAGTCTCTTCCTACTTTTCAAGTTCATGTTTTATATACTCCTTTTCCATTTCATTCTCTATTTCTTTCATGTTGTGTATTTATTATTAATAATGAGTGAAGGTGGAAATTGTTATTCATATTTTAATGAAGAAGGCATTTAAAGTGACCACGTATCTTGCTCAGGTTAAAAATTAAACACGTAAAACCCTTCAGAGTTAATATAGCAGAAATTTGAACTCTTACCTCCCTGACTTTATCAAATGATTTTAGCATTAGGACAGGCTTTGTATATTTCACACATAGAATACATCATGCCGGATTTTTTATTTATTTTTGATGTGTGTGTGTGTCTAGAGAATACAATTAATATATTTAATTAAGAAGTGATTATTAGCATTGTGATCTCAGGATCATAATAGAATGGGAACTGAGACTGACTTTTAGCACATTTTTGTAAAAGATATATAAGTATTTACCTTATCAGTAAGTTTTGTATTTCCATCTCCAGTTTTGGTCTTCTTTTTTACTATTATATCATAACCACCTAAGATGCACCGATGCAGGAATGTGTATCTAGAATGAATAGTCTAAGAGGGAGCATCCCAGAAATGTTTTCTCGTCCCTAACTTAGAAGTTCAAGATTAACTGTCCCAAGCTGTTCGTTGAGAAAAGACGGGACATGAAACCTTTTGACTCTTATATTGTCAAATGTACTTTCTGCAGAAACCAATTAGTTGCTTATTTACTGAAAGCTTATCTTTCAGTGCCAGGCAGTCACTTCTTCATTACTTGTATTCTCTATCATCAGACAATCGTCAGGCTGCCTAAAGGGCAGCTTGGGCTCTTTGCTATTATTGTCTTCCTGTGCCAAAAGAGCAACTGAAATTTCAGCTAACCCTGTCGGAAAAGATGAACTGTACAGTAGCCTTGAGGAATCTGCAAAGTATGTTTAAATGCCAACTGTCACATTATACACAGGAAAGGGTAGTGTCAGTGATATTTTTCATTGATGAAATATACATTCACATGACAACATATTTCAAGCTTATCCCAATATGAGATATTTAATCAAAGAAGCATACACCACTGTGATGCCATTCTTAAAAAACATTCTTTTAAAGTAGAAAATGTTTTCTGAAAAGCTTTTAGGATGAATATATTATTCTTTTGATATTGATGGTCTGGTTTTACTTTTTTAAAAATTTTAATTGACAAATAATAGTGTAAATATGAAATATAATATGATATTTTGTCGGATTATACATTACAATATATTTAATAATTATATACATATTATATAATATATAGGTCATTATTATACATTATATATTGTATATTATTATATATTATATAAAATATAATTAAATCAAGCTAATTAACATATTCCTCATTTCATATACTTTGAAACTTTTAATTATATGTCATAGTGAGATTTAAAGTGATACAAACATACATGTACTTATCACTTGCGGTATTTAATTCTCCATCCTGTTCCATTCCTCAGTAGCCTCTCCCCATATATGCTAGTGAGATTGATAGCTAGAACATCATCTGTATTTATTATCATTTTTTTATTGTGTGTGTGGTACTGGGGATGGAACCCTTCTACTTCAGGGCTACATTCCCAGACCTATTTTATATATTTTTATGTGGAAACGGTCTCTTAAGCCAGTGAGGCTGACTTCGAACCTGTGCAATCCTCCTGTCTTCCGCCTCCCAAGCGCAGGGATTACAAGCGTGCACCACCACGCCCGGCTATTACCAGTTTTAATATATCCTTTTTGTTCTTTTTTATTTTATTTTGAAATACTCTCTCCTCTTAGTTTGGCTAAATATTTTTCAGTTATATTTATCTCTTCTAAGAACCAACCCATCATTTTTTATCTTTTTTTCTCTATTATATCCTTTCTTCTACTAATTTTGCACTTAGTTTTTTCTTCTTTTTCCTAGTTCTTTGAGGTACATAGATTGCTTTTTTGAGTTCTTTCTTTAGATGGGAATTTATTGCTCGTAGTTTCCCTCAGCTTTGCTTTTTATGCTTTCTACAAGTTTTGGTATAGAGCACGTTGATTAATTTTTACATATGTTTTCTTTTTTGTTTTCTAGTTTTATACCATTATATTCAAAGAAATTTTATGTAATTTTAGTCTTCTTAAAATCATTATGCAATGTCACTTGAGCTATTCCAGAGACCGATTCATGTGAAATTGAGAAAAATGTATATTTTGTAGCTTTTGGAAAAAAATATTCTGTTAGATGTTTTGTTAGAACAAGAAGCATCAAATCTGTTCTAGAGCCAGATTTAATGTAATGTTTCTTTGTTGATTTTATAGTACTGCCCGAATCTCTGCTCAGTTTTAAATAAAAACTCTTCAGGAAAATATTGTGTTCTCACATTTTTCAATTCTTCTTTTTCTATTCCCTTTTGAATACATTACAATTTAACTTTTATCCTCATTGCTGTACTGAAATGTAACTTCTCATTTGAAGTTCAAAAATGACCTTCTTACTGGAAAGACCAGTAATCACATTTCTATCTTATTTGACCTACAAAAGTCTCAGACAAAGTTATCACTCCATATTCTCTAAAATGCTTTCTTGTCCTGGCTTTACACACCATTAGTGGTTTTCCTTAGTATTTACTAAATACTCCATCTTGTCTTCCTTTGATGATTTTCTCTCAACTATGTGACCAATAAATGTTGTAAGGTTTCCAAAAATTAATCCTTAGAATTTTCCTATAGTTCATCTATTTTTTCTTCCTTACAAATCAACTCATGTAATGATTTCAGATATCATGATTTCAAATAAAATTTCATGCTGACAAATCTCAAATTAATATTTCCATCTTTGGACTTTGCAACTAAACTTCTAGTTTGCAAAAAACGGATTATGTGAATATCTGATAAACTTGCTCGAATGATTCATAAAACAACACTGTTCTATACTCTGTATTGTAAAGTAATGGTCGACTAACAAGTACATGTTACTTAGGGAAGAAGAAGAAACATACATTTCAGAAATTTTCATACAAATTTTTTGTGGCTAGAGGGAGGATAGAATTTCCAAAGAACGAAAAAAAGTAACTTGCTTGTAATATTAATAAGGATTTGATCTTAACTAATTGTGGGAGCTTGTTAAACAATTTTTTGGGGGGTACAGGGATTGGAATCCAGGGGCTTTCTACCTCCGGGCTATACTCCCAGACCTATTTTCTATTTTATTTGGAAACAGGGTCTCACTAAGTTGCTGAGAGCCTCACTAAGTAGCTGAGGCTGGCTTCGAACCTGTGTGATCCTCCTGTCTCAGCCTCCCAAGTATGGGGATTACAAGCGTGCGCCACCACGCCTGGCTTATTCTTTATTTATTTATTTATTTTTGTTGGTACTGGGGGTGGGACCTAGAGGCTTTCTACCTCCAGGCTATACTCCCAGACCTATTTTATATTTTATTTGGAAACAGTAGCTGAGGCTGGCTTCGAACCTGTGCATTCCTCCTGTCTCAGCCTCCCAAACACAGGGATTATAAGTGTGTATCACCACACCCAGTGTTAAACAATTTTTGTACAAATGTAGTTTCTTTTCTGGTGCTAGGCATTAAATAGTTAAAATAAATAGGAAGAAGGAAATAGAGACATGATTTTCAGGAAGCAAAGGCAAACTGGAACCAATAAGAAAAAACACAAATATAAACATGAGGACAAAACAGAACACTTGTGAACTCTGCCTGCAAACCTCCAATTTCAGTGATACAGGTGACTCGTATTCTTTGCCACAGATCTAGATATATACCTGGCCTAAGAATGAGATTCAGTGAAAGTTATGGTTCTGCTTTCCATCCTATGAAAATAAAAGAAAAGCAGTAAAGTATGTGAACTGTAACATTATCTGTTCTCTGCGCTGATTTCCCAAGTATAAATGAAGCATGGCTGCTATTTTATTTTTACCTTTCAAAAGCTATGCAGAAAGTTTCGGAAGACACATTTGCATGGGACTCTGTGGGTGTGATGGCTAATCTGGATTGTCAACTTGATGGGACTGAGGGACTCGTATATGTAACAGACTCCACAGTGTGTGCTGAGCTCATTGACACTTGAAACAGCGAATTGAGGGGGAAGTCTGGCCCTAACTGTGGGCACACTGTGCAGTAGGCTGAAGACCCAATAGACCAAAGGGCAGAAAAGAGGAAGCATGGAACAAGCTTGATGCTTCTTGAGTGAGTGTATGTGTGTGTGTGTGTGTGTGTGTGTGTGTGTGTGTGTGTGTGTTCCTGTTAACTGAGGATATCAACTGCCAGCTTCTTTCTTCCAATGTGACCTGTTTCCAGTGAACCTCCAGCGAGTTTCCAGACTAGTAATGCATCTTTGGGCCTTTGTCTTCTGAGGCTCCAGCATCTCAGACTAGGTAGCTCACTTCCCAGCCTTCCAGTGTGCAGGAAGCCAGTTGGGAGTGTGTAAGCCAGTTTAATAAATCCCCTTTTATAATATATGCTGTGGGTTCTGTTTCTCTAGCGAACTTGGGCTAATAGAGTGGTGAAGGGCATCACAAGAATCATAACAAAGTTCTAGCATAATTACATAGACACAGTGCAAATCGACTGCAGATGGTCATTAGGCTTGGTCTTTATTTTATTAAGAGGTACTTAAATAAGATTTTAAAAATCTGAATGGTTTATACCCCCCAAAAAATCCCCTGACAATTAATTCATTATTATTGCTTTTCCCTTTTATTGCAGGAGAAGTTTTCAAATTAAGATCTCAGGTGATTTTGTTTGTACCACCCCCTCATGTTACCCCTGGGTAATATGAGGCTGTAACTATCTTCTGTGTTTCTATCTTTTTAATAAGCTTATTTAAATCTTTTTTTAAAAAAAGATCTCTAAGAGGTTAAACAGGTTTTACTTTCCGAGTATTTGCATGCCTAAGGATAACTTCCTTTTGCCTTAACACTTAAGTGGCAATTCCTCCCACCCCTGCCCAGAGCAATGACACTACTGCTTCAATTTTTCACAGCATCGAAGGTCACCGATATTATCAATAATCCTCATTCCTTATTGATTAGCATTATTTCCTCTTTGAAAATTTATTAATAGCTTCACTTTGAAGTTGGTGACATGAAAAAGTGCAATCATATTTGTAAGTATGGGCATTTTAGTCACAAATTGTGCTGAGCATTCTGTAGGAATTTTAAATATGAATAAATATGTCTTTAAAAGACATGTCTATAATTTTATGGCTTTTATATTAGTCTGAAACCAAAATTCTTAATAGATGGGTAAAGTTAGTTCAATTATCAATATGTAGTATCTTTCTCAAGTGTTATTTCTTTTTTACTTAATGTTATACAATGCTTCTTCAAATTACCTGCCACCATTCTATCAAAAAAATTTTCCAGTGATCATTTGTTGATACATTTCCAAGGGTTCTTTTAAATTTTCATTGATTCTTTTCCACTTTATTCTATTTAGTGTATCTATAATCATTTATTAATTTATCTGTTAAAATGAAATGAGGCTACCATTTGTTTAATTAAAAAACAATTATCAATATGAGACTATATAAGAGTGTGAGGGAGATACAGAAACTAAATATAAGGAAGAAAATTGATCACTCTGTGTGTGTGTGTGTGTGTGTGTGTGTAAGATTATTTGACTAATATCCTTCTCAGTTTCTTTAGAAGATGGCTATTTTGTGTTTTACTTACTGCTATATTGCTATAAATCAATCAATTCCTCTTTTTTACATCATGTGCCAAATATATTTGTTGAATGAATGATTGATTGGATATATTCAGTTCTGATTCAATCATTCACTCAATATTCATGGAACAGCTATACATCAGACATAGTTTTTGTGGTACTTGAGATTGAGCTCAAGAGTGATTGTATCCCTGAGCTGTATCCCCAACACTATTTTATTATTTTTATTTTAAAACAGAACCTCACTAAGTTGCTGATGGCCTTACTAAATAGCTGAGGCTGGCCTGAAATGTGTAATTCTCCTGTGTCAGTCTCCCAAGTACTGGGATTACAGGCATGGACCATCAAATCAACTTCAGACATTTTTTAAACAATAAGTTTAAAAAGCTGAGCAAGTTGCAGTTTCTTTTCTTGAAGATTACAATATATCTTGAGTAATGCAGGCAAAAACTAGAATGCAATTAGATAATCTATAACTTAGAAATTTCATAGTAGTTGGAAAAATAGAGACGCTTAACTGTAAGAAATTATTCAAGATTTTACAAGAAGTTAGAGATTTTAAGAGGTTGATGCATTTTAGTATACCAGTCTGTTGAAAAGACCCTGGAAAAATTAAAGTAGATCATATCAGGGTAGTAGAGCAAAAGGAATTTATAGGTTGGAATATGACAACAGAAAAATTAGACAAGACAAAACTCCAACTATGTAGTAGCTTGACTACTAAACTAAGGAATTCAAAGTGGATTTTCACAAAAGTATTTTAGAGCAAATATTGATGGAACCAACTTTTGTTTCTAAAACAATATCTAATAGCACCATTTCTTATAAAATTAAACTCATTCTTAACATACAGCCCAGCAATCACACTCTTGCATATTTGTCATAGAGAACTAAAAAAATGTTTATAGTAAACAGATTACATGAATATTCACAGCATTTAAAAATTATAATAACTCCTAATTAAAGGCAAGGTAAGTATCCTTCAGCAGGCGAATGGTGAACAAACTTAAATTCAAAGCATTCGGTATTCCTTATTAATATGATGGAATATACTACTGATGTACTAAACAGGTTGGAATGGATTTGATACACCAAACAAATGAAATATCTCAAATTATGTTGTCAGAGGTTGTATACTGTCTGATTCCTTTTAGGTGACAGCATTGAAAATTTTTAAATAAATTAATGAAATAGAGAAAAAGTTAATTCCTGCCAAAAAGCGAAGACAGAACACTGGCATGACTGTAAAAGGATAGCATGAGGATTTCATTTGTGGAGATGGGACAGTTTCATATATCTTGGATGTAGTGACGATAACATGAATTATGTATGATTAAATCTCATAGTTATACAGATACATACAATTACAAATGAGGACATTAGAAAAACTGGTGGAATAAAAGGTATATAGTCTACTTAATAGTACTGGTGATAATTTTCCCATTTTGATACTGCACTATCTTTATACAAGATTTGTAACATCCTGTGAGCCTAAAATTGGTTCATAATGTAAATTGAAACTATTACCTCATGTTAAGCTAAGATTTTATTTATGTTTGTTTTGTTTGAAAACCTATTCATTTTACTTCATTTACATATATATTTAAATCAATAGGATTGATGAGAAAATGGATTAGAGACATGAAAGAGTTGTGATTTGTCATCAATGAATCATACCTTATTGCTTACTAGTGTATATAATGTATAATGGTTTTGTAACCAGGTAAAAATGGCAAATATTCCCTAATGTCTAAGTTGAACATTAGCATATTAAGTTCACACATTTCCCAACCTTTAGCAAAGAGGTCTGCACATTGAAACTACATGAACCACAGAAGTATTTTGGAAAATTATATAAGTGTAGAAAAATATTATATATTTTAATTTAATTTATTTATATATAACAGAAAAAACTGAGCTTCACTAAATTTTAGTATATGAATTAATACCTCTATTTTCACTAAATCATTGTGCTGTACAAATGTGCTACTTACGATACGTCATAGAAACTGAAGGGAGAATGAAAGCATCACAATGCAGAAGAGTTGATAGTTGTATTCTCACTTTTTATTTTCAGCATATTTTCTCCCATTTTAGGTTACCTGTGTCTAAAAATAGATTTATATATTATATCTTACTAGTTTACCATAACTCCTCTTTGTAAAGGGAAGCTTTTAAAAGATGAATTAAAGAGAGTCGTAATGACGTATTATCAAATTTCAACATTTTTTACATAATTTTTGGGTAGAATCACAAAATCATTTTCATAACTTAATAAAATACAATTAATAATATATTCTCATTTTTAAAACTATAGAATTTGGTGAAGCTTCTTTAACCACTCATATATATTAGTTTTGAAATAAATCTATCTAAAAAATGGGTATTTAAATCAATCTATTTCAGCTGGGCGTGGTGGCGCACGCTTGTAATCCCAGCATTTGGGAGGCTGAGACAGGAGGATCATGGTTCATGGCCAGCCACAGCTACTTAGTGAGGCCTTCCGCAACTTAGTGAGACCCTGTTTCAAAATAAAGAATAAAAATAGGGCCAGGGTGTAGCTTGGAGGTCAAATGCCCCTGAGTTCCATCCCTAGACCTGCAAAAAATCTATTTCATAATAAAAACAATATGTCATTTAAAATGTAGTTTTGATTAATTTATTTCATGAGATCCAATTTTATAGTCTGAATTATAAATAAAATAAATTAAAAACTTAATTTTATCACATTCTTTGATTTTGTGTATAACACATAGTGTTTGTAGTTTTACACCATCATAGTATTTGTAAATAAATATGCAAAATACATATTGGAAATGCATGTTAATTTTTAAATGAAAGATGTGACTGCTTAAAACCTTAAGAGAGTATTTCTTATATTTCAAGTCTAAACCTGTGAAAACAGATAATAAAGAAAAATACCAATGATATTTTTGGCCATGTGAATGGTAACATACTTCAAGTGATCATAACCTAATAAAATTATATTAGAATTAGGCTGTTTCAGGAAAATTATGCATAGGCAATGTAAAAATTATAATTGGATTTTCATTTCACATTAAATTCTTTAGTCAGTTCCCCTTATAAGAAAATTTTAATTATTATGAATTCATTAAATACTTAATTATGCACTTCAACAGATCTAACCCTCTTAAGTGAGAAGATATTTCAGTTCAGCTAGTTTAAATCCCAGTCAAATGTACATGTATTGTTTGTTTCATACTACAGTTTGAAATTATTTCTGGAAGCTATAAACAAATTAAGAGAAAAAATTATAAGCTTTTCTCTAACCTTATAATAGAAAGTTACATTCCCAGATGTAATACAAGAGAAGACTACGAATGCTCACATATCATAAACCTAAATATTTAACATTTGTATGTCAAACCTTGCTTAGAGCCTGGCCCGTGAACATAGGTTTCCAAATAGGACCCTGTAGTCTACCCTCCAAAAATAGCCCTGGAAAATTGGAGGCTGTATTCTGTGCCTGCACTCAACCTGGTGAGCCTGAAGGGCAGGGCAAGATGGAGGCTAAGTTCTGTCTCCAGACTGTTAGAATTGATTGAAAGTTCTAGAACTTGAGATGGGGATCCCCAAGGAAACAGGGTTAGCAGCACAGCATCCTCATCACAGTATCAACAAATTTCTGGTTCAGAGTATATAAACCGTACTAAAATTTTTCCAAAGGTCCTGAAAAGTATTTAAAAAAGGAGAGTAGTTGCTAAGTTACTGGAAGAGCCTGGTTGGCCTGGACAACCGCTTCAGGTGATCTGAAGTACCAAAGTTCAAGGAAAAGGCGTGTGCACTGGGAGGTCTGACTGTGAAGCCTGGCCAGACGGAGGAGGCAGAGAAAAAAGGACTCCAGAAATGGTGGGACAGTAAAGAAAAATGCCTCTAACAACACCCTGCCCTCAGCCCCATGAATTACCTGCTTGGGCCTGAAGTCATGCTCATCAATTGAAGGAATACACTACGTTTTTGCTATCCCTTCCTCTTAATGACCCATAAAACCCCCTAGTCTTTAAGAAAGCAGATTCCTGACACTTGTGGACTCTCCCAGGCATTTTCCTCCTCCCAGGTTTTATTCCAGAGCAAAATCTGTTCCTTGCTGTTGAGCTATACTCTCTTCATTCCTATATTTCCTGACATTAATGACACTCAAACTTGAAACAGAGCTGGAGGCCGAGTCTGTCTTGTTCCAAGAAATCTTTGGCTGGCCATTCTGCAATGGGCCAGAACCCTTTCCTCCTCCCCTCTAGTCTTTGGGAGGTGTTTTGCTGATCCTGGGTCCTTCATCCAACATCAGTCACCAATTTGGGCTGCTAAGTTCTGCCCTCATCCACATTGCTCCAAGAAAAGCCTGCCAAATTTCCCCTGCTATCCAGAATTCCCAGCTCTGGAGGTCACCCTCTGCCACTAAGAAGCTTGGGGATCCCTGGTTGTAACAGTACTCTCCAGGGATTTTCTCCACTGCCAACACAGAAACATAGGATGCCTGCTTTTCCATTTGTGTCCATACCAACTTGCCCATTCAGCTGCTGATCCAGACTCAGCTGTCTTCACCTGGTACACTAGGTGGACACTGCTTTAATTTTCTGCCAGTGGTGTCTTACTGGCCCTCCCAAATTAAAAAAAAAAATCCCCTAGATTCCCTTATTGCATACCTTTTAAAACATCTTTCTACTTTGGGACTAAAGGGGTTAGCTTAAACTAAATTGCCTTCTTTTTTTTTTTTTAACTGTAACACATAACTAAAATTGGCATATTTAACCCCCAAATCATAGAAGACTTAGCTACTAACTTCATGACAGGAGGTAAAACAGAAACCTCTATTTTCAAGCTTTCTCTCCTCTCCACTCTTTCCCCTTGCTCTCCAAAAATTGCTTTCCCAGACAAGTCTTTCTTCTTGACTGGGAACTTACCAAAAAAAAAAAAAATAAATCCTCCCCTGTGTTCTCCATCTGCGCATCCCCATTCTTCAAATGCATGCCAGAGAGCCAGCCTGTAGCCGACCCTGCCACAGCGCTTTGGCCTGCCAGCGTCACTCCTCTTTGGCATGCTTGCTAAGTTTTCCCACTCTGTCCCTGGCACCTGGGAGGCCGCTCCACCAGCTCCTGTGTGTTTCTGCCAGTGAGTTCGCTCCCCCGAGAGACCCCCGCTCGCTCTGTCTGCATCTTTCCCCTCAGCTGCCCAAGCCAGAGCTGGAACCCGTATAGGCTATGCCCCTTCCTCATTCCTAGGCCTCCAGCCTTCCCTGCTTCCAATTCATAAGCCAAGACCTGGCAAGCAAGGGCCTGCACCATCATCTCTTTATGGCATGCTTTATGGCATGCTGCATTGGAGGCCACTAGGGGCGCCATCTAGAGCATCCCTCACTATCTCCCTTTCACCTTCTGCACCCTCCCTTTCTTTAGTGGCCTCAGCCTCCTTGGATCTGTAGGATCTGAGCCTAGGCAGGCCCCGGGGGCCTCCACTAGTCTCTATGCCTCTGCCACACTGGCCCACCGGCTCCCAAATTACCCCTCACAACCCTGTCCATGCCAGTCCTCCTTGGCATTGTCCCAGCCACCCTGTCCCTTCTCACTGCTCCCACCGTCCATTATCTTTTTTCTCTACCCCTTACTCATACCATGAACCTTCTTTCCAAAACAGAGTTGAAGTGGTCTAGTGGTTAAGATAGTGATCTCACTGCTGTGGCCCAGATTTGAGTCCTGGTCAGAGAGTCAGCTTCAGTAGAGAGTAAATTGATTTTTCATACTCTTCAAGAGGCCTAACTCCTCTACTATACTAGAGGGTGGATTTCCACTTCTGGTTGGAGAAATGAAGTATTCCTTGTCATCAAGGCTCATGAACAAAATCCGAGACATAAATTTTTACTCTTTCAGGTATTTATGGAATTGAACAAAACGTGTTTTCCAAAACTCTTTGACCAAAGAGATTCTTAAAGCTATGTCATCTAACTATGACCTAACTCAGAATAAAAAGGCACTCATTTCACCCTTTATTGATCCCCAGATCAAAATAAGGTTTGGCTTTTAAAATACAGTGAGGGATGCATATCTCAGACTTGAAAATTTTATAAATCCATTTTCTAATGTCATTTTTCCTCTTCCACTCTAAAAGTTATGTCTAGGATTCTAAAGCCCAGAATTTTAAACCTTATCTTTGTGGATTTTTTCCCTAAATTACTATTATCCCATGGTGAAAAAGAAAGATGAGAATAAAAGTCAGAGGGTTAAGCAAGTTGCAAAAGGTTTGAGGAAATTGCAATTAATTTGTCAAAGTATAAGATGTTTAAATATGTCAATGCATTGATTCTATGTATTCCGTATTTAAAACGATTTGGTTTTCTTAAGATACTGACCTGCCTTTGGTAAAGTTTTATAAAACCTGTATCTCCTGCTCTATATTGACAATAATGTTTTTTATATTTGTGTTCCCAAAACGTACAGGCCTAAATACATTATGACCATCTTCTTTATGCAAATATGCAAATGATTTGTTTTCTTCCTGATAATTCTGTTTTGTGTTTTTCCTAGAAAACTATTTAAATATTGTTTTATTAGCATTTATCAGAAGTATAACACCCAGAAATTGTTTTGAGATAATAGCCATCACCTGCAAGATAGGGTAAAAGGAATGGTGAACAGCAAACAGCACAGCTTATAGTGGTAAAACATCACGAAGTATCAACCTGAGAACCCTTGACTGACCTTAACAACAGAAACTGTTAGAAAACCATTTTGCCCAGGATAGGGCTACTGGATTGGTTTTGAATTCCCAGAGGAAAAAAAATAGTATAACCAAAGACAAATGTGCTATTTCAGTAGTGACAAAAAATATCTGTACTAAAGCCATTTATATAGTATTTCTACCTTTAGACTCATAAAAATTAAGATATGATACCAATACCCAAAACCTCCCTCTAGTTAAGTTCTTATAAGATGCTAAAATTGTTTTTCTTGAGATTTCACAGTCCAGAAACATCAATCCTATTTCTATGAACTCCTGGAAGATCTGATTCCTGTTCAAAATCTTATAGACAAAAATCTTGTTTAAACTAAATTTTAAAAATGACATGCTATTTTTTCAGCATTTTTGCCACAAGAAACTTCACTATATATATGCTCATGGCCTATTGCAAATGGGTTGCATAACTGGCCTCCATTTAAAATGCTAACAGATACAAGGTAAATGGGTTATGGGAAAAGCACTATGGCAAGATATCTAGATTGCTGTATAATGTATTAACTAATACATCAGTTTTTATGTAGATGCTCACCCAACTACCGTAAATGACTGTGCCAGAAGGTTATGAAAACAAAATGTCATATAAGAATTTCTTCTTCCATGAGCCTCTAGATTGTCTACAATGATACCTTAAACTACAATATGCCAACAGTGCCCCTACCAGCTTGAATCAGAACAGTTATCAATCCATTTCCTTGACAGCCGTTGGGATCACTTCACCAGCAGGACAAGAGAACATGGGAATAGGAGAAAAAGGCCATGTATATCGACCCTGTTGCACTAGTTTCCCTCAGTACCCCCACCCAGACACTCTTCTTTCTCCCCTGCCTTGCTTTCTCTGCCCTTCACAATTTGTCCCCTGTCCGTACATCTCATAACAGATAAAACAATGGCAGCTCTAATTCTCTTAGCCTTGGGTTGAATACTCTTAATCCTTTTGTTTCTCTGAGCCCCAACTGCCTTCTTACCTCTTCCTGAAACCCAGCATGTATAGGCCAACCCATCATCCCCTCAAGGACATTTAATTGATTGTTCCTAGGACTAAATTTTTTTTCTGAGTAAAAATCGAAACTCCCTCTTTTCCTCCAATGTCCCTGCGTGCTAGATATAACGTTTTTCCTTTTCTTATGAGTATGCATATGTATATGAATCCACAAATATACATATGTATATATGCATAGTTATTGGTAATTTTTGCCTTTTCTCCATTGTTAATGATTCTTTTGGATTAAATTATCTAAATTCTATTAATTTTTTAAAAAAACCTTCTTCTGTTTATATTTTCTTCCTATTTGTTTATCTCTTTCTCTAATTGTTGATTTCCTCTTTTTCATATTATTTCATTCCTTTTGTTTACTTTGGGTTTTAAAATTCATATTGCTACTCTTTTATGGTTAATATTAAACCTGTAATTTTTAACATTTCTTTTTTTCTAATATGAAGTTATAAATTTTTCTTCATCTCCCTATTTATTTTGGTCAACAAGTTTTGTTTTATATTTTTCATTTAATATTTGCTCAAATTATTACTTTTTTAATTCCTCCTTTGACTCACAGATTATTTAAAAGTGCCATTTAATTTTTAAAATTTAGGGATTATTCAGATTTCTTAGTATTTTTTATTTCTATCTTAATTCCACTATGACCAGAGATCATACCCTGTATGATTTCATACCTTTTTAATTTAGTGAAACTATATTTATGTTATAGTGTAATCTATTTGTGGAAGTATTTATGGGATTATAACTATACACCAACATGCCTGGCTAAAGTTTTATACTTTTAATGACATTATTTGTTCTATCCATTACTGAGAGAGCAGTGTTAAAAGCCCCAATTGTAGTTGGATTTTATTTATTCATTTTTTCTTAATGTATCTTGATAATTTGTTATGTGCATACACATTCAGGATTTTATACGTTACCTAATAATCGATGTTTTGTCATTAAAATCACCTTTTATTAATGGTAGTACTCTTGTTCTGAAACTACACTTGTTATCTTTAACTTAGTAAAAATTTACTTCAAATATTATTACACTGCTTTATATGTAATATACAATTAGATAGTACTTTTATTTTCCTGTCTCACTTTTTTCTGGATTTTTAACCTTCTTCCATTTATGTGGTATCTAACCTTGTTCAAAATAAAGGTGAGTTTTTATACTTAAATGATGATAAGAACAAAACACAGTAAATTTAACTACATTTGACTATGTTTTTTTTTTTTTTTTTTTTTTTTTTTTTTTTTTTTTTTTTTTTTTTCCACAATTATAAAATGAAGTGATTGTAAAGCCATTGACTTTATAATTAAACCAAGTCTACATTTAACTATGAATTGCTGATTAGTAATATATTTGTTCATTTGAACAGAATGTGCATCTATATATTAAATATATTGCCATCAAATATAGAATGTTTTTACTATAGTGATAAAAAAATAATGTGTCTTACACAGTATTCACATAAGTTCAACAGATAGCTATATTATAATAAAATAATAATATTATTATGTTGAAATGAAGTTCTATATTCATTGTAGTTGTAGTGTGGTCATCATAAAGGTTTAGAATTTTGAGCATATTTGAAATATTCATCACAGGACTTTCTAACAGTTTGGTGTTTGTAAGTTTCTTAACTGCTACACACTGGAAACTTAGAACATATAAAGAAATTGCCATAATGATGTATATGAAACTTTTATGATACTTACATTGGTATTTCTGTTAGCCACTAAATGACACTTGAATTAACATATTGATATTTTCTTTAAACAAACTTAATCATAAAAATCAATCCATAGTTTCCTTTTATTAAGTGGAAGGTGATTGAATATTTAGGCATAAATGTATTTTGGGGAGACAAAAAACACTTTTATTTCATATTTCTGATTCTGCTCTAATAGGAAAAGCACTCAAATATATGAAACATTTTATATTGAAATGAATTAATGTTAAACTTTCAATTAAGACTGACATATTGCCTTGAGTCAGGAAGAGTATAGGACGCTAAAGTTTCTAAAAACTCTATTAAATGTAAGTCAATCTATGGTTTGGTGTCTCTAGGCCGATAGTTATCCAGCTCTGAGTTAAAGCTTCAATGAAAAATGAGCAACTTGAGATAAAATTGGCAATGCATTCTTTTCACTGAACCATTGTACTTGACAATTATAAAAAGAAATATCTTCTACTTCATTGTCAAAGAATATGTTGTACATAATTTACATAAAGGAAAAGTGGATGATGAATTTTCTAAATTTCACATTTTTAGGAAGAATATGTTATATATATTTTCCAGGGGATATATGGACTAAATCCTAAATGGGAAATCATTTAAGGGAAGTAGATGCTTTGTGATTCCCTAGATGATATGGATTTTTTTCTCCCTATTTAGAGTTTTGGAGATAATATATATCCCATAAAATTCAAATTAAGGCTATTAGAAACCATATAAAGATATTTTTGAAAAACTAAGAGGTAACAAAAAGATCCCAGTTGAGTCTTCTTTGTAAGCAATAAAATTAAGAGCCTGAGTTGAAATGTTAATTTGGCCCAATTCTAAGTAAATAGGCAGTAGTCAAGTTGATACACTGCTTTTGCAAAACTAGCTTATTCCAAGTTTCTGCGGATAGACCATGAGAAGTTTGAGCATCTATAATCTCTTCCATGACAGGAATTAGGTTGTTCTTTTCTTTTATATTTATCCATAATCTTATAGTAGCATTTGGTACTTTGAGCAGGCTGACAGAATGCTAAGGATTTTGTCATGTGTTTAATAATACCTTAAAATATTTGGAACATTTTAAATACATCTATGATGTAAAGTTTCGGAAGTGGAGAGGAAGAAAGGGCTTACCACTTAAACAGGTTTAATGAATACATATAAAATGCATATCAAAAAGGTAGAAGAAAAGCCAGTCGTGATGGCGCACACTTGTAATCCCAGGATTTGGCAGGCTGAGAAAGGAAAATGGCTGTTCCATGGCCAGCCTCAGCTACTTAGCAAGGCCCTTTGCAACTCAGTGAGACCTGATTTCAAAATAAAGAATAGTGAGCCGGGCATGATGTTGCATGCTTGTAATCCCAGCATTTGGGAGGCTGAGACCGGAGGATCGCAGTTCACGGACAGCCTTAGCTACTTAGTGAGGCCCTCTGCAACTCAGTGAGACCCAATTTCAAAATAAAGAATAAAAAATGGGGCAGGGGGTGTAGCTGAGAGGTTGAATGCCCCTGGGTTCCATCCCCTGACCTGCAAAAAATAAAATGAAATAATATAAAGAATAGCCTGGTGTGGTGGTGCATGCTTTTAATACCCGTGCTTGGGAGGCAGAGACAGGAGGATCGTGCAGGTTAGAAGCCAGCTGGCTTAAGAGACCCTGTTTCCAAAAAAAAAAAAAAAAAATTATAAAATAGGTCTGGGAATGTAGCCCGGAGGTAGAAGGGCTTCCAGGAACCCCAGTACCACCAAAAAAAAAAAAAAAAAAAGAATAAAAAATAGGGTTGGGAATATAGCTCGAATGTAAAATGCCTCTGAGTTCCATCCCCAGTAAAACAAACAAACAAAAGACAAAAACACACAAAAAAGATAGAAGAATTTTTAATGTTTTCTCCATAATAATTGATGATGTTGATTGTGGGCCTCTTGTAGATTGCCTTTATGATGTTGAGGTAGGTTCCTTCTATTCAGATTCTCTGTAGTGCTTTTAGCATAAATGTGGTTGGATTTTGTCAAATTAAATTATATATATATGCTGGTCATGGTGGCACACACTTGTAATCCCCGCCCCTGGGAGGCGGAGACAGGAGGATCATGTAGGTTCGAAGCCAGCCACTCTGGCTTAAGAGACCCTGTTTCCAAATAAAAATATAAAAATAGGTCTGGGAGTGTAGCCCAGAGGTAGAAGGGTTCCATGAACCCCAGTACCACCAAAAAATTTTATGTATATATATATCCAAATACAGGGCTTATGGGCATGTACCACTGTACTGGTAAACATTTTATTTTGATTCAATGACTGCTTTTTATCAGACTTTCTTCTACTCACTGGACAGGAGATTTAACTTGTCTGTACCACAAAAAAATTAGAGTAATACTTTATATAATTATTTTTGAAAATTAAGGGATTTCAAATACTATACATATTTATCCAGGACATACTTTACTAGAACCACTCACCTAAAAATATTCCTCTCTAGTAATACACTTTGACACTAGAATATGTTTTTATGGAGTCAAACAACCTTTTCCTTTCTAAAATATTTCATCTGCTCACTCTTTAGTAAAATAGTTAGTGCCCCACATCATTATTTGATATGACAGTATAGGGTTATTCTCTCCAAACTTACCATTCCAAAACTGAATATTCTTCAACTATTGATATAAAATATTTTCCTAAATCCTTTATTAGAAGACAAGGAAATAGCCAGGTGTGGTGGCACACGCTTGTAATCCCAGCGCTTGGGAGGCTGAGACAGGAGGATCGCACAGGTTCGAAGCCAGCCTCAGCTACTTAGTGAGATTCTAAGCAACTTAGTGAGACCCTGTTTCCAAATAAAATATAAAATAGGTCTGGTAGTATAGCCCGGAGGTAGAAAGCCTCTGGGTTCCACCCCCAGTACCACCAAATAAATAAATAAATAAATAAATAAAAATAAAAAAGAAGACAAGGAAATAAATATGGTTCAAATGTGGTAGAGGTTGAAATATTTCTTCCCAGTTTGTAAGAGTGTACGTAGATGTATTATGGCTCATTAAGATATACATAAACTTTCTTACTTTCCTTCTAACTTGCTTTTACTTTTCTTCTATCCCTCTATGCTATGTCTAAAATCAGGTGTATTTAATATGGCTGTATTTTGGCACATTCTCTGACTTTAGGAGATGCTCAAAGTAAAACTTAAATATTTTATGTGGGAGGAAATTATTCCTAATATCAATTAAAAATAAAAATTTAGCTAGACGTGGTGGCATATGCTTGTAATCCCCGCATTCAGGAGGATGAGACAGAAGGATTGCTGTTGGTGGCCAGCTTTAGCTACTTAGGGAGAAGGCCCTTTGCAACTCAGTGAGACTCTGGTTCAAAATAAAGAATAAAAAATATGGCTGAGGGTGTAGCTCAGAGGTAGAATGCCCCTGGGTTTTATCCACAGTACTGCAAAATAAATAAATAAATAAATAAATAAATAAATAAATAAATAAATAAATAAAATATAAGTATAAATGTCTTGAATGTTCTATGTAGTTTATATATAATGCTGAAAATCTTGTCTTGATTATGGCTGTCTCATCTTCACAAAAGTGTTATCTATGAAAAACTATTATTGCATTCTGTAGCAATGGTCCAAAGCAATATTGTAACTTGATGATACTACAGTGATCCCCACTTTTACAGACCATTGCTACATAATTGAGTCATCTGTATTACTAGCAAAGTGTGACCAGCCTGAATGGGAGCCTAACAGTCATGTCATAATCCTACCAACTCCTAGATTTGTTGCTTCTGAGACACCGGTTTTGAAATATGTAAGGAAAGGTACATCATTCAATTGGTTGCTTGCTTCCAGATCAATAACAAATATTTTCAATGAGTCACTTAAAACTAACATCATAATGTTAATTTCTATTATTGGAATAATATTTATACATAATCAAAGTGTGATTCCTATTTGAATTGTATTTTAAAAGAATAAAATAATTATTAATAAATGGAAAGATATTATAGATATTATCTTAAAGAAGTAAAAGAACTTTTTCTCCGATTTGAAAAGGACCGTCAAGCCTGAGTTAGTTGCAAATATTCTAAAGAATGTTCAAATCAGTGACAATAAAATTGTACCATATTTCCGATCAAGTATGGGACATACAACATTCTTCACCTTTAAGTTATATTGATGAAAATATCCTTCAAATATAGGGAAATTATAAATGATGATATAATAATCACCTATATGTCCACAGTTACTTTTATTATGATTACTGTTATTAGTAATAGTACTAGGGATTAAACCCAGAAGTGCTCTACTATAGACTAACATACCTAGACCCTTGTTTTAAATTTAATTTTTATTTTTTATAAGTGGAATATATTGAGAGTAGTGTACATTTACATTGTGCTTCATGCCCTTCCCTCTCCCTTTCCCTCCCCCCCATAGAGAGTGTCCAGGTTAATCATGTTATATTTATGCTATTACACATATTTGTGTGTAGCTCCTCCATTGAACAACCTCAGCTTTCTTCCTATCCTATCCTTCCGTTCAAGCTTTGCTGAGATTTCCCCTCCATCATCTTGAATCCCTCTGTTATTACCACTACTCCCTGGCTTGAACATATTAGAGAAAACATATGTACCTTCTCTTTCTGTGCTTGACTAATCTCACTTAATATAATGTTCTCCAGTTCCTTCCATCTTCTTGCAAATGCTATTATTTTATTTTTCTTTATAGCTGAATAGAATTCCATTGTGTGTATTTCCCATAATTTTGCAATCCATTCATCTGTTGATGTATATCTAGGTTGGTTCCGTATTTTGGCTATTACAAACTATGCTGCTATGAACATGGGTATGCATATACTAACGTAGTATTCTGATTTCAACCCCTTTGGAAAGATACCCAGGAGTGGTATAGCCGGATCAAATGGTGAATCTATTCCCATTTTTCTAAGGAATCTCCATAATGATCTCCATAGTGGCTGAACTACTTTGCATTCCCACCAACAGTGTAAAAGAGTTCCTCTTTCCCCACATCCTTGCCAGCAATTGTTGTTTGATTTCATGTTTGCCACTCTGATTGGGATTAGATGGAATCTCAGTGTAGTTTTGATTTGCATCTCCCTGATGCCTAGTGATGTTGAACATCTTTTCTTGTATCTATTGGCCATTTGTACCTCTTCTTTTGTGAAATGTCTATTCATTTCAGTTGCCCATTTCTTGATTGGGTTGTTTGTTTTGCTAGTGTAGAGTCTTTTGAGCTCTTAGTATATTTTGGATATTAGCCCCCTATCAGAGTAGTGGCTGGTAAAGATCTTCTCCCATTCTGTAGGCTTCCTCTTTAGGTGTTTGATGTTTTCCTTTGATGAGAAGAAACTCTTTAGTTTGAAGAGATCCCACTTATTAATTCTTGCTTTAATTTCCTGCACTTGGAAGTCTTATTGAGAAAGTTACTTCCTGTACCTATATGTTGGAGTGTAGATCCTATGCCTTTCTCTAATAACTTCACAGTCTCTGGTCTAATTTCCAAGTCTTTGATCCATCTCAAGTTGATTCCTGTGCATGGTGAGAAGTAAGGATTCAGATCCAACTTTCATTGTTGGCATAAAGAAAAGGAACTGATTTCTTTAGGTTGATTTTGTATCCTGCAACTTTGATGAATTGGTTAATCAGCTCCAGAAGTCTTTTGGTTGAGTTCATTGGATCTTCTAGATAAAGAATCCTATCTTCTGCAAATAAGGATAGTTTTAGCTCCTCTCTTCTCATTTGAATTCCTTTGATTTCTTTCTCTTGTCTTATTGCTGTGGCACTAGTCTCAAGGACTATATTAAAAAGGAGAGGTGATAATGGGCATCCTTGTCTTGTGCCTGATTTTAAAGGGAATTCTTGCAGTTTTTCTCCATTCATTATGATGTTGGCTTTGGGTATATTGTATATAGCCTTAATGATGTTGAAATATGTTCCTTCTATTCCATTTTTCTGCAGTGTTTTTAACATAAATGGGTGTTGGATTTTGTTGAATGCTCTTTCAGCATCTATTGAAATGATCATGTGGTTTTTGTTATTAGTTCTACTTATGTGGCGAATAAAATGTTTTGGTTTGTGTATGTTGAACCAGCCTTGCTTTTCTGGGATGAAACCAACTTGGTCATGGTGTACAATTCTCTTGATATGGTTTTGAATGTGTATAGCTAGTATTGTGTTTAGAATTTTTGTGTCTATGTTCATTAAGGATATTGGTCTGTAATTTTCCTTTCTTGAAGTATCTTTATTAGGTTTGGGGATTAATGTGATACTGGCCTCATAGAAGGAATTAGGGAGAATTCCATCTCTTTCAATTTCCCGGAATGAGTTATGAAGTATTGGTATTAGTTCTTCACTGAAAGTTTTGTAGAATTCAGCTGGCAACCCATAGGGGTCTGGACTTTTCTTTGTTGGCAGAATTTTGCTGTTTCTATTTCTTATTTTGCTATTGGTTGGTTTGGGCTTGCTATGTCCTCTTGGTTCAGTTTAGGTAGGTTATATGTGCTTAGAAATCTATTGATTTCTTCCATGTTTTCCAGTCTGTTGGAGTATAAATTCTCAAAATAGTTTCTGATTATTCTTTGCATTTCCCCTCTGTCTGTGGTGATGTCTCCATTTTCATTTCTGATTTTAATAATTTGAGTTGATTCTCTCTTTCTTTTGATTAGGTTGGCCAGGGGTTTGTCAATTCTATTCTATTAATCTTCTCAAAGTACCAGTTTTTTTGTTTTGTTGATTCTTTGGATTGTTTTTCTTTTTGTTGTTGTTGTTCTCTATTTCATTTATTTCTGCTCTGATTTTAATAATTCCTTGCCTTCTGCTGGCTTTGGGATTAGACTGTGGCAGTCTTTCTAGGTCCTTGAGTTGTGTCATTAGGTTGTTTGTTTGGTGGCTTTCTGTTCTTCTTATGTGGGCACTCAATGCTATGATCTTTCCTCTCAACACTGCCTTCAAAGTATCCCATAGATTTTGGTAAGCTGTTTCTCTATTTTCATTTAATTCCATAAATTTCTTTATTTTTCCCCTAATTTCTGCTCTTCTCCACTCGTTGTTTAAGAGTGTATCATTCAATCTCCATGTATTTAAATAGTTTCTTTTGGGTTTCCTGTTGTTGATTTCTACTTTCATTCCATTATGGTCTGCAAAGATGCAGGGAATTATATTACATCTTTTGAATTTGCTGGTGCTTTCTTTGTGCCCCAGAATGTGATCTATTTTGGAGAAGGGTGCCATGGGCTGCTGAGAAGAATGTGTATTCTGTTTTTCCTGGTTGAAATATTCTGTATATGTCTATTAAGTCCATTTGGTTTATAGTTTTCATCAGTTCTGCAGAGTCTTTACTCATCTTTTGCCTTGAAGGTCTATCTAGTGGCATGATAGCTGTATTGATGTCTCCCACTTTACTGCATTTCAGTCTATTTGAGATCTTATGTCCAAGAGGGTTTGTTTTACAAATGTGGCTGCACCCACATTCGGGGCATAGATATTTACTATCATTATATCTTCTTGGTGGATTGTTCCTTTTAGTAAAAGGAAGTGCCCTTCTTTGTCTCTTCTGATGTGTTTTAGCTTAAAGTCTGTTTTGTTAGATATCAGTGTTGCTACTCCTGCCCGTTTTTGGTCCCCATTGGCATGATATATCTTTTTCTATCCTTTCATTTTCAGTCTGTGAATGTCTTTTGCTGTACGGTGTGTTTCTTGCTAACAGCATATATTTGGATTATATTTTTTAATTCACATTGCCAGTCTGTGCCTTTTGATTGGAGAGTTAAGTCCTTTGACATTCAATGTTATTATTGAAATGTGTTGTTTATTTCCTGTCATTTTGTGTTCTATCTTCTGTTGGATATAGTATTATTTCTTCATACTTAGATGCCCTGCTGATCAACTTCATCTCTTCTCTGGTTCTGGAGTCTGCTTCTTTTTTCTTCTTTATGGTTTATTTCTTTAAGTGTTTTCTCTAGTGTTGGCTTAGAATTCATGAATTTTTTGAGGTTCTGCTTATCCTGAAATATTTTTGTTTCTCCATCAATGTTGAATAATAGTTTTGCTGGATATAGCAGTTTGGGTTGGAAGTTGTTTTCTTCCAGAGTCTAGATCACATCATACCAGTCTCTCCTGGCCTTCATGACCTGGGATGTGTAGTCTGGAGGGATTCTTATTGTTTTGCCTCTATATGTTACTCATCCTTTTGTTCTCACTGCTTTTAAGATTCTTTCCTTGATGTCTATCTTGGTCATTTTGGTTATTATATAACATGGGGATGTTCTTCTTTGATCTTGTCTTAGTGGTGTTCTGAATGTCTCCTGAACATGAAGATCCAAGTCTCTTTCCATGTTTGGAAAATTATCTGAAATTATATCTTTGAAGAGATTATGAATGCCCTTCATCTGTAATTCTATCCCTTCTTCAATGCCTTTTATCTGTAAGTTAGGACGCTTCATATTGTCCCATAGTTGCTGGATGCTTAGGTTTTGTTGCTGTACTGACTTCTGTATGCTGTTGACTGTGTTTTTGGTTTTGAATGAACTGTCTTCTAACAGTGATATTCTACTTTCCATTTCATCTAATCTTCCTGATATTCTACTTTCCACTTAATCTAATCTTCCTGAATTTCTTTCTATTGGTGTCTTCGTTTAATTTATTGACTCTTTCATTTCATTCCAGACCTCTTTCTGATTTTCTTAGTGTTCAAATTTCCTCTTTCATGTCCTGTAGACTTGTTTTAAAACCTTTCATCAGATTGTAGATCAAGATTCTGAACTCCCCTTCTTGCATTTCTTGCAGGTCAGTATTTGTGATTTCTGTTGTCTCTTCATTATTTCTGGTTCTCGTATTTTCAGCATTCTCAGTCCTGTTTTTCTGATTTCTACCCATCATTTGTGAGTATTATGTTTAATCCAATCTTAGTATGAGGAGTTTATAGGTATCGGCAGGTCAGCAGTGCTTTTCCAATGTTGAGGGTTGGGCAATGAGGGAGGAACTGGGGTGATGGGTATAAGAGTTGGATTAGGTAGAGGATATGTTTAGGTTGAGAAAGACTATGATAAGGTAATATCTTGCTGAGAATAAGAGAGAGAGAGAGTTAATTAGTAGGACTCTTGTAGTTTGTAGAGTAAGTATGGAGATATGAAATACTTTGAGTATTAAACAAGGAGGTATATTATGGGGAAAAGTTTTGGGGGAAAAGAGTAGCTAGGTTAGTGTGGGGAAGTTTGTAATAGGGGTAGGGAAAGCAGCAAACAAACATAAATAAAATATCAATACAAGATACCAAGACTAACTATTATCTAATCAAAGAAAAAAAAAAACAACCAAAAGAGGAAAAAGAAAAAAGAAAAGAAAGAGGAAAAAAGGACAAGAATAAAATAAAAAGAACTAGTGACTGTGTGAAACCAGAAAACAAAGCAAATTATCAAATATATATATATATATATATATATATATATATATATATATATATATACAAGTAAAAGTAAAAGAAGGATGGGGAAAAAAACAAAACAGCAACGACAATGACAAAACAAAAGCAATATAAAAACAATTCAAAACATCAACAGCAAAAAAACAAAAACAGTCCTACTTATTTATGAGTGTGGGGTCAGGTCCATATAATATTTGAATGTCTGATTTCTGTGGTAGTTTTCAAAATATAATTCAGTGTCTCATAATTTTCTCTGTACTCTATTTTCAGCTTCTTAAGTCACTCTCTGGGTGTTTGGATACCTTTCTTTCTTTGACAGCTTTGGGTTTCGGGATCAGGATGTCTGGTGTCACTGTTAATAAATTCTGTACAATTCCCATGTTCTGTGTATTTCCAACCTATAGTCAGTGCCTCTGAACTCACCACCCTATACTCAGGTCTGTGCTTCCCTACAGCAGGGGTGGAGGATGTCCAAAGTAGACTTGGAACCACCCCCTGAGGCCCTGTGCAGGTATTGTGTCTGGATGAATTTTCCTGTGTCTCTGGAAATCCTAACTGAGCTAGTCTGTGTGGTCCCAAGGTGCACCATGAGCAAGGGGTTGCTGTATGGTTCCTGGGCATACACAATTACTGCCAGAGCACTGCCAGTTCCCAGGGTGCAGGCTGGGTGCACGGCTATTACTGGACCCTGGTGTGAGTGGGAGCAGATGCCTAGTGCCTAATCCTGGGCTCAGCCAGGGTGCACAGGGCTGTGCTCTAGACTAGAACTGAGTCTCCAGCTGTGGGGTGGGCGCAGACACCCAGGGGTTGCTCAGGGGTGCGGGGAGGGCACATACAGGTCTTGGGCACAGGCATAGCGCAGGGTTCAGCACTGGTCTCTGGCTCTGACAGGGCGCACGGCAGTAGCACTAGGGTCCAGGGTGTGCGGCGGGCATACATGCTGGTGCTGGGCCCAGTGTGTGGGCTGGGGGCCCAAGGATACCTCACGAGTGCACAGAGCTTTGGCTGCCCGGGAAGCAGGCAGGGCCCATGAGGTAAGTGCCTGGGCTCTGGCGGGGCGTGGGTTCTAGGCACAAAAGGTAAGTGCCAAGTTTAGGGGTGGGGGTGGCACAGGCACTGGCAACTAGCGGGGGTCCTGGGGTGCAGACCAAGCGCATGAGGATAGTGCTGGGTTCTGGGGCGAGGGACAGATATCCAGGGCCAATGCCGGACTTGGGGCACACGCTAAGACCCACAGCTTCTCTGGACGCACCTGGCTTCCTTGATCCAGTTGTCTGACGGACTCACTGTGCAGCTGTGGTCCCGTCTTTGGTGAGCATGCAGGCTTCTGGCGTGGGCACTGCTTGCTGCTTAAGGTGAGGCTCAATGACTGTTTTCAGTCTCTTGGGTTATTTTGCCACAGTGGTATCAGTCAGGACCATGGAATGCAGTTTGGGCAGGCAACCCATGCTGGCAGGCAGCCAGGTTGTGTCTACAGGAGGTCTGATGCCTGAACAACCTCCCCCTCCTCCTCCTCCTCCTCCTCCTCCTCCTCCTCCTCCTCCTCCTCCTCCTCCTTCTTCTTCTTCTTCTTCCAGTGAATCTTGAGTTCAGGGTTTCTGGATGCCTTCCACCGAGGTACCTGGGTCTGTTTTGGTTCCTGGGATATATTTATTTTGTTGGTTAAGACACTGCCTTCTAAGTAGTTGAACTTTATTTATTTCAGCTACTGAGGAGTGCTGTGTCCCTCAGTCACCATTTTGAATCTCTCCCTAGACCTTTTTTTATTTCTTATTTTAAAGCAGGGTCTCACTAAGTTGCCTAGGCTGCCCTTGAACCTGCAATCTTTCTGACTCAGTCTCCTAAATAGCTGGAATTACAGATATGCACCACCACAAGGGTGCGCCACCATACATGGCCACAATTACTTCTAAATAGATGTTACTATGTTGTCTTACTTTCTTATTCCCTTGTATTTTACAGAAATAAACTGTGATAATTTTATCTGTTTTTCTATATTTCATTCAATTTTCTTTCTTATATCCCCAAATATTTATCTTAAATTTGGTGTGCCTCATTCCTATTATTTTATATTTTTTCTTAAATTCATATTTCTATGTGTATTTTATGTGTGTGTTCTTCATATTTCTACTATATATGAATTTGTGTATGATATGTGAGAGGTATCTATACTCCATTATTATATATCCAAAATAATATTTTCCTAACCTATTAAAAACTTGATCCCTTTTTCCAGCCATTAACATACTTTTCTTGTGGTAAAGAAAATGCAACCCAGGGACATTGTACCTCCGAGCTACACCCTAGCCCTATATTTTTATTCTTTATTTTTGAGACAGGATCTCACTGAGTTTCAAAGAACCTCAACAAGTAGTAGCTGAGGCTGTCCACGAATCATGAACCTGTCTAAGCCTCCCAAATGCTGAGATTATAAATGTGTGCCAACATGCCCAGCTTTGACCGGATTATTTTAATGATTAAACAAATCTTGATGATTCATGAGAATAATTCACTTCCCTAGAACACATTCTCTATGGCTGTGGAAATCATTCAAACTGTTGTTTACAGTTAAGAAAATATTTCTAGTTGAACATTAAGGCACATACACACAAATTTAAAATGTTATACGTCTGTAGGAACTGCTCTATAAAATAGTGAATACTCTGAGGACTCTCAAGTAATAAAAAAATGAACACATGAAATATTCATTAGTTATGGTGCAACTTAGACTAAAGTTACTTTTTTATTTTCAAAGAATAGATTAAACTCTATAACACTGTGATATATTTAATAGTCTAGAATAATTATGTAAACAGATGCCACCATGATAAATGTAACCTTGGCCATCATTATCTTATACACAACACTAAACTGAGAGACTTTGTTCTGAATATTTATGTTATTTTCTGGGAAAGAACATGATCGGCATAACATTTACTATTTTTCCATCTTGATTTCTGAATTTAGATCATGTTGCAGTCAAACAGATATGAACATTCTCTAATTTATAAAGATTAAATCATGCAAACACTGTTTTCTACATTCTAACTTCATCCTCACAGTTCCATCTTTATTTAATGAAATGTAGATAAATAAAAATGCTTTTATAAAGAACAAGCATATAAAATAAGGTGACCTGTGATGTGTCATACTGGAAGCACAGTAGGCAACTGCCTTTATCAACATTCTCACTGATATAATCCAAAGCAACTGTGACACATATAAGAGAAAGATTTTTTGCTCATAGTTCTGGAGGTTTCAGAGGTCCATACCGTGTTAGACTGGGTGTTCAGAGCTCAGAGTATGGTGGTGTAAGGCAGAGAGAGGAAGAAAGAAAGGTTTCTGCTTATATATTAGAGCCCAGAGGCCAGAAACAGAAAGAGCAAGCAAAAAGATCAGGCACCATATAAAATCCCCAAGGCTACACCCCCAGGAACCCACCTTCTCCAGCTATAGCAGACTAGCCCAGATACATCTATTGCAATGGATTATTAACTTAGCTATTAATAATAATTATTAATGGGTAATCCATTACAATGAATTTATCTTCTTTTGAGATTACACTACTCATGACTTAACTATATTAATACTGAGCTCTTCTGGGGGACATTCTATATCGGATCATGAATCTTTTCCTAGTTACCCCAAGCATATTAAATAATTTTTTGTGTTCCTATACTCTTTGTGAACATTTATATTATGGGATTTTTCCAGTAAGCCTCTTCTCCTAATCAGTTGTTTTCATGTCTGTTTCCTTGTTTATGATATATTCTCTTCAAAGGCAAATGTTATGTTTTATTCATGTTTGTATCAAACCCAATTTCTTTCCTAGTCCTTGTCATATGGAAGGCATTTAACTTAATGCATATTTAATCAATGACTACTAACTTGGTGTAAATAACTTCATTGAACATTTCTAATTATTTGGCAACTAATTTTGTTTAATCATCATTTATTTTTATTTATTATTGAGATAATTCAATTTTATTGATATATAAATTATTGTATTGTATTAATCTGACCATTTTCAAATGATCTGGTTCTTTATTGGTCAATATTTGTGAAATTTCCATCTTTTGCCTATTTTAAACTGTTTATAAAGTGTAATTGTTCACTGTGTGAGAGTTTCTGTAAATGATATACCTAAAAGTTAAATCCTTGAGTAAAACATTTGTGTTATACAGTAAATTCCACAAAATAGAAACTATAAGAGAGATAAGATAGTAACATTGCCATATATCCTTGAGTTCAAAACAGATCAAGTACAGAGGGAAATGCACCATGATGTGGGCATATATGAATGTTTCATTTTCAATCTCACTATAATCTATAATTACAAATAAGTATTAAAAACTCAGCAGATCAAGTGTGCAAAATTATTGAAGGTATTAAATAAGTAATATCATCAATGTATTATATCATGTATACAAATCGAATTTTGAAAATATACCTTTTCAAGTGCATATGGGATATCAATAAACATTAACCATGCATTAATCCATAAGGAGAGCTCAATACATTTTAAAATTAGAAATGATACAACCCAAATTCTAAGATCAAAATGAAATGAAGCTATTTAAATTTTAAGAGTTGTAGAGGCTTCTACCTAAAATACTTGAAGATTTTTTTCTATTAAAATAAGTCTTTGGAACAAGGATTCACTCAAGGTAAAATTGCAGGGTTTCTGAAATTCATAACATTTTAGAATTTATGGGGTAGATTATAAAAACAATCCTCAGAAGAAAAGTTATATAGTATTAAGCAACCAATTGTAATATAAATAAGAAGAAAGAAAATGAAGTGAACATCTAATCCTAAAAAAGAATAATAAGATAAATTGAAAGAAAGTAGAAAAAAAAAAGCAAAATGAGAAATGCAGGGGGTAGTTGAGATGTAGTGATCACTAAGTGCTGTGTGCAAGTATGTTTGTATCACCTTGAATCTCAATATAATGTATAATTCCAATGTACAAACAAAATTTCAAAATTAAAAGATAAAGAATAATAATTAAAAAGAGAAATAAAACCTAAAAATAAAACCAAAACCCATTTTTTTGAATTAAAAAATGTATGATTCTTCTTTAACATGGGGGATGTGTGTGTTTGTATCTTCAAGTAAACCCCCAAATCAAGAACTTTCTTATGAGATAAACACATTAAGGACACTCTTGCTGAGCTTAGAATATAAAGAAAACGCTAATTATTTCCACTTTTATTTCACTTAAAATTGAATTTATTAGCCATGCTATTGAATAAAACAAAACAATTGCAATATAATGACTATGAGAGGAATACATAAGACAACCTCTTTAAAAAGATGATCAGATTGGATGTTTGGCAAATCCAAAAAAAGAAAGAGAAAAAAAACACTAAAAACAAAAGAATTTGGAAGTTAAAGTTAACATTAGATACACCAGTCATAACCTTAGAAGACAGGTGGAAAAGAAGATGTTTAATTTAGCAAAACGTGAGTTTAGTAAAGTATGTAATGTATATTGTGTGTTGTTTTCCTGCTTTAACAAAGACAGCAGAATAATTGTAATAAATTGGCTAGGCATAAACTTAGCAAGAAATGTGGGAAATCTACATGAAGTAACTTAAAACACCCCTCATTGCCACAGATGTTAATCTGAATGAAGAACAATTCATATCAGTTTCTTGATTAGGAAAACTGGACATGTTGATATGTTAATTCTTGCTAAAATGCTTTATTAATATAATGCTATCCCAATATGATTACAACAAGCTTTTTTTCCTGAACCCAAATGATCATAAAACTTGTAAGGGTAGCCAGGAACATCCTGCAAAAGGAGAGCAGAAGGGAGAAATTCCTTGTATAGTTAGTAAAAGATATTATAAGTCTCTATGATTAGAGGAGTATGATCCAAGTACATTTGTAATTGATTAATTTGAAATGATTCTAGCCTATTTTGGCATCAGAACCATTCCTTGTTTTTCTGCTTACTCTTTTCTCTATAATGGAGGGATTATGGTCTCCACAATCCTGGTTTTTTGCTGTATTGGACAGTGGGAGGCAGTGCTTACAGTCCAAAGGAATGAAGAAGCCATGGCATTCTATGAATTTTTATATATTTGAACATGTATAATACATTCTAATGCTTCCTTTCTACCTCTAGCAATCATTATTCACCTTTGTGACTCCATCTTCTAGCTTCTTTCAACAAATTAACATTGATTAAATAAAGATTAAGCTTGAGACAATATTAAGAAAGTATTATTAAGCATTTACCCATTAGATATATTATAAAATATTCATGTGTGTAATAACTTAATGTCTTGGATTTATTCTGAAATAAATTACTGTAACTGTAGGGTTGAGTACAGCAAAACTGGAATGATGCTGATAGTTGCTTAAGCTAGATAATGGGGGTATCTCTCTTCATTTGTGTGTTTTAGGTACTTCCCTAATACATTGTTAAATAATAAGCAATCCATTCCAGATTGCTTAATTTTCTCTATTTTCTTAGATATAATGCATTCCCATGATGGTGGGACAAAGGATAACTATTTCTCATGATATCAATTGTATTTTCTCTTTGGTAATTTTTATATCAGCTTGAGTGAGAATTTTATTTTGTTTAATCGCAGACACACCTAACATGTCCAGGGATATGACATACTTGCCATAATTTTGCATTCCTTCCTGGTCATATGATTCTTAGCTTGGTCATAAATTTGAGCTTTGGCGATTCCAGCCATCACACCAGGTGATACAGGTTCATTTTACAATTAGACTAGGCTCTTCTCTATGTGGTTCCCAGGCAATTTAGAATAGGTATAATACAATATATAATGAGAGAGCTATTTTAGCTCCAGCACAGAGACCTAATATTGGAATTCATTGTTTGTCCTAACCTGACTCATTTCTGATGAACTATCACATTTGTCATCTGTCCACATTCTGCATGTCAATTCTTTGGCTCCCATTAGTTCCATACCATCTTGCCCTGTTATCTTTTTATTGCTGTGGGGCTTAAGGCTTTGCTTACCATTGCTGGATTCTTCTTTGTCATTATTCCTTGGAGATTTTATTCTATGTATTTTTACATATTTGAAAATCGTTTATTATTTATATGAGTAGTTGGAAGATGTTTCAGTCTGAATTTGCATTTTTCCCAAAGTCATTTGTCAGTTAATTACTTTTGGTTTCTTTATATCTCTCTTCAAAATAACTAATTTTGATTTATCCAATAAATTTCATTTTCTTAATACTCATACCAACTTCTCTTAATTCTCTATATTGGATAATTAGACAGCATTAATCACACTTTACTATACTTACTTTTGAAACATGATCCTTTTTTGACTCTCATAACCTGACATTTTCTTAACTTTTTCATTCTGATATTTGGCTGCAACTTCACAGTCTCCTTCCTTTGTTTCTCTTTCCTCTATTTCCTCACTTTTGACCTTATTTTTACTCAAGGATTTTCAAGAAGCACTTTATTTTTTCTTGATTTTTTTCTCAAATTATTGAAAAACTTCCCATACTAATATTGTCTATTTCATGACAACTACAACATTTTATCTCTAGTATTTATCTCAATTTTAACTCTAAACTCAAATATTCAGCTGCTCATTTCATAGTCCACTTTATGTGTATGAGGTATCTTAAGTTTAGATGTCTTTAAAGAAAATGTAACACTTCTTATTACCTTAGTCTTTTACATCTTATTAAATGGCATCAGCATCCATTCCATTGCTCAGATAAAAATACCTAGCATTATGCTAAGATATAGAATATCCCTTGAAGAACTCATGAATTAGTATTCAGAGTTGATATAACTCAGTCACGAGGTGTGTAATCTCATCAGGATAAATTCATTGTAATGGGTGTACTAGGTGATAACCTAGGCAGGTGGATTGAGTTTGGAGGAGGTAAGTTCCTGCCGTATGGTTTTGGGAATATATATGGCTCTTCATTTCCTTGATCTACTTCTGGCTTCCAGTCTCCTTAATGTGAGAGCAGAGCGCATTCTCTTTGTCTTCTGCTCCCCATGGCCAATCTTGAGCTCTGCAGACCCAGCTATACATGGACTGAGCCTCAAAATCTAAATAATAACTGTGATCAAATAAATCTTCCTCTAAGTTGCAGTCAGTTGTTTTGGATTACATAAATGACAATGCTGACAGACACACGGAGCATTCATCCTTGATGTTTTCCTGTTCATCATTCTCCACATCAATACGTCAGCAAATCTTATTGGTTCTGTCACCAAAGTAATCATCTCAAATTTTTACTTCTCTCATTTCCTATGTCCTCACCTTAGTTCAACCCATCATTTTTCAACTGCACGATCTCATTAATATCACTGTCATTACCCTTATTCCATTACATTCTATTTTTCTCACAATGGCTTAAGTGAGCTTTAAAAGTTTGACTCGCTGTCTCTGTTGTTGCCCCTTTCAATATCCAGGATTTTCAATTTCTATAACCCGTCTGTGTCAATGATCTCATACAACACTCTACCCATCGCCCACTCTCATTGTCTCAATTTCAAGCATCTCAGTGTCTGAAAAAAAAGGTCCTGTTTTTACTCATTCTCTCAATAAAGAATTCTATAACCAGCAATCCCTTGATCTCTCTAGGAATTAAAATTCACACTGTCTTCCATACAGTGCTTGATATTTGTCCATAACTCCCCTTTTCCTCCTTTGTTTCTGCATATTCACTTATCTAAATCATACTCTTATAATATCTAGTTCTCTACTTGGTGCCTACTTCCATGCAACTGAATACAGCTGTCAAAAGGCATGCATAAATGTGTTGATTGCCTTCATGTGCTTATAAAGCCACATGTACATCTGAAATGCTGCCTATAACATATTTACTTATCATCCCACTTTCTTCAATGACTATTTCTTATATTTTCTTCTTTCTTTAGAAAAAAATATTTCTTTCCTTATCCTCCTTTTCATGGATGATCTCATTTACTATTCTGAGAAAAGATAATCAGAAGATAAGTTTTAAAGCTCACAGCAACACCTGAATATTACCTGCTTCTGCCTTCTCATACTGTGTTGTATTTCTTGTTAATTTACATAAACCCTGTGTTGTGCTCAGTGCTAAGGTGCCCATTTTCACCAGAGCACTAGAACCCGTCCTTTCTCATCTATGCCAGAATCCATGAAGATCTGATGCTTAAATCTTCCTTCAAAAAAGAATTTGATATTTATCTGTGAAGAGTACAGCTAATGACAGACTCCAGATGTCAGTGCCTTGAGAATTCACCTCTGCTTTTAATCCAAGCCCATGCTTTTCCTGGACATCTAATGACTGAGCAGAAATAGTATGGACTGGCCAATTCTGCTCAGTGCACGGGATGCATCCCACATTTTATATTTATTCTAAATTTACCCATTGAATCTGGGCAAGACTTCATCAGTTCTGCATACTGATTTGAAGCTCACATCTTCCTTTGTTTTCATAGGTAGCAGATCCATTTAATATTCTGTAGGATTTTTCACTCAATTTTGCTTTTCCACTTTTCACTTTCACAGCCCCTACCTCCAACTGCTTCTTATACTCAAATCCACCACAACATCTTACTAGAGGACCCAAATGATACACTTATTCCAAGAAACTGCCACAATTATTTTGTTTCATTTATAGACATATGTGTTGGTATATAGGTGTGGTGGCACAAGCCTGTAATCCCAGTACTTGAGAGGCTGAGGCAGGAGGATCACAGGTTTGATAGCGGCCTCAGCAAGTTAAGGAGGCACTCAGCAACTTAGTGAGACTGTTTCAATATAAAAAAATAAAATAGGGATGGACATGTAGTTCAAAGGTAGAACACTCCTGTGTTCAATCTCTAGTACAAAACAAAAAATCAAACATGTGTTGGTTTTCCCTAGAACAATCCTATTTCTTTCTCTCTCTCTCTCTCTCTCTCTCTCTCTCTCTCTCTCTCTCTCTCTCTCGATACTGGGGTTCCTGGAAACCCGTCTACCTCCGGGCTATACTCCCAGATCTATTTTTATACTTTTTATTTCTTTTTATTTGGAAACAGGGTCTCTTAAGCCAGCGCGGCTGGTTTCAAACCTGCGCAATCCTCCTGTCTCCGCCTCCCAAGAGCGGGGATGACAAGCGTGCGCCACCACGCCTGGCTCTCTTTTAACTCTCACCGATGTTCTGTTTTATTTGGTCACTTTACATTAATTAGTTATTTATTATTAGGGCTTTGTTTCTTTCCTACCTGCTCTTATAATTATGATTTATATATTGATTATGACTTTTAAGAAGGGTCAGTTCTCTGAATTCCAGAGTCAAATATGTATTTTCATCATTTTCACCCGAATGTTCAATAAAAACTCCAATTTAATATAGCTTAGACTACAATATTGATCCCTATAGTCTTTCTTTTCATCAAACTCCACATGATTAAGTTTGATAAATTCTGCCTTCAAATATATATCCATGATTTGGATATTTCTCACAATTTCTAAATGGAATAAATTGTAAGCACTTCTTATTCAATAATTGAAAACACCTGTTAAAACTTTTTCTTCTCTTTTCTTCTATTTTCAATGCAGTAGTCAGAGAGATCATGTTAAAATACAACAAAATAATGTAACAAACCAAATATATAAAGCCCCTCAATTATATATATATATATATATATATATATATATATATATATATATATATATAATTTTCTCGTGTAAATGATGGAATAATGATTTTAATATATATATAATATATATATAAATATATATATAAAATATATAAAATGATTATATATATATATCACTTAGAAAAAATTGAAATCTTGATTTTTTTTCTTCTTGCTCAATCTTATTATATAGCAGGTATGACCTTCTAAAATAATGTGCATTTTTAAGTATTTGCTTTGTTTCTTTTCTAATTTCCCAATACAAACATATTTGAGGGTTGTGTGATATGTGTGTGTGTGTGTGTGTGTGTGTGTGTGCGTGTCTGTGTGTTTGCACTGAGGATTCAACTCAGGATCTTGTGCATGCTAAGCAAGCACTGAGCCACATCACAGGCCTTTTTTATTTTTTATTTTAATGCAAGGTCTCATTAAATTTCAGAGGCTGGCCTCAAATTTGCAATCTTCCTGCTTCAGCTTCCTGAGTAGCTGGAATTGTAGGTGTGCACCATTGAAACTGGCTAGGGTTGTGATTTTGATGTCTCCCTTTTAGAGCTGTTGACATGTTCTAGTACATAGTAGGTATACAATAAACAAGTGTTGAATGAATGTATAAATACCTAAAGTACTTGAGTTTAAAATCTTCAAATTACTTCCCATTATACATGGAATAGAATCCAAACTCTTAGAGGTCTTCAAAGCCTCTAATTATTTCTCTTACTTCATCTTTTCTAATTATTTTATCATATGATCTTCTTTTATTTACACCTAAAGCATTTCAGCAACACTTTATTCCATATAGCAATATTTTCCTCTTTCTGTAATCCTCCCTCCTTATTCCCCAACAACCTCAATTAATGTGACTGACATGTAATTAAATATTGATTATAATTTAAATGCCTCCTCTTCAGAGAAGGTTTAGGATCACCATCATTTAGGTCTTTCTTTTCGCTGTTTTCTTTATCACAAACCCCGTGTATCCTTCATAATAAATGTCATATGCTCTAGTGTTATTACTATTGTCTTGTTTATTTGAATACTGAGTTCTTCAATACCAGATAATAACTTCCCTGAGGATAAGAAGTGACCATATCTATCTTGCTATTATGCTTCTACCTAAAAGCACAATGACTAATACTTAATGTCTTTGAAAGTTTTTTCAGACTTTTACTGGAACATTGTAATTATATGTCATAGCACAATCTAAAGTGGTATAAACACAAATTAACCAGCAATTGATATTTCCCTCCTTGAAATATTTTGTTTCAGAAGTTATCTATTAGGAATAGAAGTATTAAGACAATGGGGCTCTAGATAAGACAGGCTTAGGAAATACTCTCAACCCTGTGATGATCTATACAAGGTTCGGCAAAAGAAATTATTTTATAATAGGAAATTTACAATCACAAGTCTGAAATAAAGATTAAGAAGTAATCAAAGAAATCTAGTTTCCCTGAGATTAGTATATGATCTACAGTAAATTTTTCAACTGTTATTATTTTACATTTTTGGTGGTGGTGGTACTGGGTATTGAACCCAGGGGCATTCTACCTCCAAGCTATACCCCAGTCCTATTTTATTCTTAATTTTATGAAACAGGGTCTCAGTAAGTTGTGGAGGACCTCACTAAGTAGCTGAGGCTGGTTGAGAACCTGTGATCCTCCTGTCTCAGCCTCCCAAGTACTGGTACTACAATTGTGTGCCACTGTGCCTGACTCTCAACTGTTGTTATTTTAATTCTGCTATTAACTTTGTCATTATTGATGACTTTCACAATTAAAAAAGTTAAAGTAATTTTTTTGTAGGAAAGAAAAATATAGAAAAATAACTCTGTTTTTCTTAAGTCCTATAAAACATGAAAGCAAGATCTGAAAATTAAATTACAAAACTATGGGATATGTACACAATGAAACTTTACTCAGCCATAAAGAAGAACAAAATTACATTATTTGCTGGAAAATGGATGGAACTGGAGAACAATATGGCAAGTGAGATTAGTCAGTCACAAAAAGTAAAGAATTGGATGCTCTTCCTAATATACAGAAGCTAGACAAGAAAAGAGAAACTATAGATGAGCAAATAAGGTGACCTAACTAAGGGGGATGGGAGAAGGGAAGAGGGAAATTCCATAATATACATGATGTCCACCCACAAACACCTCAAAGCCAAACTTGAGAAGGAAGGAGAGGGGGAGGAAATGGGGTGGAAATTTAGGGAAGGGCTAAATGAATGATGTGTGTGTGTACGCCTCTACCATCTTGTACTTCATTAAGATGTATGACTACAATGCACCAATTAAAATTTTACAATTGCAATCATTCCACTAGTCTCTTTTTTTAGTTTATATACTCATAATTCACAATATTCTCACTATGATATAAATAACAGCATTTCCTAAACCTCATCTGTGCTTGTGAATTTTGAGGATTTTCAAATTTCTGATAGATTCTCAAAACTTATGAATTTGTGTTTAAGTTAAAATATAATATTGTATAACTCTAGAGCACTTCCCTGGAAATATATTTGAAACTAAAAGATGCTGAAATTTAGAAAATCAACAGTTAACGTTTAATATTTACTTTGATATTCGTGCATTTCTTTGTTGGCCTTAAAAATATCTGTTCTCTATAAATTTGTCATTAATGTTTGGAACAGCTGTTGTATGCTCAGATTCATTCACTTTACGATGTCAAGATTTATAGAAACATTAAAAAGAGTTGTTCGAATTCCTGGAAACCATATTTTAGAAATGGCCATTAAATATATACCATTATAAAAAGATACATTCATTTTTAGTAAAAATAAAATATGATTTCCAAGAAATAGATATTAATGATTTCCAGCATTTTTATTGTTTCAAAATAAACTACAATACCAAAACTCAGAGTGAGTAAAATATTTCTTAGTGATAAAGCAAGTATTGGAGGATGACTATTAACACTTTATCATATTAGGCCTCATTGGATGATATTTGTTAATATTTGACTTCTCCCTTCTATTCTACATAAGTTATTTTCTAGAGGTTCCTAATTCAGACTCTTTATTTATTCTGGCTTCTATTTCTTATTTTATACTTACAGTATAAAAATAAGTTTCTTAAGTTTTGCGGTTTTTTTCACTTTGGGCTTACATTCTAGTTATTATATACCATATTAAAAATGAAGGAAGAAGCCTATATTACTATTTCACTTGTTGTAGACAAACCATTTAGAAAAATTCTACATGTTTTCATAAAAACTAAAATGAGGAAGAGAAGAAAGAAAATAAAAAATGAAAGAAATATGCTTTGCAAATAATCCAAAGTTAACACCATACCCAATGGCAAATGACTGATAAACTTTGCTAACATCAGGGACAAGATAAAAATGCCCTCTTGCATTATTTCCATTGAATATAATATTTGGCATTTGAGCTAGAAAGAAAAAGGTATCTAAATTAAAAATAAGCAAAAATATCTCTTTGTCAATAACATGGCATTATATGTGCAAAATACTATCATAGTCACAGAAAAAAATTATTAAGAGTGAATAAGCAAACTGAGAGTGGTGGTGCACACTAATCCCAGTATCGGGAGGCTCATATAGGAGGATTGCAGGTTCATGGCCAGCCTCAGCTACGTAGGGATGCCCTCCACAGCTTAGTGAGACCCTGTTTTCAATTATAAGTAATAAAACATAGGACTGGGGGTGTAGCTTGGAGGTAGAATGCCCTTGGATTCAATCCCCAGCACCATAAAAAAAGAGGAAATAAGAAAATCAATAAAATTTACAGGGTAACAACAACACAATGAAACGCTCAGGTGCATTTGTATATAGTAATAGAAGAATTAAAAATTTTAGAAAACAATTTTATTTACACTAGAAGAAAAATAATGAAACACCCAGGATAAAACATAACATAAGGAACAAAATACTTATTCAAGAATCAAAAGGTTTTTACAATGAAAACTGCAAAGCACTGCAAAAAAAATAAGGAAGATAATAAAGTAAAATATATCCCATGTTTATCTATCAGAAGACTTAATATTGTTGTCACTACAACTTAAAGTTGGTCTACAGATTGGATGCTCTCCTTATCAAAATTCCAACAATATTTTTCAGTAATAGAAAATTTTATCCCGAAATTTATATGGAATAGCAAGGAAAGCTGGATGTGGCAGTGCACACACACCTCTAATCCCAGTACTTGGGAGGCTGAGACAGGAGTAGTACAGATTTGAGACCAGTGTCAGCAGGTTTGTCAGAACTTCAGCAACTTAGTTACACCCTAGTTCAAAATAAGCTCAGAGATAGAATGTCCCTAGTTTTAACCACCAGCATATGTGTGTGTGTGCGAAATTGCCAAAAACAATCCTGATAGCATCTTACCACAAAGCCATAGTAATCAACAACGTGGTATTGGCATATAGGCCAATAGAATAAATTAAGAGCTCAGAATAAATGTATACATGTATAATCTAAGGAATTTCTTCAAAATTTACATTCAGTGAGAAAAGGTTAGCAAGTCTGGGAAAACTGAACACATAAGAATAAGGTTTAACCTTTGCTTTTTTTTTTTTTTTGTGGTACTGGGGTTCCTGGGAATCCTTCTACCTCCAGGTTACACTCCCAGACGTATTTTATATTTTATTTGTAAACAGGGTCTCTTAAGCCAGAGCGGCTGTCTTCGAACCTGCACTATCCTCTTGTCTCCCCCTCCCAAGCGCAGGGATTACAAGTGTGCGCCACCATGCCCAGCTAACCTTTGTTTTATCACATAAAAAGTGATACAGAATTGATCAAAGACCTACATGTTACAGAGTTAAAATTATATAACACATGGAAAATGAAGAAAAGGCTCATGACATTGGATTTAGCAATGATTTATTAGATATGATACTTAAAACACAGATAACAAAATAAAAATGAACAAATTATATGTCATCAAAATGATAAACTTTTGAACATCAAAACACACCACAGAGAGTAAGAAAATAGACTCCAAAATTTAAGATTATATATTTGATATGGGCTTATTTTTTTTTTATGGTACTGGGGTTCCTGGAAGCCCTTCTGCCTCTGGGCTTCACTCCCAGACCTATTTTATATTTTTTATTTGGAAACAGGGTCTCTTAAGCCATCACAGTTGGCTTTGAACCAGCGTGATCCTCCTGTCTCTGCCTCCAAGCGCGGGGATTACAAGCGTGCGCCACCACGCCCAGCAGATATGGGCTTAATTTTTGAATACAAAAATAACTAACTCAGCAATAAAATATTAAATTTAAAATGACAATAGATATTTTTCAAAAAATATATGAGAATTGCCAATAAATACATGAAAAGATGCACAGTATCGCAAATCACTAGAAAAATTAAAATCAAATTCACAATGTTATTACATTTTATATTCATTTTGGATGGCTAGTTTCAAAAGAATGAAAAATTTGTTGACAAAAGTATGAGAGAAATTTGAACCCTTGTCCATTCTGTTGGGAATACAAAATGGTAAATTCATTGAAAAAATGTGGTATATTAGCTCTTTAGAAAAATAAGCGTGGATTTACCATATGATCCAACATTTCAAATGCAGTTATTAACCCCAAAGTATTTAAAAAAGGGAAACTAAAAGGTATTTTGTACCAATATTTATGTCAGCATTATTCACAAAAGGCAAAATAGGGAAACCACATAAATGTCTACTATTAAAAGATAAGTGAGTAAAGAAAACTTGGTATAATGAGCCAAGCGTAAGGATTATTATGCCTTGAAAGACAAAATTTTGATACATGCATCAACAGGTTTGAATCTTGAAAATATTATACACTGTGAAGTAAGCCAGATACAAAGGTTAAGTATTGTATGTCTCACCTTACATGAAATATTTAGGATAGCCAAATTTACAGAGGAAGAGTGGAGTGATGATTTCTAGGAGATAAGAATGGGGATGTAAGCCGGGCGTGGTGGCGCACACTTGTAATTCCTGCGCTTGGGAGGCTGAGACAGGAGGATCACGCAGGTTCGAAGCCAGGCATGCTGCCTTAGGAGACCCTGTTTCCAAAAATAAAAAAGTATAAAATAGGTCTGGGAGTGTAACATTGAGGTAGAAGGGCTTCCAGGAACCCCAGTACCACACACACACACACAAAGAATGGGGATGTAGTTTTTAATAGTATACAATTTTAGTTGAAGAAGTGCAAATGAGTACTCAGCAACATGAATGCACTGAGTGCCATAGATCTCTCTATATAGAGATTATTATGGTAAATCGTTATATTATTTTATCATAATAAAAGTTAAATTAAAAATTTAAATACATAAACTAACTTAATGAAATAAAGTAATAATTAAAGTAAAATATTTTAAAATAGACAACATGAGTATAATTAAATCATGTCTTATTATTAGACAAAAAGCCAATTAGTTTCCCAACTTTATGGAATATATAGAGATTCATAATATGTTTTATGAGAGAGCAAACTATAGATAGGATATTAAATAAAGCCATTATGTAAAAATTTTGATTGACAACTAAAGTACATTAGACAAAGTGTTCTTAACAACTGCATTCAAAATGCATTTCTTAAATTATTCCTGAAATAGAATTTTGGTTATTTAATTATTCTATTAAAGGCTAGCTAGAGAACTTCAGCTTTTCTGCAATTAAATCTTTTAATTGCATCATAATTTGTTGTACTAGTAAAGGTGTCCCAGATATCTAGAAACTGTTTAATACTCAGAATGAAAGAGAACAAGATTTATTTTAAGAAGTTGTCTCATGTGATAACGGAGGAGGAAAAGTCCCATGATATGCACTGGGAAAACTGAAAACCAGGAGAGTCAGTAATGTAGTTTTAGTATCAAGACAAAGGGTTAAGAATAATGAAAGCCAATGGTGTTAATTTCCAATCTGAGTCTATAGTCCTGAAAAAAGGGAGAGCTGCTGGTGTAAGTTTTAATAAAGGGCTAAATGAGTGATGTGTCCACGTATGCCTCTACTATTTTATACCCCATTTAGATGTATGACTACAATGCACCGATAAATTTAAAAAAACAGTGGGATTAATATTCGAAAAGAGCTGAGTTTTTTTACTTCTAATCACAAGGTGGGAAAGACCAATCTCTTGTATAAGCAGATATACAAGAAAAATTTTATCTTATTGATCTTTTTTGTTCTATTCAGATCTCCAATTGATGGAAAGGAGACTGCGCATATTAGGGAGTTCATTCTGCTTTACTCAATCTACCTACGAAAATATTAATCTATTCTAGAAATACTCTCACAGATACAGACAGAATAATATTTGACTAAATATCTGGGTACCCTGTTACCTAGTCAGGTTGACACATAAATCAGCCATCATTCAGAGATGCCAGGGCTCCTTCTCCAAATTTATTTCTCACTGTACTATTTTGAAAGATGTGCATTCTGGACATTCCCAGTGTGATCAAAGTAGGTCTATAGTGACAGATACATTCTATCAATCAAATCTCCCTAAGATTAGATTTCTTTTTGTATATTGAATAAAGGCATTTCCAATTCACTCATCCTTGGTCATGCTGCAGCCAACTGAACTATTAAAGCCCTTTTTAACTTCCTGAATTGGAATATTAAATAGCGAATCTCTGTTAGTGAGCCTATATTAATACATTCTGTCTAGTTCACTTATTGTTCCTTCACCATTCACTCATATCCACATATATCTCAATTTCTATCTGTAAAAATCAGAAAACAAAAGTAGCGTGTTCAATTGTAGCACACCTCATTTGGGTCCCACTTCATACCTCACCTATATTGCCTGCTGGAACTTGAATATAATAGATCTGAAAGCAAAGGGAGGGTGTTTTTTTTTTTTTTTACTTAAGGAGACTTAATACAGTCTTGCAAGACTTAGCATAGTCAAAACTCAGGTAAGGCAATTCATAGTTAATCTTTTCACACGAGCTAGAGAGGCCTCTCCAATGAGGGCCTCTCCCACTTGATATGGGGAGACTTCTCTCACTGGAAAAAAAAAAAATCATTAGAATTTAAGAGATCAAGCAAGGCATGGTGGGCTATGTTTATAATCCAAATACTTAGGAGGCTGAGATAGAAGTATCACAGGTTTGAGTCCAGCCTTAGCAACTTGTAAGGCCCTGAGAAACTTAGTGAGTCAGTGTTTCAAAATAAAAATAACACGAGGCTGGCAGTATAGCTTAGAGGTAGATCACTCTGGGTTGAATCCCCAGGACCAGTTTTTTTGTTTGTTTTTTTTTTTCAGTTTAAGTCTAAATTCAAGGAAAGACCAATGTCCCAGCTCAGAGAGTCAGACAGGAGCAATTCTTTCTTATTCAGCATTTTTACTATATTTAGATTTTCAGTGATAGGATGAGGCTCACCTATTATTAGGGAGAAGAACTTGCTTTAGTCAGTTTGTCAAACAAAATTTTAATCTCACTGAGTGCCTTCACAATCATAACCAAAGTAATTGAACAAATGGACACTCCTGTCCCAGTTAAGTTTACATATAAACTTAAATATTTTACATGTCATTAGCCAACTCTTGATCTCAAGAAGGGAATTATTCAGTTTCTCCTTCCTTTTGCTGAAGATGTAGACATTTTTGTACTTAATTACAAATGTCATTTTTCAGGAAATTAACAAGTAAAAGAAATGAGGTTAAATGCAAATCATACATTTTACTAATTTGATAATTTAATGGTCAAAAATTGTAGATTACCTCTTGTGTACTCTGAAAATATAATTTTAGAAGTATAAGTATCCTTTGAAATCATGTGGGCCAACTTCTACCGAATGCAAAGTAGTATAATATAAATCACAATTAAAATAGCTCACATATTATATTGGTCCCATCTCTTATGGTATACTTTTATACTCAATCACCTGAACATTCCCACTGGAGTTGTACTGCTACCTCTGAAATAATTAGCTTAAATATCTAGCTCATAAATGGGACACGGATTTGCTGACATGTCAGTGTAGCCATATATTAACTCCATTCCTTCCACCAAAATCATTTGTGTACAATTCATTTTGATTTATCCTTGTAAACAAAGATCTTCCTTATAATGTCTACAGACTTATGTCTTCAAGTATGTCATTTAAATATTCAAATTTTAACCAGTGATGTCATTGATTTTAAACTTTACCAGTTATTTTATTTTGTAAACAAGATATAAAAGCCTGTGAAGGTAAAAGTATGCCATATAGAGTTTTCTTGTGTAGTGGTGTTTTCATGAAATTTCAGTCATCTAGATTTATATTTTGAAGATCTAGAAAATTTACTTTGTCAATCTAATATCAATAGTTATAGTTTTAGGGAGAATAGAAATTAAAATGATGAATCATATTTGCTCATTCATTGGACAAAATAACTAATGAATATATCAGAATGTCAATTTATTAATTTATACTCAGGAAATATCTTTGCAATCATCAGCATACCATAATGATGTTAAAAAATTCCAGTATAAAATTTAATTGTGGTACAGAATTAGTAATAAGAAGATATATTAATGATCACTAAATTTTAACTAAGATATTACCCATGAAGACCAACTTATTCCTGTCCTGGATAATTTGATTATCAACTTGAGTCATAATAGGTTTACTGAAATATCGGGGTTACATAAAATATAGTACCATGTCACTAAAACCAATAAATTCTTATTTTTTACCTTCCCAAGATGTGATGATATGATTAATCATATAGCTTCCTTCATTTATATTCTAGTTTATTCTCAGTTCTAATAACATTATTTTCTAATTAGAATTAACTGATTCCCAAATCTCCATAAAATCTCTCTCTCTCTCTCTCTCTCTCTCTCTCTCTCTCTCTCTCTCTCTGTGTGTGTGTGTGTGTGTATTTGGGGTGTGTGTGTGTACATATATTTGAAGGGGTGAACTGGAGATTGAACCCAGAGGCAATATACCTCTGAGCTACACTCTTAGCCCTATTTTATTTTTAATTTTTGAAACAAGTTCTCACTATATTGCTGAGGCTGGTCTCATACCTACAATTCTGTTTCAGCCACCCAACTACTGGGATTATAGGTGCATGCCACCATGCCTGGTTATGAGTGATCTAATTAAAAACTATATGAGTAATATGTGTAACTATCTTCCAAGATCAGTATTTGGTTCTCAGTGAATGTTCAATACAATATTTTCAACAAATATTTTTGAATTAGATTCTGAACTACTGTTGCCAAATGAATTTTCAGAAGTAGTTTTAGCTCTATTTTGCTTACATTGGTTTTAAAATGGTTGAAAGATTTTAATTTTGTTTCTTTACTTGTTTACTATGTATTACTTTCTATAATATAGCACTCATAAGAGCAGAATTTTTCTGTTTTATTTTCCAGTTCCTATAATATCTGGACACAAAATTAATTATATATAGAGAAATAAATAGATCTGTACTCTGGGTATCATATCTAGGGCCTTGCTCATATTGAGCAGGAGCTCTGCCACTGACATACATTCCCAGACCATGTAATACATATTTTTAAATTATAAAATTAAAATTCAGGAACTACTATAGTGTATGCCTTTGCTAGAATTTATTAGGAAGAGAAATATAGCAGACACTATTGTTTCCCAGACTCTAGATCCTCAATTTATGTAATGTATCTCTATGGTATATTATTTTTGGTAATGGAGACTGAACCCAGGAGCATTCTACCTTGGAACTATACATCCAGCTACATTTTCTTTTTGGAATAGAGTCTCACTAAGTTACCACATACTGTTTTTGAACCTGTGATCTTCCTTTCTCAGCCTCCCAAATACTGGGATTATAAGTAAATGCCACCACACCAAGCTTCTCTGATATATTTTGACTAACTTAACCGATTAAAAAAAATATAACCTATTTCCCTAAGTAGTAGAATTTATTTGTTGAAAAATAACTTTACTTAAGTGTTCTTTTTTCCCTTTTTATTTTTTTATTTTTTATTTTTTTATTGGTGCATTATATTCATACATCATATTGGGGTAAAAAAACTTGTGTGTACATACATGTACACATCACTGATTTAACCCCTACCCAATTCCCACCCTATTCCCTTCCCATCCCTCCTTCCCTTGCTTGGCTTAGTGGTTGACTTTGATATGTTTAAATACATTGTCTTTTAATGATATTTATTCTGCCAATCCATGAATATGGAAGATCCTTCCATCTTCTAAGATCTTCTTCGATTTCTTTTTTCAGTGTTTTATAATTTTCTTTGTAAAGATCTTTTACCTCCTTGGTCAAGTTTATTCCTAAGTATTTTATTTTTTGTGGGAAATCCTGAGTGGAAGTGTTTTCTGAATTTCTTTTTTAGTGCATTTATGGTTGGTGTACAGGAAAACTTCTGATTTTTTAAGATTGACTTTGTATCCAGATACTTTCCTGAATTTGTTGATCAGTTCTATAAGCCTTTTGGTTGAGTTTGTTGGGTTTTCTAAATATAGTATCATGTCATCTACACATAGTGAAAGTTTGAGTTCTTCTTTTCCTATTTGTACTCCTTTGATTTCTTTTTCTTGCATTATTGCTCTGGCTAGAGTCTCTAGTACTATATTGAAGAGAAGTGGTGATAATGGACATTCTTGTCTCGTTCCTGCTTTTAGGGGGAATTCTTGAAGTTTTTCCCCAGTTAATATGAGGTTGGTGGTGGGCTTATTGTCAATTGCCTTAATAATGTTGAGATATGTTCCTTCTATTCCAATTCTCTGCAGTGTTTTGTTCACAAATGGATGTTGAATTTTATCAAATGCTTTTTCAGCGTCTATTGAAATGATCATGTGATTTTTGTCTTTGATTCTGTTTATATGGTGAATTACATGGATTGATTTTCATATGTTGAACCAGCCTTGCATCCCTGGGATGAACCCTACCTGGTAATGGTGTATGATTTTCTTGATGTGGTTTTGAATGCATGTTGCTAGTATTTTGTTTAATAGTTTTGCATCCAAGTTCATCAGAGATATAAGCCTGTAGTTTTCCTTCCTTGAACTGTCTTTATTTGGTTTGGGTATTAGTGTGATGTTGGCTTCATACAATATATTTGGGAGAGTCCAGTTTTTTCTATTTCGCAAAATAGTTTCAAGAGTATCGCAAAATAGTTTGAGGTTAGCTCTTCTATAAAGGTTTCATAGAATTCACTTGGGAAACCATCTGGTCCTGGGCTTTTCTTTGATTGTAAGCTCTTTATTGCTTTTTCAGTCTTTTTGATGGTTATTGGTTGGTTTATGTGTTCTATATCTTCTTGACTCAGTTTAGGAAGGTTGTATTTATCTAGGAAGTTGTCAATTTCCTCCAGATTTTCCATTTTGTTGGAGTACAGTTTTTCAAGGTAGTTTCTGATAATCCTCTGGATTGGTACACTGTCAGTAGTAATGTCTCTTTTTTCATCTCTTATCTTCATAATTTGGGTTGATTCTCTCTTTTTTTTAGTTAGGTTGGCTAGTGGTTTATAAATCTTGTTAATTTTTTTCAAGAAACCAGCTTTTGGTTTTGTTGATTTTCTGTATTTTTTTATTCTCTATTTCATTAATTTCTGATCTAATTTTAATAATTTCCTATCTTCTGCTGGCTTTGGGGTTCAATTGTTCCTAATTTTCAATGGCTTTGAGGTGTGTCATTATGTTATTTATTTGAAGATTTTCTGTTTTTCTTATGTGAGCACTCAGTGCTATAAATTTTCCTCTTAATACTGCCTTCAAAGTGTCCCAGAGGTTTTGATATATTGTATCTTTATTTTCATTTGTTTCTAGAAATTTCTTGATTTCACCTCTTACATCTTCTATGACCCATTCTTCATTCAGAAGTGTGGTGTTCAGTCTCCACATGTTTATGTTGTTTCTCTGGGTCTTCTTATAGTTGGTTTCTAGTTTCATTCTGTTATGGTCTGAAATGACACAGGGAAGTACGTAACATTTTTTAAATTTGCTAGTGCTCATTTTGTGTCCCAGGATGTGATCTATTTTGGAGAAGGTTTCATGAGCAGCTGAGAAAAATGTAAACTCTGCTGTAGTTGGGTGAAATATTCTATATGTGTCCAACAGGTCTATTTGGTTAATGGTGTTCTTTAGTTCTCAGGCATCTTTACTGACCCTCTGTCTGGAAGATCGGTTTAGTGTTGTGAGAGGTATGTTGAAGTCTCCCAGTATTATTGTGTTGGGATTTATGTGTGACTTCATGTCACAAAGAGTTTGATTTATGAAAGTAGCTGCGCCTATGTTTGGGGCATAGATGTTGATTATTGTTATTTCCTCTTGCTGGATTATTCCTTTTACCAGTAAAATATGACCTTCTTTGTCTCTTCTAATAAGTTTGGGTTTGAAGTCTAACTTGTCTGAATTCATAGTTGCTACTCCTGCTTATCTTTGAGTTCCATTAGCATGGATTACCTTGCTCCAGTCCTTTACCTTGAGTTTGTTCCTACCTTTACTTGTAAGGTGTGTTTCTTGTAAGTAGCAGATGGATGGATTCTGGTTTTTAATCCATTTTGCCACTTTATGTCTTTTTATGGGGGAGTTGAGTTCATTTACATTCAGTGTGATTATAGAGAGATAATTTTTAATTCCTAACATGTTAAGATTTTATTTCTGATTGAGATACTATTTATTCTTCTTTGCTTAGTTGTCTGCTGGATGGGAATTCTTGTTTCTTTTGTTCTGGCATGTATTACTTATTTCTTCTTTGCAGGTAATCTCCTTGAGTATTTTCTCTAGCACTGGTTTTGAAGACATAAATTCCTTCAGTTTCTATTTGTTATGGAAGCTTCTTATTTCCCCATCTAATTTGATAGAAAGTTTTGCTGGGTAGAAAATTTTTGGCTAGAAGTTGTTTTCTTTCAGAGTTTGGAATATGTTACTCCACGCCCTTCTGGCTTTCATGACTTGGTTTGGTAAGTCTGGAGTGATTCTAATTGGTTTGCCTCTGAATGTCACTTGGCCTTTTGTTTTTGTTGCCTTTAAGATTCCCTCCTTGGCTTCCACATTAGTCATTTTGACAATTATGTGGAGTGGGGATCCTCTTCTCTGATCCTGTCTAAAGGGAGTTCTATAAGTTTTCTGGATCTGTGTATCAACCTCTTGCTCTATGTTTGGAAAATTTTCTGCTATTACTTCCTTGAAGAGATTATTGATCCCTTTGGTTTCACCTTCTTTTCCCTCCTCTATTCCAATTATTCTTAGGTTAGCTCTCTTAAAATGGGCCCATATTTCTTCAATGTCAAATTCCTGCTGTCGGATTTTTTTTTTCTAAATTAGAATCTATGCGTTCATTTTTGGACTGATCATCTAGGAGCGAGATTCTATTCTCCATGTAGTCTAATTGGTTGTTTATACTTTCAATTGAGGCCTTTACTTCAATGATTGCATCCTTTATCTCTTTTAGACTCTCTCTGAATTCTTTTCGAAGGTCCTCTATTATTTCTACAGTTATTTTCCTGATTTGATCTTCTAGAGATCTCTCAATTTCTGTGTTATGAGGTTCTGATGTTGTGGGATTATGGGTATTCATTGCTCCATTTTTATTCCTCTTTCCCATGATTTCGGAAGTTTGTGCCTTTTCTGGGTTCTTCCCTGGCTCACTACGTCTTAACATAAGGTGCTCTGGATCTTGAGTCTGTGGTTTCTCAGTCATCACTACTCCTTTACTGGGTTGTATCGCAAAGTCAGACCCAGGGAATCAATTGAGGCTGCTTGAGACCATGGGAGGTGCCTGGCTGGGCGTTCTCCCTCAGGGAACTGTGACTGTGGTGTGATGTCTCTGCTATCGCCACTCCCCCACTGGGTACACTGCAAAAATCTCTGACCCAGGGAGACTATCAGAGCTGCGCAAGTCCATGGGGGTGTAGTACTGGGATTTCTCCTCCAGGGGCCGCAATTTGACTCACGTATGTTGAGTGCGCTGATATGTTGCTCTTGCAGACTCGATGAACTCGCTGCTCCTGCTGCTGGCAATATGGTGCCACTGCCATGCCCTCAGGCTTGAGGCTGGCGTATTTCTTCTTTGGTTTTGAGCTCCGCTCTGAGTCCCTGCAGGGTGTGCTGAGCCCAGACCCTGGGAGCTTTAGACGCTCCTTGTGTCGAATAAACTGCTAAATTTCACCTGCCTGTTCCGTAGCTACTCACCTCATCTCGCTGTCCACCCCTCCTCTCTGGAGCCTGGTGGGTTGTTGAATGCACTGATGTGGTGCCGACCGGTGAACTCGCCACTGCCACCAGTAGCATATTGCTGCTGCTGTATCCTCGGCCATGAGGCTGGGGTATCTCCTCTCTGGTTTTGAGCTCCGTTCTGAGTCCCCCTACTTTCTGGAGCCTGGTGCTGCAAGGGAAGATGGCGCCCGCATTGCTCCAGCCACGGCACTGTAGGCTGGTTTCTTTCTGGTGTCTGGTTGTTCTTCCAGCCCTCTTTTTCTCTGTCCCTTGTATTTACAGTGTTTATTTCTCTGCTGATGGTGTTTTCTGGCTATGAAAGGTGCTGATTTTATGATAATAGAGATCGATTGTTAGCAGCACTCAGAAATGCCACTTTTCTCTGTCGCCATCTTCCCGGAAGTCCTTAAGTGTTCTTTTAACAAAATTTATTTTGCAGAAACCTTTTTTATGACTTAAATGTATAAAATATTTGACATAAATGTTTTTAATGATTTGGGAAGCAATCACTTTCTCTAATGTTTTTTCATGTTGCATGCTAGGATGCCTCTGACTAGTTAAAAATTGTAATTGATAGCAATTTTCAAAAAAGCCTTAGAATGTACACCTGCCCCCCATCTATTCCATTCAACTGAAGATGTGAATTCTAGTGGCCAATAAGCTTTTAAAATGTTAACATAATTATGTCAGTTTGTAATATGAAAGAGCTATAAAATTCTAATAGTACATTAGTAATGGGTACTGATCTCTTCATCTCAATTGACTAGGTTGATTTTAGGATACATCTGAATTTAATGCAGGTGAAGTATAGCAATATATTTCCATTTAAGTGTAAAAGGTTTTATACTTTTGGTAACTTTTAATCACTACAATGATATAATATGAATTTTCTCAAAGTGTGAAGGAAAAAGTACTTAAGACATTTAACCCAAAGGAAATAAAGGGATGAAGCTTTCATTTTCAGCCTATTGGTTTATATAATAAAATGTGACGTTTTTATTTGAGAAGGAAGGTTTAGGTATTTAAAAATGATCAAATGTCATATTGAATCAAGTGAGATAACAAATTCATCCACATACAAAGAGTTTTGGAGGGAAAAAGAAAGTAGTGAATGATTTTATATGCTATTGTCTATTTATTTGTTTGGTTTACTTTTTCCAGGAAAATATGTTGAACAGAGTTAAATCATTTGCCCATTTGACAAAAAAATGTTTTCATGCCAATGCAAGTTAAATAATGGCAAAAGTTATCAGAAAAAATTTAAAAGAGACTTTTTGTAATTTATAGAAATTTTACATGTATCACTTATTTATTGCTCTAAGCAAATCTTTATTTTTACCACTTCTTTTTGTATAAGGAAAACCACATTTAATCTGTAGTAGGAACTACATAATAAGAGAATCTCAAATAGAAAGCAAAATACAGGGAAATTCATTTGCAAATATCCTCCTTTAAGCATATCAGTAAAGAATACTAATTCATTCTATATTAGGACCAACTGTTAACTGTGCCACAAAATACAGTACTTCAGTAGTGCCTATACAGCCTTGTATAGGCTTATTCTCCTAATTCTGCAACTTATAATTACTTCATCCTGTGGCAGATAGCTAATACTACAAATTTTTCTATACTCTTATTTAATTTGTTTGGTACAAACATGTCCACGATATTATTCCTTGTTTTTTACTACTATGTATGCCTGTAGGAAATTTTTGCTTCTATGTAAGGTGGCCAACTCACCTTAAGCATATAGATGTATTTATTTTTTGACAACTTATAAAAGTTCTGATAACTTTTATCTATATAGCTATGTTGAATGAAATTTGTTTTAGCTTTATGTAACTTTACTGTTTGACTAACAAAAGCAGTTTATAATGGAGCCAACCCAGTTCTCCCACATACTCATAAACAAATATTTTAAAACACATAGATAATTCAAATCACAAAGCCAGGCATGAGGTTAGAGTTTAGTGGTAGAGTACTTACAATGTACAGTGTCTTGGGTGTGATTCCCATCATTGGAAAAATAAATCACACAACTATTTGGCCACAAGGTTTTTCTACACTTAGCATGCATTCCATTTATATATTAATTCAAGAAAATTTGAACACTTCTATGATAAGCAGGTTTCGGGAGATACTACAACATGACAAACAAGCTTTTCTACTATGAACTTTACAATCTATAAGTGAAGGGAAAGGTTATATTAAGTTGACAATTCAAAAGCAGCTCAGAGAATCCCACAGAATTATTGTAACTCCCTGCTATTAAATTAAAACAAGAGTTCTGTAGCCAAGTATTGAGATAGGAAGGCTGTGGGAAAATGCCAGTAGGAAATTCAGAAGGGTAGCAACAAGGAGTAAGCTAGAAATATCAGTTTCAAGATTAGAAACAGAATTAATAAAAGAAATAGTATCAGTGCCAGAAAAGGCATAGCTCTGTGGGGGAGTGGAAGCTTCCCTTTAAACATCTGAAAGAAATTCTCCCAGGAAATTTAAAACAACTGGGCACTGCTGTCCAACAAAACCACAATCTGAGCAGAAAATAAGCTTAGATACTGTGAGAAGAACCAAAATAAGCGTAGATACTGTGAGCAGAACCAGCACAAAAGAAACTCTGAACACTATCCAGCAGAAAAAGAGAAAGGAGCGAAGCTGTCATATCTTACAAAGGCTTAGAATTTCCTTAATAGAAGACTACAAATTCCTGAAGACTACCTTTTGAAATAATTTGCTGTTTTGTTTGCTTTAGTCTTACTCTTGGTACTTGCTTTTTTAATTCCCAAGAGCAAACAGTGATTTGGTTTTATTTTTAATAGACCATTGGGTGCCTGTGTCATGAGTCAGTGTAGACATTGGTATGAGACAATAATGCAAACTTAGGAGAAGATTTATGCAGCAACCAGAGCCACAGCTGCTAGTCTATCAATCTACAGACCAAAGGGTGCTTTCTTTTTAAGTTGACGGGCTGATCTCTGGAATAAAAAATCATGTATCCACACCACCTCCCCATACCCAAAAGGATCTGGAGTATAGGTTGATGTGTCTTAAACAAATCTCTCCATCACATGGACTGAAGTTTTGGAACAAGGAGTGCAACACAATCCAGATTGTTCTACAGACTGTGTGAGTAGTTTAGCTGGCCAGCAGCCCTGGAAGACTAGTATTTCACTAGTAACAATAACAAGGCCATTTTGAGAGTGAAATCTGCTTTCAATCAGACAATTCTTCCCCAATAAATGCTGTCAAGCAAGCCGGGGCCTGAGCTCAGCATACAGAAACACCTAACAATATTGACTAGTGTAGGTCAAGGATGTGTAGGAAAAACAGCAGAATATTTGTTTCATACAAACTCTCTCTTAACAGGGAGATTCTTTTTTGTGTGAGTGCGATACTTGGGGTGGAACCCAGGGTCTTTCTACCCCTGGGCTACACTCCCAGACCTATTTTATATTTTGTTTGGAAACAGAGTCTCACCAAGTTGCTGAGAGCCTCACTAAGTAGCTGAGGCTGGCTTCAAACCTGTGTGATCTCCTGTCTCAGCCACCCAAGTGATGGGATTACAAGCGTGTGCCACCATGCCCAGCTACAGGGAGATTCTAAAATGATCAAATTAAGAAGGCTTAAAGAATGAAAGCTACTAGTATGAAACAAGTAGATTATAATTTATTTTTTAAATATGTAATTAAGGTTGAAATGTCTGTTAAATGGAATATTAAAAAATAATAAAAAAATTAAAAAACAAATAAATACCCAAAAGACCCCATTTAAAAAAAACTCAGCAACTCCTCTGACAGAGGAATAATATCTAGGATATACAAGGAACTCAAGAAACTCAACACCTAAAGAAACAACAAATAACCCAATAAAAAATGAACAAGTAAAATAGATACTTTGCAAAAGAAGAAATACAAATGGCCAACAAATATATTTAAAAATGTTTAACATCAGCAGCAATCAGAGAGATGCAAATCAAAACTGCCCTGAAATTTTACCTAACCCCATTTATAATGATTATCATTAAAAACACAAACAATAATAAATTCTGCCTGGATGTGGAGAAGTAGGAACTTTGATACACTGTTGGTGGGATTGAAAATTAGTGAAACTACTTTGGAAAACATTGTAGAGTCCTCAGAGGATTCAGAATAAACCTACCACGTACCACGTCTGGGTATCTACCCAAAAGTATTGAAACCAAATTGCCATAGGTATGTATGCATATCTATGTTTATAGCTGCACAATTCACAATTGCCAAACTAAAGAACCATTCAAGATGTTCATCAATAGATTAATGGATTCCAAAATTATGGGCTATGTACACAATGGAATTTTAGTCATAAAGAAGAACAAAATTATGTCATTTGCAGGGAAATGGATGGACTATAAAATATTGTGCTATGTGAGATTAGTCAGTCACGAAAAGTAAAAGATCAGATGTTCTCTGTCATATGTGGAAGAGAGAAATTGGAACACAGGAGGACCAAGGAGGAGAAACCTTGGTGGAATGAAGGGAGAGACCTAACTGAGGAAAACCGGAGAGAGGAGGAAGACTTGATGAGGGCAGTCCTTCACTGTGCTGAGTATGGGAAGGTGGAGAGGAAGAGACAGTAGTCTGTATGCTTCTATTTCTATGAACTTCATCAAGATAATATATAATTGTAATTCATCAATAAATAAATGAAATAAAAAATAAAAACCTCAGCAAGAAAACTAAATCTCTTTATGACTTATTGAATTATCTGCTTGATATAAATTGATTCCATGTCTTTTTATATTTTGTGTTGTTTCAGAGTTTTATCCAATTTTGTGCATTTTGTCAGTTAATTCTGTCCTCTCCTGAAACCTCTTCTCTCCCAGGGTACCTCCAAAAGTTTTAAACCACCCAATAACTGAATCCATAGATACTGAAGTGGATATAATTCCAGAGGAAGAATTTTTAAAAGTTAATAGTTAAAATGATAAGTGAACTAAATTATGATCTAAAAAATTAACTAAATGAGAAAATATTGGATGTGAAAATTTTCAATAAAGAGAGGAATTCTGATAAACATTCAAACAGAAGTCCTGGAAATAAAGTCTCAAGAAATCAAATAAAAATTGTTCCAAGTCTCACAAATAGAGTTAAATCATGCAGAAGACAGAGTTTCAGGCCTTGAAAATGAGGTATTTGAATTTAAACATTTAAACAGTGATTAAGAAACATTGTGGAAATATAAAAGAACTCTTGTACAAGGTGAAGAGACCCAACTTAAAAATCACTGAATTTGAGAAAGGAGTATCAATAAAACTAATAGCATTAATAACATTTTCAATAAAGTAATAGCAGAAATATCCCCAAATCTTGAGTATGAGATGGGTACCCACATTCAGGATGCCTTTAGAAACTCCAACTAGACATAATAAAAAAATAACCACTCCATAATACACTATAATTAAAATTCCAAATATACAGATTAAAAATATAATATTTTGATCTTATGTAATATTGCTAGGTTTTTGTGCTTTTTGGTACATTATAGTCTCACATCATAATGTAAATCATGTTGAAGATGACATACATACACAGTACTTGGTGTTCCCCACATCCCCATTTCCCTCCTTCCCAAAACATAGTACCCAGATTGATATGGGATACGGATATTATTTTGAAGGACTCAACAATATTTCAGCTCAAATTCTAGAAGGGTTTAGAACAATCTATTTGAAGCCCTGGAAGAAAACACATACCAACCAAGATAAAATCCTTCAAAGATAAGGATAGGCTGAGAGAATTCATGACTAAGCCAGCATTGCAGAAAATATTTAGAGAAATTCAACCAACAATGAAAACAATTTTAAAAAAGAAAAAAAGGGAAAAGGGGGGAGATTTCAGGTAAGAATTAATCTCATTAGAAGAGTAGATAAGCAAGTGATAATTAGGATAGAAGTAACACAAGAGGCAAATATAAATAATAGAAAGTAGTAAGTATCTCTCTAATAACATTAAATGTAAACGGTCTTAGTTCTCCAACAAAAAGACATAGACTGGCAAATGGATTTAAAAAACAAGATCAAACTATTTGTTACCTTCAAGAAATACACATCATAGTAAAAAATGTCCACAGGTTGAAAGTGAAAGGATGGAATATAATATTCCATGTAAATGAAACACAAAAGTAAATGTGAGAAGCTACACTCATATCCAAGAAAGTAGACTTTAAGATAAAATGAGTCTTAAATACATATGTATGTATTTATTTCTCTCCCTAGTAGACAGATAGTTCATCCAGACATAAAATCAACCAAGTTACTACAAAGTTAAATCATACTATAAAGCAAATGGACTTAAAAGACATTAACATATCACTTAACAATACCTGAATACATGTTTTTTTTTTCAACTGTTCATGTTACTTCAAAAATAGATCATATTTTAGGCCAACAAACAAGTCTTAGCAAAACTAAAAACTTTACATAATTCCATGTATCATATCAAACAAAAATGGAATTAAATTAGAAATCAGCAGTAAGAAAAAACAATCAATTTATACAAATATGTGGACAGTAAACAATAAAATATTGAATTGATTCTCTAATTTCCTTATTTGTTCCCGTGTTTTCTATTTATTTGTTCTTTTATTGTGTTTAGGAGACACTTTAATTTTATGTTTCTTCTATTTCTTTTTTATATGAGTTCACACAGTTTTACAAAGTTAAAATCTCCTTAATAGCCACTTTTTCTGGTTTTATGTGTAATGTTCCTGTTTTATAGATCCAATTTCTTATTTTTCTAAAGGCATTCATGGTAATTAAGTTTTCTTCTACTACCTGATTTTTTTGAAGTTCCTTTCCTCCATTATCCTTTTCTTATTTTGTCTTTCTTACTGTTCCCTTTATTCCAATGCATAACTAATGTTGACATTCATATTTAATAATGAAACATTAAAAACTCTCTATATGTGGTGATTTCAGGAAAAATGCATGCCAACCCATAGAATTCATTCACAATCATTAGAACACATAGAATTTACTCTACAATTAGGTAGCCAATACATTTTTCAGTTAGCAAGTGGGATTCATTTTGTGTTCTCTAAAGGTATTTTCTCGTGGTTCCTCTACTTGCTCCAGAAAGAACCCTTTTGATTACCAGTTTGTGTTGTTGGATACATGTGTCTTCTAGTAGGCAAACAAAAGTAGGGGAAGTGAGAAGACATTTTTGTAAGTACTTCATGAAGGCCTTAATACTACTGTTTTCAGTACTACACTTAAGCTCAATACATTGTGTGACTGATGTTCCCAAGTCTGAGATTTCTTCAATTTCTTTTTAATAAAAATATAAATACTTGAACCTTTTACAGAGAAAGGAGAGAATGGGAAGGTAGTTTGTGCTATAATCCTTGCATTGCAATTTTCAGTCTTTCCAGTAATCTTTTTATTTTATCTCAACCCCTCATTCTTCTTTGATACCTAACACCTTCAGCACTGAGTCTCCAAAGGAGTCAGTGGCTCCCTTAATTATATTGATCTCAGCCTGGAGTGGTGGTGCACATTTGTTATCCCAGTAATTGGGAGGCTGAGACAGGAGGCACTTGGGAAGCTCAGGCAGTAGCATCTGGGTTCCAGCTAGCCTCAGCTACTTAGTGAGGCCCTCCACAACTTAGTGAGACCCTGTTTCAAAATAAAAATAATGAAAAATAGGGCTGGGTGTGTAGCTCAAAGGTAGAATGGGAATGGCCCTGGGTTCAGTCACCAGTACCACAAAAACTTTGCTAAATGCCATGGCTTGATTCTTTGACCTATAGAAGTCAAGAGTTGGAAAAGTAATCCCCAAAGTTATACATTAATTTTATTTGTAAGTGAGACCATTAGGAGGCGAGTGGGTCATGAAAAGTTTTCTCTTATGAAGGATTAATAGACTAATGGGTTGAGGAAGTGGGTTAATTATCACAATAGTGAGTATGTTATAAAAGCCAGTCTGGCCATCTCTTGTGAGCTCTCTTTCCATGTGATGCCCTGCACTGCCTTGGTACTTTGCAGAGACACCCCTCCTCCCCCAGCAAGGAAGCCCTCACTAGATGTATTCCTTGACTTCTCAAACTCTAGAGCTATAAAAAATAAATTTATACTTTATAAATTAATTAGTCTTAGACATGCAGTGCCAGCAAAAGAAAATGAAAAATAGTGATACACCAACTTGAATATTGATGTATGAATGTTTTAAAAATTCTTATCAAATTACCTTTGTAAGCTTTACTAATTTAAAAGTACTTTAAAAATAAATTGCAAGCCAGGCGTGGTGGCGCATACTTTTAATCCCAGCATTTGGGAGACTGAGACCGGAGGATGGCGGTTTGCTGACAGCCTCAGCTACTTAGTGAGGCCCTCTGCAACTCAGTGAGACCCTGTTTCAAAATAAAGAATAAAAAAAAATGGGCAGGGGGTGTAGCTCTGAGGTCAAATGCCTCTGGGTTTCATCCCCAGACCCGCAAAAAAAAAATCTATACTTTCCATCTGTTCTATAATTGATTTCTAGCATTACTAAAACAATACAAGAAAAATTATTACATAAAATTTAATCTAGAGACAACTATTTTGGAAAAATAGCATCATGTTGATATAAAATATCCCTTGCTAAAATTGCTGGTAGTTATGTTCCTATGAGAGTTTTAAGGCATGTCAAGGAAGCTAGTTTTCACAGAAAACAAGATGACATATAGAGTGAAAAATTGGGAAAAGAAATAAAGATATTTATAGGAAAGTTACAGCCCACTAGTGCACTCCAGAAGAAGGAAGAAGGAAACATTTCACACAAGGGTGTTAGGCAGATTAAAGAAGAGCCTATATAAAGCATAGATATGTTCTTTTAAGAGTTAGTTTTCACTGCTGCATTCCTTTTATACCTTTTATTTGTGATACTATAGCTTGACCTTTGATTGTATTATGGCTTACATAATCTAAACACAGCACTTCATGTCAAACAGTACTTCTGATTTCTTTCAGTCACACAAGGTCACAAAGTGGGAATGGCAGAACAATTAAACTTAAGAGCTGTGGTCAGCCCATTATTCAACCCACTCAATTTTGGAATTCTACTCTCTCATTTCTTAATATCTGTTACTTAATTTTGATCTGAATGACAAACATTAATCTTCTTAACTTTATTGTCATAAAGCATCTTGATAGATATCCTTCTATTTAAATTCCCCTCTTTATACTTTGTTGATTTCAAAATTGTATTTTCAAGTTCAGTTATGTTACAGATTTATGGTATTTGTTCAGGCTTTCTTTTTTTGCTTGTGGTATCTGACCTTCCAAAATCAGCCCTCAGGTAACATGTTATCTTTCCATTGATATATATTATTTAAAAAATAAATAGATTTCATTTAAGAAAATCATCTTGGGAAATTATATAATGACATACAATATACAATTTTAACAAATCTATTCCCACCATGACAAGGGGACTCTAGCTCATTATCTATAACTTCAGTCAAATGACAATTTAAAAAAATGCAAACTTTAAAAATGGTGCAAAATTTAAAAATGGTGACTAGGTTATTCTCAATAAATTTATTTTGTACTTTTTATTATGTCTTTATTACTGGGGATTCAACCAAGGAATAGTCAACTTCTGAGCTACACCTCTATCCCTTTTTATATTTTATTTTTTAAAAATTTTTATTGGTGCATTTTATTAGTACATCACCATGGGATAAAAAAAAGCTGCAGATATACATATGCACATTGCCCAGTTCGTCCCTACCCAATCCCACCTCATTCCTTCCCCATCCTTCCTTCCCGTGGTTTAGTGGTTGACATCAATGTGTTTGTTTAAGTACATCATGTGCTTTAGAGAGTTTCGTTCTTTCCTCACTCCCATCTCCTCAGATAGGTTGCCTTATTGGCCCCTCTATAGAATCTCCTTTTTCACCTAAAATTCCTCCTATGACCTTAGCTTTTTGTGACTGACTAATCTCATTTAGCATAATGTTCCCCAGTTCCATCCATTTCCCTGAAAATGATATAATTTCTTTATGGCTGAATAAAATTCCATTGTGTACATATCCCACAGTTTTGTAATCCATTCATCTTTTGATGGACATCTTGGCTGGTTCCATAGTTTGGCAATGGTGAATTGTGCAGCTATGAACATAGATACACATGCATTAGTTTGGTAGTTTGGTTTGCTTTCTTTTGGGTAGATACCCGGAAGTGGTATTGCTGAGTTAAATGATAAATTTGTTCCCATTCTTCTGAGGATCCTCCATACTGTTTTCCAAAGTGGTTGCACTAATTTGCAATCCCACCAATAATGTTTTAGAGTTCCTACTTCTCTACATCCTTGCCAGCATTTGTTGTTCTTTGTGTTTTGAATGATTGCCATTCTAGTTGGAGTGAGGTGAAATCTCAGGGTAGTTTTGATTTGCATCTCTCTGATTGCCAATGATGTTGAGCATTTTTTCATGCATTTATTGGCCATTTGAATTTCTTCTTTCATGAAGTGCCTATTTAGTTCACTTGCCCATTTTTTATTGGATTATTTGGCTTTTTAAGTGTTGAGTTTATTGAGTTCTCTGTATATCCTAGATATTAGACCTCAATCAGAGGAGTGGGTGGCAAAAATCTTCTCCCATTCTGTTGGCTCTCAATTGAGGTTCTTGACAGTTTTCTTTGCTGAACAGAAGTTTGCTTCAGTTTCATGCAATCCCACGTATTGATTCACCTTTTACTTTCTTGTTCCTTTGGGGTCTTGTTGAGAAGGTTTTTACCTGTGCCTATGTGTTGCAATGTTGGACCTATGCCATCTTCATGGAGCCTCAAGGTCTCTGGTCTAATTTCCAAGTCTTTGATTCATCTTGAATTGGATCTTGTGCAGGGTGAGAAAGTGGGATTTATTTCCATTATTATGCATATGGTTTACCAGTTTTGCCAACACCATTTGTTGAACAGACTATCTTTCTTCCACTGTATGTTTTTGGTCCCTTTGTCCAAAATCAATTGGGTGAAAGTGTGTGGATTTGTTTCTGTGTGTTATTTTTGGTTTTGAAACAGAGTCTCTTTAGGCTGATGAGAATCTTGCTATGCTCCTGAGACTGGCATTGAACCTACAATCCTTCTTTCTCAGCCTCCTAAGTACTGCAATTACAGACATGCATTGATTGTACTTTTAATTAATGCTTAGTATTATCTAATAATGTGAACTTTGTAATTTACAGGACTTATTTATTCAATGAATTATAAATCTTTGAAATAAGATTATGCTATCCATTTTATATTTCATCAATCACTTAATTTAAGAAAGTAACAAAATATTAATAGAACTTAACAAACACATGGAACATTTAAAATATCATGATTCTATTAAAACTGTTTTGGAAACAAAATCTACACAAACGTGATATTTTAACTGCTTAGGGATCAAAGATGTGAATATTTTAAGTGGCAACAAGAAATTATATGGTTTAATAAATAGACCTGTTTAGAATACTCATTTTTAAAAATCATAGGTACTCAACATACATTATTTTCTCTTGATATTATCTAATGTGTGCGTGATATGCAGAGAAGATTTTGTAAAATTGTATTTCCTATCCTGAAGGAAGCCATGAATATAGATATGCATGCGTTAGTTTGGCAGTTTGGTTTCCATTCTTTTGTGTAGATACTTAGAAGTGGTATTGATAGATCATATGATTGGTTCATTCCAATTATTTATTTTTTTACATTGGTGGATTGTAGCCATACCTCTTAATGGGGTACAAGATGGTAGAGGCATACACACACATATCACTCATTTAGCTCTTCACCAATTCCCACCCTATTCCCTCCCCCCTCTCTCCTCCTCATGATTGACTTTGATATGTTTATGAATGCATATCATGTACATTAGGGAATTTCCCTCTTCCCTCCCCATCCCCTCAGTTAGGTTGCTTTATTTGCTCATCTATAGTTTTTTCTTTGTCTAGAGTTCCTCCCATGACTCATTTTCTTAGGTAACAACATTAATAAAAATGTATCATGGAGAAATATTGGGTACTAAAAAGAAAAGATGAAGATAATCTATTATAAGGCAAAAAGTATGTACGTTACATTTAATGACCTTTTAATAGAAAAAGGTCAAAGCATCAGATGCAATAGGAGATCATATTTTCATTCAAATATTTTGTCTATATGCTGAAACTACAATGGATTTTAATCCATGTTTTTAAAATAATATTTAAGACATTAATTTAAAAAATTAAAAAATAGGCACTTCTAGCATTTCAGAAATGTGATTCACAGAAATTACTCTAGGATTAAAAAACTACTCCAAGACTAAAGTTTATTTTTTAATTTTGGAACATTTGCTCTTGATTTCTTAATCACTCATCCAAGGAAGATAGCAACAAATTGAGCTCTCTTTTAACACTGTGAAAGTTTTATTGCTACAGGGAAACATTCACCTTTTGTTATGATATGGCCATCACAGAACATTCTACTTTTATGTGCATTACTTTTAAGACTAGTTCCTCATGGTAGGCTTAAAGGCATCCATTAGACTCAATAGGAGTACAAGGTCTGAAAAAATAACCAGTTCAATGGTTGCCTCCAAGCTGTTTGAATGAAAAGCTATCCTAGCAAACATCATTGTTCATAAAACCAGTACAAAATGACAAAGTAGCTGCATCTAAGAAAGAGGCAATCCAAAACTCATGACTTCTCTAAAACATACATGCAATTGAATAAAGAAAAGGTAAACTAATGGTTCCATAATAAGTCTTTAGGACTATTTTATGGGATTTTTGTTTGTTTGGTACTGGGATTTAACCCAGGTGAGTTCTAACTCTGAGCAACTATACCTCCAGCCCTATTTTGTGTTTTGAAACATGGTCTCATTAAGTTTCTGAGGGTCTCACTAAGTTTATGAGGCTGGTCTCAAATCCGCACTCCTCCTGTCTCAGCTTCCCAAGTAGTGAGGTTATAGACTTAAAAAGTGTGGTGTGATCATGGTAAGAAAATGCTGAGGTTTAAATAAAGCTGCTAAATATAAGTTTATCTGTCTTATATTTGTGTTCTTAGAATGTTTCAAACCAGCGAGGCAGAGTGCATGTGATTTTTAGACATATACTGACTCTTGGTAGTTAGGAACCCTCTTTTCCCTACATTGATTTATCCATGTAGAGGCATAATGGTTAAAATAATCTTAATGTCATCTATCCTTTATTATTCACCCAGAAAGAGGACTTAACTAAAGGAATGGTTTACTTAATTAGATATTTTGAGAAAAACTAAACTTAGTTCCTTTCTTTTTCTTAGCTATGCTTGGTTGCAGGAAAATAAAAATCATGTGCACTCTTTATATTTGTTATTGTATTCTTTAGTTTTACATTACTTTGAGAAACTAGATGAGATAAATAAATGTAAAGGAAGAAAGGTTTATCTTGGGTCATGGTTTCAAAGTAAAATGGTACATGGGCAGTACATGTGCAGTTGTTTCTATTGCTTTTAGCCCTATGGTGAAGCAGAGCATAATGGAAGAATATGTGGTGGAAAAAAGCAGCTTGCATAATGCTGGAGAGGGAACAGAGATGGAGAGATAAAGTAGCAGTTCACAAAATATATTCTTCAAGGGCATGCCTCAATCCCTCCTCCAATTAGTTCCTGCTTCCTAAAGCATTCAGCACTTCCCAATAGCCTACTAAGCTATAAACTTTTCTAAACTTATCCCACAAAGCAATTCCAAAGGCTTCTAACTCCAAAATGAGGTATAGCCACAACAAAATCTTCACTTCTTTGTACCAATTTTTTATGTTAGTCAGCTTTGTGTCACTGTAACAAGATAACTGAGACAAATCAACTTAAAGGAGGAAAGGGTTATTTTGGATCATGATTTCAGAAGTTTAGCAAGCAGAGAATAAAGAGATAAGAAGCCAGAGACAAATATACATTTCTAAAGGCATGCTCCCCAAACCCCACTTCCTCTATCTCATCTACCTCCTAATCCACCTACCACCTCCCAGTAGCCCGGTAGGCTATATATATATATCGATAAGTGAATTAATTAATTGATGAGGTCAGACCTTAATGGCCCAGAAAGAGCCCACCTCTGAACACTGCTGTTTTAGGAACCAAGTTCAATGCATAATCTTTTGGGGGACATTTAAGTATTAAATCATAACGTGGTGTGGTGGCGCATGCTTGTAATCCCAGTACTTGAGAGGCTGAAAACAGGAGGATCATAGGTTTGAAGACAGCCTCAGCTACTTAACTACTTAATGAGGCCCTCTGCAACTTAGTGAGACCCTATTTCAAAAACTAAAGAATTAAAAAATAGGGTGGAGGGTATAGCTTGTAGGTATAATGCCCCTGGGTTCAATCCCCGGCACCACAACACACACACACACACACACACACACACACAACCATAAAAGGTATGGTATGTAGACTTTGTCCTGCAATTTAGTGCTTCCCATACCTGATAAATAAATTTGTGGGGGAAAGAGGTACAGTGGAGAAAAAAACCTATTGTTTTAGGAATCTAAAACCACATTCTTATATTTGCTCAGTAAAAATGCTATATGCTAATCTTCATCTGTTTGATTTTTATACATGAGTTTGCCTTTGTACACAGCTTTACTTTCTGTGGTTTCAATTATTTGTGTTCAACTGCAATCTGAAAAATTCCAGAAATAAACAACTTTTATGTTTTAAATAACTTTTATAACAGTATATTATTATATTTTTATTTATTATCAGTTATCCCTTACTATGCTAAATTTATGTTAAATCAAATTACTTTTATCATAGGCATTTATGCATAAGGGAAAATATTATATATAGAGATCACTACTATTTATGGTTTCAGGCATCCACTGGGGCTGTCTTAGAACACGATTTTCATGAATAAAGAACAATTACTGTATATTTCTAATGGTATTGGAATTTGAGGGAAAACAGGGAATATATTGTCCTGGTTCTCTTTGTAGCCTTGCATTAATTGAAAAATTAATGTTTTTCACATTGTATTCAATGACTTTTGGACATTCATTTAAGCTTCCAGACTAATTTTTAATGTATGTACTATTATCTCTATAATCTTATAGCTTAGTTATTTGAGAGTCAGAGGTCAAATTAGATGATCAAGGTATCAGGGCGAGGAAGAGATGGCCACCAGCCCTCTGAAGTTCACGTTCTTCTTCATCACACAGTGGATATCAGGAGGTTGTTATTTTTCTAGAGATGGGAGAAAGTTCATTATTCTCATCAGTATTTTATATCTGCCATACTCTCTTTTCTAATATGAAGAGAGTCCTTTCCTTCAATTCAGTGTTTCCTCTCATTTAAGAACACACTAGCCCATTTCTTGTTTTCTTATATCTTACAGAAGTGATACTTTGAATAACCTCTAAAGATTATTTCACAGAATCAAAGAAATGATTAAAAATGGCAGTAGTCATTGTAGATGCCAGTGAGATTATAGGCAATATTGTATTGGAAGGTTACCTCCTTATCCTCTGTGCACAGATGGCTTTTGAGATTGTAAAGAGCAGGCTCTTCTTTTATTTCAAAGGCTGAAAAGAGACGATATTATTTATCATAATACAAACATCATATTAAAATGGATAATTTGTCACAAAATCTTAAATTGATGTGCTATCCCAATTTTCTTATGTTAAATATGCATATAGAAACAGTATCTTGATCGTTCTTGACAAAAAATTTGAACTACACGGTAGTCTTTACAATTTTACATGAAGCAAGTCTTAGTCATTAGTTTGCTGCTATTATACTAGCCAGATAATTTATTGTCAAGAGCTTGTCAGTAGGAAAAAAATCTACTTTCTCTATGCATTCTCTATGGCACTGACATTTACTCAGAGTAAATCTAACATGGATTGGCTCAGTACAGCTCAAGATGACAGACATGACATTTACCACTGCCATACTTTAACCAATATCATGATGTTAAGGTCTGGAATGTCCCATGGAATTGGTGAAGTATAATATCAAAGCTAATGGATAGTCTATTTACCTCTTTGCTAAGTCCTACAAAGAAATACATTACAGACTCATATGGTAGTGTACTGTGGAAGAGAACAAGTGAATTAAAATATATTTTCTTCCAATTCCCTGGAAATTTCTGTTCATTGGTAGGTTTATATTTCTGTTCATGCCTGTGAATTTATTATCCTCAAATAAACTACTTCTCATTTTCATGGGTGCTGATTTAAACATGCTATGCTGTTATGCATTTAGTAATGAAAGAAAAAAAATGTATATGACTACCTTAGAACAAAGGCCTTTCTGTGTTGCTTTCTCAGCCTATCTCACCTTTTCCCTTTACATACATTTTTAAAACACAGTGCATATTTTGAATAAATATGCATTAAGTTAAATGTATCATTCACAACATTTTCTTTATAGATATTTTCTCAAATTCCATTGATAGTAACATTCAGTTTTCTCAAAAGCAAATATTGATATACACATACATATACATTTCTTAAAAATTAACTTTTGATATACATATACTCATTTCTTAAAAATTAAGACTTTTTTCTGAAAGCTTTAAAATATTATATGATTAATGGGTTATGTGTGAAAGAGAATATTTTGTTTAAAGGGTATAAGGTTTCAGTTAGACTGGAGGAATAAGTTTTAGTGTTCCTTGGCATTGCATGATAATCATAGTAATAATGTATTGTGTATTTCAAAAATCGTAAAAGAGTTGATTTTAATGTTATCACTATAAAATGATAAATTGGAGAGGTGCTGGATATATTAATTAGGTTAAGTAAATTTTCCTAAAATGTTTACATAAATCAAATTATTACATTATATTCCATAATTATATATTTATTATTTGTCAATTATGAAAAGTAAATACGATATGTGTTCCATGATAAATAGTCCTTTAGCTGCAACCCTATTCAATGGATAACTATAAATGGAAATCTAATCTCTCCTTCATTCTTAAATATCACTAGAATTTATATGGTTACTTTTGTAAAGGAAAATAAGTTTTAACTTACCATCACCACTGGGATTAGATCATGGTTTCCAGTCCTCATAATTAGTTTTCTCTCATTGCCATGGATGATATATGTCTACAGTTACCTCTCACTTCTCACTCAAAATAAAATGCATACAAGTACCCTTTTTCAAAGTGTTTTCAAGTCAGGGACTTATCTTCATGCAGGAATCAACAAACTGACCCGCTATCCTAGTGATCTTGGCCATTTTAACTGAATAATACTATGAAAACTATCGATTCTATGTCTGTATTAATTATGCAAATAGCACTTAAATTTCTTTCTTGGAGTGTATAAAGTCAATGACATATCTGTACAAGCCAGAAAACAATGAGTTCTTCTCTAGGTAGAGAGTATAGTAGGTACATTGAAGAGGAACAGAATTGTCAAAAATTAAGAGAATTCTTTGGCCAATAAAACTTACTTTGTAGTTTGGAGTGTTAGCTTCAAGTTCATGGTATAGTTGTGGATTAAAAATACAGAAATTAGTTAGAAGTTACAGAACAATTTTGATTCACATTGATTAACATAGCTTTATATCATTAAAGAAAGTTGCTTCATATATTTTCATACTTGTTCTTTACCCTTTCAGCCTATACACAATATCATTTAGCTTTATAATTTTCTGCAATAACCCTGTTAAGAGTACAATGCCACTATATAAAACCAGCAGGACTAGAAGCCAAATCAGTTGATTTAATGCTAACATCTTATGAAACTCAGCTTCATGCTTTCCAAATAACAGGTATCAAATTTGTCATTTCGTTTTTTTTCCCAAGGCTGCTTTATAAATTTTTTTCTATCATTTACTTTCCTTTACTTTTATTATTATTTAAATCATTTTAGCCAGGTGTGGTGCTGTACATCTGTAATCCTAGTACTTGAAAGGCTGAGACAAGAGGATCACAGGTTAAAGGACAGCTTCAGCATGTGGTGAGACTCACCAAACGAGTGAGAGTCTGTTTGCAAATACGTCAAACTGAGCTGGGAGTATAGCTTAAAGTTTAAATGCCTCTGCCTTCAATCCCCAGTACCACAAAAAGTAAATAAATAATTTTATTTCCTAATGGGGGGGGGGTCTTGATTTGCTAATAATAGAACAAGGCAGACCAGTAAGCACAAACTAGTATACTATGACATCTAAACAGATGGCTCCTAGAAAGCAAACACCTGCAAACCATCTATGCCACAGTGCCTTTGTGACGGAAGGACAACTTAGGACTATCCCAAGCCAAAATATGTGCACCCAAATTGCCTGGCTGAAGCTAATGGAACAATGCCATTGAGGACATTTCACCACACATGCCAACACTGATCAGTTGGTTGTGGCTGCCTGCAGTGGTGTGCATATTAGAACTGTGAAATGTTACCAGTTCTTACTAGGAAAGAAAACAATTGAATAGATGAGGCTATAGATGTGAATGTGAAGAATTGAGAAGCATGGAAATAAGTATTCCTGACTTAGGCAGGAGTTACAGCTAAAGAAAATACTTTACATAAGTAATATCAGACTATTTATTTATTTATTGGTAGTGGGGGTAGATCCCAGAGGCTTTCTACCTCCAGGCTATACCCCCAGACCCATTTTATATTTTATTTGGAAACAGGGTCTCACTACTGACTCATTACTTCTGATTGTGTGTTTGTGTGTTTGTACATTCCATGACATTGATGTTTAAAGAAAACTTTAAATTTTGTTTTATGTTAAATCTATTTGGTTATTGGAAATGGGCTTACTTTTGAATCTATGCTGTATTTTTATGTACTTGCTTCTATAACCTATACATATTTCAATGGCAAATGAACATTAAGCACAGAGCTTCCAGCTGTATGACTTTATACCCTGTGTGAAATGAGCCCTATGAATACAGAGCCAACTCTCATGTGACGTTACGTTTACAAACCCTAGGCCTTGTATTATTTTCTTATGATTTTGGTACCAATAATTAAAACCAGAGGCATTTTAACTCAGAGATAAATCCCTAGGACTTTTGATATTTTATTATCTATTTAATCAACATTGAATTTCAGAATGTGAAGATGAAAAAGTTCTGGAGATGGACAGTAGTAATGGTTATACAATGTGAATGTTCTCAATGCCACGAACTGTAAAACTGAAAATAAAGTGTTAACTCCTGTCATATGCAATTTGCAATGTAAAAGGATTCCAGAAGATATCAGATTATCCTTATGTTTTTACATAATTTACTAGATTCTTATTTGCACATTTGTCTAATTCTCTTCCCAGAGAATTTGTAGGCATATTTACCTCACTATACTTCAATTTTCTCATTAGTAAATTATAGTCCTATCAGTACTTCCTTTGAAGGATGCTTATAAAGATTATTTGAGTTAATGTTTCTAAAAGACTTAGAGCATGACCTCACACATAGTTACCTGCATGTAACATTAGACTTAAAATGCAGCATTGAATGCAATGAAACATTACAGAGTAGGAGTTTTAAAACAATGAATGGAAAGAACTTTGAAGTTAGACTTTTTTATTTTCATTTATATGTAAAATGTTCCTAGACATACAAGTCACCAGAATGTTTGCCATATTTCCAGAGTTACAGAGAATAGCTGTAACATTTACATTGAATTCCATTAACATCGGAGTTACATTTCCAAGTTACAATAGTTTTTAAAGGTATAATATTTTCTCTTTGCTGAAGGTCAGATATAAAAAGTCTATGTTGCTGACTAAGAGGGGAGGCAAAAAGGAATAAATAGATAAAGGTTATTCACTGACTTTAATAAAATCAGTAGTGCCGTCCCTCAAGAACAATTGCCAAATTTATGATTTTGTGAGTTCAAATCTGCACGCATATTAAATAATTGTCTAACCTGACTACTTTGTTAGAATTTTATGGAATTTCAGTGAAATTTTGACCAAAATTATGATAACACAGTTGATTCAGTCAGTATATACAGATATGACTGGATGATCTACCGGCATCTTTAAGAAATGTTGTCTTTTCATAATAAATTACTGGCAACTGCATTTTACTTCATAATTAACCTATTTAATTATAAAAAGGGCTCTAGAGTTATGCTAGTTTGTTTGACTTGAAGTAAACCATCAAAAGCTAAATAAATTTCAAGTCTTTCAAAACAGTTTTTAGATTAGCCCTTTAAAAATCCAGAGGTACTATCTTCTTTATCTGTGTCTTAATTGCTATACTTGCACTTAAAAAAAGTTGTCAAAATTATTTTATTCTTTGTAGGCTTAATTATTCGAGCCTATTTTCTAGAATTTAAGAATATAGCCTCTTAGGTTACTGCCCACCAAGATTTAATATAATCAAATATACATGGGAATTTGTGGGCGATAAGCAATTATCAGTCATGAAATCAAAATTAAAAAGAATGTCAGTACTGGTAGAACACTTGAATATTGTCATACATAACTTTGGCTAAACTTTTTTGTTTAAAACTAACACAAATAAAAAACGCATTTAACATTTGTAAATTTTCATAACCATTCATATAGAAAAATATTCCTTTCATGGAAAAAAATACTGTGGCATATGATTCAAAGGGCCTCAATGTATTCCAGATAAATAGAAGAAGGAGTAACGAACTGCACACAAGAGAATAGAAAGTAAATTTGCTCTGAATATTTCCTGATAAGGTATGTCAATTTTTGACAGAAGCGAATGTTGGCTAATCCTGTAAAGGAAACTTTTCAAAGATGCTTCAGATAATTATGCCTGTGTGAAGTGAAAAGATTGCTGCTCTCTTGATAACCAGTCTCCTACTTGGATATTTTCAAATTGTTGGTATTCACGAATGATTCTAAAGAACTAAGAAAAAATTTTGCATATTTTTGAAAACTAATATCACTTCTTTACAGTCAGATCACGTGACTGAAATAGCATGAATAATGTCAACAATGTCAAAATCCAAACTAGAGAAATTTGTGCAAAGTAGAGAAAAGTTGAATATATGGCATCTAGTCAAGTCCTGGACCCTAGATTAATTTGAAGAGCTTCCTTCTCTTGTTTCAGTTGGACTGATTTTTAGAATAAAATAAAATCAGATGGAAAGCAATCATTTTAGGAGTGCTCAGTTTGAATAATAGGTGCAGAAAAAGGAGAGAAAAGGTCAGAACTAAGTTGGATCTAATGAACAACCACTATCTAAAGAATGCTTTCTTGTAAAAGTAATACACTGTTTAGTTTCTATTAATACTTACATAGAAGGAATAGCAGTCACTTTCTTTTCTAGTATCAAACTACTTAAAAGCAAGATCTTTTCCATTAAAATACATATAATGAATATTTCATTGGAATAATTTGGGAAAGAATACATGTGGTACATTTTGATTAGTTGTAGAGGATATTGAATTAAAAATCGACAACTGACCATATGGTTAAAGGTCTAGAAAAAAGGACTAGAAGCCTAGAAAAGAGAATATGTGATAAAATCATGTGGATGGACTATAAAACTGGGCAGAGAGTATGAAGACCTATAAAACACATAACAACACCTATCATAGAAGAGGTACTGAAAAACCAAACACAAGAAAATTTCTTGACAAAGCCAAGAGTGGGGATACATACCTGTAATCTCAGTACTTGGGTGGCTAAATTGGGAGGACTGCAGGTGTGAGGCCAGCTTAGCAATTTAGCGAGACTCTCAGTAATTTAGTGAGACCCTGTTTCAAAATAAAATAATAAGAAAGGCTATGGGTGAAGCTCAGAGGTAAAATGTTCCTAAGTTCAATCCCCAGTAACAAGAATGAAATTTCTGACCAATTGATGCTCAACAGCCTTTATCACTGGTTACCAAATTACTAGCACAATAAGTTGTCATGAGGGAAGATATAGGTGGATTTATGTATCAAAAATATTAACTCTCCACTGCAACAGCTGACTTAGTTTGTGCTACCTCTAACTGTCCCTCATATTAGCAAGAGAGAATAATGATGAGGATGAGTCTCCCATGGAGAACTATTCTTCAAGGATACCCACTGACCATGTAATGGCAAGTGCACTAGATCAAGGTCTTTCTATCCTGAAAGAAACAGGGATCAGTCACTGCACAGTTAGGAACCTCAGCCAGAACCAGTATTTGGGAACATCTCATTCACAGCAATGTAATCTTTCATGACTTAATATCTTACCAAGAGCCCTAATTTATAATGAAAGAGATATAAAAGTGGGTTCATGGGCATGAGATCACTGCTCATTATTATTCCACACTGTGCCATCTAGAAACAGCCCACTTGACAGTGTACTAAGAGGGCTTTCAGAGCATAGCTGTGGTACTAGCTTGGCAGGGAAGACTCTCAAGAGATGTGGCATTAAATACAAGAATTCTATATGACGCTGTGCCTTCGATAGGAAAAATACAAGTCTGGGAACCAAGAAGTGGCAGGAAGATGGAGCTGTTCATAGTCAATATAAATGACTCACTGGAGAACTGTATGTTTCTTCTACTTGCAACTTCATATTAGTGGTCCTGGTCTAGACAACATGACAAAGGTCTCACTGAAACACAACTTAAAGCTGCCTTGAGGCACTTTGGACTCTGTATCCAGTAACCAATATGAAAAAGGGTCATGTTACTAACAAGAAGGAATATGTGTGAAATCCAGGTGGTCCCTCTGAATGGCTATTGGTACTTCCTTTCTCCATTGTAAATATAACTGGACAAGCATAGCCTCCCAGCTTGAGAAGGTTATGATTCCTAAAGGTTAAGATTTGGATCATGCCACCATGTGTATCACCAAGACCTACTAAGATGATATCTGAGTGTGAAGGAACAGTTTAATACACAATGCATGGGAAGAAGAAGAAAACGAGTATCAACTGTACAACCAAGACCAACAGTGGTTACAATGGCTACAGTTCATCTCATTAACCTCCTGCTTCTAATTAGTCCTCAGGAAAACAGCTCCACAAGAGAAACTGCTTCTTTACTGAGGTTATAGGTATGCACCACCACACCCAGCTTGCTTCTGGCTTTTAGTGAAAGGACACAAAGAAAATTTCTAAAACACAGAAATACAAAGCAATAGCAGTAAAACTATCTGGATAATTATTGAATATTCAAAGTGATTTCATCATTCTTAAGTTCAGGTCAAATCATAAAGTATTAAGAGTTCATGTTTCCATTTACCCACATAGCCTTCTTACTAAGGTTTAAATATGTTCTACAAGGGGGAATTTCCATGGTGAACAATTATGCAGTTCTGACAGTAATACAAATATGACTAATTTCCCCTTATTATTTATTCTGCACTTTTTCAACTGTCCTAATTTTTAGCAGGACATATGGTTAGTCTGAATATATATAGCTTCCTTTGCTGTAATTCATAGTACCAATTTCTGGCCAACTAGCTATAAGCAGATTATGTCGGCAAATTCTGAATAGTGTTTGAAAGGAATGAGTGTGCCCATATGTTATGTACTCAATGTTCATGTTCCTTCCCTCTCAATTTGTATATTGAAGCCCTAATCCCCACTGTTTGATATTAGACATTAAGACCTTGAGAAGTAATTAGGCTTAGATGAGGCCACAATGGTGAAGCCCCTCAGGATTATACTAATGTCATCATAGAGGAACTCACCCTTCATGACTTTTTTCCAAATGGTCCCAACTTCAAATACTATCGCATTGGGATTAGGATTTTAGCATAACAAATTTTATGAGGACAGGGACATTCTGTTAATAGCAGAGGCTATGGCTCTGATGACTTTCTGATATTATAGCACCAGCCCTGCACTCCTACACTTCTTTTGAGAGAAGAACTAAACTTTTGATATATAATCATTCTCATCCATGCACAATTAAATTATCAAAATGATGAATGCATTGCTTTTTATATGGGAATCAGCATGCTAAATGTTTTATTTTTTATTTATTTTTCATATAAATTTTTATTGAAAATAAATGGTATACCTATAAACTGTACTTGGTGCCTTCTCCTCCCCCACCCCTATTTTCTCTTACCCCCTCCCACCAATGATTGTCCAGGGTAAACATGCCATATTCATACTTTTACACATATTTGGATGTAGACCCTCATTAATCAAGTTCAGCCTTTCTCCTCTCCTATCTTTCCATTCAAACTTTGCTGATATTTCCCCTCCATTATCTGGAGTCCCTCTGGTATCCTCTATGTTCCCTAGTTTGGGCATATTAGAGGAAACATATGTCCCTTCTTCTGTGTTTGGCTGATCTTACTTAACATAATGCTCTCCAGGACTTTCCATCTTCTTGCAAATGATATTATTTTATTCTTCTTTATAGCTGAATAGAATTCCACTGTGTGTATTTCCCATAATTTTGCAATCCATTCACCTGTTGTTGGGGACCTGGATTGGTTCCATATTTTGGCTATTATGAATTGTGCTGCTATGAACATGGGTATGCATATGTTGCTATAGTTCTCTGATTTCAACCCCTTTGGAAAAATACCTAGGAGTGGTAGAGCTGGATCATATGGTGGATCTATTCCCAATTTCTTAGGAATCTCCACACAGATCTCCATAGTGGCTGAACTAGTTTGCACTCCCACCAACAGTGTAAAAGAGTTCCTCTTTCCCCACATCCTCACCAGCATTTGTTGTTATTCCATCTAAACCCCACTCTGACTGGGGTTAGATGGAATCTCAGCGTAGTTTTGATTTGCATCTCCCTGATGGCTAATGATGTTGAACATCTTTTCATGTATCTATTGGCCATTTGTATCTCTTCTTTTGTGAAGTGTCTATTCAGTTCACTTGCCCATTTCTTGATTGGGTTATTTGTTTTGGTAGTATAGAGTCTTTTGAGGTCTTTGTATATTCTGGATGTTAGTCCTCTATCAGAATGGCAGCTGGTAAAGATCTTCTCCCATTCTGTAGGCTTACTTTTTAAGTTATTGATGGTTTCCTTTGATGAGAAGAAACTTTTTAGTTCAATGCCATCCCACTTGTTAATTATTGCTTTAATTTCCTGAGCTTTGGAGGTCTTGTTGAGAAAGTTACTGCCTGTGCCAATATGTTGTACTGTTGAGCCTATGCTCTCCTCTAATAACTTCACAGTCTCTGGTCTAATTGCTAAGTCTTTGATACATTTTGAATTGATTCCTGTGAATGGTGAGAGATAAGGATTTATTTCCATCTTTCTACAAATGGATAGCCAGTTTTCCCAACACCATTTGTTGAAAAGACTGTCTTTTCTCCAGCATATGTGTTTGGCCCCTTTGTCAAACATTAATTGACTAAAGATGTGTGGATTTGTTTCTGTATCTTTTATTCTAATCTACTGGTCAGTATACCAGTTATTGTGCCAGTACCATGCTGTTTTTACTACTATTGCTCTATAGTATAATTTAAAGTCTGGGATTGTGATGTCTCCTGCATAGTTCTTATTGCTGAGAATTGCTTTGGATATTCTGGGTCTTTTCTTTCTCCATATAAAATTCATTATTGATTTTTCTAGGTCTATGAAGAATGTCACTGGTATTTTAATGGGAATTGCATTGAATCTATAGATCACTTTTGGCAGAATGGCCATTTTGATGATATTTATTCTGCCTATCCATGAGCATGGGAGATCTTTCCCTCTTCCAAGGTCTTCTTCAATTTCTTTCTTTAATGTTTTATAGTTTTTATTGTAGAGGTCTTTTACATCTTTGGTTAGGTTTATTCCTACGTATTTTTATTGGCTTTGAGGTTATAATGAATGGAATTGTTTTCTTTGTTTCTTTCATTGTGGATTCATTGTTGGCATAAAGAAAAGCCACTGATTTCTTTAGGTTGATTTTGTATCCTGCATCTTTGCTGAATTTGTCAATCAGCTCCAGAAGTCTTTTGGTTGAGTTCTTTGGGTCTTTTTATATGGGAACCAGCATGCTAAATGTTTAAAATACAATATCTTTCTTCACTTCCAAAACAGTCATTTTAACTTTATTTTATTTATGAGGAGACTAAGAAAGAAAATACAGATATCTAAAGCTTGTAACTAGGTGCACAGTTTTCTCTTTTATCATGGCCAAAATTATTACTGTATTAAATGTTTTCAAGTGTATGGTAAAATATTTAACCTAAGTCATGCATGTCATAATGATGTTTTGATCAATGATGAATTACAATATTCTATAGACTATAATAAAGCTAAAGTTCATATTGTTTTAAATTTTTACTCTACCTTTTATCTGTTTAGGTTTCTCTGGATATACATTTACCATTATTTTACAATTTTCTATAGTATTCAGTGTAGTAACATGTTGCCTAAGAGCAATAAGCTTATATCATAATTACATCATAAGCTATACTATATAGGATTATATAAGTATACTTTATTTTATTTGCTCAACAAATAAATTGCCCAGTAATCAATTTATCCTAATATATCTCTGTTATTAAGTGAGACATGACTGTTTATACATGTTTTTATGGAGCAGAACTCTAGAACTGTTTTATTTTTAAAACTTAAACTCTATGCTTGTTTGACAAGGATACCCCAGTTCTCTATCTCTTGCCCACAGTGATTTTATTTTCATGTAATATATTTTTCTGGTTTGGGTACTAGAGTAGTGTTGACTTTACTGAATGAATTAAGAAGTATTACCCTTAAAGACATTGTAAAAATCGATGTAATTTCTTCCCTAATTATTTTGTAGAGTTCACCTGTGAATACATCTGGTCTTATTTCTTTCTACTTACTGTAGCTATTAATTAATTATTGATTTATTTGACTTAATAGATATATTCCTAATCAAATTGTCTTGATTTTGGTAGATACTCTTCCAAAAGATTAGTCCATTTCATCAACATTATCAAATTTATTGGCACAAAATTATTCATAATACTTATTATTATTTCTTTATTACCCATGGGATCTGTAATGGTAGAACTTCTTTAATTTCTGATATGAGTAAATTGTACTTCCTATCTTTTTCTTAGTTAACCCATAAATAGGTATAATATAATTTCTATAAAAACTATATTGACTGTATTTTGTAGCCCTAGCTAGAGGATGTCAATTCCCTTTGTTGAACATGAAATTCAAATCAAGTCAATAGTCCCAGCCCCTCCCTGATCAAGCTCTCACATAATTGTCTCAGGACCAGTTACTGGATAACCAGGAACAAGCTTCAGGCCCCTTAGCCCACTGACATTTTTCAAACTAATCCTAAACTTCTGTTTATATTGCCTTGCCCATTGATTCCACAGGAAACTACAATAAAGTCATTCACTCAATGTCTTTCTTTCTCTCACTCTTGCTCTCGCTTTCTCTCTGTCTTTAGTGAACCTTTAGGTGACATTATGTGTCCTCCCTAAGTGACCAGTGAGTATACTCTGTAAAACTTCTCATTTTCTCTATTATTACCTATGTCTGATATTATCATAACTCATTTATTTTAGATCTTTCTTCTTTTTTATTAGCTCATTTGATGCTATAAGTTTTTTTCCCACAAGCAATTGTGCTCCATCCTCCAAATAATGATAAATTGTATATTCATTTCATTTAGTTAAAATACTTCTATATTTCTCTTGAGTCTTCTTTGACCCCTCAGAATCTAACTTTTTTCCTAAATATCTTGTCTATGTTTTGTAATATTGTACCTAAATATTTTATTTAGGGGGATACTAATGTAAATGACATTGTGTTTTTAAAAGTAAAGTTCCACTTATTCATTACGGGTATATAGAAAATGGCTCACTTTAGTGTATTAACCTTGTATCCAAATCTGTTCTATATTAGAATTTTTGTTGACTCATTTGATTTTCCATCTAGGCAATCCCACATCTGCAGTCAGGTATTTTTCATATTTCCCTCCCTATATGTATAACTTATATTTCCTTTTCTTGTATTGTGCATTGTCTAGAATTTCCAGATAATGGTGAAAGAGATAATGAAAGATAACACACTTGCCTTGTTCCTAAACTTGGCGGGAAAGCTTTATATTTCTCAGCTGCTATTTTTAACTCGTGCTGAGGATTGACTTCGGGGATTTAATAAACTTCCTAAAGAAAGAGAGAGAAGATATTTGAAGATAATTATACAACTTAGTACTATTCACATTTGAACATACTATAGTATTAATTTGCAGAATGAAAGTTAGAAAATAATTCTTATATTACTTCTATTCAAAGTAAAATGCCCAATAAAAATCAAATAAAATTTGTTAACAGTTACTTCACAAAGATCTTTCAATGGGCAAGTGGAGGATAATTTTACTCAATTCCTAACTACACCCTGATTGGACAAAGGGTGGACAACTGATAAAACATTGTACCTCTAATTGTTCAGAGACATCATTTTCACTGCTTGGGACAGAAAAATGAAACACCTGTATCAAGCTTTTTCTAGAATATGTTGGGGATTCAAGGAAAGGGCTGCAGATTTCCAGGGCCAAGGATAATTGGTGAGAGAATAGAAGGAACCCAAAAACCTACAGCCTTTTCACATTCCTCAAGGAGGCAGGCAGGGAACTCCTCAAGGAGGAGGTCCCTGGGAACAGTTCCCCCCCACCAAACTGTAGCAAAAATGATAGTGGCTCATCTTTATTTACAGGTCTGAGTATTACTATTTATATTTGAGGTTATTCCTGGAGCATTTCAATTTTTGTCTATCCTAATAATAAAAATTTTACTTCTAAACATATTTATCAACTTCTCAGACCTGATCCTCTTATTTATCGATGTTGATCCAATAAATGCTTTTCACATGCTTCTCTTACGACAGCAATCTATTTGTAAATCTACTGCTAAATTCTTATCTTATCTTTTGTAATATCATGTTCCTACTTAGTAGAATCTAAAGCCTGACATCATTCTGCTTTCCATGCGATTTCCCTGTCCTCTGCTTTATTAAAATTAATGTAGCTAGGTATTTATTAAAATTATAGGTTTCACTTTATGATAGTCATACATATAAAGCAACTGCTTGACTTATATTTTCAAGATATTTCTTGCTGCTTATTCAAAACTATAATCAAATATTGTATTAAAAATCGCAAAAATGCTGAGTGTGGTGGCACATGCCTATAATCCTAGTACATGGGAGGCTGATATAGGAGTATTACAGGACTGAGCTCAGCCATGACAATCTAGTGAGATCCTGTTTCAAAACAAAACTTAAAGTAGTACTAAGAGCGTAGCTCAGAGGTAGAGCACTCCTGGATTCAAACCCTAATACCACAAAAAATAAAAAAAAACAACTGAGTGAAGAAATGCGGTGTGTGTGTGTGTGTGTGTGTGTGTGTGTGTGTGTGTGTGTGTGTTGCTGGTGATTGAACCTAGGGGCATTCTACCTCAGAGCTATTCCCCCAGCTGTATTTTTTATTCTTTATTTTAAAACAGGGTCTCACTAAGTTGCAGAGGGTTTCACTAAGTAGCTGAGGCTGACCACGAATCCAGATCCTCCTGTTTCAGTCTCCCAAGTACTGGGATTATAAGTGTTCACCATCATGCCCAGTTTAAAATTTATACCACATAATGTATTTGTGGTGCTTAAATAAATAAGAGTGAATAAAAATAACCATAGAAAATTAAAGGAATAAGTTGTAACATTACTATTAGCATTTTTAAAAGACAGATAAAATTTCTGAGAAATATAGATATCTCTGGAAATTTTGATGTATATTTGAGGTATCAGGATGAATGTTGACAAGGTGCATTGCACTCAAGTAAAAATACAACTAAAAGAGAAATAACTCAATTTGATAAATGCCCTTTTGAATCTATGCAAAAAAGTTTTATTAAGAATAGTACTGCAAAAAAAAGAACATATATTCTGTCCATGAAACTGTCAGGTTTCACAGAATAGAGAAAAACTTATTGATCTATTTTCTTTTCTCCAACCTATGAGTTGTTGCCTAATCAGCATCTCAACTTACTTTTACAATAGGCAAGCAAAATTTTTAATACCTCTTAAGTTGAACTCCTATGTCTCCCACAAAAGACTGGGATGTTGGCATATGTACACCCCCATCTCAATCACTAAACAAAAAGCACTGATCCTTAATTCATTTTTATCCCTCAGCCCCATATTCAACCTTTCAGGAAATTATATCTTTATCTCTCAAGTATTTCACCAGTCCAGCTTCTTAACTCAGTATCTATTACCATCACCATCTCCTTATTTCAAGCACTAGTATCTGTCATTTTAATTACTATAATAGCCTCCACATGGATTTTCCACTTCTATACTTATCCACTAACAACATCCTCTGAGCAAAGAAGACACTACCTATTACACAAAATTAAGCTTTCTTTGGGAAAGAAACTCCAAAGTGCAACAGTTCAGATATGATCTATCTCTGCTTTTACTTATAATTTGGAGGTAAACAGTTTAAGGTAAGTAGTGTAGCTCTTCCATTCTCAATATTTTGCTTCCATCTGTGGGTTAAAAAAAAGTGCCTCCAAGTTTTCATTATCCACCAAAGATGTAGGAAGAAAGAAAAAGCCCAGGGAAGTTAATGTCCAATCCTTTAAAATGGAGTACTAGAAGTGATCAACACTACTCCTTCCATTGGCCAGAATAAACATAGATGTGAAATTTTCTCAAAAAAAATACTAGCAAAACCAAGTTCAGCAGTACATTAAAAAGATCATATACAATGGTCAGGTGGGAATTTTCCCTTGAATGAAAAGATGTCTCAATACACCCAAATCAATAAATGCAATTCACCACAGTTACAGAATAAAGTATAAAATTTATATACTATTTTAAGACATAGAATAAAAGCTTGATAAGCTGTCTGATTTGGACCTTATACTTATGCATAAATTACAGGGCTTTAAGTAAAAAAAACTATATATTAAAATTATGCCTCTGGTAGAGTGTGATAAATGAATTTGGCAGGAAGCCAATTTGGTGAACTTTAAGTTTGGTCTCTATATTAGCCACTTTTTCACTCACCTCATTGGCTCCTTTTAGCATTCCCTAAACTGGCTTCTTTTGCTAATATGTACTTGCTGTTTTTCATAACTGCAGCATACCAGTAAAAATGAAGGCCTCTGTGGCACTGACTCTACTACATGCTTCTATGATTTCCATTCATACTCTTACCATCAGTCTCCAAATTTCTAACTTCAGTGTTCTTGAGAAAAAGCTTGATACAGGTGTTTAATTTTTCTGTACCAAGCAGTGAAAATGATGTCTCTGAACAATTAGAGGTACAATGTTTTATCAGCTGTCCACCCTTTGTCCAATCAGGGTGTAGTTAGGAATTGAGTAAAATTATCCTCCACTTGCCCATTGAAAGAGACAGTATGTGAGACAACTTCTTCAATATTGGCATTAAGGATGGAATAGGTAGTGATCAACATTTCATATTACAAGAAGCATATGTAAAATGTTCAAATGTTATCATATCCAAATTATATTACACCAAATTCAATCTTCTTGGCATAATAAACTGAATGTATTGACTTACAAAACTGAAAAGTGTATGGGTGGGCAAATCTCAGGCATACAATTCTGCAACTTCTTGTGATTCTATTCCATTCTTTAATTCATGTATAGCCTTTAGCTTCCGGATGGATTCACTTCTGGAAGCACAGTGGCTGCAGTAGTTCCATTTGCACTCAAAATCATTTTGGACAAGAAGGAGTTATTTGTTTTCCCATACAAATGAAAAGATTCCTGCAGTTTGCCCTGTTTTGAATAATTTAAACCAATCCATATGACTAGGAAAATATCATTCACCATTTGGGTTACTGAGCCAAAGGAGAAAGAAAGGTGAAACTAATTAGAGAATAATGTACTATACTTTCTGAGCAAGTATGGAACACACTAAAAATGATTGTGTCCTGCTGGCTGTAATGCTATCTAAAATTTCAAAACAACACCACCAATAAAAAACCTGATAAAACCTGTGTATTTTTAGAAATAAAGTATATACGCTTATACAAACTTTTTGCTTAGATATTTGCAATACCTAAACTTCAGTATAATCATCCTGAGTCCTGAATTTTAACTAAATTATATTGCAAAGTTTTCTAAAGCCTATTTTGAATAATGCAAGTCTTATAGCTACTTGACAGTGAATTTCCAAATTCCTCTTAGTTGTCTCTGGAAAGTTCTTAATAATGATTTTAATATAGAAATGTCTGTAGCAGTGCCTATAAGAGTGATTTAGATTGGGGAAAGCGGAATAGAAAGTTTTTTGATAAATTATAGACAAGCTCAGTAATTCAGTATGCTGACTGCCAGATCAATTGAAATAACCTGCTTCATCTATTGGCAGGCACCATTAAATGAGAGGAATATGGAATATTTTAGAGTTGACTGTTGCTATTGATTTATACAATGTATTTTTAACAGCTAGAGTTTGGGCTGCAAAAGCAAATTTAATATTTCTGGGGCATTTTCCCTAATCCATTTTCTGTGATTTAGAAACTTCAAAGCTTGCATTATCACCAGATGTTATCATGTACTCATTTCCCACTAACAGAATAGGGTGTTAGAGTATATTTAGGTCTTTTCACTTCTCAAATTAAAAGGCTAAACTAGCTAGAAATTATTTTGACATCATGTCTTTTCCTTTCTATATTCAGACATACCTTTTATTTAGCTTTAGATTTTTTCTCTTCCAATTTATATTTACTTAGCCTGCCTTTCACATAATTTAAAATCTGTTTTAAGGTTTAAGTAATATTAAACAAATTTCCTACTATTAGCATAAAATAAACCATATGTTACATAAAATATTCATTTGCAATTTTGTCAAAGGATCAGTTGAACTCTGTTGATTTTTTTCTCTTATATAAGAGTATAGTAGAAATACATATTTTCCCACTGTGCAATACAGAGAAAGGCAAATTTATAAAATTAATTTAAAATAAGAAATTCATAAATTTTCAAAAGCTTTCATGTCAGAAGGCCTAGTCAAGAATAAAATTGAGCTTAAATGGAGAAAATAGGTTTTAATTGTGATTTTCAACCTTGTTTCATTTATACTCAGACAGTAAATGAAAGATATAAGTCAAGTAATTACCTAAATAATTTAGGTCCCAATTCTCCCTGATAATGAAATGAAAGTGTTAGCTTTAAATTTATTTATATTTAAACATTTTAGTTACTATGCGGCTATTCATTAAATGGACTGTTTTTATATCCTACTGAAACAGATTACCACAAAGATCTAATGATCCCTTACATATTACTATGTAGTCTAAAATAGAAAGGAAAGCTATATACATAAATGCAACAGTTACTAAAAGCATACCTTGTACCACATGTTATATTTAAATACCTCTAATTTTGGATACCCTATAAGAGGCTTTGGTTGATTTTGACAGTATCACCCAGGTTGATAACATTCTCAGCCTAAAAATGATTGAATGTCACTTCTTTCCACTTCTTTCCATTTCCCATTAACCACTTGCAAATGTTTGCCAGTATGCTTTCACAGTTTGTTTAGGTAATGAAAACAAGTAGAAACCAAGGTTAAGAAGCAAGAACTCCTTAGCTCATTCCTGACCCATACTTCTAAGCACAAAGAGATGTAGCATGCCACTCACAGGAGTTCCTTTTTGAAAGTGATTGAAATTTGATCACATATCATTTTTCTAGGTTCTCTGAGATAACATAACAAAACATGAGATAATTGAATGAATATTAGAATCAGAATGAGTTATTTTAATTTTGAAATTGGTCTTATGTAACAAAACTCTCAAATATAAGTACATTAAACTGTGGTTGGTAGAATAATGTTCCTCACCAAAAGATGGTCAAGTCCTGATTCTCAAAACCTGCTTCTTCACATGACCAAAGGGCCTTTGCAGCTGTGGTTCACTTAAGATCTTCAGATGGGGAAATTATGTGGAATAATCTAGATGGACTCAATCGAATCACATGAGTCCTTTAAAGAATATTCAGACAGAATAAGCAAGAGAGAGTTGATAGTTCTGTGTTGGTGGCTTCTTAATTGAAGAAAGGGAACCTTGGGATGAGGAACACAGCAATTTATATAAACTGCAGAAAGTAAGGGAAGATTCTCCCTTAGATATCAAAGATAGCTTTAGTCCTTGTTGGTGCCAAGAATTAGTAGCCCAGATGTAGGCAGCCTTTTCACAGACAGATTTTTTTTAAATATCAAGACTCCACAATATGCAGAAATTTTTATACACAAACAAATTGCAATCAAACCTCCAATAATACTATAGAAAATTGGAGGTACTGATTATGATGACTTTTAGAGAATTAGTTATAAGTTGCCCCAAGCAACAAATAAACATAGAAAACATTTTCTTATGAGAATAAGAAAGGAATAACAGAAGTAGAAATGAAAGGAGTCTCTTTTCAGAGGGCCCACGGTTAAGTTTCTTCTTTATCCGACATTAGTTAAGAAAATGGATGTGGAGTGTATGGAATCTCTAACAATACCTTAATGGAGTTTTAAAATATGTTAAAAATATACTCAGTTCAGCCAGGTGTGGTGGTGCAAGCCTGTAATCACAGTGCTTGGGAGGCTAAGACAGGAAGACGGCAGGTTTGGGGCGAACCTTAGCAACTTAATGAGACCCTATTTCAAAAAGAAATAAATAAAGGCTGAGGATTTAGATCTGGCATAGAATCCCCCTGGGTTCACTCATCAGATCCAAATAAACACACACATATTTATATATACATTACTCACACACACACACACACACACACACACACACACACACAAACACACACACACACTCAGGTCAAAGTGGCAGGGTTAGAAGTTAGGATATAATAGAAGGCATTGGAGACTGAGTGGCTCTATTCCCAGAGGGTGAAGGTATTTACTGATATGAGGCAGTTGTCCATCCAGAGATTGATTTGAAAACCAGTTGAGAGGGTATTAAAGTAGTCACTGTGTAGAACGTATTAGCTAAACCTATAAAAATAAAGTATGTATTGCTAGTTGATTGACTAGCACTAGTAATGTAATTATTACTGGATCTCACTATAAGGAGGTTTAGGTATCTCTCCAAAGATAGAAGAGATTTCTACTCACTCAGACTTCCAGGCTGTAGATTCATTTCAGAAAAGAACTGAAGGAGACATCATGTTTTAGCAAAAAAAAAAGCTTTATTAGAATGTAAAATGCAAAGGTATGCACTCTAAGAGCAAAATATGGGTTATCCTGAGAGCAAGACATGCCACAAGGGCTTAAAGTTAGGTTTTATTTAATTTTTTTTATTAGGGTACAAGATTAGGTAGAATATCTATGACCCAAAGGGCCTATTCAGTCTTTGGGATTGGGAAATACTGAGCAACATCATATTTCCCCATTTGGGGTCATACATATTCTCAGGTGGTTGGAAGGTCAATTGGTTAATAGGGCCAGAGGGTTCAATTGAATGGTTAAAGTGAGGCATATCTATCTTTCTGTCATTTTATATTTAGTTTCTTGTAAGATTATAACGGTAAAATGTTTAAATTGATTGAGATCATTAGGTATGAGAGCCACTATTGATTAAATAATTTGAGTGATGTTTCTTATTACATTTTAGTAAATGCTAAAGATAATTTAATATATGCTGAAGAAGCACAGAAGCCAATATGAACCATTTTAATATATTTTATAATATATATATATATATATATATTGTTACTGGTGATTGAATCCAAGGATATTTTACCTACAAGCTATATTTCAGCTCTTTTTAAATTCTTTTTAGTTTGAAGCAAAGTCTTGCTAAATTGTTGTGTCTGGCCTTGAATTTGCGATCCTTCTGTCTCAACTTTCCAAGTACTGGGATTACATTCCTGCTCCACCATACATGGATACATAAATTCTTTAGAATAAATTCTTTAGTATATAATTGAGTACATACGTTTTATATTTTCAACTGGACCAAATTAAGGAATTGTTTAAATTTAGTTATCTCTTAAATATTAATTTTTAATAAATGTAATTTAATATGCATTAAATATATATACATAATATACTCACCTCTTATTTTTGCCCCCTGTATCTAGGGGTTTGTTTTTAAATCAGTTAGAAATCTAGGGATGGTATTAAATTGACTAGAGTTGACATTTATATAAGATTGAATGCCCCGTTTTTTTTGGTCTTATAGTCACCCAAAGGTAGCAGTCCTCCTCCTACTATTTGTTTTCAGTTTCAGGCCTTTACTTTGTGCTCCTTAATTTTTATCTTTGGCAGATAAGAGGAAAAAAAAAAAAAAGGAGAGAATCCATGCAGTACCTCTAGGCAGTGGCCTTCCTTGGGGATAATTACTCTTTTTTTTCCTTTGTTGATGGTGATGTTAATTTCTTAAATAAACTCTTTAGAATGATTTATATCTCTAAACCTACAGACATTGAATTCCTTCCCTTTCTGCTTTCTCTCCCTGATTGCTTCTTTTTTCCCTATGGGCAATAACCTGGCCTTCTGATGGTCCTCTGTGGAGTCTTTTCTTGTGATGTCCTAATCCTCAGAGGGACTGAGGTCTTCAAACAGCATACTAATGATAGTCTCCTGACTTTGTTGCAGTTTGGTTTCAAGGAGGAGACTCTTGGCATGTAAATGAATAGTAGCACTTAAATGTTCCTAAACTCATTGAGTGGGAGGTTTGCAATCTCAAATGAGCTGCGAAACTCCTAGTAACTTTAAAGAGAGGACAACGTGTTCCTTCCCCTGGTTGACCTACATAAAGCAATCAGAGCGACTCCTCAAAGAATGCAGATATGTATTTAGGACTAGCAGAGGAACATGGGTATGGAAGTAGCAGAGTATCACAATGTCAATGTGCATGGCATAGTAAAGGTGGGCATATTCACGGAGGTTGAGGGAAGAGGAAGTTTGGTTTGTTTGTGACAGTGGAGACTGAATTCAGGGATGTTCTTTCTCTGAGATGAAGTCCTGGACATTTTTATTTTATTTTATATTTATTGTAAAAGAATGTTTCACTGATTTAACACACATTGCCCTCTGGTCTAGAATATGCAATCCTATTGTCTCAGCCTCCCAAGTACTGGGATTACAGGTGTACAGCACCACTCAGCCAAGGAAGAAAATGTAAAGATAAAATGAAGAAGATTGCATCAGATATTTTGAAACAGTAATCCATTCCCCATTGCAGTTAGAAATTAGCTAGTAATAACAGCTGATGAAACGGGGGTTTCTTGAGAGAAAACCCGGCGAATTCTTGTCTACAGAGAGCGAAGAATGACACCCACAGACCTCAGGAAGGGGAGTAAAAGGTTTATTGGAAGCAGCAGGGAATGGGGAAAGGTGGCTGAACACCCCAGAGGGGCTGGAGCTCTGGGTCCAGCAGCTGCCTTCGGGACAATACTTGAGAGTAGCCCAAGCCAATTTCCTTCAGGTGCAGGCTGCTTTCTTCCAAAGTCCACGCGATCTTCCAGAAGGGAATAGAGAAAAGTGGCTGAACACCCCATAGGGGCGGTCGGAACTCCGGGGTCCAGTAGCTGCCTTCAGGGTCACTACCTGAGTGTTGACCGAGCCAAGTGCCCATCAGTTGCAAACTACTTTCTCCCAGAGTCCATGCGATCTGCCAGAAAAGAGGTGCAGGTCACCCCTAGGGGCCTGGTCAGCCATGATGTCCAGCAGAGGCCTTCAGGTCACTACTCGAGAGTCACCCGAGCCACGTGCCCTCAGATGCACTCTGCCTTATCTCAGGGTCAACATGACCTGACCTGCGAGAGAGAGAACAGCTCCCCAAAAGGGGAGGGGGTCCTGAGCGGGAAAGTACACCCCTTTGCCATCTGAATGGCCTTGCCTGACCGCTTGCAAATTCGCTTTTGGTTAGGGTGACTTTTGGGATTCCAAGGAGAATTTGCATAGGGCATTTGCAAGTCCTTTGAAGGGTCTCCTTTCAGGAATGCCAGACTTGCTTGGTGGGTTTGTTGATTAGGAAACTCAGGATGGCTTTGTGAAGCTCTGGACTTCTTATCTCTGAGCCTTTGGAGTTTCAGGCATTTGTCGCCCCTCAGGAAACTCAGGAAATTAACTTTTTTTCTACCAAGGCCTTTTACCTATCTGCCTATTTCCTTTCTATCTCCTCACTGATACTCAGTATACCTTTGACAGCTGTAGAGATCAGCTGATATACAATATACCTTTCATAGCTGCAGAGATATCATTCTTCTATACTTACCTTCCATCCAGGCAGAGATGTAAGAACATAGCTTAGCTAATTATGCCCACCTTTGGACATTGTAGGCATAGGCGAACATGATCTAAAAGTTAAGGCAAGAAACATTGGCAGTTCCCAAAAGAGGCAACAAAAACATCACAGAGGGACACATAGGAAAAATAAATTGATCCTCATAATTCCCAGATGCCACAGCCTAACTGGGACATCACACCAGTGGCACATACCTACTGTAATCTTAGTATTTGAGAGTCTGAGACAGTAGGATCACAGATTCTAGAAAGCCTCAACAAATATAGCAAGACTCTTAGTAACCTAGGGAGACTGTTTCAAAACAAAAAAATTTAAAAAAGGCTGGGGTGTAGCTTGGCAAGAGAATGACCCTGAATTCAATCCCTTGTGTTATGGAGAAAAAAAAAGTAGTTAAAGGGCATATTTTAAACCCCCTCTTGCCCAGCAGTAGAAGATCTTGTTCATGCTGCCAATTATTTTGTATTCTTTGATGATATGAGCAGTCGGGTGTGGCCACATGATGAGACACAAGAAGCTCAAGGGGGAAAAACACAACAAAATTTATTATGCTCACAGGGCCTAGAAGCAGGAGGCATGACAGGCTAAAAAAGCCATATGGGAAAAATGCAAGGGTAATGAGACAAAACACAGAAACATTAAACATTAAGCCAAAGCTTTTATTCGAGTTTCCCTGGGAAAGGCAAGGCAGCACAGAGTAAACAGCTCAGGGAAAGCTACTTTGAATAATTCTGGATGGTTTTGAGCTATAGGGGCAGTCACTAGTTGTTTGGCACCCGGCCCTGTGATGATATGGCAGAAGAATATGGTCTGCTGGGCTTTATGGCCCAAATGGAAGACACAGGCGCTTTGGATCAATTAGTTTGTCTATCAAAGGCATTCCCTTTGCAGCCTCTAAGAATTGGCTAGCCCAGGAAAAATAGGTTTTCTCCAGACAGAAAAAAAATTGATAATACTAGGGCTTGAATCTAGCCCTAAATCTCAAAAGCTATTCCATATATTATTCTTTTCCCCCCAATATATTATAGTTTTGTTTTTTATATCCACACCTGTGATCCACTGAGTTAAGTTTGGGGTAAAGAGTATGATTTAGGCAAAGGTGCACATATATGCCTATGAATGTACGTTTGTTCAGAAGGTGATTTCTTCCTCCACTGAATTGTTTTTGTATCTTTTTCAAAAATCTACTTCCCATACTTTGTGAAGCTATTTCTGGAATCTATTTTATTTTATTCACCTATGTATCTAAAAATCTACCAATACTATATAATCTGAAAATCATGTGGACACACTACCACCCTATCCACACAATTTTTTTTCAAAATTATCTATTTTTATTATATACCTTCCCATAAAAAAACAAATATTGCCTCTAGCTCCAAAATCTTGATTGGGATTTTGATAAAAATTTTGTTAAGTGTTTGTTCAACTTGAGGAGAACTGACATCACAATATATTGTCATATGATCCATGAATATAGTATGTGTTTACTTATAATTTCTTTGATGTTTTTCTTTTTTTTTTTAAATTTTATTTTATTGGTGCACTGTATTCATACATCATAGTGGGATACAAACTTTTGTAGACATACATGCACACATCGCCCAGTCAGCCCCCACCCGATCCCCACCCCATTCTCTCCCCATCCCTCCTTCCCATGCTTGGCTTAGTGGTTGACATCTAGTATTATAGCAATTTATCCAAAATTAAAAATGATAATCTCACATAACAGTTTCATTTGTCTGATACCAAGCGTTTGATGATTTAAAGATAGCATTTCAATATTTCTTTTTGCTTTCTTTCTTACCAGAGAATATTTTTTTCTGTTTTTTTAGGTGAAACTATCATATATTTATATATTTATTTTTCAGAAAAAAATCTATCCTAATATGGAATATGAATTCTAGATACCCAAAACGATCTTGAAAAAGAACAAAGCTAGCAGATATATATTTTCTGATTTCAAACCATATAAAGCTACAATAATTGAAACAGTGTAGTACTGTTCTAAAGGCAGATATATAGACCATTGGAGTTAAATACAAGCCTAGAGCTAAATTCTTCCCTATATTGTCAAGTTATTTTTGACAAGGTTTCCACGAACATTTGGTGGTGGAAATAATAATCTTTTAACTAAATATTGTTGAAAAATAATAATTACATGGAAAAGAATAAAATTGGACCTTTACCTAATCCCATATACAAGTATTAACTCAAAATAGATAAAAGACCTAAATATAAATCTTAAGACTATAAACTTTTAGGAGAAAATCTGGGTCATAAAACCTCACAACATTGAAATTGGCAGTGATTTCTTGGATATGATTTCAATGGCACAGGCAACAGAAGAATATACAAACTCCCTAAAAAATAAAAGAAAATATTGTATATCCAAAGACAATGTAAACAGAGTTAAAAGTTACTAATAGAATTGGATAAAATATTTCCAAATGCTATATCTGAAGGTATATTAATATTCCAACTAGAAATCCTAAAAATTAACAACAATAAAGGCAAACAATACAACTTAGAGATAGGTAAAAGACTAACATAAATAATGAATCTCCACAGATAACCAATCTTAGTTGACTGTTGGATGGAAACTCTTGTTTCTCTGGTTCTGGTGAGTGTTACCTATTTCTTCTTTGTAGTTAATCTCTTTGAGTATTTTCTCTAGCGCTGGTTTTGAAGACATAAATTCCTTCAGTTTCTGTTTGTCATGGAAGCTTCTTATTTCTCCATCTAATTTGATAGAAAGTTTTGCTGGATAGGAAATTTTTGGCTGGAAGTTGTTTTCTTTCAGAGTTTGGAATATGTTACTCCAAGCCCTTCTGGCTCTCATGACTTGGTTTGGGAAGTCTGGAGTGATTCTAATTGGTTTGCCTCTGAATGTCACTTGGCCCTTTGTTTTTGTTGCCTTTAAGATTCTCTGCTTGGCTTCCACATTGGTCATTTTGACAATTATATGGCGTGGGGATCCTCTTCTCCGATCCTGTCTAAAGGGAGTTCTATAAGTTTCCTGGATCTGTGTATCAACCTCTTGCTCTATATTTGGAAAATTTTCTGCTATTACTTCCTTGAAGAGATTGTTTATCCCTTTGGTATCACTTTCTTTTCCCTCTCTATTCCAATTATTCTTAGGTTAGCTCTCTTAAGATGGGCCCATATTTCTTCAATGTCAGATTCCTGCTGTTGGATATTTTTTTCTAGATTAGAAACTATGCGTTCATTTTTGGATTGCTCATCTTCTAAGAGCGAGATTCTGTTCTCCATGTGGTCTAATCGGTTGTTTGTGCTTTGAATTGAGGCCTTTACTTCATTAATTGCATCCTTTATCTCTTTTTGGCTCTCTCTGAGTTCTTTTCGAAGCACCTCTATTATTTCTACAGTTATTTTCCTGATTTGATCTTCTAGAAATCTCTGATTTTCTGTTTTATCAGGTTCTGATGTTGTGGGGTTGTGCACATTCATTACTCCAGTCTTATTCCTCTTTCCCATGATTTCGGAGGTTTGTGCCTTCTCTGGGTTCTTCCCTTGGGTCACTATGGCTTCACTTAAGGTGCTCTGGATCTCGAGTCTGTATTATCTCAGACCCTACAACTCCTTTACTGGGTTGTATCACAGAGTCTCCGACCCAGGGAGTCGATAGAGGCTGCTTTAAACTATGGGGGGTGCCAGGTTGCACGTTCTCCTATGGTGTGATATCTCTGCCACCACCACTTCCTCACTGGGTCAAGTCCCAGGAGGCCCAATACTGCGATTTCTCCTCTGTGGCCCGCAATTTGACTCACTGTTCTTGAGTACGCAGATGTAGCTGTACTGGACTCGGTGAATTCACTGCTGCTGCCGCCGCCGGCAATATGGCGCCTCTGCCACGCCCTCGGCCATGAGGCTGGCGTATTTTTTCTTCTCTGGTTTTGATTTCCACTCTGAATCCCTGCAGCGTGTGCTGAGCTCAGCCACTGGGAGCTTTAAATGCTGTCTGTGCCGAAAGATCCCGCCTGGCTGTTCCGCAGCGGCTCACCTGGCTTGCTGTAGCCGTCCGTTGAGTTCGCCGCTGCCGCCGGCAGTATGGCGCTGCTGTCGCGTCCTCGGGCTCGTGTGTCTCCTCTGTGGCCCTGAGCTCTGTTCTCAGTCCGCTTTCTCTCTGGAGCCTGGTGGTTTTTTTTGTTTTTCTGGTGATGGTGTTTTCTGGCTATGAAAGGCGCTCTTTTTGTGGTAATGGAGATTGGTTGTTAGCGGGACTCTTAAGCCCCGCTTTTCTCGGTCGCCATCTTCCCGGAAGTCCTCTTTGATGTTTTTCATCTGAGTTTTGTAGTTCTAGCATATAAATCATGTGCATGTATCTCAGTCCATTTTATTTGGATAACAATACAATATCACAAACTGGGGAAGATACAAGGCAAAGAGGTGCATTTTGGCTTACAGGTATATTTTGGTCCAAGGTAAAGAGGTTACATCTGTTGATGGCCTTCTTTATGGCAGGGTCTCAAGGTAGCACAGGGTATCATATGTTGAAAGTCAGAATCTACATGAGAGACTTAGTCAAACTGACTTATATAACAGATAGATTCCAATGGTAACCTGTTAACTCATTAATCCATTAATCTATTAATCATGTGAATAGATTACCTCATTCAAAGGGGGTAAACCCTGACCATATTTTAAAGGTTCTACCTATTTCTACCTTTTTACATCTCATAATGCATGAGATTTAGAAGGGACAATTTATACTCCAACCATAGCTCATATTTTATTAGATTTATACCTAAATGCTTCTTTTTTTCTCTCATTTTAGGGATTATAAGTGCATATGTGGGTAGCTTATTACCCCCTGCAAAAATGGGATTCTTGCCACTTGCTCAGCCTTTGTGAACTGAGAGATTGAATTATTTTTCAAAATATTGAATTATTTTTCAAAATATTTTTCCCTAAGAAAAGCCCAGGGCCAGCTTTTAATGGTTTGTTACAATATACCAACCTTTTAAAGGACGATTGCAAGTTTTCACAAACTTTTACAAAAAATAGAAGAGGAAAAACATTTGTCATAGATGTTTAAGTCTGAGCAATTAGGCAAGAAAATGAAATAAAAGATATCCAGACTTGAAAGAAAAACAGGAAACTATTTCTATATGGCATATAATTTAGAAAATTCTCAGGAATCTGCTAAAAATCTATAAAGGTATAAGGTACAATAAAAAGACTGGTATCTCCCTAAACATTCAATGTAATCTTTCTCTTTTTTGTACTGAGTATTGAACCCAGGGATGTTCTACCTCTGAGCTACACCCCAAGAAATATTTATTTATTTATTTATTTATTTATTTATTTATTTATTTATTTTCCACTGGGCCTTTGCATGGATTTTATTTTATTTTATTTTATTTTTTGTGGTACTGGGGGTAGAACCCAGGGGGTTTCTACTTCCAGGCTATACTCTCAATCCTATTTTTTAATATTTTATTTGAAAACAGGGTCTCACTACGTTGCTGAGGCTGACTTCGAACCTGTACAATCCTCTTGTCTCAGCCTCCCAAGCACTGGGATTATAAGCTTGTGCCACCATGCATGGCTCTTATTTATTTATTTTGAAATGGTCTCACTAAGTTTCTGAGGGCCTTGCTACTATATTTTGATAAAAAGTTTGTAAGGTAAAATTTAAGTGGATATGATAACCAAAGTTTACATGTAGACTAAAAGAAAATCAATCAAATAGAATACAAGTTAGAAAATATTTAGAATGAATACGAAAAACAATATAGGAATAGATGTTAACATAGTTATTGTTTAGAACATGAAGGTTTAGGTCACTAATAGTTCTAGAAGAGTAGCAAGACAAATCCATTGAGAGAACATATAAAGTGAACTAAAGATAGAATTTCAAAGATTGCCAATGAAAAAAATAATAGTTAAGGAAATATTTACTTAATATTTATTTAATAATTATCCTGATATTATTAAACATTGTGTACATGTATACAATTATCTCACTGTACCCTGTGTATGTATGTATGCATGTGTGTGTGTATATATATATATATATATATATATATATATATATATATATATACACATATATATGAAATTTTAAAAAATAAGTTAACATTAAAAATTTAAAAAGCAGCTGGGTACTATGATGCATGCCTCTAATCCTAGTACATGGAAGGCTGAGATAGGAGGGTGGCAAGTTCAAGAACAGCCTGAGCAACTTAGCAAGACCCTGTTTAAAAAAACAAAAAAATGAAACATGCTGGGGATATATCTCAGAGTTGTCATACCCCAGGTTTCCATCCTCAGTACCCCAAAACAAAATATTTTAAAGCATCAGAATAAATATATCTTCAAGTAAAATACTGTACTCTATATTTTTATTGTATATATCTATTACCAAAAAAGAATCTTCTGAATGGGATACTCACTCAGCTGCATAAGTGATGCTTCATTTCATTGACCTGAAATACATAAGGTGTGGTAATAGTTTCTTGTTGTCCTCAGGATTTGTGATATATTCATGATGCTAGAAATGGATTTTAGGAAATCTACACACAAAAAAACCTCATGAAACCAAAAGTAACTTGGCAAGGCAATTTATTTCTGTGCAGAAGGGTGCCAACACACTGGGAAGGCAGTCCACTATACCTTTTATTTCCTAATGCAAAGGCCACTACACATTTTCCCACTGGCTGGAGTATGGCTTTTACAATTTAATCTCGTTGGCTAGTTTTCACTGGATAAGTTTTACAAAAGGAAAAGCACAAAACAATGACATCTGAGAGTAGACATATATAGAAAAGTTAAAAAAAAAATGGATGCCTCAGCTGCAGCTACAAAATGGAAGCCTGCCAGTTTTGAAATGATCTTCTAACCTGATAGAAAAGATTGCTTTCCTTTCTTACAATGACCTTTTGAATTCATCATGCTACTTACAAATTTTATATTTGTTAAACCTTCAAAAATATCCAATCTTGCTGCTTTTTGGAATGTTAGGCTTGTTTTGATTTTTTTCTTTCATTTTTCAATTACTTGCATTGCTATTTATCGCCTCTTTTCTGGTACCAATTTTGGTAACCCAATTTTGCAGACAGAAAAGTACCATTACCCCATCTAACATGGCTGTCACCTGTGATTGTCGTTGTTCTACCTGTTGGTGATTATGCACAGCATGATGCAAATTTATAGCTTCTCCAATTTGTTTCAGATTTCAAATATTGTATTTTTTGTTTTTAGAGATTTCATGCTGTTAATTTTATATCTCTGAGATATTTTAAAGCCTTCTTATTCTTTAAATATGTCAAACTATTTAAACTTTACATCTGATGATTCTAATACATGATGTATTATTTTGCTGCTTCTCATAAATAGTGCTTTATTTACTCATGTGATCATTAATTTTTAAATGAACTTCACAATTTTGGGAGCACTATTTGTAGGGCATCATTGAGAATGTTTTCATAGAATATTTCACATAAAATGATTCATAGAATGATTTACATATAATGTTTTCATTGGTTCTTCAAAATCCTATACATCTAGATCCATTTAAAACCAATTGTATTTGTAAAGAAGAGTGTTTGTGAAATTTAACCTTTAAGCTATAAATATTTCCACATCACAGTCTTAGTCATTTAGGGATACATCTAAGTATGATGTCAAAAAAATGTGTGGCTGGGCATGGTGGTTGCACGCTTATAATTGCAGCATTTGAGAGGCTGAGACAGGAGGGTTGTGGTTCACAGATAGCCTCAGGTACTTAATGAGGCCCTCTGCAACTCAATGATACCCTGTTTTAAAATAAAAAATAGGGCTCAGGAATGGAGTTCAGTGGTAGAATACCCTTGGGTTCCATCCCCAGTACTACAAAAAAAGTGGTGATTTAATCCATTGTGTTATTTAATTTTTATCCTATCAAGTTTACTCATTAGACCACTAAAATTATCTTGAGAAATCCTCATCTCTCTCCTAAATGTTAGCAACAGCTTCCAAAGGGTTTCTCATCTGCAATATCAGCCCATTCTGATTTATTTTCGGCATGTCGTCTTCTGTTCTTTCTTTCTAATATGTAAATTACACTGTCCTACATATTGGTATTGCCTTACAAATGAAAACAATCATACCACATTTTCCAACTAGTGATAAATGGTCTTTCTGTTTCCATTCTATCTTACTACATTCTTCTTAATCCTATACTTAATGGAAATAAATTTGATTCTTGAGGATGATGAAGATAAATTTTGCCCAAATACTTGAAACATTAATCATTTTCCTACTTAAAGAGGATAAGATATGTATCTGCAAAAAGAACCACAACTTTGAATAATTTTAAAGTTAAAATAGTATCTTCAGATAAAGTTATTACACTTAACCAAGTAAATGTAAAGTGAAAAACTATCTCTAAATTCCTAGATACTGTAATACGTTACATAGAAATGGTTTCAGTCCATGCTGTTCTTACTTCTTTTCATTCTATGATTGTATCAGTATTGGGAAGAGGCTTCAAAATATATTAATGTACCAGTATTGGGAAAGATGTTCAATTTTCAAAATATATCTTTAATAGTAAAAAAAGCCAGGAACTTCAAGGAAAGGGCTGCAGATTTCAAGGTGTCAAGAGTAGTTAGCAAGAGAATAGAAGAAGCCCAAGAGCCTAGGGCCTTTTTATATTTCTAAAGAGAGGCAAACTTCAAGTATGTGGGGAAATCACAGACTCCAGATAAGCAACTTAACATATGTTGGAGTATAACAAAAGGCGTGGGGGTCTGTGCCTGAGGCAGAGCTGCCCCCTGCCCCAGAGGGGGCGGATCTAGTCGGGTCAGGAGATTGGTTATACAGATACTCTGTGTCCAGGAATCTTTGGTGACTTCATTTCGGGTCATCCCCCTGTGTCACTCTGTGGTGTAGTGCTTTACCTGAAGCTCTAGCTTTCCCTCTTTCTAATGATGCCATAAGAGTTAGAACCTGTATTTCTATCTTTGTAATAATAAAACTCATTTAAGTCTTCAGCAAGAGTCCGGACTAGTGAATATCTATTCTGAGTCTAGACAAGAATCCACGGTTTATGAGAACAGTTTCTGGGAGCCTAACAGAGGTCCCCGGGGACAGTTCCCCCAAACCATAACAGTTCAAACTGTAACAATGATGTCTATTAACACCATCACCCTCTTTATTAAAATTTGAAGCCAAATCTCATACTTTGTGATTTAAGTTTATAGTGATTCTGCTTAACCTTGAGTAAGTTAGTTACTTTCTTTCTCAGGACATGTTTACCCAAAGTTAGGAAAATAGTGTTCATGACCAAGGTCAGTTATTTTTGAGTCATTTTGTTTAAACCTAAAGGTCCTCATTAAGTGCCTCAGGACAACCATACAGGAGGCACATGAAGAAGAGAATGTAGGGTCTCAAGTGTCTCACACCACAAATTCAGCCTTAGCAGAGTTGGGTCTTATGTTTTGGAATTTCTGACTAAATTATGACTACTGAGGTATTGAGTTTAAAAGTAGTATGTTAGAAAAACTTTTCTTGACAAATTCAGAAATGCATCCATAATTAAAATGGAATAATTATAACAAATTTTCCATGATACCATAAAAACTGTACTACTACAGAACATCCATGAAGCAACACTTAAATAATAGGCAATTTATGAGTATGTTCACTGAGAAAAAAAGTGTCAGAAATCGAGTGCCTACAAGCTCTTAGCTTTCTGGAAATGTGGAAAGCAGGATTTGGGGCAGAACGCATTAGTTGTTCTCAGCTAAGAAGGCATATCTCAGAGAGATGATATCTAAAGTGCCTTTGAATCTGTTGAGCGAGGCATTGCAAAGATGGGAAATATAGAAAGAGGTTGCCCTAGAACTTTCTGTGGAGTTTCCTGCAATTTAGTTGTTCAAGATCAACGTGAAACTCCTGAGCTGTGCTAAATAGCAGCTACTGCAGGTTGGAAGTAGAACTAAAATTCTAGAGGTCAAGCCATGCTAAAGGAATAGCAGCCCTGGAGATCGTGGATTTCCACCGAACATATTGGAGAATAAAGACTCCATTTCAGAGTTGTACTTTATTTAAAAAACTCATTAAGGGACTGAAAGCAAGATCTGAGAAGAATCACAAGAGGTAGAGTTTCGAAGCTGAGTCTTTTCAAGTTATGGTGGCTAAATCCCAAGATTGCTGCAGATCCACACTAACAAAAGATAAAAACAGGTAACAGAATTCAGGGTAATCAGCTATTTATTACATTAATCACCTGATAAAATAATATTTTCAGAAGATAATAGAATCCAAAATCTGAATAGAATATTGTAATTCTGTTAAGACTGTAGATACCCAAAGAAACCTGAAAATATGATTTATAGTCATGGGAATAAGTGTAACACAACCTGCTGACAGAAAGTAAATTCAATATGGACAATATTTGGTATTACAATGTTTTAAATAAAAGCCAGACATGGTGATGCATTCCAGTAATCCCAGCACTTGGGAGAAAGGAAGATCACGGGTTTGAGGACAGCTTCAGCAAGTAGTAAAACTCAGTAACCTAGGGAGACCCTGTTTTCAAATAGGAAATAAAATTGAGTTTGGGGTATAGCTCTAGTGTAGAATGCCTCTGTGTCCAACCACTGTACCACACAAAAATTTTAAATAAAGAGGTTTATAGCCTTAAGTTATGACTAGAAAACTGCATCAGAAAACAATAGAAAATAAATTTGAAATATTTATTTTAGAAATATGGAACTGATTACCAAAATAAGTAAAATGAACGTAAAATAAATTGGAAACCAGGCATGGTAATACATACTTGTGATCCAAAGACTTAGGAGGCTGAGACAGGAGGATAGCAGGCTTGGGGCCAGCCTTACTTCACAACTTAGGTCCTTAGAAACTTAGTGACACCCTGTCTCAAAATAAAAAATAAAAAGGGCCGAGGGCATAGCTCAAAGACACAATGCCCTGGGTTCAATCCCCAGTAACACACACACACCCATAATATGACACTGGGTCAACAGTGTCATAGATCAGAGTGGACAGAAGAAAGAGTTAGTGTACTCAAAGACAAAAAAGGGAAGAAAATGAAATGTAGCTACAGGGATTTGAAAGCCAATATCAAATAGTCTAAACTATAATTTGAGTCAGCAAAGGGAAGAAGAGTGGGATAGTTGCAGAATGAACACAGAATAATGGCCAAGTCCTTGCCAAATAAAATGAAAAAACACAAACTTAGAGATCCAAGATGCTCAGTGAACCCCCAAGCAGTGTGAATATAAAGACGCGTATGTAAAAATAGCAATACTGATGAAAACCAAAGAGAAAAGATCTTCCAAAAAGACAATATGGAAAGAATTTCAAACCGTACATAGAAGAACAAGGGTAAACACTACTAAATTGTCTTCATAAGCTATAGAGGCCACAATTATATAGCCTGTCAGATTTTCCCTGCCTATCTTTAAACTTATTGACAAATCCTCCTCTAACGTAGAACCACAGTACAAAAGCTTGACATTTACTCTGATTAATAAAACTACAAATTAAGAAAAAAAGGATAAAATCGTGCATGGTGGCACATGCCTATATTCCCAGTATGTGGGAGGCTTGCACAAGAGAATGACAAGTTTGAGGTCAGCCTCAGAAACTTAGTGAGATCCTATTTCAAAATAAAAATGAGCCGGGCGTCGTGGCGCACGCTTGTAATCCCAGCATTTGGGAGGCTGAGACCTGGAGGATCGCGGTTCGCTGACAGCGTCAGCTATTTAGTGAGGCCCTCTGCAACTCAGTGAGACCCGGTTTCAAAATAAAGAATAAAAAATAGGGCTAGGGGGTGTAGCTCAGAGGTCCAATGCCCCTGGGTTCCATCCCCCGACCCGAAAACATAATAATAAAAATAAAAATGAATTATAGCTGGGGCTTTAGCTCAGAGGTTGAATATCCTGGATTCACTTTCCAGTTACAAGGAAGGCAGGCAGACAGGCAAGCAGGAGAGGGAGAATGAAAAAGAAGAAAGCAGGAAATCAAGAAGAGAAAGGAAGAAAGGAATGGAGGAGGAGAGGTAGGGAGGGATAAATGGAGGATGGAGTTTGGTGTGGTGGCATGTGCTTGAAATCCCAGTACTTGGGAAGTTGAGACAGGAAGATTGCAAGGTCAAGCCTTGGTAATTTAGGGAAACTGAGATCCTGTTTCAAGATAAAAAAATAAGACTAGGGGTTTAGCTCAGAGTTAAAATGCCCCTGGGCTCAAGCCCCAAGAAAGGGAGGAAGAAAATGAAGAAAAGAAGGAAGGAAATAATAGAGTGAGGGAGGAAATAAAGAGGGCATTGAGCTGGTACAATAGTATATGTCCATAATCCCAATACTTGGGAGGCTGAGACAGGTGGATCATAGGTTTGAGACCAACTTGGGAAATTTAGTGAGATCTTGTTTTAAACTAAAATATGATTCCATTGTGTATATATCCTGTAGTTTTGTAATCCTTTCATCTGTTGATGGACATCTCATCTGGTTCCATAGTTTGGCAATTGTGTATTGTGCAGCTTTAAATACAGATATGCATGCATTACTCTGGTAGTTTGGTTTCAATTCTCTTGGAGTGTTATAGCTGGGTCATACAGAATGTTCATTGCCATTTTTCTGGGGATCCTCTACACTGTTTTCCAAAATGGTTGCACTAATTTACAACCCTACCAACAAAGTATTAGAGTTTGTACTTCTGTATGTCTTCATGAGCAGTTGTTGTGGTTTGTGTTTTTAATAATTGCCATTCTAGTAGAGTTAAGTGAAATCTCAGGGTAGTTTTAATTCACATCTCTCTGATTGCTAATGCATACATTGGCCATTTGTATTTCTTCTTTTGTGAAGTGTCTATTTAGATCTCTTGCCCATTTTTTGATTGGGTTATGTTTTTTGATGGTGGGTTTCTTGAGTTCTCTGTATATTCAAGATATTAGTTCTCTATTGGAGGAGTAGTTGGCAAAAGTTTTCTCCCATTCTGTTGTCTCTCTGTCGAGGTTCTTGATAGTTTGCTTTGCTGCACAGAAGCTCTTCAAGTAATTGCAAGGTTGGAGTTTATTTTCAATCCCAAATGGGATTTATTTCCATTTTTCTACGTATGAATAACCCGTTTGCCAACACCATTTGTTGAAGAGGGTATCATTTACTAGTGTATGCTCTTGGCCCCTTTGTAAAAAATAAATTGGCTGTAAGTATGTGGATTTGTTTCTGAGTCTTCTGTTCTGATCTATTGGTCTATGTGCCTGCTTTTGTGCCATACCATGCTGTTTTTATTACTATGGCTCTGCAGTATAGTTTGAAGTCAGGTATTGTGATGAATCTTGCATGGTTTTTGTTCTTTCTTATATGCTATGGAGAAACTGAGACACAGAAGGGACTACAGACAAAGAAGGAGAAACCTTAATGTATGAAGGGACTTAACTATTGGAGATGGAAGTGGGGAGAAGACTTGAAGAGGGAAACAACTTAGTAGACATGGTGCACATACACAAACTTATCAAAACCTGTCATTGAATCATTGTGCTGAGCACAGGAAGGAGGAAAGGAGGAGTAATGGGTGGGAACTGGGGAAGGGTACAATGAGTACTGTTTGCATATATACCTCTATCACTCAGAACTTCAACAAAATGTGTTATTTCAATGCCCTAATAAAAAGTAAAATAAGACTGAGAATGCAGCTCAAAATTAGAACACCTGTGGGTTTAATCCCCAGTAGCATGTACAACACACACACACACACACACACACACACACACACACACACACACAAATAGAAAATGGTTAATACTTAGAGACATTGTATTGGCTCTCATTCATACTTCCTTCCCCCAACAAAAATTAAACATTAATCTGAATTTTTCATTCTTTGTAATTTTATCCTGTTGCTTCATAAAATAACATAATGATCAAAATTGTATTTTTCTAAACTTTTCATAAATAGGAGAATACATTTTTTTGTACAACTTTCTGAGTCAACATAGTGTTTGTCAACCTACACTGACAGCTAATCTATTTTCATTGTTTTATATTTCCATCATATGGATAAATAATAATTTATATATTCTGTCAATGGACATTTTTTCTTTCATATGTGATTGTAATAAATATCACTGCAGAGAGTATCATTATACAATTAAAACTCCAGGGAGAACAAGTACAAGAACTATTATTTTAGGCTGATCGTAAACACCATTAGCATGATCTATTTTTATTCTGAAAAAATGTGAAATAGGTTAACATGATTTATTTCTGTAAAAACTATTAAAATAAAATAAAATATGCTTTAATATTTTTTCTATGTATTCAAGAATTTACTCTTCTGTTTTATGCCTTTTTCAGATTGATCTTTCATATACATTTAAAATAGATGAGAGTTCTGGCCAAAATTTTAAGTATAAATTACAAATATTATTTGATATGTTTCTAAATTGAATATGGTAGTAAATATATATAAACATAATTACTGTCATATATGATACAGTTTGGGACTAAGTGTTACCGTTTGGGGAAACTGTCCCCGAGGGACCTCTATTAGGCTCCCAGAGACAATTCCCATGAAATTGCAGGTTCTTGTCCTTGACTAATAATAAATATGCACTAGTCTGGACTCTTGCTGAAAATTTAAAGAAGTTTATTAAAAAGATAGAAATACAGAAGACAGTTACAGCCCCATGCTATTCAGGAATAGCATGAGGGGGTGGTTCGAATGAATTCACCAAAGATTCCTGGACACAGAGTATCTTTATAACCAGCCTTCTGACCCAACCAGATCCGCCCCCTCTAGGGCCAGCCCTTTTGATGTGGGGGACTCCTTCATGTTGGTTTTTCCTGTTTCTGATAAAGACCCCAAGCCTTTTGTTACACCCCCAAAATGTGTTATTTGATCATCCGATTTGGTATCTCTTAAAGGCTTATGGCATTCTTCCATGATTATCAAAGTCTGGGATCTCCTGAATGTTTATAGTATCCTTCTACTTCCTTGGGAAATCTTATCTTTACAATGAAAAAAGGCCCTGGAACTATCTCTGTTGTCTTGCTAAACGCCCTTGGTGCCTGGAATCCTGCAGCCCTTTATTTGAAGCTCCTGGCTTCTTTTACAAAGATATATTTAAAAAGTAAAATTTTTTCCCAATACTGGTACATTAATACATTTTAAAACCTCTTCCCAATACTGGTACAATAAATTTTACATAAAAGTATACATATATTATTTTGAGACAAATCAAGACATATATATCAAAATTATATATCAAATATGCAATATGTTCCATATTTCATATTCAATATTCTTAGTCAAGTTTATGGTTCAGAGTGAAATTTTATTTATTTCCCTAGAATTTAGCATAATTAAAATGTGTTCAGGTATTTTACAATGAGATTAAAAATAAACCTTGAATATTGTTTCTTATAAGAAAATAAAGATAGTTAAAATTATATTTATTTAGTAAACCATAACGATAAATGCAACTTTTTTTTTTTTGTAGTTCTGGGGATGAAATTCAGTGCCTCAATGCTAGGCAAGTGCCCTATCCCTGAGCTATATCCCCCCCAAAAATGGATCTTCTAAAAATTATGTGTATTGTAGGATCCATTTGAAATAAATTTGTTTACCTTCATATGTACTATCCTGAGAAAAATTCTGATTGAAACAATATGTAGCAGGAGACAATTCAGCATCAAGCTTCATAGATACTGGTATACTTGTGGGGACGATTGCTTTCCATTGTGGATTTCAGCTCCATATAATTGAACTATTTTGGCATCAAAGAATTTTCTTAAGATGGAATTATTAGGGGACCATCAAAATCAAACCAAATTGCTAAGAAAAAAATCAAAATTACATGAAGTGTAAATATTGATTTGTATATTTATTCAGAACACAGACTTCGAAAAGTTATCCACATGATTTTAACTCAGTTTTTCTGTTGTTGCAAACAAGTCTTCTAAATAAAGCATTATTTTTAGTCTCAGGATGAAAAATAAAAATAAGGATAGCCAAGGACTTTTTTTGTGTGTGTGGTACTGGGGTTCCTGGAAGCCCTTCTACCTTAGGGCTACACTCCCAGACCTATTTTTACATTTTTTATTTGGAAACAAGGTCTCCTAAGCCAGCGCACGCAGCTGGCTTCGAACCTGCGCGATCCTCCTGTCTCTGCCTCCCAAGTGTGGGGATTACAAGCGTGCGCCACCACGCCCGGCTGATAGCCAAGGATTTTATGCAATGCAACAGCTATATGTAATTATAACACATGGTCCTAGGTGTTTCAGTTTTTATATTAAGTGTGGTAATTTTGTATATTCAATGTGAACAGTTCAATGTTATATTTAGAGGCAGGATGAAGAATCAAAATCTTGTTTATAAGACTTTATCTCTATTTTTATAACTAATCAATATATTAACATTACAAATCTAATCCCTTACTTTTTCCTAAAGGGAAATATTTTTTCTTCATACAGACATTCACTTTTCCCTTCTATTATAAGTCATCACATACATCTAGTTAAATGGAAAATTTGTACACTGTAGTAACTCTCCTAGCCTATTTGTGCTACTATAACAGAATACCACAAACTGGGTAATTTATAATGAAAATAACTTTTATTACTTACAGATCTACTGACTGATAAATTGAAGGCAGAGGTGCTGCATCTAGAAAGGGCTTTACTGCTTGAGACTCTAGAAAGTTTCAAAGCAGCACAGAGCATCACATGGTGATGGGGCTCACAAAAGATGGTCAAATTCACTTTTATAATAGACCCAATCCCTTGCTAACCCATTAATGTATTAATCCATCCACTGGAGTAAAGCATCCCCCCTGAAAAAAATTTCTGCCTCTCAATAATGCTGCATTGAGAACCAAAATGATATCCTTTTTACTTTCTCTTTCAGAGTTTGCCTAAACATAATTCAACATCAGTAATCCATCTCTGCTAAACATTTAGAGAATAGATATATTAATGCTTGTGTAATCTTTATTAATGTTTTATAATCCTGGATTACACAGTTTTGTAACATCTTCTTTATTCGAAATTAAAAGGTGGAGAACTTATTTTGTGATTTCCAAAAGTGTTTCTAGATAAGCTTCAACCCCAGTTAATGGAGTTTGATTCATACATACAAGTCCAAAGTGGATAGTTCAGGTTACAACATCATCTGGAGGTTTATGTGTTCAATGTGATCATTTACTTTTCGTGAAAATATGAAATAATTATGGGTATGAAATATGTATCAGGCACTGATACTCATGTGTAATTTAGGTTACTATTAAGTGTATACATTTTCAGCTATACAAAATGTGAAATCATCTAGTTTTATAAAAAGACTGGGACTCTCATTTATTGCTGATGGGAAAGTATAACAGTATAGATACTTTGCAAAACCATAAGATTGTTGTTATGGTTGGAAGTTAAAATATCCCCCAAAGGCCATGTGCTGAGGCACATTCTGTAGCATTATTGGGAGGTTTTCAAAACTGTAGGAGGTGAGGTCTAGTTGAAGGAAGCAGGACACTGGGGTATGGCCTTGACGTGGCTACCATTCTGCAAAAACTAGCCCATCTGAAGACCTGGATGAAGAAGACCCAGTTCAGAAGCCAGAAAGGTGGGTGAGCTGCTGTAGGCCTCGGACCTAGACTGGAGAGAGAAGAGGAGACAGAGGATACAGGAGAGAAAGGGAAAGGATGCAGAGATAGATGTCACATGGAGCCTGCTCCTGGACATGCAGGCTCCACAGGGCATGGTAGTCTACTGGAGTCATGCAGTTCACACACAGCCAAGGCTACTGTCAAGGGCTGGGGTAAGGGAAATTCGAGATAACTCTGGAGCATCTTGTTACACCAGAAAGTAAGAACATATTCATCCCCACTCCACTCAAAAAGAAAGAAAATAAAGATAGGAACATGTTAATAAAGTCAAGGAAACCAATCTAAATAAAACTCCAAATGGTCAAAGTAAGAACAATTTAAAGAACAGGTAAATAATACAGTTTAGATCCAATAATAAAATATATATCTATGAGCTCATACTGTTATAAGTAAATGATTGATTAAATATATGAATATAAAATAGTATGCATGCTTTTCTTACAAAAAATTCTAATTTATAAATGTAGAAGAAATGAAGAAACTGGACAATCACTATCCAAACACTGCAGTCACAAGTGCCACTAAGCAAGATCCAAGATGGATACTAAAATTAGAGGATTAAAGTTTAAGAAGAAGCATAATATTTGTGAAGCATCTTCTCCAAAATAAATGTTCATTAAAGTCAAAGGGAGCCTGGTGTGGTGGTACATGTCTGTAATCTCTGTACTTGGGAGGCTGAGACAGTAGGATCCCAGTAATTGGGAGGCTGTAGCAGGAAGATCAAGGCCAGCCTCAGCAACTTGGTGGGAATTTCAGACACTTAGTGAAACCCTGTTTCAAAATAAATAATAAAATAAGACCTCAGGAGTAGCTCAAAGGTAGAAAGCCCCTGGGTTCAATCTTCAGTGCCAAAGTAAAAGAAAGTCAAGAGGAATAATAGAACTTTTACTGTGGAGAGACCTAGCAGACACAATATTAATTAAGAGATTAACATTGCCAGTGACAAATTTTGTTGACTCCAGATATTACCTGATGGAAGGCAATGAGAAGAGCCTATCACCTCTGTGGTCATCTTTCCAAAAATCTGTATCCCCATTATAATCATGATAAAATATCAGACAAACTTTAATTTAGGAACATTTCTCAAAATGACTGACCAGTATTCTTAAAAAATGTCAAGGCCATAATAAAGAAGGAAGGACTGAGGATCTTCCCAGATATAAAGAGACATGTTGGCTAATTGTAACATGATATCATGGATTCTAGAAAAAAAAGAGGACATTAATAGAGAACAGATGCAATCAAAGGACGTTCGTATGGTGTAGTAATAAAGGTAATTTCTTGGTTTTGATGTACATTAGTGTTGGGGCCCACTCGGCAGGACCGAGGTGGCACCCAGGCTTGTTGCCAGCATGGACTCAAGATGGCGCCTGGGCTTGCAGCCAAGTCACGAGGCTCACGAGGCTGGCGGTGCCCTGAGCCTGCGCAGTGAGCCCTATCAGGCGCCTTACGGATGATTAGTGACGCAGCGCCTAGTGCTACCACCTGCCCGCCCAGGAGAAGGTTAAAAAGCGCGCATGCCCTAGCGGGGGGAAGAGAAGAGGGTTGGTGGACAGGAAGAGCAGTTTCTTGGCGGACTGCTCTGGGCTCCGAGCTGGGACGGACATGTTCACAAAGCCACCACTGTGACCGGTGTGTGCTGCAGCAGAGACGTAGAGTGCCACGGAGGAGGGTTGGTGGAGTGATGAGGGAGGAGATAGAAGACTGATGTTGTTTTTACCTGAGAGGGCATTGAGAGAGCATTGAAACTGGGGTAATAAAACTGCTTGAGGAAGATCGTGTAAGAGTCGTCACTGCGCACGACACATTAGCAAAAGTGAAGTGTGTATATTGGCACTATTTTATCTTTGTAGTACTTCTGTAAATTTAAAAATATTTAGGAATAAAAGCTGGATTAGATGTATAACATCAAGTGATAAGGACACATACAAATCAGGTTTCCAGATGTCATCTAGCTTATTCTCCAGGGAAAGTTAATTAAATTTGTAGAAATTGGATTTTTATAGAATCTCCTTTTATCAATAATTAACCATTCACGTTTCCCCCTCAGAAGTCTCCAGTGAATTTGTTAGACTCTGTCAATTTAAAAATTGGATGCTAGATAATATTAGATTATGAGGATAGAAGTGATGGTATCTCAAAAAATTCTTTGAATTTGTTTCTATTTTGAAGTCAACAATCTCAGTAAAGGCGTAAACTGGTCAGCAGAAACATGCAACATACAAGGCAGAAATAATCACATTAAAATAGTAATGCAATGTATAATAGAACTGAGTGAATACACATGAACAAAAACATATAAACTGTGACCATAACATTTCTTTGGAAAGCTTGTAAACACAAATTAAAATGCATTTGAATACTTAAGTATCACAATTTGGATGAGAAACAAAGTGGACTGTGGGTAAGGAAGACAATAAGTAAATAAAGTAGAAGGGAATTTTATGAGTACCACTGATGACAAAGTACAGAGGAGAATGAACAATGTACAGAGGAGAATGATTCAAAATTTGTCAAATGAAAATACTTTCATCCCATCCCAACAGCCTCCAAAGTTTCAAGCATCAGATGTAAATCCAAAGCATTATCTAAATATCATTATTTCAAGAGTGCCAAATTGAAATTAATGATGGATGAAACTCTCGGTATGTCTCATTATGAGTCAGAATTTATGTTTGTCTGTGGGCCTATGAAAGTAGAAAACAAGTTATTTGCTTTCCACATTAATTTGTCTAGGTGGGCATAGGTTAACAGTTATAGACATTTCCGTTCCAAAAGAAAGAAAGAGAAAGCATGAAGAAATCACTGTGCCAGGTGTGGTGGCGCATGCTTCTAATACCAATACTGGGGAGGCTGAAAAAGGGGCATCACAGGTTCAAGCTCAGCTTCACTAATTTATCAAGACTCTGCTTTCAAAAAGAAGGAGTATTATGGGATTATCCCAGAGGTAGAATTCCCCTGGATTCATTTCTCTGTACAGAAAAAAAAATCACTGGTTCAAATAGCCTTTTATAACATCAGAACAAATTTCTTTTTTAATTCTTTTATTGGTGCATTGTAGTCATACATCTTAATGGAGTACAAGATGGTAGAGGCATACATGCACACATCACATCACTCATTTAGCCCTTTCCCAATTCCTACCCCATTCCCTCCTCCCTTCCTCCTTCTCATTTTTGGCTTAGTGATTGACATTGATATGTTTGTGAATGGATATCATGTATATTAGAGAATTTCCCACTTTTCCCCTTCCATTACCCCCAGTTAGGTCTCTTTATTTGTTCATGTACAGTTTCTCCTCCTTCATCTAGAGTTCCTCCTATGACCTATTTTCTCTCTAACTTCCACTTATTAGGGAGATCATCCAATTTCTTATTATTTGTGATGGACTAATCTCACTCAGCAAAATGTTTTCTAGTTCCATTAATTTACCTGTAAATGACATATTTGTTCTTCTTTATGGATGAGTAAAATTCTATTATTTACATATCCCATAGTTTTGTAATCCATTCATCTGTTGTTGGACATCTTGGCTGGTTCTATAGTTTGGCAGTTGTGAATTGTGTGGCTATGAACATAGATATAAATGCATTAGATTGGTAGTTTGGTTTCCATTCTTTTGGGTGGATAGCCAGAAGTTGCATTGCTGAATCATAAGGTAGGTTCATTCCCATTCAGAAGATCCTCCATACTGTTTCCAAAGTGGTTGCACTAATTTGCAATCCCACCAACAGTGTTTTGGAGTTCTCACTTCTCCACATCCTCGCCAGCATTTGTTGTTGTTTGTGCTTTGAATGATTATAATTAGAGTTAGGTGAAATCTCTGGGTAGTTTTGATTTGCATCTCTCTGATTGCTAATGAGGTTGAGAATTTTTCCATATATTTTTGGCCAGTTGAATTTTTTCTTTCATGAAGTGTCTATTTGGTTCACTTGCCCATTTTTTATTGGATTATTTGTTTTCTTAGCCGTGAGTTTTTTGAGTTTTCTGTATATTCTAGATATTAGTCCTCTATCAGAGAAATAGTTGGCAAAATTTTTCTCCCATTCTGTTGGCTTTATCTTGAGGTTCTTGGTAGTTTCCCTTGCTGTACAGAAGCTCTTCCATTTAATGCAGTCCCATTTATTGATCCACCTTGCCTTTTAGTTTCTTGTGCCTTTGGGGTCTTGCTGAGAAAGTTGAAAACAAATTTCATGATGTTTCATGGCCTGAAAATAATTCTTGGCTTCTGCCTCTGGCCCTTGTTGTCAGTCTTCCTTTTCCTTATATGGTCCTACATTTTGCTTCCAAGTAGCTCAATAGACTCAATACTTCTCTGTTATTTTGGAAGTTCAATATCTTTCCCTCATTTCATCTTACCTTTATTCCTTAAAGTTCAAGATAGCAGTGTTTCTGCTGATATGTTCAAAACTTCTGAATGATTTCTGTGTGTGTATTAGTGTTCTGCACCAGCTAGGAGAAGGGCCTTCCACATATCTTTCATGAATAACTCCATCTCTATTTCTGGTTTCTGCTTAGATAGTTAAAGGAATCCAAGTCACATGCCCTTAACCTTTTCTCCACAGGCCATTTTCTCAACAGCAAATTTCCTAATTTTAGCATCTTTTCCTGTCTGGGTAGACTGAACTTTCTAAATCATCAAGTTTTAGCTCTTTTTGCTTAATAGTTCCTTGCCCAAATTATCTTTTTTCTTTCATTTTTTATTGTAAGCATAATTCACCTTCAATATTTTGCTTGAAAATCTCAGCTAAATATAAAATTTTATTGACTGCAAGTTCTGCTTTAAAAAGACTGAAGAACACATTCCAGGTAAATTGTCTGCCACTATATGACAATGGTCATCTTTTCTTTAGTTTCAAAACATATGTCCATTTTTTTCTCAGCCCCCATCAGAGTCATATTTAATAATCATATTTCTACCAACAATCTGTTCTTGACAGTATATGTTTCATCTCATGTGACAGATGATTTTTCTACCATGTTCCTCATCTTTTCCTGATCCCTCACCAGAATTGCCTTTCACATCCATATTTATACCAACAGTCCCTTCAAGGCAATGTAGACTTTTTATCTTGCTTATTAGCATTCTTTGATCCTGTCTCTCTACCCATTATGGAACTCCAAAGCCATTATCAATGTTTTGAATGTTTTTAATAGTACCACCCCACTTTTTGTTATATTTGTATATTTTCCTGGTAGCCAATAAAAAAGAAAAAGTGAGTTTCATATATACAGTGAAGCTCAAATATCAAGTTTATATCAATGATAATATTATCTAGGGGGAGGGGAAGGGGCTGAGGTAGGAACCAGAGGGAAACACAAAACAAGTGCTGTGTTCATGTATGTTTCTTTCAGTCTGAACCTCATCATGATGCAAAATTATAATATACCAATAAAAAATTCAAAATAAAGAAAGAGAACAATAACACTGTATGACTTCAAAAAATAAAAAATGATCAAAGTGTCAATAGGAGTATACTGTGTCTGGGACTCGAAGGGAGAATGCATCCTTTATTTTTTCCAGCTTCTGGTAGATGCTGATTTCCGTGGCTTCTGGCTTCAACTCTCCACTCGTTCTTCAGGTCACTTTCTCCTCTGTGTGCTTGTACTTCCTCTTCTGTCTTTCATAAAATCACTTGTCTTTGAACTTAAGGCCTATTTGGGAAATCTTGGACAATCTCTTTTAAATAACCCTATCATAATAACATATACAAATATCCTTTATGAAAATAAGTTTACAGTCATAGGTTCCAGAGATTTCAATGTGGACATATATTTAATGGAGTCACCACTGAACATACTGTACCAGGTAAGTTCAGCAGGGAAAATTTGGGTAAACTATTAAGAATAAATGTAAATCCTCAGAGAGAGAATTGAGAAGAAGAGAGGAAAGGGATACAAACTTTCATTAAACTGCCTACAAATGAATAAAATCTTGCCTTTTTATGTTAGCATTTTTATGTTTATTTCTTTTTTACATTTTGAAAAAAATTGCACATATAAAGACCTCAATACCCTGAATTTAAAAATCTTGATCTGACTAATCTTGACTCTGAAAAGATTGTGTTCAATTGTGTTTCAGATAACTGTCTTCTAAGATGAGCTAAAAGCTCCTAAACCAATTATTTCAATTCCTGGCTACATATTAGAATATTTTCAGGAGCTTTTAAAAATATTTGTTTTCCTAGGCTCCATTCCAGACCTATTAAGTTAGAATTTCTGGGGGATGGGCCAAGAAATTTGTATTTCTAAAAGCTTTTCAGGTGATTCTAATGTGCAGTCAGAAATATGAACTGCTGCTCCAAAATGTTCATTTGCTAGAAAATGAAGATGACACTTCAAATTGTAATCTTTTAAAACAAAATTACTCTTTATAAATGTAGTGCATTTTAATTATACATCCTGTGGGGATATAAAGTAATATAAACATACAAGCACACAACTCTTAAAGAACTTTCCTGAGTCCTGCCCCTTCCTCCCTTCCTATTCCCCTTCTAGTACAGGGCTAAATTACCCTGGCAGCCTCCAATTATGTGAAAGTGAAAAATGAATGAATAAGTTAATAGACACACACAAATTTACCACAAGCACTTGAACAGATTTTTGTAGTAACCAATAATCTTAAGCATGTACAGAAATATCACTAAATGAACCTTCACTGCAGAACTGATCTTTACTATTCCTTCACAGTTTAGAAACTTTAAACATATTTTTCATATCCCAAGATTAGATATTTGATAAAAGCTATGAATTATTATTAAATTTTTTTTGTGATTTTTGTCTTTGGTTATTTTTATGTGATGAATTACATGGATTGTTTCTCATATGTTGAACCAGCTTTGCATTTCTGGGAAAAACCCTACTTGATAATGGTGCATAATTTTTATTTGGTTTTAGCAGTATTACATCTAAGTTCTTCAGTCATATAGTCTGGTAGTTTTGTTTCCTTGATCTGTCTTTATTTGGTTTTGGTATTAATGTGATGCTAGCTTCATATAATGTATTTGAGAGAGTCATGTTTCTTTCTATTCCATGAAATAGATTAAGAAGTATTGGGAGTATATCTTCTGTAAAGGTTTTATAAAATTCACTTGGGAAACCATATGATTCTGGGATTTTGTTGGATGGTAGGCCCTTTGTTGCTCTTTCAATTTCTTTGATTGCTATTGGTCAGTTTAAATTTTCTATATGTTCTTAACTCAGTTTAGTAAGCTTGCATTTATCTAAAAATTTGTCAATTTCTCCCAGATTTTCCATTTTGTTAGAGTATGGTTTTTTGAAGTAGTTTCTGATAATCCTCTGGATTTCTACAATGTTGGTATTAATATGTCCTTTTTCATCTCTTATTTTCATGATTTGGATTCATTCTCTATTTCTTTTGTTTAAGTTGGCTAGTGGGTTGTCTCTCTTGTTTATTTTTTTAGAAATCAGCATGGATTTGTTTATTTTATGTATTTTTTATTCTCTATTTCATTTATTTCTGCTGTGATTTTAATAATTTCATCAAAATGGCAATTCTTCCAAAAGTGATCTATAGATTCAATGAAATACTCATTAAATTATCAAGGTAACTCCTCAGAGACAGAAAAAAAAATCAGTCCTTTAGTTCATTTGGAACAACACAAAACCCAGAGTAGTCAAAGTAGTTATCAGCAACAAGAACCATGTAGGAGGCATCACAATAACTGAATTCAAACTATGCTAAAAAGCTGTAGTAATAAAAACAGCATGGCATTGTCAGAAAAACAGACACATAGACCAATAGAGCAGAATAGAAGAGTAAAAAACAAATTCGCATACTTATAGCCAATTGATTTTTTGACAAAGTTTTCAAAAACATACACTGGAGAAAAGATAACCTCTTCAACAAATAGTGTCGGCAAAACTGGTTAACTGTATGCAGAAGTATGGAAATAAACCTGACTTTCTCACCCTACACAAGAGCATATGTCCAACACTTCAACACATAGGCACAGATAAAAACTGGTTCAACAAGACCCCAAAGGCACAAGAAATTTAAAGGAGAATCAATACATGGGATTGCATGAAACTGAAGAGCTTCTCTACAGCAAAGGAAACTATCAAGAATCTCAACAGAGAGCAAACAGAATGGGAGAGAATTTTGGCCAACTCTTTCTCCAATTGAGTACTAGTATCTAGAATATATAGAGAACTCAAGAAACTCAACACTAAGAAAACAAATAATCCAACTAAAAATGGGCATGGGGCAGGAATTGTGGAAGAGCTAAATGAGTGATGTGTGTACATATGCCTCTTCCATCTTGTATTCCATTAAAATTGACTACAATGCACCAATAAAAATTAATAAAAGAAAGTCAATCTTTAAAGCAATACAATACTGTAGCTAAGAACACTTAGATTGGAACCAGACAGCTTGAATTCAAATGTTGGCTGATCATTTTTTACCTTGTTAACCTGAACAAATTAACACTTTTAATTTCTTCTTCTATAATATCATCATAAAAATCAAACCTGACCCTATGTCTTTACTGCAAGTGCCAATGGAAATAACACATATAAAATGCTAAGAATAATTTAAGTATTATAAGTAAATGTGTATTTTCTATGCATTTAAATACAAGGCACTAAGGAAAGTTAAGGTGCCAAAGAATAGCAAATTATGTTCAGTTTAAAAACTTCAAAAATTCTAAATCTTTTGTAAGCTCTCCCACATTAAATCAGTATTTTCATATCAGATTGAACCTCAAAATAACTTCTTTGAATTTAAAATCCTAAATGGTTAAGTGCATTTGATATAGACCAAATTATACTTAAAATAATCCTTTTATAGAAATGACTAAATATCCCAAAAAAGGTTAGAGTGGGCTATAGAAATGCAATCAGATCAAAATAGTAGTGGACACTATATATATATATGTAACTCTAATACTTCTTCAAAAGATTTATTCTGTATCAGTTTCTGGATCCTTAAAAATTCAACATATTTTATGTATCATGCAGGATGCACTTAGTGGTTAAGTATACTGGTTCTTCTTAACCTTTCTGAGAATGTGTTTTCTAGTACATGTGATAGGAATGATAAGTTTATATTTTAGAGGCCTGTGTTGAATCTTAAATCTTTTTACATCAGTCGACAGGGAGCATATCACCTAGTAAATGAAAGAATTCATTATCTTATTATGTCATTATAGTAACAATATAAGTTTAATTTTTAATTTTCATTACACCTATGAGAACACTAAACTCAGAAATGATATGCGACCTCTCCAAGTATAGCCAACAAATAATTGATAAAGGTCTTTGAGTACCAAGACCGGTTTTGTTTGTTTGATTCTAAACAGTACAACTACCTTCTCTTCTGCTGTCTTACCTCTATGAATATTTTTGGCAACTAATAGGAGGAGGGTAGATATAGGAAATATTAATCCAATAGTAGTGTTTTCTGGTCAATATAGTACTGCTAGAGAAAAATCAGCATAAGGAAGTTGTGTCACACACACTCATGTATATGTTTGTAACTTTGTGCATATAGTTCTTTAAAAAATCTGGATTCTTAACATTATTATCCTTTTATGCGTCTATAATTATTTCTTATTCCATTTTTTCAGTGTTGCAAACTTAACATCTCAATGCACCATGTGCCCTTAGTCTTGTCTCTCAGAAAATTACCTCACTATAATATGTAATGACTATGATAATTAAAAACTCACAATACAGAGAATATTTATTTAATGTCATGCTAGGTGATTTATTTTATTTTATTTATTTATTTTTTTTGGTGGTACTAGGGTTCCTGGAAGCCCTTCTACCTCCGGGCTACACTCCCAGACCTCTTTTTACATTTTTTATATTTGGAAACAGGGTCTCCTAAGCCAGCGCGCGTGGCTGGCTTCGAACCTGCGTGATCCTCCTGTCTCTGCCTCCCAAGCGCGGGGATTACAAGCGTGCGCCACCACGCCCGGCATGCTAGGTGATTTAGATCAATTATTTTATTAATTTTTTCAGATAACACTACTAGGTTGGCATTTCTCTCACCTTACAGCTGAGGAAACAGAGGCTTAATGAAATGAAGTAATTTGCCCAAGGTCTCAATAAGCATCACATATCACTTTCAACTTTAAAGAGAAATAAGGAGCTATCATATCTGAAGTCCATCAAAAATTTTCAGCTTCCACCTATAAAGCTGTTATCAAATCTCCTTACCCCCTGTTTCAGAGAAGAGACATAAATTCAATTTAGGAAGAGTACTGGAAGCCAAGTAATGGTACGCCCTTGTAATATCAGTACGTGGGAGGCTGAGATAGGAGGATCCCATATTTGTGGATAGCCTCAGGAACTTAGTGAGGTCCTCAGCAACTTAGTAAGACCCTGTTTCAAAACAAGATAAAGTAAAATAAAGTGAAATAAAATAGGGCTGGGGGTGTACCTCAAGAGACAACATGCCCTTGGGTTCAATCCTCTGTATATAAAACATGTGAAGCAAGAATAATAGTCCAATGAACCTATGTTCCAATTTCTAAGATATACTTCCTGATCTCTCTACTCCAGAACAAAGACCACTGCAAACGCTCCCCAAAAGTGGGACATGTAGCAGAGGACACACTGAAAGATGAGATATCAGAACATGAGAAAGACAGAGTGAGAAGTCAGACTGTAAGATGAAAGTGGCTATGTGGTTCAAAGAGCAATAGAAGACCATTCAACAGATGCATTTTCTAAAGAATCTGAAAATCTAAAGTAATAGACATTACTTCTTGTATCATCTTCTATGTGGATATCTTTGTCTTATTAATAGTAATCAACTTTTACAAATTTTTCACTTGTACTCTTGTGTTACGTGTTAATTAAAAACAAGTGAAAATATTAGTAAACCTATTGCATTAATATAGGTTTGTAAAAAGCTTTTAGGTACCAGTTGCCACTTTCTGACCAAGTTGTAATCACCACAGGCTATGTGTCAGTCATAGGCATGTGCTACCACATCGGGACATCCAGTCTTGTTTGAGGTTTTTGATTCTGTAGTCTGGACCTATGGATGTTTTTCCTTAAAAAAAATCTCAAACTAAAGTCAGCATATTTCTTTGTGGTATCCTTTATGGTGAATTACAAGCTAGTAGCTATTCCTTGAGTCATCTTATTTCTGTATTATGAAATTATCATTATAGATAATCTTTAATGTCTACAGCATGACATCATACCTCTTCGTAGATATGGTGACAGTCTGTCCAACTGTACATGATATGCCTCTCTACCAGCTCCTCTAAGTAGAATGATTGAGTGAAAACGCTCCCAACCTCCACTGAGCTCCAATTTGGTAACCCTACAGTCCTGTGTACCACACATAAACAGTGGTTAATGTTCTTTCTTTTTCAGCTAGTGCTTTGATAAGCAGTGTGTTATTTATTACTTTGAATAAATAAAAGGTGGCAAAATCAATGTATCATCACTTTAAATGGGAGTCTTTATTAGATGCTTTACAATATGCATACCTGCAAAACAAAAAATAGCAGTAAAAGGTTAAAAACTATTTTCATTACTTAGCCACAGGTCTCTGTGGACATACTTGCATTAATAGGTTTATAAAAGCTTTTAGATGGCTGTTGTCATTGTCTGATCATGTTGTAATTACCAGAGCTTGTTGATAATTACAGCTTTGTTGGTAACACTCTCTGGTGAAACTGTAATTGGAATAAACCAGAAAATCAAGGTTATTGAACACTGACTTCTTGACATCATTACACTTTACTGCTTTAGTTTGTCTTATATTTTACTGCAGTATGATCATTCCTCTTTAATTGTCCCTTCATAAGTTAAGGGGTTTTCCAAATTTGATGTTTTTGAGTTATTCAGCAGAATTTGAAAAAATGGTAGGTTCCTACAAAGTTGTGGATCAAATTAAGTATATACTTACCATCTCTTCACCTTTTCTCTCTTTTTTTGATTTATGTGATATCGTACTATCTCTCATGTTGTTAATAATGATGAACATCTCATAAGATCATCCAAAATAAGATCCCTGTCATTTCTGTTGAAGGACATCTGAGTTGTTTCAAGTTTGTGTTATTATAAATAAGGCTGCTATGAATATTGTGTAAAGGTATATATGTGATTAATTTTATGGAATAAATGCCCTGGAGTACGCTTGCTGGCTCATGTGGCAGTTACATGCTTAGTTTTAAAAGAAACTGCTAAACTGTTTTCAGAGGGGATACATCTTTGACATTTTCACCAGCAGTGTGTGAGAGAGTCAGTTTCTCCAAATCTCCTCTCTTTGGTGGCTTTTTTTTTTTTGCTTCACCCATTTTCCATTTTGGTAGCCCTGTAGTGATATGCCATTGTGTTTTTAAATTCATATACCTAATGACTAATCATATGAACTACCTTTACATGTGACATAAGCCATTGTATATCCTCATTAGTATAATGTCTGTTTGGGTCTGTATATCCACTTTCTAATTGAACAGTTTAATTTTTACAGTTGAGTTTTGAGAATCCTTTGTATATCCCTGACACAAATAGTTTGTCAAGTATGTGGCTTGCAAATATTTTTGTCCACCCTATTGTTCTCATTTTTAGCCTCTTAATATAATTCTTCATGGAATGGATTTTACTTTTGATAAATTTCTACTTAGCTTTTTTGTTATAGGTCAGAATGTTGGTGTCAAAAATAAGAACTCTACTTGGCCCTAAATTCTAAAGATTTATTTTTCATATTTTTCTAAGGTTCTATAGTTTTACATTTAGTATATAAGTCTGCAACCCATTTTAAGTTGAATTCTGTGTAATGTATGAGACTGCAGCTAAGGTTCACTTTTTTACCCATGTCTGCTCAATTGTTCCAGCAGCATTTGTTGAAAAGACTTCTTTGCTACATTATATTGTATTTACAACTTTTCAAGTATCAATTGATACATGGATTGTTTTGGGGTGTTCTCTTCTGTCCAGTAATTTGTGTATCTCTCCATAAATATACATTTCTCATTGCTGTAGCTACATATGTAGTCTTGAAACAGGTAATAGGAAGGTAATGAGAAAAAATCATAACAACTGGATTGAAACCATTTTATTCTTATTTTTCAAAAGTGTTTATTCAATTTCCTCTGATTTTCAATATAAATTGTTAAATAAGTTGTCTATATCTATAAAATCTTGCTGTCACTTAAATTTATATATCAAATTGAGAAGAATTAAATCTACTCTTTTGTATCTTTAATCAAGGAATAGAATATATGCAGCTATTTATTAAATTTTTTATTTATTCCATCAGTTTTTTATATTTTATCATTTAAGTGCTATACAAATTTTATCAGATTTGCTGGTATGGTGGTGCACACTTGTAGTCCCTGTGCTTGTGAGGCAGAGACAGGAGGATCGCTCAGGTTCGAAGCCAGCCTCGCTGGCTTAAGAGACCTTGTTTCCAAATAAAAATATAAAAATAGGTCTGGGAGTGTAGCCTGGAGGTAGAAGTGTTTCCAGGAACCCCAGTACCACCAAAAAACAGTTATCAGTTTTTTACCTAAGATATTTTTCTTTTTAAAGTTATTTTACATAATATTGTATTTTTAATTTCTGTGTTGATATATTCATTTAGAATATGTAGAATCACGATTGATTTTATGTATTAAACATTAATGTTTATTGTGTGTGTGTCTGTGTGTGTGTGTGTCTGTTTGTGTATAGGTGCTATGGGGAATTGAACCTAGTTCCTTGAATATGCTAAGCTTGTGCCCTACCATTAAATATACCCTCAAACCCATGTATTAATTTTATATTCTGAGAGCTGGCAGAATTCACTTAATTCAATTCACAGTTGTTCTTTTTGTAATTTTATTGTTGTTTTTGTAGATCCTTGGAATTTTCTATGCAGTCAATCATATCTTTTGCAAATAAGAGCTGTTTAATTTCTTTCCAATCTTAGGGCCATTTATTTCTGTTACTTGCTTGAACTCTATGCCCTATGTTGAATGAAATAAGGAAAGAAAATATTCTTGCCATTTCCTAATCTTGGGATAAAAATATTCAGTCTTTTACTGTATTGGTAAATATATTAACAGTTGGATTTATCCATTCTCTTTACCTAGTTGAAGAAGTTCTTCACTCTGCCCACATTGATTAGAATTTTAATGTGAATAAATGCTGAATCTTTAAAAAATGTTCTTCTGAATTAAGATCATCCTATGAATTTTTATTCTTATTTATTTATTTATTTATTTATTTATTTATTTATTTTTGCAGCACTCAGGACTGAACCCAGTTCTGCTCTACCACTGAACTACATTCTCAATCTGAGTTTTTATTCTTTATCCTTTTATTATGGCAAGTAGCACTAAGTGATTTTCAAATATCAGATAAATCTTGTTTGACTAAAATAAATCCCATTGGATCATGATGTATGATTCTTTTTCTTTTTTAGTAAATTTTATGTAATAATATTTTAGGATTTTTTAATCAATTTATGAAGAATGTTGGGCTATATTATTTTTCCTATCTTTATCATTGTTTTTTATGAGAATAATTGTAGTGTCATAAACTAACTGGGAAGTTTATCCCCTTATATTTCATAAGGTAGTTTTTATTTTTTCCTAGGCAATTTTCTATTTTTCACATTGTATAATTTCTATTGTTTCTATCTTTAAGTTTATTGTTTTCTCTGTCTTATCCATTATGCAACTGAGTATATCCACCAAAACTCTTATATTGGCAATACATTTTTAAGTTCTAAAATTTTAATCTAGTTCTTCTTTATTCTATTTCTTTGCAGAGATTTTATATTTTTCTATGTATTTCAAGAGTGCTTATTGTTTTCACTGAAACATTTCTATTATAGTTCACTTAACACTCTTGTCTGATAACTAGCATTTTTGTCATGACAGTGTTTATAATAGGATTATTTCTTTCATTCAGTAGGAATGGAGACATTACCTCATTATTGCCAGGTCAGAGCATCAATTCCAGTTCTCCACTCAGCCTCTGTTGATACTTGAAAAGGACGAACATTTGCTATTGTTGAGTGGGGATAAATGAACTTGGTCTTTACTGAAACCATGCTGGGTGGGGGAAGATGTCTTTATTAATGGTGAAATTAAAGTCTCAGCTTTATATTCATCTTTATGTAATATCACCCTGTTAGAGGATTATGGCATATAACTGTTGTCTTGCAAGGTTGAAATTCTGGTCCCCTTGCTCAGTCTTTTCTGTTGTGGTCGGAAGAAGGGTTGTCTTTTTTTCTATATCACTTGGATGAATCAGATATTCTCTTTGTGTATTTATAATAATAAGGTGCCCCTTTCTGATCTTCTTTGATTAAGAAGTTAGGCTTGTTTGTTTTGGTCAGCAATCATTGTCATTTCTGGGTCTCCAACTTGTTGGAATTATATGAAGCAATAAGAAAACCTTGGGAGCACACTGCCATGTAATTTATTTTCCTTACCTTTCACTGTCATCTTATATTTGTTTTATTTCAATGTTCAGAGTATTTGACTGTACTAAGAGGAATAGGAAAAAGTGCATCTATTATATCTTCCAGAAGTTAAAGTGTCCTGGATATGCATTAGATTGAGCTACCCTGTCCCATTAACCTTGCATTTCTCCTGCCATGGGAGGGTAGCACATTAGTCATTTAGAATTATGTGGTCTCTATTAGAAATTGCTAGGTGAAGAAATAAAGAGTTGAATTTACTGTGCTCTTTGAAATCAGAAGCTAAAGATTGAATCTTTGCTGTTGCATGAATGAAATGGGAAACTGCATCATTATTTAGAAAATATTTAACAGCAGTATTTCCCAATTTTACTCTTGAGCTTCTATTCATAGTATTAAAACAATAAAGTGTGGAATTACATAATGACACACAAAATATAATTAAATATGTTAACAATTTTTGAGAATTGTTTTTACTTTAAAATTGTAAATTGTGGCTATTACGAAGCATTTCCATTTGTGTCAAGCTTTCTCTGCTCATCTCCATCTTCAAACAAATGATCTCATAATTTACCACGTAACTGAAGGTTGTAAAATGTAAATATAATTGCTTCCTTTTTATATTTTCAACTGTTTTGTATATCTACCCATTCTCTCTTGCCTTCCTGCTGACTCTAATATAAAGCAATTTGAGTGTCTAGATTCTAGACAGACTTCTCAGTTTGAATTCTAGCTCTGTCTCCTACCTGCTCTGTAACCTTCGGCAAATTTTTAACAGGTCTAAACTTCAATTTCTTGATCTGGAAAATGAAGATAATAATTGTACTTAGTTTTAATAGCCATGAAAGTTAGCAATCACAGAGACCAGAGATGTACATGGCTTATATCTCCCTTAAAATTATTTTTAAATTGGAATGAGTAATATTGTGCTGACAGTCTTCAGCTATTACTGCCTTTGTGATTGGCCTCAGATTTTTAAGCAGCCTTCAGCCAATAGATCAGTGTGATGGAGTACGTGGAACTGCAGAATCCTGCTTTCTCCCCTATCTTCATTTCCCTTCATAGTTCTCATATCTATATCATCATCACCATTATACTCCAAAACCTTTCCTTACCAAATACTGCCGTTTCTTTTTTGGTATTTTACAGGTCTTCTCTCTCAGTAAACTTTTTTTATTGCTAACTCCATCACTGTATCTGCTTGCCAAGACACTCACCTGGCACACTATCTCATAAAAGATGCAATAAAATAAGCGGAGATGGCATGTAGACATGTGTAATACCTATTCAAGGCTTCACACAATATTTCACACATAATAATTAGTGAATAAACTTTAGCTTTAATTGTGCTTTTAAAATCTTGACTTTTACTCCTGCTGTGTGTGTTTGACCACTGTCACAGTTTGCAAGTGGAATGTCCCCTAAAGATTCATGTGTTGAAGGCTTGTTCCCCAGTGAAGAAATGTTCAAGGTGGAGGCATGGCTATGGGGAAATAATTGGATCATGGGGCCTATGACCTCATTAGTGGATCAATAATAAATAGCATCATTAAAAGGTGATGGGAACTATAGAAGTCAGGACCTAGTTGAAGGAGTGGGTTTTGGGGAGCATGTCTTTGAGGACTATATCCCTTCCTCTCTCTTTTTCTGTTTCCTGGTTGAAAAGAGGTGAGCGGGTTTGTTGCACCACACCCTCCTGCCATGATGTTTCTGAAGCAAAACCAGTCAACCATGCAATCAAACTATTGATAGCATGACCCCAAATACATCTTTCTTCCTCCAAGTTGATCATCTCAGGTATTTGTCATAGCACAACCACATCCCAAATATTATTTATGAGCTTTTGTACACAAATTACCCTCTAATTGCTCACACACCCACTGTGTTTTGCTAACTTAATCTACTCTGGGAATGAAACATTTCCATAAAGAAAACATGTTTTATCAAAGTGAGTGGAGAGGTGGTTTGGAAATCTATCTAGAGAAAACCAGTTTTGCAAAGTCTGTAAGGTAAAAAAGACCACAAAATATTTGCAAAAAATCTGCTTTGTTTATCTGTTGTAAGGTCCATATTGGCTTCAAATAATGTGCCATTTTTTTAATTAAAATTCCCAACACAGTGACTTATATATAGTAAACATTTATAAAGTATTCATTGGACTGATTTTCTTTCTAGAAAATTTTTGGAAATTCAGTAGAAAGATGTCTCATTTCCTGGAACTTTCTAAAGTTGTTCATGATATTTAGTTTTTTATATATTAAAAATTAAATTGTTTAATTGCTCTTTTAAAGAGCAGAAGTTGTAGTGTTCATCAAGAACAATGTATAACTCTTTTCTATTTTATAATTTTATTGGTGTATTATAGTCTTGCATAATTTTGCCATCCATTTGTCTGTTGATTGACATGTAGATTGATTCCATAATTTGGCTATTGTGAATTGTGCTGCTATAAGCACATATATGCATGTGTCATTATAACATCATTTAAGTACCTTTGGAAAGATACCCAGGAGTGGTATAGTTGGATCATATGGGTGATTCATTTCCAATTTTCTGAAGAATCTGCACACTGATCTCCAAAGTGGCTGTACTAATTTGTAATTCCACCAATAGTATAGAGTTCTTATATCCCCACATCTCCACCAGCATTTATTGTTGTTTAATGATTGCCATTCTAATTGGGGTTAGATGGAATCTCAGTGTAGGTTTAATTTACATCTCTCTGATTGTAAGTGATGATGAATATTTTTATGTATGTATTCACCATTTGTATTTCTTCTGTGTGAAGTGTATTTAGTTTAATTGCCCATTTCTTAATTGGGTTATTAGTCCTTTTACTGTTAAGTTTTGTAGGTTCTTTGTATATTTTTTTAGTACTGGGAGATAAACCCAGGGGCATTCTTCCACTGAGATACACCCCCAGACCTATTTTTTATTCTTTATTTTGAAACAGTCTCACTTAACTGAGCAAGCCCTCACTAAGTGAATGAAATTGTTTTATGAATATTTTTTCAGTGGATTAATAGTTGGCATATAGAAAAACAACTGATTTTTAAGATATATTGTATATCCTGCTACTTTGCTGATTTTGTTGATTAGCTCTAGAAGTTTTTCAGTTGATATGTATGGGTCTTTCATGTATAGGATCACATTATCTACAAATATATCTAATTTCAGTTCTTTTTTTGTATTTCTTTTGACTTTCTTTTTTTCCTTATCACTATGGCTAGATTATCAAGTACTATATTAAAAACTAGTAGTGATAGTGATCATCTTGTCATGTTCCTGATTTATTTTTGCAGTGTTTCCTCACTCAATATGATGCTAACTTTGGCTATATTGCCTTTATGATTTTGAGGTAAGTTCCTTCCATTCTTTTTTTTTTCTTTTTTTTAAATTTTTATTCATTTGCATTAACCCCGTTTTTATTGTGGAGGTTTTTTTTTTCTTTTTTTTTTATTGGTGCACTGTATTCATACATCATAGTAGGATACATACTTTTGTAGACATACATGCACACTTTTCCCAGTCAGCCCCCACCCAATCCCCACCCCATTCTCTCCCTATCCCTCCCTCCCATGCTTGGCTTAGTAGTTGACATCTAGTATTATGGCAATTTATCTAAAATTAAAAATGATAATCTCACATAACAGTTTCATTTGTCTGATACCAAGCTTTTGATGACTTAAAGATAACATTTCAATATTTCTTTTTGCTTTCTTTCTTACCAGAGAATCTATTTTTTTCTATTTTTTAGGTGAAACTATCATATATTTATATATTTATTTTACAGAAAAAAATCTATCCTAATATGGAATATGGACTCTAGGTACCCAAAACGGTCTTGAAAAAGAACAAAGCTAGAAGATATATATTTTCTGATTTCAAACCATATAAAGCTACAATAATTGAAACAGTGTAGTACTATTCTAAAGGCAGATATATAAACCATTGGAGTTAAATAAAAGCCTAGAGCTAAATTCTTCCCTATATTGTCAAGTTATTTTTGACAAGGTTTCCACGAACATTTGGTGGGGATTTTAACTAAATATTGTTAAAAAAATAATAATTACATGGAAAAGAATAAAATTGGACCCTTACCTAATCCCATATACAAATATTAACTCAAAATAGATAATAGACCTAAATATAAATCTTAAGACTATAAACTTTTAGGAGAAAATCTGGGTCATAAAACCTCACAACAATGAAATTGGCAGTGATTTCTTGGTTATGATTTCAATGGCACAGGCAACAGAGGAGTATACAGACTCCCTAAAAAAAAAAAATTGTATATCCAAAGACAATGTAAACAGAGTTAAAAGTTACTAATAGAATGGGATAAAATATTTCCAATTGCTATATCTGAAGGTATATTAATATTCCAACTAGAAATCCTAAAAATTAACAACAATAAAGGCAAACAATACCATTTAGAGATAGGTAAAAGACTAACATAAATAATGAATCTCCACAGATAACCAATCTTAATTGTCTGTTGGATGGAAACTCTTGTTTCTCTGGTTCTGGTGTGTGTTACCTATTTCTTCTTTGTAGTTAATCTCTTTGAGTATTTTCTCTAGTGCTGGTTTTGAAGACATAAATTCCTTCAGTTTCTGTTTGTCATGGAAGCTTCTTATTTTTCCATCTAATTTGATAGAAAGTTTTGCTGGGTAGGAAATTTTTGGCTGGAAGTTGTTTTCTTTCAGAGTTTGGAATATGTTACTCCAAGCCCTTCTGGCTCTCATGACTTGGTTTGGGAAGTCTGGAGTGATTCTAATTGGTTTGCCTCTGAATGTCACTTGGCCCTTTGTTTTTGTTGCCTTTAAGATTCTCTGCTTGGCTTCCACATTGGTCATTTTGACAATTATGTGGCGTGGGGATCCTCTTTTCCGATTCTGTCTAAAGGGAGTTCTATAAGTTTCCTGGATCTTTGTATCAACCTCTTGCTCTATGTTTGGAAAATTTTCTGCTATTACTTATTTGAAGAGATTGTTGATCCCTTTGGTTTCACTTTCTTTTCCCTCCTCTATTCCAATTATTCTTAGGTTAGCTCTCTTAAAATGGGCCCATATTTCTTCAATATCAGATTCCTGCTGTCGGATATTTTTTTCTAGATTAGAAACTATGAGTTCATTTTTGGATTTCTCATCTTCTAAGAGCGAGATTCTTTTCTCCATGTGTTCTAATCGGTTGTTTGTGCTTTGAATTGAGGCCTTTACTTCATTAATTGCATCCTTTATCTCTTTTTGGCTCTCTCTGAGTTCTTTTCGAAGCACCTCTATTATTTCTAGAGTTATTTTCCTGATTTGATCTTCTAGAAATCTCTGATTTTCTGTTTTATCGGGTTCTGATGTTGTGGGGTTGTGGGCATTCATTGTTCCAGTATTATTCCTCTTTCCCATGATTTCCGATGTTTGTGCCTTCTCTGGGTTCTTCTCTTGGGTCACTATTACTTCCCTTAAGGTGTTCTGGATCTTGAGTCAGTAGTATCTCGGACCCCACTACTCCTTTACTGGGTTTTATCACAGAGTTTCAGACCCAGGGAGTCGATAGAGGCTGCTTTAGACTGTGGGGGGTGCCAGGTTGCACGTTCTCCTATGGTGTGATATCTCTGCCACCGCCCCTCCCCCACTGGGTCAAGTCCCAGGGAGTACAGTACTGGGATTTCTCCTCTGTGGCCCGCAATTTGACTCACTGTTCTTGAGTACGCAGATGTAGTTGTACTGGCCTCGCTGAATTTGCTGCTGCTTCCGCCGGTGGCAATATGGCGCCGCTGCTACGCCCTCGGCTATGGGGCTGGAGTTTTTCTTCTTGATTTTGATTTCTACTCTGAATCCCTGCAGCGTGTGCTGAGCTCGGCCACTGGGAGCTTTAGATGCTCTCTGCGTGGAGAAATCCCGCCTAGCTGTCCCGCAGTGGCTCACCTCGGCTTGCTGTAGCTGTCCCGTGAATTCGCCGTTGCTGCCGGCAGTATGGCGCTGCTGCCGCGTCTGCCGCGTCCTCGGGCGCGAGGCCGGTGTATCTCCTCTGTGGCTCTGTTCTCAGTCCGCTTTCTCTCTGGAGCCTGGTGATTTTTTGTTTTACTGGTGATGGTGTTTTCTGGCTATGAAAGGCGCTGATTTTGTGGTAATGGAGATTTGTTGTTAGCGGGGCTCTTAAGCCCTGCTTTTCTCGGTCGCCATCTTCCCGGAAGTCAGTTCCTTCCATTCTTATTTTCTGCATTATTTTTAAGAAGAAAGGCTGATTTTGTCAGATGCTCTTCTAGCATGTATTGAGATGATCACATGATATTTGTTCTTAGTTTTGTTTATGTGGTGAATGACATATATTGATTTGGGTATGTTGAACTAGCCTGACATCTCTGGAATAAAATTATCTTAATCATGGTGTACAATTTCCTTGCTATGCTTTTGAGTGCATATTGCTAGCATTTTGATTAGTGTTTTTGCATTGCTGTTCATGAAGAATATTAGAGTGCAATTTTCTTTTTGTAAGAGATCTTTATTCAGTTTTGGTATTTAGGCAATACTAGCTTCATAAATGAAGTTTGAAAGGTTTCTATCTTTTTTATTTCACAAAATGATTTGTGAAGTATTTTGTTTAGTTCTTCTGTAAAGTATTTGTAGAATTTACCTAGAAAACTGTCTGGAACTTTGTTTTTCTTTGATGGAGAGCTTTTTATTGCTGTTTCTATCTCATGCTTGCTATTGGTTGGTTTAAGTTTTCTATATCTTCTCAATTCAATTAAAGTAGGTTGCATGTGTTTAGAAGTCTGTCAAATTCTTCTGTTTTCCAATTTGTTGTACTATATTATTTCAAAATAGTTTCCCCCACTGTCTGTGACAATATCTCTTTTTTTCCATTTCTTATTTTAATAGTTTGGGTCAATTCTCTATATTCTCTCTATGACATTTTTTTAATCCATTCATATATCTGTAGACACATTGTTTCCACATCTTGGCTATATGAACAGTCTAAGAGTAAACATGAAAATACAAATATTTTTTGTTAGGCTGATTTTGATTCCTTTGGATAGATACCCAGAAGTGAAATCTGGATCATATGGCATTTCCAAGTTTTAGATACTTCCCTACTATTTTCCAAAATGATTGTATTAATTTCCATTCAAAACAAGAGTGTATAGGTATTCCCCCTTTATACACATGTTCATCAACATCTGTTAACTTTTGTCTTTTAGGTAGTAGCCATTCTTATCCGTGCTGAAGCAATATTTCACTAGGTTTGGAATTTCATTTTCCTGATGATTAGTGATTTTGAGCATTTTTTCTTGTACCTGTTGGCCACTTTAAAGTCTTTTATTTTGCAATTTTTCCTAATTTTAATGGGATTATTTGTTTCCTGATTATTGAATTGTTTGAGTTCCTTACATATTTTGGATATTAGGTTCTTATCAGATGTATGATTTTCACCCAATCCGTAGGTTGAGTCTTCATTTTTAAAATTATTTCTTTTTTTATGCAGAACTTTTTTTGTTTGATGCAATGTCATTTATCTCTTTTTGCTTTTACTGCCCATGCTTTGGGGATCTTGATTAAGAATTCATTGTCTGGACCAATCAGTGTAATCAACAGGGTTGAATACTGTTGAGAAGTTGAGTAATATGAAGATTGAAAAATGTCTGTTTAAATTAGTGACACAAAATCACCAGTGACTTCAATGGAATAATACGGGCAGAACTGCAATTAAATTCAAATAAGTAGTGAGGAAGACGTTTGCTGTTAATTGGTGAAGTTAAGAGCAATAGCTAGAAGGGAGTGATTAAGGGATATTATTTATTATTGTGATAGGCATGATTTTTGTATCTTGCCACCAAATCTCATGACTGCTTTGCACAATTCAACTATCCTTTCAAAAGAGCATGCTTTTGCAATTTCTTTACACACAAGGTCTGACTTCATGAGTTTGTATGCTATGAACATTCTACTAAGAAATTCTATTAAACCCTCATTTAATGTATTTGTTTAAAGTATTCAGATATATAACTACCTTTTCTATCCCCAGTATTTAGAGATTACTAAAAAAATGTAACAGTTCTTAATTTCCTTCAAGGATGATTGAAAAGGTTCTATTATATATGCTGTGTCTTCCAGAATACCACATGGTTCCTATATTTTATGGTATAAAAAAGCTATAATTACATAGGTGACATCTTTGACCAGACTTAAAATAATCTACCTTTTACACTCAGAACTGAATAGATCTGGTTATCTGTGATTTTTTTTATTCAAGAATAAAATTAAGCTTAGTGTGGTAGTGCATACTTGTAACCCCAGCTTTTGGGAGGCTGAGACAGGAGGATTGCAGGTTCTTGGCCAGCCTCAGCTACTTAGTACTACGGAGGTCCTCTGCAACTCAGTGAGACTCTGTTTCAAAATAAAGAATAAAATATAGGGCTGCAGGTGTAGCTCAGAGGTAGAGTACCCTTGGGTTCCATCCTCAGTACCACATAAAAAAAGAAGATAATTAAGAAGGCACAGTAGTACATGCCTGTAATTCTAGTACTTGGTAGGCTAAAACGGGAGGATCACAGTTTCAAGACCAGCTTAAGCAACTTAGTGAGATTTGTTTCAAAATACAAACTAAAAAGGGCTGGGAATGTAATTAAGAGGTAGAAAAATCCCCAGTACCACCATAACTAATAAATAACTAATAAATAAATGGAAGAAGAGAATAAAATCAATCCAGACAACAAAGTTCAAAATTGCAGAGGAGAGTCTATGGATAAAAGCTACCAGCGTATGTATGTAACAAATGAATGGTATTTTCAGTGTTTCATTTTTATCGGTAATTCTACAAATTATGGATAAAATTATGATTAGAGAAGAATAATAAAATACTTTTAAAACTGAAATGACGTTATTATGTGGAAAGAGGATTTTGGCTGAGTACACGTAAGAATAAAATAATACATGAAAAGAGCTTCTTTCGGGAAGTGTTATTCCTGATCAACAGGCTGTGCATTTTCTTGGTTTCTTTCTCTAATGTATCACATAGCTCTCAGCTTTCTTCATCTTCTTGTCAGTTATTATTCACCTAGCTATATACCATCCACCAAAATTTTGTCAGCACTTCTATAATAATATTGTCTGCTGCTTTCTTTCCTGTTTTCTTTGTCCTTGTGGATAGAAACATTTTTGGACCTTTATTCCAGTGTTGGAAGGTATGTTTGATATTTTATTTTAACTAGAAATTGGCATTCATTTTAAGTCTTGAAAACTGTGTTAAGTGTAATTTAGCAAAATCATTTTTATTTTATTTTTCATTTTTTGGTGGTACTGGGGTTCCTGGAAGCCCTTCTACCTCCGGGCTACACTCCCAGACTTATTTTATATTTTTTATTTGGAAACAGGGTCTCTTAAGCCAGCACAGCTAGCTTCAAACCTGCACAATCCTCCTGTCTCTGCCTCCCAAGCGCAGGGATTACAAGCATGCTTCACCACGCCCGGCTAGCAAAATCATTTTTAAATGAATGTTTTTATTATTAATAATTTCATTTCAGAAGATGGCATGTTTATAACTTTTTAACAAAAAATCATGTATCCACATGTCAAATATAATGGAACTCTTTGGGAGGTACTCCTTAAAATCATTTTACCTAGTAATTGATTTTTATTTTTTTATTTTCTTTAATTTTTTATTGGTGCACTATATTCATACATTATAGTGGGATACAAAAAAACTTTTGTAGGCATACATGTACACATCGCCCAGTCAGCCCCCCCCCCCAATCCCCACCCCATTCCCTCCCCATCCCTCCTTCCCATGCTTGGCTTAGTGGTTGACATCTAGTATTATAGCAATTTATCCAAAATTAAACATGATAATCTCACATAACAGTTTAATTTGTCTGATACCAAGCTTTGGATAACTTAAAGATAACATTTCAATATTTCTTTTTGCTTTCTTTCTTACCAGAGAATATTTATTTTCTCTTTTTTTTAGGTGAAACTATCATATATTTATATATTTATTTTTCAGAAAAAAATCTATTTTAATATGGAATATGAACTCTAGATACCCAAAACAATCTTGAAAAAGAACAAAGCTAGAAGATGTACATTTTCTGATTTCAAACCATATAAAGCTACAATAATTAAAACAGTGTAGTACTGTTCTAAAGGCAGATATATAAACCATTGGAGTTAAATAAAAGCCTAGAGATAAATTCTTCCGTATATTTTCATGTTATTTTTGACAAGGTTTCCACGAACATTTGGTGGAGGAAATAATAATCTTTTAACTAAATATTGTTGTGGGGTTGTGGGCATTCATTGCTCCAGTGTTATTCCTCCTTCCCATGATTTCAGAAGTTTGTGCCTTCTCTGGGTTCTTTCCCTTGGGTCACTATGACTTCACTTAAGGTGCTCTGGATCTCGAGTCTGTAGTATCTCAGACCCCACTACTCCTTTACTGGGTTGTATCACAGAGTCTCCGACCCAGGGAGTTGATAGAGGCTGCTTTAAACTATGGGGGGTGCCAGGTTGCACGTTCTCCTATGGTGTGATATCTCTGCCACCACCACTCCCCGACTGGGTCAAGTCCCTGGGAGTGCAGTACTGGGATTTCTCCTCTGGGGCCCGCAATTTGACTCACTGTTCTTGAGTATGCAGATGTAGCTGTACTGGACTCGGTGAATTCACTGCTGCTGCCGCCGCCGGTGGCAATATGGCGCCTCTGCCACGCCCTTGGCCGTGAGGCTGGCGTATTTCTTCTCTGGTTTTGAGCTCTGCTCTGAGTCCCTGCAGCATGTGCTGAGCCCAGCCACTGGGAGCTTTAGATGCTCCCTGCACCGAAAAATCTGCCGAATCCCGCTCGGCTGTTCCTCAGTGGCTCACCTCGGCTTGCTGCCCGCCACTCCTCTCTGGAGCCTGGTGGGCTGTAGAGTGCGTTGGTCTGTAGCCGTAGCCGTCTGATGAAGTCACCGCTGCCACCGGCAGTAAGGCGCTGCTGCTGCGTCCTCGGGTGTAAGGCCGGCGTATCTCCTTTGTGGCTCTGAGCTCCGTCCTGAGTCCCCCTCCTCTCTGGGGCTGGTGCTGCAAGGAAAGATGGCACCTGCTGCTCCGTGCCGTGGCTTGGGCCGCAACACTGCAGTCTGGTTTCTTTCTGGTGTCCTGTTTTTCCAGCCCTCTTTTTCTCTGTCCCTTGTAATTACATTTTTTGTTTCTCTGGTGATGGTGTTTTCTGGCTATGAGAGGCGCTGATTTTGTGGTAATAGAGATTGGTTGTTAGCGGGCATAATTGATTTTTAACGTTTGGATCTATAATTGGATTGGATACACTAGAAACTTCTTGTGAATCAAAAGTACTGCTCTACTTAAAATGGCTATCATTATTATTCTTAATAATACTTTTAGTATTATAATACTAATTTTAATACTTTTAGTCTTATAATCCGTATTTAAGAGACTTAGAAAATTAATGGCAATATGGAAAACTCAAAAATAGCTTCAAATATGTTGCATAAGTTGAGAAATATTTGAATTTCCTTGAATATTATAATTTAAAATATTTTAGCATTTTATAACTGAAAATAAAGTTGATATGACAATAAAACTGTTAAGAGATCTATCAAAGCATTTCAATGGACTGCATATTCTAAACATGTACTTTTCCAATGACATGCCAGTCAATGAGAAATCAGTTTATAGTGGTTTTCTCCCATTTAAATTTCTATGGTAGGATTCAATAGACATTTTTATGAAGTCGGATTTTTATGGTTTAATTTGCAATGAAGGACAGAGTAGATAATACACACAAGTACCGTAAAAATGCACATAAATGAAGGCAGGGGAGAGAACAATGATTTTATTATATTTTCAAGGAGAAATTGAAAATAAATTCATGTATATCAGTCCTTTATGGAAACTTACATTTTTAATTAAAATATTTAGTAACAGGGATTTGGCCTTTCTGCATTTTAGAAACTATAAGAAAGTATTGGCTGCAATTTTGTGTTATCACTCAGAACAAAAAAGAATATAGGTCTTGTTTTCTAACTCTTTTGTTATTCCACCATAGATTTGCAAATGTACCTCACTGACTCTGATGAGCAATCTGATCAATATTATCTGCGAGCTCTCTTTAATCTTATCAAATAGGACTTGCTTATCAGGAAAGAGGCTTAAAAATCATAAAAGAAGAAAAGCACAACAACAACAATCCTGAGCAAGCCCCCCACCCCCAGCACTAAATCAATACTTCTAGGAACATAGAACATTCCAGAAGAAAGAGTGCTCCTTAAACCGTCATTCAATGTCAGTGTGAGTAAGATGGCTGAAAATAAGGACAAAGAAATGCTTAGAAGTGTAGGGAAGCATATCTTTTCTGTGGCCAATTAGGTTAGACCAGCAGCTCAGCTGAACAAACTCAGCACTCAGCACTCAAAGCAGTCATGGTCATCCTGGGTAATGATTTGGAACAAATTTAGAGTCTGAAAGATTGGCAAGTCTATGTACTGACAATTTTTTTCTGATTTCAAGTGCTAACCTAACTGGATTTCTAAGCATCGTCTGCTGCTAAATTCCTAGTGTCTGTGTTCTGCCCATCTGTCAGGATAATCCAGTGCCCACTCACTCTGTCCTAATTAGTTGCTACAGTAGGAAAAATGGGCCCCAACACAAAGCTTACTACCACTCTCTAAAGCTTTATCTGTCTAAAGCTAAAATCTGTGCATTTGTTTTAAGTATCTTATAGTAATAAGATATTTGAAGAATACTGTGATTGCTATTTGAGTGAGAGGTGCATAAAAAGTGATGGTTGGCCAAACAGAGAAAGTATAATTTACACAAAGTATCTTTGACAAATACTTATCTGACAATACAGTCAAGAGCCCCCAGATGGCATTTCCTTCGATGATTTGCTGCATGCCACGTATGATGTTGTTCCCATAAGATTTTAATGGAGCCAAAAAGTTCCTATTGCCTGGTGACATGATTTGCTACTCATGTGCTTGTGGTGGTGCTGTGTGAACAAACCTACTGTGCTACAGCCATATAAAAGTATTCTACAAGGGGCTGAGGCTATAGCTTAGCTGAAAAACAGATATTTAGCATGTGTGAGATCTAGTAAGCATTGATTTTATATATATAATTTTAACTGGTATATGTGTGTGTAAGTTTGTAGCACATATAATTAGGTACAGTACATAAGAGTAGCTAATAATAAGTATGTGAGTATCCATGTTTTTACTGTACTATACTTTTAATAATATTTTACAGTGTTCTCTTTCCATTTTTAAAAAAGAAATTTTACTCTAAAACAATATGCATTGTTATGCCAGCAGCAGCCTCATACATGTCATCTTTAGCTTGTTAGTTTCATCATTTTCTCTTGGGCTTGCTCAATCTCATGTTACATGTGAACTCTCCTTTATCTTAGCAAATGGTACTTAAATAGTACTTAATTATCAGAAAGGTGCAATGGGCTAAACCATATATATAGGAATAAATATATATTTATTTATTTATAGACATACTATGGTATATAGGCTATATAGTTTAGGCTATATGTATATCATTGTATGCTATATATAGCCTATATTCTGTATGTGTGTGTATATACATATCATTTATAGGCATATACACACATATTTGTATATATAATATACACACCATATGTAGATATATAGGTATATATAGCCTAATATATGTGTATGTTTGTATGTGTGTGTGTGTTTATACATATATAGTCTAGGTGTGCAGGAGGAAATACTATGAAGATTTGTGTCAGTACACTCTATAAGATGTTTGCACAACAACAAAATTAACTTAGTGGGACATGGTGGCACACGCCTGTAGTCCTAGTACTTGGGAGACTGAGACAGGAGGATCACATGTTGAAGGACAGCCTCAGCACCTTAGAGAGACCTTGTTTCAAAATAAAACATAAACTAGGGCTGGGGTATGACTAGAAGGTAAAATGCCTGTGGGTTCAATACCCAGTATCAAGAACAACAAAATCAAGTAGCAATGCTTTTCTCAGAGAATATCTCATTGTTGAGATAATTTTTTACTATGTAGGCTATAGAAACTTCAAAAAACAAGAGTTTTACTTTGTTAAGTGGGATTTAGTGTATATTAAAACTCTTTCTTGGGAACTCATAATGTATAATATTAACATACAAACAGTGAAATCCTTTAATCAAAAGAATACTGCTCAAATAGCTTTGGATTAAATAGCCATAATTGTACTGATGAACACTTTTTACCCCACAGAAGTTACTAAAGCCAGGTAAAATATCTTTGAATAAATCAAATATATTTCATTTCTAAGTATTCTGTGATCAGGATTGTCTAAAATAACAAGCTACTTATGACAAAGTCAAGATATTATAACAAATTTTTTTATATACTACTGTGGATTAGCCTAGGGGTATTCTACTTCTGAAACAAACCCACAGCCCTACTTCATGTTTTTTTTTCTTTCTTTTTTTCTTTAATTTTTTATTGGTGCACTGAATTCATACATCATAGTGGGATACAAACTTTTGTAGACATACATGCACACATCGCCCAGTCAGCCTCCACCCGATCCCCACCCCATTCCCTCCCCATCCCTCCTTCCCATGCTTGGCTTAGTGATTGACATCTAGTATTATAGCAATTTATCCAAAATTAAAAATGATAATCTCACATAACAGTTTCATTTGTCTGATACCAAGCTTTTGATAACTTAAAGATAACATTTCAATATTTCTTTTTGCTTTCTTTCTTACCAGAGAATTTTTTTTTCTTTTTTTTTTTAGGTGAAACTATCATGTATTTATATATTTATTTTTCAGAAAAAAATCTATCCTAATATAGAATATGGACTCTAGATACCCAAAATGATCTCGAAAAAGAACAAAGCTAGAAGATATATATTATCTTCATGTTTTAATTTTGAAACAGGATCTCATTAAGATGCTGAGAGTTTTGCTGAGTTGCTGAGGCTGGCTTCAAACCTCAGCCTCCCTTATACTCCCTTATACTGTGATTGCACGCGAGCACCACCCATACCAGCTACATCACTAGCCTTTTTTATGAGTCTTATTAAATTTCTAAGGGTCTTACTAAGTTGCCGTCCTCCAACCTGTGACCCTCCTGTTTTAACCTCTCAAATACTAGTATTATAGAAGTACACAACCAAGCCCAGCTAGAGCCAGATTTTAAAGGAAATTTTCCCCACATTATTTTCATGAAGAATTTAGACTTCAGTGTGCTAGCTGGACATCAAACCCTCTGTGGGGAGAGCAAATTTTCCATATGAGGTCAAGTAGGAAACACTTTAGTAATTACTTAGGCTGGGCCTGAAAGAGGACACATAAAGACAAGGAGCTCTCAAACTCTACCTGAGAGGATATATCTCATTGGAATTGCCTGAAGTCAGGGTTGAAAATTGGGACTTATACAGTCAGACTGTCTATCTGTATCTTAGTCTACTGAGGGTGTGAATGTGTGGAGACTATAAAACTTGTACCCTGAAGTTAGCAAGAAATATGCAGACTCAGTTTAACAAGGGAACTGGGCTCAGATGCAATTTTGCATTCCAAGACAGATACCTCTTGAGGTGCTGGCTGGGGTACTTTTTAGATACCTCAGATAAGAACCTCTCTGTTGTTGGGGGCTATGAAACAGTAGGAGTAATTTGTTCAGGGATTCTTGGCGTTGAAACTGGATGTTTCACTGGATGTCATCTGTCTATTGCTCAAACTGTGTTCTTCCCTAGGAAAAATGGGACATTGGTAGCCAACATTTTTTCTCCTTTTGCTTATTTCTTGCATTATCACAGTAAGTGAATCAAGCCTTAAGTGGTACTTTTAGTTTGGATCGTCCTAATTGAACACCTAAATATCTGTGAGTAGATATAGCATGATGAGTAACAGAGTAAGACATGACTCAAACATCACACATTTATGGATTCCTATATGAGATTTTGTAGATTGTCTTGAACAAATATTTTTCTATTTTTAGCAAGCTCTTAGGACAAATTCCACAGAATTTAAATTACTGTTTTCTGTAATTTTCACCAGTCCTATTAAGATATATGACTATAATACACCAATAAAAATTTTAAAAAGAAACAATTAAAAAATTATAGTTTTGCTTGGGAGAGTACCAATCTAAGTCTTAACTATACCATCTTGGAAGCCTTTCCTTAGAGTCCTGTTAAAGTTAGTAGTCACTTTATATCAGCACATCTCTTTTTTTTTTCTCAAGAACCGGTTTCAGTGATCATTCAGTGGTAGAGTACCTATCTTGCATGGGTAAGGACTTGGATTTGATCCGCAGCCCCACAAAACAAACAAAAAAACCCAATACTATGTATACACTGTGTAATGAGAAAATTAGTTATGATTATTATGTGACAAACAAAAATTTAAAAATAAGAGCCAGGTACATGCCTATAATTCCAGTACTTGGGAGGCTGAGACAAGAGAATCACATTTTCAAGGATAAAGAACAGTAAATTAAGAAGACCCTATGTCAAAATAAAAAAGGGTTAAGGGTTTAGCTCAGCGGTAAAAGGAACTTAAGTTCAATTTTAAGTACCACCAAAAATTTAAATCAAATGTTTGAAACTTCTCACAAAAGTAATGTCAAGAGTAAAGTAAAAATTGAGTAATTTCAGATAATGTGAAAGCTGCAATGAGGCAGTGAATGGGCAAAAAAAAAAAAGGTATACCATGAAATCATTGCTTCAAATTAGAAGAATACATTTCAAATAGTGTAGGCATCACTAAGACATATGCTAAATAATTTTAAATTAGTTCACTTCAAATAGGTAAAAAATAATTCTAATAGCCTAGAGAGTTGTTTCCAGCATGGCATATTAGCAATTATTTGCCAACATAATAAAGGAAGTGCCCCATTCCTTAAAATAGGAAGAAAGTAAGTTACTACTAAAGCAATCAAGTATTATTTTCCAACTTTGCTGTACTGTAATATTTTTATTACATTCAGGAAAAAATTTTATTTTCTTGCACACTGCACTTTGAAATATTTTCTATCCATGTTTGTTTTCTCCTTAAGATCCTACTTAATCATTTTTTCAAAAAGAATATCTGACACTTGTTAAACTGAATTAAATTTTATTTATTTATTTATTTATTTGGTGGTCCTGGGGTTCCTGGAAGCCCTTCTACCTCTGGGCTACACTCCCAGACCTACTTTTTATATATTTTTTTTTTGAAACAGGGTCTATTAAGCCAGCACGGCTGGCTTTGAACCTGCGTGATCCTCCTGTCTCCGCCTCCCAAACACAGGGATTACAAGCGTGCACTACCATGCCCGGCAAATTTTATCTTTTTAGATAAGAGAATTTAATCTCAGACATAATGGTATCTTGTTAATAGTTATGGTAATTGAACAAAGATTTGATTTAATATTAAATATTTGTGGGATATATATTCTCTATATATTATATAAATATGTATGTATATATATATATACAGTGTGTGCTATTTTGCAGTAGATCAACTGTATTATTTTATGTTCTTTGCAGGCTTTTATTGGGGAATAATTGAAATATCTTAAAAGGAATATTTAGAGTGTTGTGCATATCACATTGAAAAATACAGCTCATCTTCAAAAAGAAGTATTGCATGTTTTCGAGTTACATTATTTCATTGGTTTACCTTGTGTTATAATAAAATTTCTAAGGAAATCATGCTTTCATTGTTGAAATGAGTGCTGCATATTTATTGTTCACCTCAGGGAACCAGTTTTATAGTCTTCACACATTCACGCCCTCAGTAGACTAGGATACAGATAGGCAGCTTGATTGTGTAAGTCCTGGGATAATTAGTCACTGGCTAATACTTGATTGTGTTTTGTTAGGTAAAATGTATAACATATAGATATTTGGGGGATATTGTATGGTCACTGGATGATCAACTTAATAACAATGTTTCTGAGTAGTTGAATTAAGTGTGAACAATGGATTACAAATATACAGTAGACAAGTAAATCTAGTTTTGACTGCTAATCACTCTGCTAAGCAGGTATTATTTCTGGTATCTCTGAAGCCAAGGATAACAATATCCTCTTATTTGTTCTGTATCTTAATCTTCAAGACTCTTAAATATGTCTTGTGAGAATTTACAGGCAGACTCATAGAACTCAACTTTTAGTTTTTATAGTATGAGCAAGGTACTGCCCTCACTAAAAATTATAATACATCTTCAGGATGCTCACAAATCTTTCATATAAGCCCTCACTAAACCCGCTGTCTATTCCATTGCCCACTGTAGCCTATATATTTTCTTGAAAACTGCACAGTGAAGTATTTTGTTCTTCATCTGATACTTTCATTGGACACATTCAGTGATATTATTTATGTAATATGTAGTAATTTTTATTTCTTCTTTTCTTTTAAATTAACTTTATTTTAGAGCAGAGTTAGGTTAATAGAAAAACTGAAGAGGAAGTACAGAGAGCTCCTGGATAGCCTCTATATTCTCTTGAAAGCAATATATCAGTTATAATTGAGGAACCTACTTTGACACATCATTATTACCCCAAATTGATAGTTAACATTTGAGTTCAGCTTTGAGTTTTACATTCTATAAGTTTTGAAAACTGTATAATGGCATGCTTCCACCATTGTAGTATCATACAGAATTTTTCACAACCTTATAATTTCAGTGTTCCACCTATTCATCCCTCCATTTCACCTAGACACGGGCAACTACTGATATTTTTACATTTCCCATTGTTCTGTTTCCAGAAAGTACTGTAGTTGGAATAATATAGTGCATAGCCTTTTCAGACTGACTTCTTTCACCTAGTATACATTCAGATTTCTCCATGACTTTTCATGCCTTGATAGCTCATTTCATTTTTACACTAAATGGTATTTTGTTGTATTTTTGTTCTAAAGAACATTTTTTATCTTTAAAACTTTTTATTGGTGCATTATATTCATACGTCATATTGGGGTAAAAAACTTGTGTGTACATACATGTATACATCACCGATCTAACTCCTACCCAATTCCCACCCCATTCCCTCCCCGTCCCTCCTTCCCATGCTTGGCTTAGTGGTTGACTTCAATATATTTAAGTACATTGTGTGTTTTAGAGAATTTCCTTCTTCTACTCTCCCATCCCCTAATTTAGGTTGTCTTGTTTGCTCCTCTATAGGATTTCCTTTTTCATCTAGAGTCTAAAGAACATTTTGGTTGTTTCCAGACAAATAAATTTGCTGTAAAATCTGGGGGCATGTTTTTGTGTAGAAAGTAGTTTTAACTCCATTTGAGTAAGTATCTAAGAGTATGATTGCTGGATTAAATGGTGTTTAGCATTGTTTGAAATTGTCAAAATGTCAAATTAGATGTAGTGGTTTTCATTTTAACCTGAAATGATTTAGAGATATTTTATTTTATTATTTTGGTGCTGGCTGGGGATTGACCAGGGTTATTCTACCCCCGAGCTACATCCCCAGCCTTCTTTTCTTTTTTTATTTATAAACATGATGTCACAAAGTTGCAGAGGGCCCATCTATAAGTTGCTAAGGCTGTCCTTGAATCTGTGATCCTCCTGTCTTAGCCTCAAGTACTGGGATCACAGAGTTACACCACTAGGCCCAGCTTGGAGGTCCTCTTAATCCACATTCTCACCAGCTTTCTGAGGTTTGACCATTGTAATCGGTGCATAGTGATAACTTATTGCTGTTTAAATTTGTATTTCTTGAATAGCATATTATTTGGAATATTTTTATATGCTTTCATTCTATCTATATGGCTTTTTAGTGATTCTTTTATTTCATTTCTGCCAAACTTGATCATAACATTCATACGTTTTGCACTGAAACATCTATATTTTAAGTCTGCATACTCTACCATTCTGTTGGTTGCTAATTCCTGAATTTTTGTAGTGAAATTAGTATTTCTATTTTGTTAGGAACCACCAGCTCCTTGGAAATACTGCCTAGATTTCTATAAAAATAGCAAATCTCTTTATCTATGATACTTTGTACTTTTCTCACGTTTAAACATTTTAAAGATGTCAAAGGCCAACATAAATCATTCTTTAGCATTTTTAACTATTAATTTTACTGAGAATGATATGTGAGATATACAGGAATTCAATTCTGCTTCTGAGGGTGGTCATAAATCAAATGTGAGGCTCACAGGACTAATTGCAATTGATATCTTTCTGCATAGAGGTTTTCTTCAACAGGCTCCAAAGCTTCAATCTGACACACACACACACACACACACACACACACACACACACACACATACACACATCTTCTCCATTTCTGAGCAGTCTCATTTTTCTTGAGAAGAAGAATGTATATGTCCAGAATATAGTACCAAGATTGCTTTGAGTAATCATGAAAAGTGTTTTGGCAAATGCTTGTTGATGTAATTTCTTCAGATATCTTAAAATAAACAGAAAAACACAGTCAACAGCAAGTTTGGGTGATGAGTTAGAATTCACTACAGATGAGCTCTTTATATTCATCAGCAATTTTCTGGCAGTTCCTGCAATGTACAATACTAAAATAGAATCCAGATATAAGCTATTAACTTGACATCTCTCTTGGTGGTTTTATATGATTTCAGAACATGATGTCTACTTATCATTTGAGCTTATATTTGTCTTCTGATGGAAGAATATCTTCATGAAGAGTCTTTTAGACTTAGATGGCCAAACTTTCTGAGAAATGCATTTACATTTAAAGCCATACACAAATATATATATATATATATATATATATATATATATATATATGTGTGTGTGTGTGTGTGTGTGTGTGTGTGTGACTTAATATAAAACTTATATATATAATTTAATATAAAATTATACATATAGTTTTAGCAAAATATACTTACTGCTATATGATGTTTTCTATTCTACTCAATTTAATTTTCAGAAAAGAAAAGGTATTACAAACTCAATTGATTTAATTATCCACAAATAGGTTGTCAACTGCTTTTTGATAAATACTTTTATGTGCTTCTTGTGCATTCATATGCATAAAAATCACCAGTGGAATGGATGATGGAGATAGAGCTCAGTATAAGAGTGCTTTCCAAACACACAGGAGACCTTGAGTACAATCCACAGCAGCCTCTTCACCAAAAACACATATACATAACCTGTGGTTCATATTCTTTTAATTCACAACAGAAATTCTGATTTAGTAGGGTCTAGGGTGGAGACAATAAAGTGCTTTTTTTTTTTTTTGGCGGTACTGGGGTTCCTGGAAGCCCTTCTACCTGAGGGCTACACTCCCAGACCTATTTTATACTTTTATATTTGGAAACAGGGTCTCTTAGGCCAGCGTGGCTGGCTTCGAACCTGCGCAATACTCCTGTCTCCGCCTCCCAAGCGCAGGGATTACAAGCGTGCGCCACCACGCCCGGCAAGTAAAGTGCTTTTTTAAATAAAAAGTTTTATATTGTTCTGGCATGACTCTCAGAAAAGCTGTTGTATTAAATAATTGTCACGAATCCTCCTATCTTATGTATTTTAGGTAAACATTTTATTGTGATAATTTACAGATTCACATTAACGTGAAGGTATTAATACAAAGGCCAAAGGACTCATATGCCCTTTACTGTTTTTGACAATGACAATAGTTTTAAAATTATAGTATAACGTTTCAGTCAGGAAAGTGGCATTGATAAATTTACAGACGTGGTTGAGAATAAATCCTAGTGAGAAAGACAGTGTTTTAGGCTTAATGATTACTCTATTCTAAAAGGTACCCATATCCTATATTCTGGAGTTTGTAAATATTTTTTGTGACAAAAAACTTTGCACATGTGATTAAGAATCTTGGAATGGAGAGAATAGGCTACAGTATTCATGCAGTACCCAGTTGCCATCATAAGCATCCTTAAAAGAGAAGCAGAGGAACATTTAACCATAGAAGAAAAGGAGACAATGTGACATAGAAAATGAGACAGGAGTGATGTGGCCATAAGGCAAAAGATACCTGGGGTTGTCAGAAACTGAGAGAAACAAGAACAGATTTTCCCCAATGATTTTTTTAATACTGGTACTGATTTAAGACCTTTGGTTTTCAGAACCATAAAATACTAGTTCACTAAGGCTGAGATCAGATGTTTCAGCAGCTATATGAAACCCATACAGATAGAAAATTGAAAAAAATTCAGGACTGCTCCATATGCCTTCACACTTACCATCTGTCACTTCTGGTAAGCAATAACCCGTTCACCATTTACACCTTTTCAATTGAATAATGTTATATAAATAGAATTATAAACCATGTAAGCATTCACATTTGTATTTATATTTTTTAGTTAGTATTGTTGCCTGGAGAAAGATAGAGATTGGAGTGATACTCTTACAACCCAGAGAAGGACAAAGATTGACAGTAGCCACTAGTAAGCCAGGAGAGGGGAATGAAATGAATTATTCTTCAGAGGTTTAATAGGGAGCATGGCCCTACTGATACTTTGATTTAGGATTTTCTGTTTCCAGCACTGAGAAAATAATTTTTATTGTTTTAACCCACCTAGCTTAGAAACATTTATTGTAGTAGATGTAAGAAACTAAGCTACCATGATTACTATATTTATGATCTCATTGTGGAGTGGCAGAAAATATAGGCTAGATGAAATTTATTACAACACTCTTTGATCCACTTGTCTGCTGAGCACATCTAACAGTGTTAGGCACTGACCTGACTCAGATTCACACACATTGTGTCCACTCCAGCTCTAGCCACATTCAGCCTCATTAAATTTCACTGCCTTTAGTATTCAATTTTTGCTCATTACAAGCATCTGATGATCAGCCAAACTACTTCCCTTTACCTGACTGCAGAAAGTGTCCTCTAGAGGCCACATGAGGAACACAGTCAGATGAAAGATTATATGGTCCTCCACAACTATTCATTCTAGATGCCCCATCTTTCTCAGCCTTCCAACTCCTTCCTTAATGGTCTATCAAGTCAGTTCAGATGGATGGGACTTGAGAACATCAAGTCCCATCAGACTCAGAAAAGCAAGGGCTGCATGTTTTCTATCCTATCTGGAAGCTAGAGAGAAAAGAGGGAAAAAAGGACCGCAAAAAATTAGGAGGCCAGTAGAGCAGAGAAAGGGGATCAGGAGAGGGCGAGGGAAGAGGAAAGTGACAGAAGTGGTACAGGAAAGAAAACACACCAAATAATGTTATGTACTTACTGAATGTATCATTATGATTTTTTATCTCATGCAAAATCACAATAAATATGTGTATATATTTATTCCTGATATTGAACCTTAGGGACATTTTACCTCTGAGCTACATGCCCAGAACTTCTTATTTTGAAAAAGAATCTCAACAAGTTGTAGAGGTTCTAGCTACATTCCTGAGGCTGGCACTGAACCTGTGATCCTTCGGTCTCAGCCTCCCAAGTATGATAATGACAGGAATGTGCAACAATAACTGGCTATAATTTTTCATGTCAGTTTATGGCCAGGAGTACTGGCACATGCCTGTAATCCCAATATTTGGGAGGCTGAAACAGGAAAATCCCATTTTAAGTGCCACAGTTCCTGCAACAAAGCAAGAATCTTAGTAACCTAGCGAGACCATGTTTCCAAATAAAATATTTAAAATAGGGCTGAGAGTATAGCTCGGAGGCAGAATTTCTCTTGGTTCAATCCCCAGTACCGCACACACATGCACAATTTCAGTTCAGATAGCTCTATTTCATTTACAGAGCAGAGGGTTTTTTTCTTTTTCCACATAGATCCTAACCTGCATAACTTACCCATTTGTTATGAATGTTATCTCTCATCTTACCCCTTTGCCCAGAAAATATCATCAATCAGCAAAAATCAAGAAGCTTTAATGTGTCTAGAAATTGGTTTCAAGTAAACTGGATAGAATATTTGCTCCAAGTGTCAACAATTAAATCATGACTTAAACATACCTTGGTTAGAATCCTAGTTGTATTTAACACCGTTGTGATCTTGGGCCATTCCTTTGTCTGAACCTAAATTACAACACTGAAAATGAGTAAATTAATTAATAAAAATAACTTTATTATTCAATGGAAAAATTGAAAATATATGCATTGTGTTTAAAATAGTATCTGGAATATAGCTGCTAAATATTATAAGTGGGATGAAAACCCTGATTTGTCTCCACCATTTAAGCTTTTGACTACCCTATTATATTTACTGGAAAGAACATGGCTGGAATAAACCTGTGCCTTTATAAGTTCTCACTTAAGGAAATAAGGTTTCAGGTTAAAGTCAGATCAAATGTAATATATATGATATCTGTTGTTAGGACATAGAAATGTAATTAATATTGTACTATTAAACTTGTAACCTAAAATGAAGACAAATATACTCACTATGTTTTAAGTAAATAAATATAACATTGAAATATTGTGATCATTATTATTATTTTTGGTGGTACTGGGGTTCCTGGAAACCCTTCTACCTCCGGGCTACACTCCCATACTTATTTTATTTTTGGAAACAGGGTCTCTTAAGCCAGCGCGGCTGGCTTCGAACCTGCGTGATCCTCCTGTCTCCGCCTCCCAAGCGCAGGGATTACAAGCCTGCACCACCATGTCTGGCTATTGTGATCATTTCTATTAGCTAAGTATACAGATAGAATTCAAGTGCTAAAACAGTACAAACTTCCAAGCCTTTCCCGTCATTTAGAGATAGGATTTATTTAACTTTCTTCATGGTTTGGTGGAAAGGACTTTAAAGGCATTGTCCTGGCAAAAGCTTAATAGATTATAATCGGAAATCATCTGCTTTCTGGGTGTGGTGGTAGATGCCTGTAGTCTTAGTACGTGGAAAGCTGACCGGAGGATCACAGTTTCAAGGCAAAACTCAGCAGCCTAGCGAGAGCTTCAATAACTTAGTAAGAACCTGTTTAAAATAAATAAATAAATAAGTATAAAGGGATGAGGGTGTACCTTGAAGTTAGAATGCTCCTTGGTTCAATCTCCAGTACCAAAAAAGAAAAGAAATTATTTTATTAACACTGTATGTTTGCTATTATTAATGCATATGAATAATCTGGTATGGTGGTACATGTTTGTAACCTCAGTTCTTGGGAGGCTGAGACAGGAAGATCATGGGTTCAAGGCCAGTCTCAGCAACTTATTGAGGCCCCCAGCAACTCAGCAAGATCTTGTTTCAAAATAAAAATTTCTGGGGTTATAGCTTAGAGGTAAAATGACCCTAGGTTCAATCCTTAGAACAACAACAGAAAAACTAAAATTAAAAATAAATATATATGAGGAAGAAACTTTCTAAATTATTAATGCTGATATCTTAAATATCCTTTTAATTGACATATCTCATTCTCCATTAGCTTAAAGACTCCAAATGACAGTTTCTGCTGCATGAGACTTGGAAATGTTCTACATTGTGCCTGTTTTTACTGTCACTTAAAGTTAGAAAACAATTAACAAATGACCTCTATTATGTTGTTTCCTTTCTCTTCCAGACAGTTCACATTAGAGTTCAGTCCTGGATTGCAGATGACTGTTGTCACCTTGGGAAACTATTAAACCAATCAATTTCCTCCCCAAGGTTGGCATTAACTACTGACATTTTAATTGCACAACAGTATTAAAGATCCTTGTAATGTTTAAAATTTTTGTCTAAAGCTGTAATGGCCTGCTCGTGTGTGCTTAATATGGGATTTCAAGAGAATTTTTTTCATCAGTGTGTTAACCTCTTCCACATCTTGCTAATATTAGGTGCACTTTAATAAAATGCTCCTTCTCATGTGTCTTTTAGTTCTGGATAAAAAGGAGACAAAACAAGCCTGTCCTGCCACTCTTCTTTTTCATAGTGCGTTCTTTTAGTGAGGATTTTATCTTTCAAGCAAAACGGAAAAGGGAGTAAGTAATTTCGCAGAACTAATTTGGACTCATTTGGTCTTGCTATGTTCTCTTGGGCCATGAAAGTATTTCAATTCTGTACATTCCAAGATACTTTTACAAATGTGCTGTCAGCAGCAAAACAGGTTTCTGTTAGAGCAAAGCAGTAGGAAAATGGGACAAGATAGAGAAATCTCTTATTATACAAAGACCTTAGTCTTAATAACGTCTCCTGCCCACTCTGAAAACTGGAAGTAGTTTATATTTAGAGGGGGCAGTATACTTTTTTTTACTACTAGAGTTTTAGAAATATTTATCTCCCTTCTTTCTTTCTTTCCTGGTGATAACTTTATGTCTATCTATATATGCAGTACCCAATCCCAGAGTTTTCATCTAATATTTTTTTCTGTGTATTTGTTTGGAAGGTCAATCAAAATATTAAAAGAAATACAGAAATTATAATGAGCTAGATCTAGGTTCTCAGGTAATTCTACTATTGTATGGCCTAAGGCAAATTTCGTAAGTTCTCTGAGCTATAGTTTCCTTTATGTTTAAACACAATAAGAGGACTAGATTACATCACACACATGACAAAATGGATCAATTTTGTATATATAACTATAATCAAAGAAGAATATTTTTGGTGCTGGAAGCCCCTGTGACCCTGAAACAACACATAAAAGAATTTAGTCTGGCTTTTTAATTTCTTCTTTTAGGCATTTAATGTTTATCATGTTTTCTTAGCTTGTATATTAAGACCTGAAACTATAAGAGGTCAAAATGATCAGAACTCCCAATTTGCTTTTCTCCTCACTCTCCTAACTTTATCCCACAGACACACACACACACACACACACACACACACACACACACACGGTTCCAGACACTTGAAAGAATGTATTCAAATAGAAAATATTTTCCCTTTAAAGATCAGGGACAGATATTCCAGTGGGGTAGGGAATCTATTAAAGTTCTATCTAAAATAACTGAGAACATTATTATATTTTGTATGACTTATATTTGAATGTTAAGATGTATAGTGTGTAATCCATCAAGTCATACTTAAATATTAACACTCATAACCAACACAAATAGTAATAAGTATTTATTTTGTACTCTATACTCAATATTATAAGAGAAGCCAGTTGTAATGGCATACACCTGTAATCCCCGTACTTGAGAACAGGATCACAATTTTGAGAAAAGACTCAGCAAGTAGTAAGACTCTCATCAACCTAGCAAGAACTTGTTTCCAAATAAGAAATAAAATCAGACTGGAGGAATTCCTCTGGGTTCAATCCCTAGTACTATATAAATAATGATAATAATAAAGAGAGAAAGACTTACTTGGTAGTATACCAAAGAAATATAATATCATAGTTATTGAAACATAATATCATAGTTACTTAACCTTGAAGAGCTTTTAATCTAGCTATGAAGGTTAAAATAGCACACCCAAAAAATCAACAAAGAAATATATAGTTTAGATCATAGCTAAATTCTTAATCATGCACAGATCAGATTATAAGCTCATAAAATAAGGGCTGTTATTACAGGGATGAATAGTTAGGAAATATGCCATAAGGCAAAAAATAGAAGAAAAGGTTATTTTGGACCTTAGTAGTGTCTTCAAAACTGCAGAAATGAACGGTGCATGCATATAATCCCAGCTCCTAAGGATCCTGAAACAGAAGAATTGTGAGTTCAAGTCCAAACTGGACAACATAGAAACACCCTGTCTCATATAACACATACACTCATACACACACACACACACACACACACACACACACACACACACACACATAATTATAGATGGAGAGAGAGGTTCATTAGCTACCTCTTCAATGTATATTTTATATTAATATTTGAACATAAGAGGCCTTTAATGCTCAAGGAATAGGCAAATATCCAGACATTTAAATTATATTTAAAGTGTGACTTTTAGAACCCAAGTTGGTACCATAATTATTGGATGTACAAAGTAGTTTTAAAACATAGCTTTGTTTGAATTTGCTTTGAGTTGAACCAAAATTATCTGTAATTTTCATCATAAATGAATAATCACCACCTACTATATTTTTTGTCATTACCGTCTGTACTTCGGAGACAGCCTTATGGACTGAAACCTCTGAAAGCATGGGCTCCGATAATTTTTTCTTCCTCTAAGCTTTGTAGGTCAGGAATTTAGATCATAGCAGTAAAAAGAATGACTGAAACACAGAGGAAGCAGTAGCTCAACCTTATGGACCCTTGTAAGCCACGAGAACTTCATTGCAGTACAACAGATTGTTGGATGTAAAGAAAACAAAGGACTTGTTGTAATTTACATGCTACTAAGATGATCCTTTTTCTTGTGGTTGTGGGGATTGAACATAAGGACGATCAATCTACATTCCTAGCTCTTTTTATTTTCTATTTGGAAATAGGGTCTCACTAAGTTACTGAGGCTGGCCTTGAAGCTGATCCTTCTGTCTCAGCCTTCAAAATACTAAAATTACAGCCGGACGTGGTGGTGCACGCTTGTAATCCGCGCGCTTGGGAGGCGGAGACAGGAGGATCCTGCTGGTTCAAAGCCAGCCTCGGTGGCTTAGGAGACCCTGTTTCCAATAAAAATGCAAAAATAGGTCTGGGAGTGTAGCCCGGAGGTAGAAGGGCTTCCAGGAACCCCAGTACCACCAAAAAACAAAAAAACAAAGAAAAACAAAAAAAACCCTGAGATTACAGATATGCACCACTATGCCTACCACAAATATTACTTTTATTTATTTGTAGAGAAAGAGTTTGAAGGGAATAAGAGAAAATAGGCATACGTCTAGTGCTTTTTTGCATATTATATAAGCTAAAATGACATATCTTTACTTCACAAGTCATGATATATTCAGAAATAATCTTAATAAATGGGGCAATCTTAGCATCAGGTATCTAGTAATTGGTAAACATATTTTGAAATCAACTAATTCATGGATGTATAAGATAATTTTGGTATAATGTTATTCGTGTAAGTTATTTCTTTTAAAAATGGCCTTTCTTCATGGGTGGGGGGGGTGCGAGATCCTCTGTGTCCTTCCATCTTAGTTCTCCTGTGGGCTATTTGAATCTGGAAATCCAATTAGAGAAAAACAAACATGTTTTATTAGAGAAAAGCAAACATGTTTTATTAATCTTACATATACACATGGGTATCTTCACAAGAGGGTTAATTCTGAAGAAATGACAAAAACAGGATGCTTCTACACATTTAAAAAAATAATAAATATGTTTAGGAATGACAAAACAAATTGGTATCTGGCACTAAAATGTGAGGGACATGGCTGAGAGGTATGGGGGAGGGTGTGGAGCTAGTGAAAAATAAGGATTACTTGAGTTTGTTGATTCAGGTTCATTGCAGCCCCAATTATTAGTCTCTGGAGGTCAAGGCTATTTTCTGGTCTTAGTATGTGAAGGACATACCACTCAAATGAATCTTTATGACTTGCTTCATGTAGAAAAAAAAGGCCAAAGAGCCCTTTCTGAAGTTACAGTTCCTTCAATTTTTTTCAGTTCAAAATAATGAATATTCCAATTTGTCATATTTTCAGATGACATGTACTTAAATCTTTCAACTTGAGAAAGAGCTGTGGCATTTCACTGTAGCATATTTTTAAAAAGTTTTGTGCATGAGGCTACTTAAAATAATACTCAAGTGTAGAATGAGATTAATTTTATTCCAAAAGGAAGAAAGTATTATATGAAAATTCAATGAATTAATATAATTTGTTTCTTTGCCTGATATATATACATCAAATAGTAACTTGGGTATAATAGGCAAGCGCTGTGTATCATCTGAAGCAGATTGCTCTGAAATAATAATTGCTTGTAAGAAGGTCAGTAGAAAATTACAATGTAAAAGTTAGGAAGCAGAAATAGTTTATCTCCATGTGTAATAAAAATCATTATTGAATAAGTCAAAGAAGAAATAAGACAAACAAAATGCTATCCTTAACAAAACTCATGCATTAACTAGCTTACTTTCTAATCCTAATATTATTATGTAACTGGTATTTATCTACATATAAGACAGTGCTTTTCTACATGGACAGTTTTCTTTAAAGTATTTGTTTACTCCCAATGATGTATGTATGTATGTATGTATGTATCACTTTGAATCTCATTACAATGTGTAATTACAACATACCAATGAAAATATAAAAATATGCATTTACTAATTTTTATACACATATAATAACTTTGAAGCCAGGTATGCTAGTGTATACTTGTACTCCCAGTAATTGGGAGGCTAAGACAGGATGATTAGAAATTTGAGGGCAGCATCAGCAACTTAGTGAGGCCCTAAACAACTTAGTGAGACCTTGTTTCAAAATAAAAAGAATAAAATAAGGCTAGGGGTATAGCTCGGAGTTAGAATACCCCTAGGTTCAATCCCCACTGCTAAACAAACAAACACTTTTAAAATCTAAAGGACACTAGGTAAACACTGTTAAATTTTTGATATATATTTTCATTGAAAAACAAGTACAAAATATAATATGCCTATGTGTGTAATTATAAATAAGCAAGTAATGGTGAATATACACAAATAGAATCATGTATATCTGATGGGGTGTGTCTATACAGCGCCTAAGGAGATTCGGCCTGAGCGGCCTAAGGCCTAAGGCAAAACTTTATGTAAAGTGATTCAGCAAAAAGGGCAAAGATGGCGCTTGGAGGAAGCTATGAAGGCGTGGTTTCCCCATTCATTATGGGTGGGGAGACTGGGCTGTAAACTACGTGCTAGTGATCTTTATCCCGGATAGGCTAGGCTATTTCTCATGGAAATTCCCCTCGTGGCTTGGTGCTATATATAGGACTGCTTGGAGAGAAATAGATGAGATCTTGCTTGACTTGACTCCCGGCTCGTGGGTTTGTGTTCGAGTCATCGGTACTCATCATCTTGTCAAGCCCCGCCAGCTGTCGGGCTGGATTCCCGACATATATCACCAGTCATTTGTCTGTGCTTCTGTTACTTATGGGAATATATTTGTAACCAATAGAAACTGCAGCTAAAAATTAGTTCCATCTTTTCTAAAAACATAGGTAACTAGCACAGCACAAAGAAAAAATTCTCACCGAATAAAATATCCACAAAAAACTTCTTTTTAAAAGTAATTCTATGAATGTATACTAAATTACCAATTTCAGTCTCAGAAACATATACTGAGAGAGTGAGGGAGGGGGAAGGGACTCAGTGGGAAGGGCACCAACAGTCTTGTGCATGTATTTTTCTGTCACTCTGTACTCTGTATTATGTAAAATTACAATGCTCCAAATGATAAATGTATATATGGAGTAAAAACTTTTGGAGACCTAGATGGCTCATATAGCAGCTGATGTAACCGGACAGTATAGTATGTTTCCTGGAAAACCATTTATTAATGTCATTGTTGCCACCTCTCAAAAATAGGATTTTATAAAGCATGTATGTTCCAAGTGGACATGTGTAATTTGAAAGTACAACTAATGAACTCACATTCACAGCATCACTGATCTGTTGACCTATGCATACATTTTTACAAAACAGTTAGTACTATTGTATAGCTTCTTGCTGACATACCTGTCTCCTCAAATGATTTTCAGCAGAGAAAAGATTTTTGAATTTTTCAGTTAGATGTTTATAAGGAAATAAACACTCATTTTATTGTTCTTGGAAGAGTACATCTTCAGACTTAGATCTGCTTTTCATTTTCTGAGTATTTAGGCATCAAAATAGACTGATAATGACTTACACATGTGAATCTATGCACAGATTAAATCTTCTGAATTGTTTTCAATGACTCTTATTCCTTTTGCCATACTATGAGTGACTTTTTCATATAATACCCAGGTAAGAAGATATTTGAGGGAACTCTATTAAGAACTGCATTCCCATACACAAAATTGACCATTTTAATCTTTATTAATTGGATGACCTTCTGATATTATTTGTTTTACAAAAATTATTGGAATGATGTTTTAATACAAAATTAAATTGCAGCTTTACTTTGAGTATTTCCATTGTATACACAAGATTTATTTAGTTTTATTATAGTATATATACTTTGCATATTAAGAAATAACTCATACAAAAGATGGTAGGGTTTGAGGTTATGTTGTTTAAAAATACTCTAGAAAAGACTCATTGTTAAAAAGTATTCTAATTTTAAATTTTCAAAATTAAACCACACTTGCCATTTACATAGTAAAATGTATAGGTTGTTCTTGGGGCGGGGTAGGAGCAAACCATATGTTCAAATATTAGCTGAATAGGTAGTGAGGTAAAATTCACTAATAAATTAGATTTCAAGTTTAAAATTATTTAAAATAAATAATAAATCAAAAATGTAGAAGCAAATGTGCAAGTATATAGAGCATGGCTTGCATTCAGGACAAAACTGTAAGAATCATCCCAGAATTCTCAATGCAAGTCACGAATGCCAGGAGAGGCTGCTGTGATATACTCCAGACTCTAAGAGAAAAAATCTCCCAAGTAAGACTGCTGTATTCAGCAGAAATATCATTCAAAATTTGTGAATAAATAAAAACCTTCCAAGAAAAGCAGAAACAAAAAGTTCAAGACTACCAAGCCAGCACTAGAGAAAATTAAAAAAAAAAGAAATTAAACATGAAGAAGAAAAAAGAAATACATGTCAGAACCAGAAGAGGGGCAAATTCTACCAGATGGACAGCTAAACAAAAGAAAAATAGCACTATACCAAACAGAAAATATATCCTAAAATGAGAGAAAATAAAAAATAATTTTTCAATAATGCTAAATATTAAATGTCTAAACTCACTAATTAAAAGGCATAGACTGGCAATGTGACTGAAATATATAATAAAACTATATGCTACTTTCAAGAAACTGATGTTACAGAAAGCTATCCACAGGCTGAAGGATGAAAAAAGATACACCTTGAAAATGGAGACTGAAAACATGCAGGAGTAGCAACTCTCATATCCAAAAAAGCAGGCTTTAAGATAAAACATATCAGAAGAGAAAAAATAGATCACTTTTTATTAATAAAAAGAACAATTGAACAAGAAGATATAATGACAGTAACATTTTTGTCCCAAATGTGAGTATATCTACTTTGATAAAACAAATTTTATTAAAAAATTATTGTATTTAAGTAGACTTAAATACAATAATACGATGACTTCAGTGTAACACATCACTAGGTCAATCTTTCAGGAAAAGGATGAGTAAAGATCTTTTAGTTCTAAATAATACTATTAACTAAATGGACATAATAGACATATACAGAATATTCCAACCAACAAGAGCTGAGTACACATTATTTTTATCCTCTTAGGGAACCTTACCTAAAGTCGACCACATTATAGGCGACAAAGCAAGTATCAGAAAATTAAAAAGATATAATTTCCTGGATGTTTTCAGACTATAATGAAATGAAAGTAGAAATCAACAGCAGGAACACCAAAATAAATTACATAAATACATGGAGAATGAATAATACAGTCTTGAATGAGGAATGGATCAGAGAAAAAATAAGGAAAGAAATAAAAATACCCCAGAATTAAAATAGGTACACAACATTTCAAAAACTATGGGACATTTTGAAGGCAGATTTAAGAAAAACAGAGTCACCAAATAAACAACCTAATGACATATGTCAAGGACCTGGAAAAATGGAGCACTCTAAACCTAAAGCCAGAAGCAGGAAGAAGATAATTAAAATCAGAGCAGAAAACAATTAGGTAAAATAAAATACAAATGATCAATAACAAAAAACACTCATTTTTGAAAGGATTAACACAATTTATACACCCTTAGCTGACCTAACAAAATAAAGAGTATCAACCCAAATTATTAAAATCAGAAATGAAAGGAGACATTAACCCAGTGAGGAAATTTAGAAAATCATCAGAAACTACTTTGAAAATTCATACTTCAATAAATAGGAAAACATAGAGGAAATCAACAGATTTTTATACACCTAAAACCTACCTAAATTGAATCAAGAAGAAAAAAGCCAACCAAGAGCAAAGAGAAATGTCAATAAAAAGCCCTTCCATCAAAGATAAGCTCAGGTTCAGATGGATTTCCAGCTGATTTCTACAAAACTTTTACAGAAAATCTAAATCCAGTACTTCACAAGTTATTCCATGAAATTGAAAGAGAATTCTTCCAAACTCCTTCTATGAGGCCAGTATCACATTAATACCCAAACTGAATAAAGATCCCTCAAGAAAAGAAAATTATAGACCAGTGTCCTTGATGAATATAGATGTAAAAATTCTAAACCAAATAATTGTGATGCATATTTCAAAACCATAAAAAGAAAATTGTATACCATGATCAAGTTAGGTTTATCCCAGAAATGCAAGACCCTGCTTGGAGAATGTCTTTTTTCTGTGTTCATATGTGAAGTTCAATGAAAAGATTGTGATTATCCTAGGCACCTTGGAGAATCAATGAGGCCAAGAAAATAGGGTATTATAAGTTGTAAGGCCTTGATGGGTTAGATGGCCATTTTTATATCCAGAAGATTGAGTTCTATTTTGAAACCATCTGTAAAACCACAGTGTGGATAATGGGTAGCTCCTTGAAAGAATGATGTTTATGTTTAATAGAAAAGAGTGGAAGTAATGCTGGGTTAAAAAAACTATGGAATGTTCACTACACTGAGTACTGAAGCTGAGAATTATGCTTGTATACTGGCAAAATTTCACTTTAGCTTCCTTGGTAGAAGATATTTTTCACTTTAAAAAGTTGTCATACCACTAATAAAAACGTGATTGTTATTTTTAATGGAAGAAATAATTCACAATGACTGCAATACTATATTCAAAATAATACATTTAATTAAGAGAATTATAAAAATTATTGTGGTCTGGAAAATGATAATTGAATAGCATTTGAGTGCTTAATTAATACTTATATTATGTTACTTTTTATTCTACAATAATTAATTCATTAGCAATTCTATTGGTGCAGATAAAGAAACTAATTACTTTGAAATTTCATGCCTACAAAGGAATAAAATGTATTATTATTACTGGAATTACTTTCCTTTAGAGTAATTTGAATTATATACCACTTAATTTCCCTTAAAATAAAAAGAAAACAAAATATGATTATTAAAAATGACAAACTGATTATCTATTTAGAAATCCTTAAAATAAAAAAGCAAGGCTATTTGTGAGAAAACATGTTCCTACCAATTCTTCAGAATAAATGTGTAACTATTAAGAATACATTGAGCCCGGTGTGGTGACACCTGCCTGTAATCCCAATACTTGGTAGACTGAGGCAGAAGGATAGCAGATTCAGACAGCCTCAAAAACTTAGTTAGGCCCTTTGCAAATTAGAAAGACCCTCTTTCCAAATCAAAAGTAAAATAAAGCTCAGGAAAAAGCTCAGAGGTAGAACACCCCTGGGTTTAATCTCCAGTACTACAAAAATATATTGAAAATAACATAAATTATGTTTTAAACATAAATTCTATGACTTAATTAATCATGAAAGTTCAATTAGTAATATCAAAGAGGATAGAAAATATTCTGTATTCACAGTAAAATATATATTAATTCCAGTTTCAGTTCTGCTGTTACGGTAGGTAGAATTTCAAAAATGTCCTCCCAGAGATGCTTTGCCCTAATCTCTGAAATACCTGTATTTGATAAAATATAATTCCTGTAGTTAGGCTATATTAAATGGCACAGTAGACCTTGAGGTAGAAAGAGTATTCTTAATTGCCCAGGTTCTCCAAATGTAATCATGAGTCTTTAAAAACAGATTTCACTCATGTAACAGGAGATTTAAAAGACTCAAAGCATGGAATAAACTTTGGTCGTGGTGGTGGTCAAAGACAGAAGCCTTGTTATAAGGAATATGTGCAGCCTTCAGGAACAGAAATCCACCCACTGCTGGTAGCCAACAGTGGTGCAAAAAATTCAGTTTTGCAGCCATGGGAAATGAATTTGGCCAATAACCTAAATTAATTTGGAAGTGGATTTTCCCCCTAAGGTTTCAGGTAATAAAATATCTGATTTATATATTGATTCAACAGTAGAATATCCTAAGCGTATTATTCAGTTGATCTATCTGAATTTCAAACATATAGAAAATGTGAGTTAATGAATGAGTGCTCTTTTAAGTTTCTAATTTGTTATAGCAGCAATAGAAAGCTAGCATAACTGAAAAGAGGTGACATGAGCTAATTTTGGTGGATCTTCTTTTCCACTTCAGCTAAACAAAATAGCTGATCTGTATTACTATTAGCTAAACCAGGGTTTCATGGGATGCTGCACTGAAATATGTTACTTTAATGACTCAGACTTGAAAATATGAGGGGTTGAAGTAGTCAACTATATTTCACAGACTCTATGTATACTCACACTTAAAAAATTATTTTGCTGGGATTTATTTAAGCATGCCTTTGATACAAGTACTTGGGAGGCTGAAACAGGACAATCTCAGGTTCGAGGCCAATGCACAGTAATTTAGCAAGACCCTGTTTTAAAATAAAAAAAAACATCAAGATTTTGGGGAGTAACTCAGATGTAGAAGTCCCCTGGGCTTAGTTCCCAGTACCACATACATACAGAAAAAAAGCACTATTTTAATCAATGAGTGTTTCAATATCATTAGTACAAATGTAAGTCATATAGATACATTATTGAGAAATTGTGGAATACAGAATTGTAGTTTTTTTAATATAATTATTCTTCACTGTTCATTAAAAATTGATGAGGACTCAACATGAATATGTATAATAACCTCATTTTTGTGTTTTGGGAAATTGAAGCCCTAGTTTCAAATAGTCTGTTTTGTTGCCACATAATGTTAGTTCTTATAATTTATAGTTCAAAATACATATTAACCAATAATGGCTATTTATATTGAATGGCTGATTGACTCATTCTAACACATCCCAATAAGAGAAAACATATTCTTAGATGATATATAATTAAAATTTATGTTTGTAATTATACTGCATTGCTTATATTTATTTTCATTTATCTGAAGTTTTTCAAGAAGATATGAGTTCCCAATAGAATCTCTTCTCTCCATGTTACCTTCTTCTGATGTTTGTGAAACTATATTATTTTTGTTGTTCAGATCCCAAAGCAAATCTTACTTGTATTTTCTGTGTGTGTGTGTGTGTGTGTGTGTGTGTGTGTGTGTGTTACTGGGGATTTAACAAAGGTGCAATGTACATCTGAGCTACATTCCCAGTTCTTTTTATTTTGAAACAGAATCTCCCTGAATTGCTGAGGGCCTTTCCAAGTTGCTGACGCTGGTCTTGAACCTGTGATCCTCCTGTCTATACTATTTCTGTTAAGAAAAGTTATTTCTAACCAAAATAAAGCACAAATACTCTTTATCAACATATTTTAATTATTTTGTGATACCTAGCATTATAATATATACTTTCTTTGGTTATTAAATGTTTATCTTTGTTATTATGTAAGTTGCATGGCAACTGAGTTCCTGTCTGTCTTGATTACTACTTCTGAATAACGGAGTCAGAAAATCATTTTCTTTTGCATATTTAACCTTAAACATAGCAATTTTATTATACTGTACTTAGATGTTAGTCGTTCTAATTAAGAAATTATAATTTCCCAAGATTTAAAAATCATATATATATATATATATGTGTGTGTGTGTGTGTGTGTGTGTGTGTGTGTGTGTGTGTGTGTGTATTAATGTAGCGGTAAGGTGATGCTTGCTGAATTTAAAAGTTTAGATTTCCTTGCAGGTTTTTAGAAACTCAAGTTCTATACTTTCGTCAACTGACCTCCTTCTGACAGTTTAATCAGAAACCTGCCAGTACATATTGCAAAACTCTGAAGGATTTTTCAAAAATACTTTCTAAAAAAGTTTGCATGACAACTTCTCATAGAACTTTTTTTTCTCCTTTTTTTTGTGTATGTGTGTGGTATTGGGGATTGGACCTAGGGATATTCTACCCTAACCTACAACCTCAGCCTTTTTTATTTTTTAAGTTTGGAACAGGGTCTCTCACTATGTTGCTCAGGCTGGCCATGTGCACCTATGATATTTCTGCCTCAGCATCCTGAATGCTAGGATTACATGCAGGCACTACCGTACCCAGATATCTCATACAAAATTTAAACATTGCCTCAGAATTTTGGTTTTTAGTTCCACAGATGTTAAAATATAAAGATATAAATGTTGCCAGTTCATTTATATATAGTATTTGTTTTAATGTTCATCTTTAATTGCAAATGTGATTAAATTATTTCAGTGACCTACATACTTTGCTTTTGTGAAACAGCTTGGTGGACATCACCAAACAAGATACAGAATTCAACTCTACTAAAAAAAAAGTGCACTTCATCAAGGTAGTGATATCCTATTTAAGAAAATAAAAAGGGCTGAGAGTGTAGCTCAAAAGTAGAATTCCTCTGGGTTCAATCCTCAGTACCAAAAAGAAAAAAAAGAAAAAAATCAACTGTCACTGACCTGCTGTTTGAATTTCTAAAATCAATTTATTTTTCTGGCTCTCAATTTTTCATATACAGAATGAGGCAGTTGAATAGATGATTTTCAAGTTTTCTTTCATGACTACATTTCAAAAAAAATAAATTATTATTTTCAACAACTGGAATCTAGCTTTATTCCATATTTTTTCACATGTTGACATGTATAAGCATTGCATATTATCTCAGATATAACATATTAATAATTCATTTACAGCATATATAAATGGATAAATTACAAAATGTTGTGTTTCTAGTTTTGACTATTAGGTCTCCATTTATTTTACACATAATATTTAAACATCACACAGAGTTAAGGTTATATTAATCATTGCTGATTTCAGGATCATTACCAATTAACTTTAGAGAGAACACATTTATCCTTCTACCATAGTCCCATGAATTTTTTATACATCACTATCATGGTCATTTTATTCTTTATATATATATATATATATATATATATATATATATATATATATATATATATCTGACTCCCATACTAGTTTAGAAGCCCCAAAGGATAAAAGTTGCCTCTTGTTCATCTTTGCAGCATTCTTAACACCTGTAATGTTATATTATACATAGTAAATGCTTAACAAATATCTTGAATTTAATTTAATTAATGAAGGACATATAACTTTAAAAATAAGAGTAGGAGACATCCAGGAAGATGGTGACTGAGTGAAGGAACATATACCATTTCTGCTGAAACCCAATCTTAATTGTCTTAAAAACATCATTCTGATAAAAGCCAGAAAACACCACAACTTTTACTACTCATGGCTTAGTATTCATGATTTTTTTAAGATTCTGCTTATTTTGAAACATTTTATTTTTCCATCAATTTTAAATAATAACTTTGCTGTATATAGCAGTTTTGGTTGAAAGTTGTTTTCTTCTTGGGTTTGGATTGCATCATACCAGTCTCTCCTGGCACTCATGACTTGGGTTGTAGAGTCTAGAGTGATTTATTGCTTTGCCCACAAATCTCACCCATTTTTTTGTCCTCACTGCTTTTAAGATTCTTTCTTTCGCTTCTATGTTGGTCATTTTGATTATTATATGGCATGGGGAGGTCCTTCTTTGATCCTGTCTTAACAGTGTTCTGTACGTCTCCTGTAAGTGGATGTATAAGTCTCTTTCAATGTTTGAATAATTTTCTGAAATTATTTCTCTGAAGAGATTACAGATACATTTGGTCCATGCCTCTGTCCCTTCTTCAATACCTTTTATTTGTAAGTTAGGACGTTTTGTAATCTCCCATAGTTATTGGATATTTAGATTCTGTTGTTGTAATGTCTTCTGTATTTAGTTGTCTGTGCTTTTGGTTTTCAATGAATTGTCTTCTAACAGTGATATTCTGTTTTCCATTTCATCTAATCTTCCAGAATTTCTATTGCTCTCTTCATTTCATTTATTGACTCTTTCATTTCATTCCAGGCCTCTTTATGATTCTTTCTTTATGTCTCCATTTCCTCTTTCATTTTCTCTGCACTTAATATGAGTCCTTTCATCATACTGAAGACTAGGATTTGGAGTACTCCTTGAATTTCTTGTATGTAAGTATTTGTGATTTCCCTTATCCTCACTGTTCTTCATTCTCATATTTGCAGAATTCTCAAGTTTGTGTTCTTTTTTTCTCACATCTTCTTTCTCTTTGTGAGTTGTTGTTGATAAGTGCTATTCCAGATTGCTATTGGGAGAAATGGTTCCAGCTGCCACATTCCCTTTGATATTAACCCTGAAGACTCTGTCTACTATTACCCCACTGTTTATCTACCTGTAGATCATCAATACTGAGTTGCTCTTGGGGTTCCTTCTGCTTGTTGCTATGGGGGTGTTGATTAGTTTTAGGTGTTAATATCACATATTCTGTTTGAAACAATATTTAGAAAGTGCTCAGTGGCATTGGCAGAATAGTTTGCGACCTCTGCATTTTTTAAACTTTGATATGTGGTCTATTGAGCATTTCTTTCTGTTGGCTGATGTTAGTTTACCTTTTTTGTCTGGTTGTTCTTTCCTGTGGATGACCTCTCTGAGCCAGTCTTAGCCATGGGATTTAGAGGTGACAGCAGGTTCATGCACTGATAAGTATTGTTGTTTGCAATGGTGAGGGTTAGGTGAGGGGGAGGAGATAGGGTGATAAGTACAGGAATAGGGTAAAGTAGAGGAAATAATCAAGTTGAGTAAGATTTTAAGTATAATAAGGTAGTATCTCTTTGAGATGAGAAATAGTAAATATATAGTAGAATTCTTGTAGTCAGTGTAGATTATTTAGGTATAGCAATATGAAACAGCCTGAATATGGAATAAAGAGATACAAAGAGAAAAAAATGTTTTGAGAGAAAAAAACAGATAGGATAGAGGGAGAAAGCTAGTAAAACAAATGGAAAAGGGAGGTAAAAAAAACACCCAGAAAATAACAAAACAAAACAACTAATCAACTACTAATATTAATTATAGAAATCAATGACAAAACCTACAAAAACAAAATAAATAACAAAAAACACTAAGAATAGTAAAAGAAAAAAATTCTTCAAATTTATACATACAGGGCCCTCCTGTCATCTGCAGAGATATTTTCAGAAGTTCACTGTTTTTTCACTGTAGTAGGTTCTGGAACATGTTCCATTATCTCTCATTTGCTCAGTAACCTATTGTCAGTTCTTGAACCCAGTTTTTGAGTGTTTGCATCCCACTCTCACCTCTCACTGCTTTGTGCTCAGGTCTCAGGGTGGTGTGTGTCACTATAAATGGGTTCCATGTAAGTGCAGAGCTCAGCACTTTCCAGACTTTGGCCTTGTGCCTCACTAACCACACTGGCAGAGGGTTTGCACTGTAATCTAGGAGTCACTGCCTGTGACCCTGTGCCAGTACTGCTCCCTGGGCACTATGGGCCTTTTGTGTCCCTGTAGTTTCTAAGCCATCTACTTCAGAGGTGGACTGACAGATCGCAGCCTGCCAGGGTCCCTCAGGCTCCTCTGGGCAGTTGTCTGCTATGAAACGTGGTTAACTTATTTTCCTGTGGGCCTGAGTTCCTGGAGGGCACAGTGTGCTGCCGTAGGTGTAGGGTTCTGGTGAGTGCATGGGCTTTTAGATGTTTTTAATGTTTTCCTCCATTCCTGAAGCATGTGCTGGTCACTTAATATGTTGTGTAACCTTTTCAGGAAAGCCCCAGTGATCTCTTTCCTCCAACTAGGTTCTACCCTCTAATAGTCTACTCAGCTACCACTAGTGACACCAGAGCCTTATAATCCAATAATTGTCTAAAAACTGTACCTCTGAACTTTGCTGCATTAGTGGACCATGCTTTTATTTGCATGAGTTTTTGTGGGGGCATTTCAGGTACAAGGCAAAAAAAAAAAAAAGACAAAAGAAACATGAAAGAATAATGAGCCAAAGACCATATTTAAGGGAATAATAATTGACATTTTCCTAAAACATAAAAATTATCTATAGATACAGTTAGTGCAATGAATGCCAAGCATGCTAATTAAGGAAATATACACTGTACCTACAAGTTTTTTTTTTAAAAATTATTGGTGCATTGTAGTCATACATCTTAATTGGATAAAAAATGGTAGAGACATATATGCACACATCACCAAATTAGCCCTTACCCAATTCCCGCCCCATTCCCTTCCCCTCTCTCCTTCCCACGCTTGGCTTTGTGAATGGCTTTGATATGTTTAAGCACATCATGTGCTCTGGAGAGTTTTCATCTCCCCCATCCCCTCAGTTAGGTCGCCTTATTTGCTCCTCTATAGGATCTCCTTCTTCATTTAGAGTTCCTCTTGTTACCCATTTCTCCCTACCTTTGGCATATTATGGAAAGCATCCAATTTCTTACTTTTTGTGAGTGACTAGTCTCATTTAATGTCCTCCGGTTCCATCCATTTCCCTGTAAATGATGTAATTGTGTTTTTTTTGATGGCTGAGTAAAATTCCATTGCGTATATATCCCACAGTTTTGTAATCCATTCATCTGTTGATGGACATCTTGGGTGGTTCCATAGTTTGGCAATGGTGAATTGTGCAGCTGTGAACATAGATACACATGCATTAGTTTGGTAGTTTGGTTTCCTATCTTTTGGGTAGATACCCAGAAGTGGTATTGCTGGATCAAATGGTAGATTTGTTCCCATTCTTCTGAGGATTCTCCATACTGTTTTCCAAAGTGGTTGCACTAATTTGCAATCCCACCAACAATGTCTTAGAGTTCCCACTTCTCCACAACCTTGCCAGCATTTTTGTGCCAGGCGTGGTGGCGCATGTTTGTAATCCCAGCATTCGGGAGGCAGAGACTGGAAGAAGTTCTGAGACAGCCTCAACTACTTAGGGAGGCACTTCACAACTCAGTGTGACCCTGTTTCAAAAATAAAAGGACTAAAGAAAAAATAAGGTTGGGGGTATAGGTCAGAGATGCAATGTCCCTGGGTTCCATCCCCAGTACTGCAAAAAATAAAAAATAAAAAAGGAAAATATATGTACCTACAAAATTAAGACAAGAGAAGAGAAAGGAAAATATGGATAGAAGAAGGAACTACATATTTAAAGAAAATTAACTATTTCACTCATTTAAAATTATGGATTTTACTTGATGCTGATTCAAACAATTTAAAAAGAAAAAAATACAACTAAGACAAACAGAAACTTTGGAATGATTATATACTAGATGATACTAGTAAATTAGTACTAAAACAGAGAGGAAAATGCTATTATGGCTATATTTTTGTATAATAAATCTTATTATTTTTGGAAAATGATCAGCAGGAACTTACTTGAATATAATCTGGATAGTGGGAGGTACAAATGGCTGTAGGTATAAGAGAAGTAAGATTAAGCATGAGTATATATATATATATATATATATATATATATATATAGCCAATTGTATATGTGAGGATTAACTTGTAACTCCAAAATAGGAGAATAGTTTCAATAATCAGAGAAGAGAAACCAGAGATATTTTGCCTCAAGATGGAATGTCTATTCTTTTGGAATCCACTAGACGTGTGTGTGTGTGTGTGTGTGTGTGTGTGTGTGTGTGAAATGTCAACAATTTTTAAAAAAGGTCATGGAAAGGTAGGCTCTGTTGTGCACATCTATAATCTCAAGTGTTTGGGAGGCAGAGAGAGGATGATCAGTTTCAAGGCCAGCCTTAGCAATTTAGTGAGATTCTCCAGAACTGAGTGACTGTTTCAAAATTTTAAAAAAGGACTGGGTATTGGGAGCCTTCTTAGACAACATGCTGAGGTATCCATCTTGTACCAGGTTAACTAGGTACTTAGTACCCAGCTAAGTAGATATCCTTTGCAAGCAGACAAGCTTCCAAAGACCAAATGGAAGTGATAAACAGTTGTGACAGAAGTGTGTACCTTTTTCTCATCTGGGATCATGCCATGACTGGCTTTGTAGCCCTTCCCTAGAATTAACCCATGACTACTTCTCCCTAAACTTAACCTGTGGACCTTAACTCCTTGCTGTTTAATCACTTTTAGAAATGTTTTGTTTAAATCCTCAATCAATAAAAAAGGACACTAGTTGAAGAAAAGGGAGAACATGTTTTTGTATTTTCCCTATCCATTCTATATCTCTATTAATTTTGAGTCTGACTCATTCATAGTCATTCATGTGCACAAACTTCTGATCATAGCATCTGTGGTACACTGGGCATGTTTTTATCCTGAGGTAGAATGACTCTGGGTCCCAATTCCTAAAACCAAAAAAGGCAGAGTGGAGAGACAGAAAGACAGGAAGAAGAGAGGACTATGCATGGTTTTACCTATTCTGAGAAGAAAAATTTGATTCTACTTCTTCATATGAGTATCTTTAGATGCCTAAAATGATATGTGATGTGATAGATGATATACAGATGGATAGACAGGTAGATAGATAGATAGATAGATAGATAGTAGGTAAATAGGTAGATGATGGACAAATGATAGGTAGGAGAATATATGAGATAGATAGGATTTTGTTCATGGTTCCTGGCCCCATTCCCTTCCCCTCTCTCCTTCCCATGCTTGGTTTAGTGAATGGCTTTGATATGTTTAAGTACATCATGTGCTTAATGTCATGTCATTGAAATGCTAATTTACCCTGCCTTTCTATATTGAGGCAGGCCATAAAAATTCATCAATCTACCTGCTATGATAGCAGGTGATATGACTTCCCTTTTTCAGAAAGGGTCCTCTCCCATATCTACACGGAAGGAATGCTAAATAATATAATATTACCTTTCAAGGTTTTTCCACTTAATGTGTTAGCATCATATCATATGATTATTTTTCCATGTTTCATCCTGGTTGTCCATGCTTCATTCATGCCTATGCAATGATTTCTCAACTGGGGGAAAAAGAAGAGGGCAAACTAGTATGGTGTTTCAAAATAAAAAATAAATTAAAAAGCTGAGTTTGTTGATTTTTTTTTTAAATTTGTTCATGTGTTATTTTGATCCTTTATTCTATGGCATTTGGTACAATAAACCTTTTGAATTTATCTTGAAAAAAAGCTGAGGGTGTAGCTCAGTGTTAGACTGTCTCAGGTTTTAATAATCAGTACCACAAAAAAATAATACAGGGTCTTAACAGATCCATATGTCTGAATATATGGAAATTCTGGAGAGTGATGATTCCAGGTAAGACATCATGGAAATTCTTTTCCCTTCTCTCAGATATCACCCTATTCATAGCTTCGTCTATATTTTTCTAACATACTATATATTAGACCGTGATTTTCCTGAGTTCTGTGAGCAGTCTGAACAAATTAATAGTACCTAAGAAGAGGGTTGTGGTAAATCTAATCTCTAGCCAGTAGGCCAGTAGGTAAAACAACCCGAAGCTTGCTTTTAGCATCTGAAGGCCACAGTAGAATGTGGGTAGCCTTGAAAATTAAGCCTTCAATTTGTAGTATCTGATGCTATTGGTGTCAGAATTGCATTGAATTATAAGATGTCAACTGGTGTTTGTTGCAGAATTAATTGCTTGTTTGCTAATACGGAGAAATTCCCATACCTTTGAGATCATGGATATTATCTGTGTTGTGTTTATATAGTATGAGAAATTGAATCTGAATCAGGATTTTTTTTTTCCTTCTGCATCTCCAGGCTCTTTTTATATTTTTGGTACTAGGTGTAGAAATAGAAGAGACCCCATTTTGTCTCCCCCTCCCATTATAAGCTGCTAATCTAAAAGTTTAACCTTGTACCTCTAAGAATGACCCAGCTAATTACAGCTGGAGGACCATTCCCCTGTGCTATACATATGGTTTATCATGCTACCTATAATTCCTGTATTCCTCCCCTAACAATTCCTCCACCCTCTGACCTTGGGTGGTACCTAGGTCTAACCCAGCAGCTGACCACACTAACTTGTGAGTTTCTGCTTCTGTAAACTTGCTTGCTTATTCCTTATAAGCCCTCCAGCCCAGAGAGTTGGGGCGGCCCTCTGGTCTGATTTTAGACTGAAGGCTTCGCAGCTGGCCAGCTAATAAAGGCTTCAATTGACACGTTTCCCTTGGACTTTAAAGTCTTTCATTTTTTGATAACTTTGCATACAACATAGGCATTGAAACCAATAGTGTACTACTTCTGAGCTACTCCTTTAGACCCTTATTTATTTATTTATTTATTTATTTATTTATTTATTATTTTTGTAAGAAGGGCTACACAAGTTGCTGAGGCTGGCCTTGAGCCTGATATCCTCCTGTCTCATTCTCCTAATGACTAGGATTACAGATATATTCTACCATGGCCAGCTCAGGGTTCTTAACATATATCAATACCCAGAATTGTTCTTCAATGTCCAAAAGCCCACACACTCTGTAAAAAGAAAAAAATATAAATGTGAATGTTACGGTTTAGGAGGAAAGATGTTATGGTTTGGGGAAACTGTCCCCGGGGACCCCTTTTAGGTCCAGGACATAATTTTCCTCACATCACAAAAAGATAAGAAAGCACCAGTTCTTGTCCTGAGCTAAGGATAGATATGCAATAGCCCAGACACTTGCTGAAGATTTAAAGGAGTTTATTAAAAAGATAGAAATACAGAAGACAGTTATAGCCTCATGTTACCCAGGGGTAACATGAGGGGGTGGTTCGAACGAATTCACTGAGATACAAAACCATAGAACGGACTTTTTATACACGATGCCCTCCATCTTGTTCACGCAATTCTGAAGTAGCAATTCTGTAAGGTTCCTCACCCACCAAGGTGTCTCCTTTCATGAAGGTCGAAGGTCCACCCCCTCCTCCCATCCTAGCTAGATTATCCAATTATGTAAACCTGTCTTTAGGCCGGGCGTGGTGGCACATGCTTGTAATTCCCGCGCTTGGGAGGTGGAGACAGGAGGATCTTGCATGTTCGAAGCCAGCCGTGCTGGCTTAAGAGACCCTGTTTCCAAATAAAAATATAAAAAATAGGTGTCTGGGAGTTTATCCCCGAGGTAGAAGGGTTTCTAGGAACCCCAATACTCGAAAAAAAAATACACACACACACACACACACACACACACACACACACACACACAAACCCTGTCTTTAGAATGAGGAGGAGAAAGTCCTAGTTCCCCTCTCCTATAGACTTGCTAATTACCTTTAGCTAGGTTAATTTACATCGGAATAATTGCCTGCCCTTTTGGGCAGAAACCAAGTCCTTTCACCAATTTTTGAAATATAATAATCAGAGCTTTCTCAAATCTTCCTAGGCCATTCCCAATAGTGGTACATTCAATTGCTATGAATACATATATACAACAAGCTTCCATGAGAAAGGATATAGAACAGGTTCTGACATAAACCTCCCTGGTTATAGCTCTTAATAGTGTACAAATCTTTGGCTCCAGTCTGCTCAAAATCCTCTTTCATGTGCCCTGAGTGTTTTTGTCCTCCTGTAACCTTGCTTTTCCTTATCTCATTACAGAGGTAGCCCTTATAATTAATCCTTAGTTTCAGAGAATGCATGTCCTTGAAGGGCAAACACAAAGATTTAGCCTTTATTTATGAACTCTGGGATGGACTGTGTAGTACTGCAGTTCCTTCTAACCTACATTCCCTCTCTGCTCTCTGCAGGGATCAGCTTTTCTCTACCCTGGCAGCCACATTCTTTCTTCATGCTGTGAAGACAAAAGAGTTTTAAGCCTTCTCCTTTTCAGAAGAGTCTTATCCTGCTAGGAATTCAAAGTGATATGCACCACTGCCCACCCCACCTACCCATATGGAGCCCCACAAAGATGTGCACACTACAAGGACACTTTCTATTTAACACCATTTTACAAGCATAGAAGCTGTGGATCTTAACATTTAACAACCTTAAGACAAATGACATAGCTTGGAACTTTTCTGATATATAATTACACTGCAAGGGCACATGTGGCCACATCCTTTGAGCTTCAGTTTAGTTCTTTAAACACAGGAGGACAATGGATGCATTATTTTCCATATGCAATGGGGTCAGGGAGAGCCCAGTTTCCAATTGGTAAATATTTAGTGGCTGATTAGCTCAAATTCTTATAGTCAAACAAATGAAAGGGTGTGTGACTGGAAATATTAAGTATCCAAGTAAAAGTAAGTAGTATTTAAATCTTGTGGATATCAGAGACAGGCCAGATATGGGCAGCTTTTGGTAAAGGTCATTCAAGTCAAGAAGTTTATTTGAAGTGAAGCCCCTTATGGCCTTGGAAAGAAATTTATCTGTTAGAATTTATGGACAAGGAAATCCAAGCACAACAGAAAGCACAAGTTCAGAAATAAGGTTCTGTGTTTTATTTATTTTTCCATAAAAAATATATGTGGGGCTTTGCTAAATTTAGTTATCTGTTCCTTAATTTCTTAATCTATGAAACAGGAAACTATTATACCTATTTCATTGTAGCTTGTTGAAGACCTATTATATGTTAATATATGTACAGCACTTGATGAATGATATGGACCTTAGTAAGTAGTCAATATATATTAGAAGTTAGAATTTTCATGATTATAATAATCACTAGCATTATCAGAACATTACAAAAACAAAAATGAAAGGTGGTCTGTAACTCAAACATAATATATATTATAAAATGGCAATAAGAAAATAATATGAGATTAATGGGATAGCACAGAAAGCCCTGATATTTCGGTATTTGATAAATGAAGCCTTTCATATAGATGAATAAGGAATGATTTATTCAACTGAAAGACTTGGCAAAACCAATTAATTATATGCAAACAAAAAGAAACTTACGTCCCTACTTCACAAATTGTACCAAAATAAATAGCAGCTGCATTAAAAAGATAGGTGTAATGGATAAGGGGGAAAAACCTATATTCAGATATATGTGAATGCAATAATTAATTGGCTCCACATGGGGCAGATATTTCTTTACTAAAAAGTCCTGGAGTCCTCAAGAACATCCTTCACTCGGACATCAATGATAAGTTTAGGATTCCTCAAAAATACCTTCAATAATTTTCTAGAAGGACTTGCAAAACTCCTAAAAATTTGTTATAGTTATGGTTATAGTTATGGTTTATTGTAGTGAGAGGTTTTAAATCAGTGACAGGAAAAGACACATAGGAAAAGGTCTAGGAGAATTGCAGGTATTAACTTCTCATTGTCTTCTCCCAGTGGAGTCCAGTGAATAGTGCTAACATTTTAATAATGTGTGACAATATATGTTGCACATGGCTGATTAGAGGAGCTTCCCCAAGCCTTGGTATTCAGACACTGGAGCTCTAGTACCATAGACATGGTTGACTCCTTGCATGGATGACTGTAGGTTCTGTCTCTTTCAGAGGCTGAGTGATGCCACATTGCTTGAGGTCCTGTACCATAATCCCAGGAGAAAAGATTGCCTCCTGTGACCTTTGGCTCTGAGTAAGCCGAAGTTCATGATTTATTAGGCAGGATATCACAGGTGCTTGGAGATCACCTCTCAGGAGCCAAGGGAAAAGAAAAATCTCTTTTAAAACTTTTTGGAACTTGAAGGATAAAAACATAAACATTTTAAATTTTGACACATTTAATAAAATGAAGAGGGGCAATGAACAAAATAAAAAAAGAAGAAAAATTCTGAGTATTCCTAATGCATAATAACTCCATACAAGTAAAGAAAAAGATAAATGGCACAATAATAATATTCATGATAATACAATAAGTAACATTCAATGAACTGTGTGATACCCTCTGTTTCAAGAGCTCAACAAGTAATTGTTTATGTAATCCTTACAAAAATATGAAGTAGGTACTATTATTCATTTCTCATATATGAAGAATAGGATGGAGAGAGGAAGGCTATGGAAAAATTTTCTTAGTAAATAAATAGAAAATTTACAAAAGAAGAAAAGCAAATATCATAGAATTTTCAAATAAATGCAAAGTTTCTAGTTAGATTTACATGATTAAAGTATGAATAATGGACTTCCGGGAAGATGGCGACCGAGAAAAGCGGGGCTTAAGAGTCCCGCTAACAACCAATCTCCATTACCACAAAAAGAGCGCCTTTCATAGCCAGAAAACACCATCACCAGATAAACAAAAAAAAAACCACCAGGCTCCAGAGAGAAAGCAGACTGAGAACAGAGCTCAGGGCCACAGAGGAGACACACGCGCCCGAGGACGCGGCAGCAGCGCCATACTGCCGGCGGCAGCGAACTCAACGGACGGCTACAGCAAGCCAGGTGAGCCGCTGCGGAACAGCCAGGCGGGATCTTTCGGCGCAGACAGCATTTAAAGCTCCCAGTGGCTGAGCTCAGCACACGCTGCAGGGATTCAGAGTGGAAATCAAAACCAGAGAAGAAAAAATACGCCAGCCTCATGGCCGAGGGCGTGGCAGAGGCGCCATATTGCCACCGGCAGCGGCAGCAGCAGTGAATTCACCGAGTCCAGTACAGCTACATCTGCATACTCAAGAACAGTGAGTCAAATTGCGGGCCACAGAGGAGAAATCGCAGTATTGGGCCTCCTGGGACTTGACCCAGTGAGGGAGTGGTGGTGGCAGAGATATCACACCATAGGAGAACGTGCAACCTGGCACCCCCCATAGTTTAAAGCAGCCTCTATCGACTCCCTGGGTCGGAGACTCTGTGATACAACCCAGTAAAGGAGTAGTGGGGTCTGAGATAATACAGACTCGAGATCCAGAGCACCTTAAGTGAAGCCATAGTGACCCAAGGGAAGAACCCAGAGAAGGCACAAACCTCCGAAATCATGGGAAAGAGGAATAACACTGGAGTAATGAATGTGCACAACCCCACAACATCAGAACCCGATAAAACAGAAAATCAGAGATTTCTAGAAGATCAAATCAGGAAAATAACTGTAGAAATAATAGAGGTGCTTCGAAAAGAACTCAGAGAGAGCCAAAAAGAGATAAAGGATGCAATTAATGAAGTAAAGGCCTCAATTCAAAGCACAAACAACCGATTAGACCACATGGAGAACAGAATCTCGCTCTTAGAAAATGAGCAATCCAAAAATGAATGCATAGTTTCTAATCTAGAAAAAAATATCCAACAGCAGGAATCTGACATTGAAGAAATATGGGCCCATCTTAAGAGAGCTAACCTAAGAATAATTGGAATAGAGGAGGGAAAAGAAAGTGATACCAAAGGGATCAACAATCTCTTCAAGGAAGTAATAGCAGAAAATTTTCCAAATATAGAGCAAGAGGTTGATACAAAGATCCAGGAAACTTATAGAACTCCCTTTAGACGGGATCGGAGAAGAGGATCCCCACGCCATATAATTGTCAAAATGACCAATGTGGAAGCCAAGCAGAGAATCTTAAAGGCAACAAAAACAAAGGGCCAAGTGACATTCAGAGGCAAACCAATTAGAATCACTCCAGACTTCCCAAGCCAAGTCATGAGAGCCAGAAGGGCTTGGAGTAACATATTCCAAACTCTGAAAGAAAACACCTTCCAGCCAAAAATTTCCTATCCAGCAAAACTTTCTATCAAATTAGATGGAGAAATAAGAAGCTTCCATGACAAACAGAAACTGAAGGAATTTATGTCTTCAAAACCAGCGCTAGAGAAAATACTCAAAGAGATTAACTACAAAGAAGAAATAGGTAACACTCACCAGAACCAGAGAAACAAGAGTTTCCATCCAACAGACAACTAAGATTGGTTATCTGTGGAGATTCATTATTTATGTTAATCTTTTACCTATCTCTAAGTTGTATTGTTTGCCTTTATTGTTGTTAATTTTTAGGATTTCTAGTTGGAATATTAATATACCATCAGATATAGCATTTGGAAATATTTTATCCAATTCTATTAGTAACTTTTAACTCTGTTTACATTGTCTTTGGATATACAATATTTTTTTTATTTTTTAGGGAGTTTGTATATTCTTCTGTTGCCTGTGCCATTGAAATCATATCCAAGAAATCACTGCCAATTTCAATGTTGTGAGGTTTTATGACCCGGATTTTCTCCTAAAAGTTTATAGTCTTAAGATTTATATTTAGGTCTTTTATCTATTTTGAGTTAATACTTGTATGTGGGATTAGGTAAGGGTCCAATTTTATTCTTTTCCATGTAATTATTATTTTTCAACAATATTTAGTTAAAAGATTATTATTTCCACCACCAAATGTTCGTGGAAACCTTGTCAAAAATAACTTGACAATATAGGGAAGAATTTAGCTCTAGGCTTGTATTTAACTCCAATGGTCTATATATCTGCCTTTAGAACAGTACTACACTGTTTCAATTATTATAGCTTTATATGGTTTGAAATCAGAAAATATATATCTGCTAGCTTTGTTCTTTTTCAAGATCGTTTTGGGTATCTAGAATTCATATTCCATATTAGGATAGATTTTTTTCTGAAAAATAAATATATAAATATATGATAGTTTCACCTAAAAAAAAAATAGAAAAAAATATTCTCTGGTAAGAAAGAAAGTAAAAAGAAATATTGAAATGTTATCTTTAAGTCATCAAAAGCTTGGTATCAGACAAATGAAACTGCTTTGTGAGATTATCATTTTTAATTTTGGATAAATTGCTATTATACTAGATGTCAACCACTAAGCCAAGCATGGGAAGGAGGGATGGGGAGAGAATGGGGTGGGGATCGGGTGGGGGCTGACTGGGCGATGTGTGCATGTATGTCTACAAAAGTTTGTATCCCACTATGATGTATGAATACAGTGCACCAATAAAATAAAATTAAAAATAAATAAATAAATAAAAATGTTAAAAAAAATAAAGTATGAATAATGGTTAATCTTGGTTAGGGTTTTATAAAGTAGTCATTTTTTAGACTGGCCAAATGAATATAGTGATTACAATTCTATTGGAGCACAACTACACAAAATATATATCACAAACTTTATAAATATACTAATTTTCCTGGCAATTTATATGATAGATATTCAGTCTAAGGGGATAATCAGGAGACAAATATAAGAATATTATTAGATGTGTGTGTGTGTGTGTGTGTGTGTGTGTGTGTGCACGCTACTAGGTATTGAATACAGTGGTGTTCTACCTCTGAGCCATGATCTCAGCCTTATTTTATATTTAATTTTAAAACAGGATCTCACTAAACTGCTGAGGCTGGCCTTGAACCTGTGATTCTCCTGTGTCAGTTTTCCAAGTACTGGGATTGCATATGTACACCACCACATATGGCTTCAATAGTATTCGTTAAAGAATTTTGTAAAATATTAAAATGCCTAGGAAAACTTAATTAATTAACATAAGAACCATTTGATGCAGCTTTAGTAATGGAGGAGAAATCTCAGTGAACTGAAACTGAGGGAGGTGGTCTAGGAGAGAGGTAGAGAGGGGAAGAGGGAGAATTAATGAAGGAAGCACTTCCACTGACATTATGTGCATATGTGAAAATACCAATGCCTATCTCAATTTCTTGAATAGGGAAGGGGGCGATTAAGGAGGGAGCCTAGGGGAAAGCTCGCCAAGTGCTGGGTACCTGTGTTTCAGTGCAAAACCCATTCATGGGTTTTTTTCCTAAACTCAGTATAGAAATAAAGAGCCCAAAATAAAAAATCTCAGTAGTAAATCTAAGAAGTCTATTTTATTGCACAGCAAAAGAAACAGCACCACATTTAAGAAGAAGGTGTAGCGTGCTCTAGAGACACTGTTGCCCCCCCCAGACCTTGGGGGTTTTAAGTAAGTCCTATTTCCTTATCTCATGAGAGGCTGGCCCCTCACAACAGGGCATGTCTTTATCAGTAGATGGGTGAGAGGGAGCATGGTGTTTTCTCAATCTCCATTTAAGTCTCAGCCTCTGTAACTCTTTAGGTCACAGCGTCTGCATTTATCTACTTTCATCGCTATGCACCACTGCTATGTTCCATGCCTTGTCAAGTTTTGTGTTGTGATGAAATGCAAATGAAAAGAAGACAAAATTGTTTCTTCTATATCCTATTCCCTACTTTTAAAATGGAAATATTAGTGACACTGCAATCCTCTTTTTGGACTTGTGAAAACCTAACAATCTTTACTGTTGGAAAAATCCTTTATAATGTCTGCCCTTACTGCTTTTCTATGACAGTAGATAAAAAGTATTGTTAAGGATTAGCCGTCAATGATTTGTCTGACATGAAGCTTCTTTTACCCCACTTTGGTCAAAAATTTGTATCTGCATCCTTTTAAAGTAGCAAAGTTAGGAATAATCTTTTGATGTTCAACATAGCTATTACTTTTTTTGCCGCCATAATTACATATCTGTATGTTGAAAACACTTCAGAAATAAACTCGCAACATCATTTTCCTATATAAAAGGTCAAAAATAGCAGTTTCTTTTTAACATGGTTTGACTTTGAAAATATCCATTTCATCCACCACTTAACCAACTCGAAATCCTTTAGTGTTTGTACACTGATTTTTTTAATCAATTGCTCAAGAGTTTTTCTAAGTATAAAATATGAACTGAAATCCAAGTTCAGTGTCTATTTAGGCCAATTTTCTAACACGAAGTTCTTTCTTTCTTTCTTTCTTTCTGCCTCTTAAGATCCAAGTAGTAGTACTTATTTCATATAATCAAAAGACTTCAATATCAAGTTGCATTTGTGTACTTTCAGTCCATTGGAATTTGATTTATTGCTGTGCTATAGTGCAGTGTTAGTGGTTGAATTCAATTTAGCTTTGATTACATCTGTGTGGCACTTTTGCATTCTTACTCAGATGTTGCAGGGAAAGTTTTTGCAATAATAAATGATCATTTTGTTAAAGGCCTGCTCATTCCATTTCGTGTAACTGTAACAGGTTAGAATTCTTGAAGGACTAATGTTATATAATTGTTTACCTCTCTAATTCTGCAATTTCTCAAGTGGACATTTTGTCTTAATTTCCTCAGGGAAGGCAATAAAAAAGCAAAAAGAAAGAAAAAAAGAGGCAATAATCTAATCTTTGTGTTTTAAAATTTTAGACCCTTAGATTATAATAGAACTCAAGTCGCAAAAGATTAAATTTGCAGATCTACTGTTCTTTTTATCTCCATACCAGAAATAAAAAATAATCTCTGGGATTAGAAGATGAAATACATGTTAGACATAATGATGCAACATGGTTCCTCTTGATAGACCTTTGTTCCCTGTTCTTCTGCAGCGGATTTCAGATCAGCGTGATATATCAGTAATTAAAAATTCATGTAGATTTTTGGAGAACAAGAGCAGAAGTTATGTAGTCAAGAATCCTCAGTTAAATTTAAAATTTGAAGAATCAACAAAGCTGCAAGGTTTCATATAATTAATATATAAAAGGAATACTGAATAGCCACACTATAAATCTGAATCATTGGTCTCAAAACAAAATACATAAAGGAACTTGTGGGCAATATAAATCTGTGGGGTGAGTTTCCTATGATGCTATTGTGGTTGGACTATATTAAATATAAAGCATAGTCTCCAAAAAACAAAAGAGGTAGGTATTCAGCTTCAGTCAACTGTTGTCAGACAAAAATTCAAATTCATTGTTTTCTGGTCTTGCAATTTTATTAAACCAATCTAAAGTGTGATTATGTCAGCTTTCTCATTGTTTTATTTTGTTGGTACTTGGGGTGGAACCCAGAGGTTTTCTACCTCTGGGATATACTCCAAGACTTATTTTATTCTTTATTTGGGAACAGGGTCTCACTAAGTTACTGAGAGCCTCACTAAGTAGCTGAGGCTGGCTTCGAACCTCTGCAATCCTTCTGTCTCAGCCTCCCAAGCGCAGGGACGACAAGCATGTGCCACCATACCTGGCAACTTTCTCAATTTTAAAACAGGTGTTATAAGCCAAACAAGTCAGTCAAGGGATTAGATGTGACATATTGGTCACCACTGAGTGAATGATCACTGATTTGGGGACACTAATCTATGATATGTTACAGAAAAAAAATCCCAAACCTAACAATAAACTTATGAGAAAAACTAACCCCATTAAATAGTCACTACAGCCAACAAATGGCAAATGAACTTGAGAAAATTTGAAGAAGTACCTCACAATAAGAGGAGTAAATTACCCAGGCAAATTAAAGGGACTCTTTAAAATAAAACAAGGTGTGAAAACAAGAATAAGTAGAAATAAAATAGCATAATGAGTGGTCTAAATAAGGCAGAAAGATATCTGAACAGTGAAAGAGAAGTAAACAAAATTAGCTATAATATCATAGTGAAGATTTCTCCTGAATGTGGAAAAAAGAATGAAAACATTGGAACTATATAATGAAAATAAAGAAACAATTTCAGCTCAAGAAATTCTAATTTTTATATACAAGTACATTTAATAGAAAGAATTACAAGAATGGAAATGCTGTGTCATTTGAAGAAATAGTGGTGAAGAACTTTCCTGAACTAAAGGGAGAAAATACTGAGTTAAAAAGTAATACAATATATTTAAAGTTTCATATCTATGCTCACTTTAAAAGGCATTCGCTATTGAACATGATAAAATTGCTTTTCCTAAGGAAATAAAATTAGAAATAAGTAGTAAAAGAAATAAAAATAAGCTATACATGCATAAAATGCACACAGACACACATACATACACATGCACACTTCTAAATAATTTGAGTTAAAGAGTAAATCCTAGCTGAGCACAGTGGTGCACACTTGTAATTTCAGTACTTTGGAGACTGAGGCAGGAAGATCGCAGGTGTGAGGCTAGTCTCAGTCTTTATGAACAGGTGATGTATTAATAGAATTTTCACAGCTATAATCTAAAATATTTGAGCATACAACTCAGAGGAAGGAAAATTTTCTTTTGCTCACAGTTTTTCTTGGTGATATTGGAATCCATGTGAGGCTGGGGACCATGGATTGCATGTCGCAAGAAAGAGGAAGATAAGGCTTTGCTCCTCAAACCATGAAGGTAGAAGGCTCCAATGACTCACCTTCTCCAAACACACCCTACCAGCTCAGGCCACCAGCAGTGCTAAGATTTCAACTCCCAGGATTTAACTGAATCTGTCTTGAATGCTAATAAATGAGTTCTTTAGGGGACATTCTATATTTAACTATAACAGGTAAAAATGTTCACAAGATAGACTTACAGGACCAGACCTTTCTCATTGATATTGTCTTAATTAAAAACTAAGGATGACTAAGAGTTTACCAGGTAAAGAAATGGGAATGAAGTATATAGGAAAAGCATTCTAAAGACTCAGATGAATGAGAGTGTGTGTCATAAATATCTGTGATTGTAGCTTTGCTTGTTGTTTTATTTTACTTATAATTTGTTTTCTCTATTTGTTGAAACCTTTAACCTGTTACAAAACAAGCTCAGTTTTCTCCAGTAGGATGATTTTTACATTTGAAAGAGATGACAAATTTTTTTTTACCGTTTAGTAAAATAGAGAATTTTGTGATAGGAGTATAAGCTAAAGCAGATATTTGAAATATGGTAAGAACAGATAAAATTTTAGTTGAAGAAAAAAGCTATCATGATTCAGGTAGAATTGTCAGAGTATAAAGTTATATCCTATGCAATATTAAATTTGTTTTAAACAGATGTTGATAAATTTGTCTTTAATTTTGTGCAGGGGGTTTTGACTTGAATGGGTTCAGCGATACAGTCTCATCACTCTGTAAAAGCAAAGGTGAAAAAGTATGATACTTTTATCCTTGTATCCAGTGGTTGATTAATTTTGTTATCTCAATTAAATATTTTCTTTTTTTTTTGTACTGGAAGCTGAACCCAGGAGCATCTTAACTTCCAAGCTACACCCCCAGCTTGATTTTACTTTTTATTTTGAGACATGATGTTAAATTTCTGACACTTGCTTCAAACCTGTAATCCTACTGTCTCAGCTTCCCAAAAACTGGGATTATTGGCATGTGCCGTGATGGGATGCCCTGCTTAAATATTTTCCTTAAACAGGACTTATAAAAACTATCTCAGTCCACTCTGAAGATAATCTTATATTAACTAAACTTGGGTTGGTTAATAGAATTTTAGTATAGATAAATGAATATAAAATATGTTTAAATGTATTATTTATCCAAATTTTATTGAGATACCATTTATTTGAATTTGAACTAAATATAATATGGTATATCTGGAAATTTTGTGACAATGACATGGGATCAGAATTATTTCTTGTTTTATTGTATGTTCAGATAAAATATACATTTAATATATAGTTTTTGTTAAGTAAAATAAGGCTATAAAAGAATATACAGAAAGGATATGTATGGTTGAGAAAACATGATCATTTATATGCATTGTTCTTTTTGGCTTTTACTACCTCTTCCAAATACATTAAGTTGAGATAGTTTATTTTGCTTTTCTATACCCTAAACTTCACTACTGTGTCTAAAGCCACAAAGCATGACTGGTAGAAAAGTCAATAATTTAAGCAATGTAAAACTCTTTATTGCTGTTCTCCCCTAAACTGTATCTTTAATAAATGACTCTGTAGCTTGCTGTGCTATATTCCACATGACTTCTGTGCACATCCAGAGGACACTGCTTACTCTGCAACAACCTCTGTGAGCATTGCACTATGAGATTGTGTGATGTTCACCTGAGTCCTAAAATGGTATTCTCTTCAGTTTATATCACAAGTCCCAGATGTCTCGACTTAATTCAATTTCACAGTTACCTTCTTAAGAGAGTATATTGAAGCCAAAGAATCTTTCAATAGAACCAGAGAGCAATGAAGTTCACAAATAGAACCACACCACTTTAGTTGCCAATTATATTTCCTCATGAATGAGTTTTTGAGTTGCAGCCAAATTTAAAATTAAAAAGATCTTGGCCCACATGACCTTTATGAGAAGCCTAAGAGTTCCTCCTTTCATTAAGAAGAAGCACAATATTGGTTGTATTTACATACTCAATGAGGTCTCTAGTTAAAATAGCAATCTGAAACAGATTTTTAGTGAATTGTCAGCTTTTATTTATTTATTTTTGAGATTTCATTGTGTTTTTTCTTAAAATATCCTTTGAAACCTAGAGCTGCACATCTACAGAGTAGCTGTGATATCTTTCTTACAGGGTTGCTGGTATTTCTGCTTCTGATTAAAATTCATGCTTTCTTTAAATAGCATGAAATATACTTCTCTGGACCTCTCTGGCCTTGGTCAGGAATATAGAACCACTGAAACATTTTCAGACAGGAGACCAGTAATTAGGCACAGCTTGAAAAGCCAATCAAACTCAGTCTACTATTGCTCCTAGGGAGAGCCTGGTGATTGCCATTGCAGTAAAGGAATCTCAGATGTGGTTCTGCAGAGATTCCTAGAGCTCATTATAATCAGATAGCAAAATAATTAGTAGGTAGAGTTCATGGATTTAATTTACAAAATTTGTTGAACAGGAAACACATTCTCAACTAAAAGCCGAGGGAGGGTAGCTTAGCAATAAAAGTTAGGTGTTTAGAATTTTTATATGATCAATACAGTGTGTCAGTTATATTTCTACATTGTTTCCAAGTGCTTAATTTTTAAACTTCTTTGTGTTCTCCTTTTTTATTAATTCTGTTTTTGTCTTTTTTCCTTTTTATGTCTTTCAGAGCATCCTACTCTAAAGCAAACAGTATTGCATTTATTATTCTTTCACATTTTACTACAAATACACAATTTTCATTGGAGAAAATTTCATAGTGAAGTCTCTGAAAACATAACTAAAAGTTTAAATCAGATGGTACTGAGTGGTTTTGCTAGATGTATAATAATTATATCACCCACCTATATATGTATATGTATTATAGCATTTTGAAGTACATCATCAGTATATCATAATACTTCATAATTTAATTTTTAAATGAATGCTTATGTTTGTATAGCCAGATAAGTAAACCTCAGTTATTAATTTTGTAAAGTGGTAATTGCAAGAAGTTAGCTATCTTTGCCTACTATTTGAGAATTTCTTAATTTAACAAATCTTCCCTGAACAATTTGTGAAAGTAATATAAAGGTAATAATACAAATGTCTATATCACAAAGTACAGTGGAGTGCCATAATCTCTGCATACTGTGTGATATTAAGATTCAGAAGATAGAGAAATTATATTCTTAGGGCAATGAAAAACTTTCAGTGAATGTTGTATTTAAGATGCTTTTTAAGGCTGCATTGCTAATTAACATATGAAAATAGAGAGAGGAACACTTCATACACAGAAAAAGTTTTGAAGGAGCGAATGCATGATGAATGATTCACAATATCATGTAATACAATTTTGTAAGCAACAGATCATTGAAAATACATTGGGACCACTTTGTGAAAGATTTGAATACCAGGTTAGAGATATATAATTATAGGGAGGAATTTGGGAAGCCATTGAGAATTTTTATTTTGTTTATAGTGATGTCTAAATATTTTCAAAGTGCATTTGGGGGATGATTAACAAACAAGCAATTGGTCAAAGTCAATTGACAAAAGCTAAAAGTCAATTGACAAAAGCTACAAGTAGCTAAGACAATGATGCAATCAAGAGAAAAGAACACATGAAATGCAGCGAGTACATTGGCACTGGAAAGTTCTACGGTAGTAGAAACTATAGGACTTAGCAAAAATGATTGGCTGTCAGAGATGATGAAAAGGGAGAAGTAACATTATTCTGAGGTTTTGGTTATAGGTACTAGGAAAATGGAGCTGTGAACAAGAGCAACAAAGATTTACAGGAGGAATCTTTAGTGACAAATATTGAGAGTGATTTTTCTTTTCAACAAGTATGCTTAAATGCAAAATGTAGTTCTACTAGCAAAACTATTGCCAATAACAACTAGCCGTCCCCAAGGACAAGACCCTTAACAATGGGAAGAAAAAGCCACAGTTAAATATTTCTGTGGTTGAATCACTTATTGAAAATGTTGTAGCTTTTTCTGTCAATTCTGCCAAGAAATTGAATTAGATTAGAGTGAAAGTTCTCAACTAAAGCTCAATGCTGACTTCCAGGAAGTGCACTTTAAGCTTTGACAGAGTCGATTTTAATGGAATGCCTAGATAGATTTATATTTAACAGTATGTAATGAAATTGCTTAAGCCTTCATTATCTGAATAGAACTGTGATTCATATTGGCAAGTCACTAAGAGTTAGAAGACAGAGAAATAGCAACCAGGAGGATGGTTACTTAATGTTTTAGTTCATAGTATGAGGACATAGTGATAATAATAATGGTAGCTACCATTAAAGCAGAATGGTTAAGAGGGCAGCCTCTGGAGTCAAACTGCAGGGTTTAAATTCTGGTACTTCCCTTTATAATGTGTAAACTTGGACAATTTTTAATTAACCTTTTTGAACCTCAGTTTCTTTGTCTGTACAATGAAAATAATAATATGAAGCAACTACTTCATAAGGGATATTGTAAAAGTAAATAGAATAATAATTACAAAATAACAAACATTTGGCTTTGGCTGGGAGTAAAGGTTCTAGTGTTCTGAGAATGAATCAATTAAATGAAACCATTCTTCCCAGTTGCATAAGATATAGAAAGACCTAATCAACCTGATCTTCATGTTAAACTTCTTGAGAAACCATATGCTTTGACCTGGGTTAAATTGTTCTTTGCTCTACATAAATGAATAAACAGTAACATTTATTCCAAAAACCCACCCTTCCTTCCTTCCTTCCTTCCTTCCTTCCTTCCTTCCTTCCTTTTTTCTTTCTTTCTTTCTTTCTTTCTTTCTTTCTTTCTTTCTTTCTTTCTTTCTTTCTCTTTCTTTTGTACTGTGGATTGAACACAGGGGTGTTCTAACTCTGAGCTGGACTCCCAGTCCACTATTATTTTTTTCTTTAACACAGGATCTCACTTAATTGTTGAGGCTGGCCTCCAACCTGATCCTCTTATCTCAGCTTTCCAAGTACTGGGATTCCAGTTATGCACCACCATGTCCCATATACTAACAACTGTTTTATTAACTACATAAATTAACTCAATGTCACAACAACCTTATGAGTTAAAGTTCATACATAAGATGAGCAAACAGAAGCATACAGAGGTTAAGTAATATATCTAATACTACACAGTGAGAAATAGAGCAAGAATTTGAACTCTGGTAGTCTGACTCCAGAGTCAACTCTCTTAATTACCATTATCCATTGCATCTCATTAAAGAAAGGGTTTCCCAAACCCTTTCATATATTATAAAATACTACAGAGCATGTTTAGCCAAGCCAAAAGAACAAATGAGTTAAGCTCCTTACCATATCAGCAAAAAATAGCTTGAAAGCAGATGCTTGTTTTATGTATTCATTATAGCAAGTACCCTATTTATAAACACCATAAGGAACTAACTGAAATTGTTATATGAACTTACTAGTACAGTGTAAATTTATGTATATGATAAGTATTTAGCTGAAACTCTGGTTTACTGAACTACTGAGCTTTGTAAACTGAATAATTCAAATCCTCTTTAACATCTCATTTAAATGCAAGATCTATTTACATGGAAGAAGGCCTGAGGAGATCTTGCTAAAACAGTGCACACAAAGATATACTCTTTCGATAAATTCAGAGAAGATGTTTCTTGAGTGCTGTACATTTTTGTGCAATTAGCTTATATTCGACCTTATATAAGTCTAATTTTGAAGGTGCATTGTAAAAACCACATTTCTTTAAAAATCTAAAGTGGTCCAACCCAGCAATTACTAATAAGAGAGGTTTCATTGTGATGATAAATTTTGAATGTGTTCCTTCTCTGCATCAAAAATACTCAAGATTATAATGATGAGAGCAAAGAAAGAGCTAACTCTTGGCTTTCAATTGCCAAGAAGAGACATTTCCTGATTTTCATCAAACATCTTGCAAACATTGGTTGTCAGTTTATTTGGAACTATGTGGGTGTTATTAAATCTAATTTTCTTGAGGGTTTCTAAGTATAGAAGTATAGGTTACATATATCACTGCATTTGCATTGCTTTTCATTAGTATTCTTTTTAGCCTGGTCTGGATTATAACTTCAAGGGACAGAAAAAGATTACTTGAGAATTTGAGGAATTTTACTCTTTGGTATTTCTCATTGCCATTTATATAGCCTCTATTAATGAGGTAGGATGGTTAACTACATGTCATATGGTGTTAAAGTATGTTTTAAAAATGGGCCATATTTGGAAGTTGTTTAGATCCAGAAGAGCTAGTTGTTATTAATAAAACTGAACACTGGATGGCAGTCCTCACTAATAATAAAATTAAAGACTGTCGATGAAATAAGAAGGGCTGCTTTCAAATAATAGGCTAGGCAGCCTAAGTATCTTGCCAATTTTAACGGCTAAAAAGTCAGCAAAGAAGAACTTTGAACAAAGATGGTGACAGAATCAGAATGTTAAAAATAGTGAGCTTACTTGGTATCATCATAAATATGTGAATTTTGCTTTCCAGTTGACTTGACAATGTTGTGTACGAGAAAAACTTTCAGAAATTTTACTCTAGTTTTTTAATGCTCAGTCTTAGATCATGAATTGGATGAACTTAATTATTGTCATCTGAAACCCAATCTTGGCTGAAGATACAGTTAACATGATTATAGCCCGTGTTGTGTTTTCTTGAAGGAGAACACTTTTTAAACTTTTATTGGTACATTATAGTTTCATGTTATAATAGACCTTCACAGTAACACTGACATGCATGCACATAGCACTTGGTGAATTTTCCTCAGGTTCCCTCCCTACTCCACAAAGATACTGACATTGGAATTGGTATTCTCACATATGTATCTATGGCCACTGAAAATGTTCCCTTCATTAATTCTTTTTATCTCCCCCTTCTCAGCAAACCACTTGCCTGGATCCACTGGAGTTTTTGCTCCATTATCTGAAATCCTTCTGGTATCTCTATTACTCCCTAGCATCCACATAAGAGAAAATATATGACCCTTCACTTTCTGTGACTGGCTTATCTCACTTCACATAATGTTCTCCAGGTCCATTCATTTTCTTGCAAATGACTTTAATGGGTTTCTCTTCGTTGCTGAATAAAATTCCATCGGATATCTATCTCATAATTTTTAATCCATTCATCTGCTGATGGACACCTGAGTTGTTTACATAATCTGGCTATTGCAAATTATTTTCAATCCCTTTGGAAAGATATCCAGGAATGGTATGGTTGGTTCATATGGTAGATCCATTCCCAGTTTTCTGAGAATCTCCATAGTGGATGCAGTAATTTTCATTCTCATCAACAGTGTAGAAGTGTTCGTATTCCTCTCACATCCTTAACAGTATTTTAAACATCTTTATCATTTTAATTGTCTCATTTTATTTTATTTTTAACTGATACATAAGTTATAACAAATGCATACAGTAATGGGAAACCAGGTGATATTTTTATACATGCATATCTTGTATGTTTAAGTAAAGTTAAACATTATCTTTTTAATTATTTATATTTTATTATGAAAACATTCAATATTCTTTCTTCTAGCTTTTTGATCATATATATATATTTTTTTACATACTTAATATCTAGTCACACTACTGCAGTTACACCAGAGCTAGCTTTGACTTTATATCCATTTGTCAACCTTCCCTTTTCCCTTTCCCCCTTCTAGCCTCTAGTAACCACCAGTGCATCCCTAACTTCTATGACAGCAAAAATTTAGATTCAATAAATGAGTGAGAAAATGTGGTGTTAGTCTTTCTGTGTCTGGCTTATTTTACTCAACGTAATGAGCTCTAGTTCCTTCCATAGGGCAAATGCCAGGATTTAATTCCTTTGGTTGCTGGATAGTATTTCATTGTGTATACCTACCATGTTTTATTTATGCATCCATCAATGATGACCATTTACGTTGTTTTTAATTCTTGGCTCTTATAAATGGTGCTGAAATGGACATGGGAGTGTAGTTCTCTCCCACATATTGATTTTATTTTCTCTGGATTTGAGTAAATGCTCAACATCAGTAATTATCAGAGAAATGTGAATCAAAATCACAATTGAACCACCACTTCACTCCAGTAGGAATGGCTACTGGTTAAAAGATAGAGACCAGGGAAGCCATGCACACTACTGGTGGGCATGCAAATTAGTACTGCATGATGGAAAACAATATGGAGGTGATGTATGCTAAGATGCCTAATAATAGGAGGGGTAATCACAACGAAAGTTCCAACAGAATGATAATCTACAATTTTACTAATTGATGAGAATCAAAACTTGGTTAATACTGATGACATAGGCAGCATCATTCACTCAATACATTCTATATTAGTTATTTACCACAGAACAAAAAAGATTACAATTAAAATTTTTTAAATACCAAAACCAGCACATACTTTATCTGGGTGGGGTGTAGCACAGTAATAGAGCACTTGGCTCATATGTAAGAGGCCCTGCATTCCATCTGCAGCACCACAAGTAAACAAATGCATATATTTTCTCACAGTTTTCAGTGGAATGGATTCTGGAACAGGGCTCACACAGGCCATCTGCTTAGGATCTCACAAGGTTCAAGGGATACAGAGCTGCGCTCCAATCTAGAGCCTCAACTGAAGAAGAAGCTGCTTCCAAGTTCACTCAGGCATATTTCACATTCCTAAAGCTGTAGAAGCTCTTGGCTTCTTCCTTTCTGTCAAGTTGAGGCAATTCTCAGATCTTAGAATCTACTTAATGTAAGCCTTCTAAAACTGTTATTTTGTCAAAACAGCCAAGGGATAAAAACTGTAGGATGAGTCTTGCTAGTCAAATGGAAACTTATATAATCATCAAAGTGTCATCATATCAGTTTTGCCATATTAGCTAGATATTTTGGGGGGAGGAGGGTATTGAAGATTAAACCCAGAAACATTCTACCTTTGAGATACACCCGTAGCCCTATTTTTTTGAAACAGTATCTTGCTAAGTTGCTGAGAGCCTCCTCGCTAAGTGGCGGAAACTGGTCTTGTACCTATGATCCACCTGTCTCAGCCTCCCAAGTACTGGGATTAAAGGCCTGTGCCACCATGCCTGGCTAATATTCTATAGGTTTTACGCAAGTCACAGATTCTGACCTTAGCTCAGAACACCTGAGCCTAGGTAATTTATAAACAACATAGACTTACTGTTTTATTTCTGGAGGCCGGGAAGTCCAAGGTCAAGGGGCTCACACCTGGTGAAGGCCTTCTTGCTGCATTGCCCCATGGCAGAAGGCATAGGAGCAAGAAGGTATGTGTCAGAGAAAGACAGGGCTGAATTTACTTGTACAACAAACCCATTCTGATTATTAACCCACTCCTGCAATACCAACATTTTTGGATCCATCTATTAAGGGTCCCACTTCTCAATACTGTTGCATTGGAAATTAATAAGTGAACTATTATGGACACATTCAAACCTCAGCATGCCCAAAGTCAAGGGAAGAAGATTGCACAAATCTATGAACACAAACAGGAAGGGATTATGGAGACATCTTAGTCTCTGCTTGCCTAAAAATGGAGACTTCTTCCTAAGTAAGCTTAATGATTAGTTTGGAAGAATTAATTGAAATATCTTCTACTTTTATATTCTCTGAAATTAATAAATACAAACTTATATGTATCCTTCATTCTACTTCCCCACCATGGGTAAGTAGTGTATGAGAGCTTTGTGAAATGCTGGCAACACTTTTCTTCTTCCTATGAATCACAAGTTAATCCTGACTCTGTCTTCAGCTTTGCTCAGACCTTTATTGGAATGTGGAGTCTATTTGGGGATGTGCAACTTAAGCAAGATGTAGGAAGATGCTCAAAGGAAACAACAAAAATGATTAAAGGCACGGGAAATAAATTCTGTAAGAAAAATTTCAAGGATTACAATTACTTATTTTAGGTAAGAGAATACTACCACAAAGAAGTAAATTTATGACAAATATCCCAGTATGTGTTAAGTGAATTTTATCTTATAATAGGAACAGTAAGTGGTTTTATATTTCATAAATTTAGAATGTGTATGTTTGTGTAGGTATGTGTTTGTGTTTGTGTGTTTGAGTATATAATGTATTATATCAGGAAAAATGACAAATGTTTCATAGATGCTGTATATGTTTCAATGGTTCTTTGCATTGTTTTATAGAAGCAGCTCTTCTTAAAAATAGAGGAAAGGCCTATGATTGTTACAATATAAAGTTTTATTTTTTATTGACAATAATGGTATGACAAAATAAATTCTAATTTGGTCTAATTTTTTTCTTAAATTTATTTTTTGGAGTACAGGGATTTGAACCCAAGAATATATTTTTATCTCTGAGCCACTCCTTCAGTCCATTTTATGTTTTATGTTTTGTTTTGAAACAGGTCTCCCTAAGATGCTGAGACTTGCTTTGAAACAGAGATAATCCTGTCCCAGCCTCCCAAGTACTGGGATTACAGGCATGCACTACTATATCTGGCTCTTCCTTGAATTTATAGTTAACTGATTTATGCAATATAAAATTATACATATTATAATGTGTTTCTATGTGATGTCTATACATGTATATATTGTATAATGCTTAAATCAGATTAAGTATTTCTATCTTCTCAAATGTTTCTTATTTTTATGGTGAAAGCATTCAATATCTTTACTCCTTACTTCTAGCTTTTTGAAATATTCAGTATAATATTGTTATCTACATTAACCTGCTGTGCAAGAGCATGCTAAGACTTTTTTCCTAACTAACCATAACTTAGCACACATTTATCAACATTTCCCCATCCCTCCCCCTTACTCTCCGTAGCCTCTTCAGCTATAATTCTACTGTCAATTTGTATGCGATCAATTGTTAGATTTCATAAAAGAGTTATACGGTAGAGTACTTGTCTTTCCGTGTCCAGCTTACTTCTCTTAACATCATCTCCAGTTTTTGCCACATTGTCACACATAACAGGACTTTGTTCTTCTTAAGTCTGAAAACTATCCTATTGTGTGAAGTTTACATGAGAGAAATATCTTAGCACAATTACTTTTAAAGCCAAAGGTAAAGCAAGCTTTTTAAAATATTCAGGCAGGTAGCACAGCTTTATTGCAATATATGTCCTGGTTTCATTTCCCTGAGTTTTTGGAGTATATTTATATTATATGAAGTGTTTGGACTTAAAGAGTATTCACCATATGCATAAGTAAAATGATCACTAAATGCAGTATCCAAAAGGTAGTATTTTGAGAATGAAAAGAAATTCAGTAGAACTTAATGACAGAGCAACATATAAAAGCTAAAACTGGCACATGAAAACTGGGACACATGTTCATTATAACTAAAAACATATTTCTGAGTAGAAACAATTAGAAGGATCATTGAGCCAAGGGTTCATTTTTATCAGGTCTCTGGCTAGCTAGATTATAAGGTCCTTGTTGGTAGAAGTCGGGTCTTAACTTTTATTGTACCCATAGCATTTTAATGAGTACTGTATGATAAGTATGATAATAATGACAAAAATTTGCTGTGGGTCAGGCACTTTTCTAAGTACTTTTTAAGTATTAGAATATTTAAAACCCTTAACAGTCCTATGCTGTACTAACATGATCATCTCCTTCTGAAAATAACAAAACTAAAAGTGGAGATGCTAATTAAGTTTCCCAAGCTTCCTAGCACTGAGATTCAAATAGCTCATCTCCTCTCTTTTCTTTTCATGTTTTTGACCCTCAACTTGGCTCTCACACTTCCACTCCTTTACTTTCTGTACTCTACTATTGTGTATATTGTCTCTTGTTCTTTTTCTTCTGTTGTTTAATCTTTTGTCTTTTCCCCCATCATATATTCTATTTTGTTACTTAAGAGAGTGTATAAAAACTTGGATTTAATTTTTTTCTAAGAGATATTTAGCCCTCAAACATTTCAACACAAATAGTGAGTACTTTGTGCAATATACTGTTCTAAAATGTAATGCAACATAAAAAATAAGAATGGGTTGGAAAGTTCCCAAGTATAAATAATGTACACTTTAGCTGGGCACAGTGGCACAGGCCTGTAATACTGATACTTGGATGGTGAGATAAGAAAATCACAGATTCAAGGCCAACCTTAGCAACATAGGATCTGTTTCAAAATAAATAATAAAATAGGGCTGGAATATAGCTCAAAGGTAGAAACCCCTTGTTCAATCCTGGTACCAAAATAATAACAATAATGATGATAATAATTATTAATAATATAATAAATCACAAAGAAGTAAAGTACAATGCTACAGGAGAGAGTTCACTCTTATAGGGTTATTCCCTACATTTGAACTCTTGGTATATACCTATTTAAAACTGTGTATGGCTTTTATTTGGAATAGTTCCTTACCAAAGAAAATACTATACAAATGGCTTTCATTTTCTTAGGTCATAGAAGTTACTTGTGTTCTCTCTTTTTTCCACAATTCTTGCATTTAGGAAAGTTACCTAATTCTCCCAGGAAATACTATTTCAGTCTCTCCTCCCTTTTAGGCTTAATGTTGGCATTTATAGCACTTACCAGGCTCTTTGAAATTATGTGTTCACTCATCTTTCTCTACCCCTAGATCTGTTTTTGCCCAGAAATACATGGATGGATGGGAGTGTGTGATAAAATCTTCTGAAAAAGGAATCACCATTTTATATACACAAAATATGTTCATTTTGAGAGGAGAAGTTCAATAACCTTCACCAGATTTACAAAATGGATCAGGTGCCACAAGAAGTACCTCCACCGTACTTTGACATTTAAACAGCCAGGTGGTTAAGATTAGAAATCCTAGTTTAAAGAAGATCACTTAAAAATGTGTGATACATGGTGACAAAGAAGGATGCTCACAATTTATTAATTCTTCCGTATATCAGAGAAATCACCTAAGTGCTATGATGAGATGTAAAGATAATATGAAAATCTCAAAAATCCTGAAACATTAGAGAACCCTGGAACTTATCCCTAAAAATTTACCCAAGGACTTCTAAGTCAGAGTGTGTATGGATAGAGTAACATATAACTCTAGGTATTAAAATAAATTTTATGATTTGATCATTAACAAGCCAGAATATGCATATTTTATAATTTTAATTATCAGACATGTGGTGAAAAAGCAGTCTCTTCTATCAATGCACATTGCTAGCGTGATACCTACACTCTTTTATTATGAAATCTAATAAATACAATGGGGTTCTTCTGTTTTACATGCCTGTCTAAAAACCTAATGGATACATTTTTAGTTCTCATCCCACCATCCCTTGCTTTCTATAATAAATATTTCCATCAACTAGATAGAAATGTTAAACCTACAGTTAAACTGTTTGCCTACAAAATTTAGTGCTTCTGTGTGCAAGAGTCCTTGATGATTAGGATTTCAAGGTCATATTGCAAAGGAGCAATTTGAGAGAGAAAATTTTTCTGGTCCTTTGAAAGCTTCAGCTATTCGCTACCATAAAATGCATTTTCATAGTTTATCATCAATCTTTATTGTCGCAGTAAATTGACAGAAGATTTGTTGTCACATGTTATGCTTCGTATCCGAGGATTAAAAATATATATGGGAATGTTGCTGCAATTTATGTGTATGTATGGACTAAATTAGGAACATTATGTATGCTATTTTCATATATCTTCATCCAGAAAGGCCTGCAAAATTTAAAATTATTTTAAGTAGGTTTTATCATGTTCCTAATTTATATGCTATATGTGTGCTTTAGACACGGAATCAATCATGCATCTTTCTTTGAGTAATATATGTTTATCATGAAGTTGTGCAAGCATGGGTAAAATGTCTTTAGGAAATAAATGTATTATGAGTATATAAATCATTGTAACTATGGAATGTGCAAAATCAGACTATACATTCAGTTATATTCACACGACCTGTAGCAGACTCGAACCAGAGCTGGTCTTTCAGTCTATGCTCAGAAACTGTCCTCCTTAAAACCCTATGAAGAAAATAGTCCATTTTGCTTCTGTTAGATAGGGCAATGGCTCATATTTAATATTTACAGATTTCTTGAATTTCTCAACTGAGGGATTTGTAAACACTTTCAAATGAATAGTTCAACTTATGTCACTGTGTTTCGGTTCTGGTTATCTTTTTGTGGAATTTGCATTCAATGTACAATTAAACTTATAACTTCACAAAATCAAGCTAATTCTAATCAATGCTAGTCATCTAGATGAACACCTGTAAAAGTTAATAAAAATTCATTTTCTGCTATTATATATATTAAAATATATGTACATACATATATGTATCTATTTCATGTGTAAAATCATGGAATGATAGCACATCAAACATGAAATTTTCCTTAAGGTACATTTAGGAAGTTGTGCATGGAACCTGCCTGAAGTCCCAGTACTAAGAACGGAAAATCACAGATGCAAGGTCAGTGTGCAACAACTTAGCAACACCTTATTTGAAGTAAAAAGTAAAATAGGGTTGGGAGTGATCTGCAGAGGTAGAATACCCTGGAGTCAGTCCTTCAGTAACAACATAAAAAGAACATTTAGGCAGATTATCTCATTTTACAGGTGAGAATCCAAGGCCTAGTGAAGGAAAGGACTTTGCTGGTATAAAAAGTAATGCTATGTCCTATTTGCAAACCTTTGCAGAAGTAACCCACACAAATCAAGTATTAAAAAATCAAAGGAAAAAGTACCAATATAGTACTAATACTGATTGATTAAAGAGTGAACAGTTTCAAGTGAAGATATCGAAAACACAGAAAGGGGGATTTTTATTTTGTTTTCTCTGATATTTTTCCTTTGTTTTACTTATTGAGTCTTGGCTGTTCTACCATCTGAATTTTCTTTGGGAGTTGAGAGATAAGGACAGAATGAGAATACATATGTTAAGCTTGGGCTGTGCACGTAGTTCAGTGGTACAGCACTCACCTAGTATACATGAGGCCCTGGATTTGATGGCCAACATTGAAAAAAAAAGATTTTTCAATTTCATGGCAAAAGGATGTAGCAAAAAAAAAAAAAAAACTCAGTAGATAACAACTTAACACTTCTTTTCTTTTCTTTTTTTTTTTTTCTGTGTATGTATGCTCACCCAGAACCATTCTACTACTAGGCTACACCCCCAACCCTTTTAATTTTTAATTTTTTTTCTTGGTGGTACTGGGGTTCCTGGAAACCCTTCTACTTCCGGGCTACACTCCCAGACCTATTTCTATACTTTTTTATTTGGAAACAGGGTCTCCTAAACCAGCGCGGCTGGTTTTGAACCTGCGCGATCCTCCTGTGTCTGCCTCCCAAGCACGAGGATTACAAGCGTGCGCCACCACACCCGGCTTTAATTTTTAATTTTGAAAGAGGGTTTCTCCACATTACCACAGGCTGGGCTTTTACCTGAAATCTTCCTATCTTAGACTCCTAAGTATTGAAATTACAGGCATGTAGTACCATGCCCAACTCATAAAATTTATTTATTTATTTATTTATTTATTTATTCACTTATTGTTGATTCATTTTTGTGTTTGTGTGCAGTACTGAGGATTGAACCCAGAGACATTTTACCTCCTAGCTACATCACAGTCTTACTTATGCATTTGTTTTGAAACAGAGTCTTGTTAGATTGCTGAGTCTTGCTAAGTTCCTGAGGCTAGACTCAAATCTGCAATCTTTCTGTCTCAGCCTCTCTGGGATAGCAGACATGTGTCACTATGCCTGGCTAACGTTTATTCATAATTAATAAATCATAGAACCATTTTAATCGAGGCATGTGACAAAAAGCATAAAAAATAGGAGAGTGGGAAGAAGGCAATGATATAATCAATATTAATAACGTGCTTCAAACTCAAGTAATAATACAAATAGTTATACTTTTTGATACTTAAGGAGGTAAATGAAGCAGTTTGGTAAATTTGCAGCAGAAACCCTGCTAGGGACAATAATAAGCAAGCTTAGTGATCCTAGACAACTATAAAATTTTACAATAGAGATGTAGATGGGCATGGTTGTGCACATCTATAATCCCAGTACCTGAGAGGCTGAGACAGGAGGATTTCCGGTCCAAGCATACCTTAAGCAACTCAATAAAATGCTCAGAAACCTAACCAGACCTTGTTTCAAATAAAAAGTTAAAAAGATTGGGAGTGTACAGAGATAAAATGTCCCTGCGTTCAATCCCTAGTTAAATAAAAAAAGTAGAGTTGTCACAACAAAAAACAAAAAACAAACAAACAAACAAACAAAAAAACCAGACCTGACATCACTGAGTTCATAGAGTCACCTAGTAACTATGGTAATACTCATACAGGAACCAATCATTCAATAGAGCCCCATGTGCATGCTGGTTTTACATCAGAGAAGGAAATTGTATTAATCAGGGTTTTCCATAGAAGCAAACCAATAGAATTTGCATATATAGAAAGAGATTTAATGTATTTGGCTGAGATATTTAGGGAAGTGGGCATTTCCAAGATCTGCAGGGTGGTACAGCAGTATGGAAATCTAGGAGACCTGATGCCAAAGTTCCAATATGAATATTCTCTGCTCTGGATACAGGATAACTAATGTTACATATAAAGCCTGAAGGCAGTCTGCTGGAGAATTTACTCTTACTCTAGGTATTCTGGTCCTTTTCTCTCTCTTTAGGTCTATGACCCACCTACATTACTGAGGGCAATCTCTATTTTATGCAAACTTTTCTAATGGAAGGGTTAATTTCATCCTAAACACCCTCACAGAAACACCCAGAAAAATGTACATCTAAATATTGGGCAACCTAGCACCAAGCCAAGTTGATCATCACAGTAGAGATATAAGGATGTAACTGTTTCAAAATAATGCCTGCCTATATCTAAGAACTGTGATTGATACTAACATCTATTTATTATATTCTAAAATGAGCGACCAAAGTAGAATTCTTATTGAAACTCCTATAAACATTGTCAAAGTCCCTTTGATATTTGAAGATGAAGTTAAAGGAAGGAAAAAAATTAAGCTTGAAAAATATTAATCTTATCTATACAAATTTAGAGGTGGAATAAGCGTTAGGAGGCACAAGTACTTAATATAGTAAACACAGAGCTCTAAATTTTGCTTTTTTAGCTCCTTTCCATATTGAGCAGTAATTGATAATCTGATTTCGCTAATATTGTTATGATTTGCTTGAGATGTTTCATTTAGCTATGACGCATTTCTTTTATTCTCTGCTATATTTTCCCTTTGGCTGTCTGGATTTTTCTCGACTGTAGTATTAAATCATTTGAGCTGAGCTTGTGTAGAATGTCATTCATCATTGAAGTTATTTTATTGCTTTCTCTAGTCCTTTGTATAATTTAAGTAATTGTGTACAACCTCATAGGGCTATTAATTAGCGACTGCAAAGATGTACACAATTTCTCTTTGTTCTTTTGTATGTGATTCTGAGGATTTAACCTAGGAGCATTCTACCTCCAAGCTATACATGAAGACCTATTTTAATTTTTATTTGTAAACATTGTCTTGTTAAATTGCTAGGGTTCTCTTGGAACTTTTGATCCTCTTGTTTCCTCCTCACAAGTACTGGGATTACAGATGTGTATAGTCATTCCCAGGTGATGGTAATAAATACAGTTTATGAGCAGGAATTTATGATATACTTTATAAAGAGGGACAAATTGAAAAAAACATTTACAATTTTGTTCTTGGAAATAGTACTCTCACCAGTTTTAAAAAACAAATTGTTTTCTCAAGGGCAAGTTTTCTATTCCTACTTCAGATTTAAGACTTTAAATTTCTATTGTACAAAATAATATTTTACAAACATAACTCTATGTTTTAAGGGGTGAATAAAGTTAGGTATCAATTTAATCTCTAAATAAGTATTGATTTAATTTCTAAATATAATTCAATATACTGAAGTTTTAGATTGCATTCTTTGACAAGTAAAAGTTATTTTATATGATATTTTTCATAGTTTAACTGAATAAACAAGCATGGATAGTATCTAAGTGGGTCCTACCTTATAAAAGGTACCCAGTCTATAACAAATTATTCATTAATGAAGTTTTGGTATAATTCTTAACTGTTTTGTTAATAAATCTATCAATTGTGAGACATTAAAATCACCAAATAATATATTACAAATACAATGAAAATTGATTAAATAGTAAAGTTGCAAAACTTACAGAAGATGCAAAATTTCATGCTAGCTCTATTACAAAAAAAATCTTACTGAGATCTTTTGAGAAATGAGGACAAATGAGAATCTGGCTAATTTAGAGGAGAAAATGTATAAGATATGGTACAATAGATGCTGTAAAAAGTTTTTTGTTTGTTTGTCTCCAAAGTATTAGAGATTCCTTGGGGAAATTACAAAATATTTATAACAAAAATCACTTTGTTTGAGTTTAAAATCGCTATTACAGAAAGGCAAAAGTTGTGAAGCTGAGATAGGAGAATCATGAGTTTCAGGCCAGCCTCAGCAATTTAGCAAGACCCTCCCTCATCAACCTAGAGAGACAATGATTTAAAATAAAAAGTAATATAAGATTAATGGTGTTGCTTAGAATGTCTCCGTTCAATTCCCAGGACCAAAAACATACATTAAAAAAAGATAAAAGGTAAGTGCTGATGAGGATGTAGCTAAAAGGATAATTTCACACTGTTGGGAATATCAATTAGTACAGCAAATTTGGAAAATAGTATTAATGCTCATTAAATATACACTAAATAGTGAGATCCAGCAATCTCACTATTTAGTATATATCCAAATAAAATAAAATCAGTATGCTATAGAGACATTTTCACTCCCAAATTCACTGCAGCACTACTCAAAAAAGCTAATAAAACAACTCAAGTATCCATCAATTAATGAATGGATAAAGAAAATGTAGTACATGCGCACAATGCAATACTAACTTAAAAAAAGAATTAAAATCTTAGTCATGTGGAATATAAAAATGTTGATGTCATAGAAGTGGAGAGTAGAAGAATCGTGATTTCCAGAGATCAGAAAAAGAAGATAACAGGAGACTGGGTGGGATGGAGACAATATGATTAACATATCATATAGTAATTTAAATTTAAATAGGAGAAATAAATTCTAGCATTCTGTGGCACAGAAAGAAAATAGTAATGTATTGTGTACGTTTTATGATTCTGGGAATTCAGCCTAGGAACATTCTACCTCTGAGCTTTATATCCCAGCCCTATTCAAATTTTTTTTTAAATTTTGAAACATGGTCTTGCTAAGTTGCCTAGTCTGCTCTCAAACTTGCAATTCTTGTTTCAACTTTGTTCTGTACTTATTTTTAAATCAATGGTAATGGATTTTGAATGTATTCACCATAAAATGCAATTGTTTGAAGAGTTAGATATGTTCTCCCTATTTTCAGAATTGCACCCACATATGTATATATATATATGCATATATATATCATAATACCATTTTTAACATATAAATATGAACAATTATGCATCAGTTAAAAATTATAAAACAGATAATTAAAAATCCGGATTAGAGTGGGAATGCAGTTGTTACTGATACAGTTGTTACTACATACAGGTTTATATTATTTTCCATGTATCATATTTTACAATGGACTTGTTTTTGTATTCAGAAAAATAATCTTTAATAATCTATTTAGAAATGCCTCACTGAAGAAATTGTAGAGTACAGGAAAGTGTTGGTTTAAGTTTAGTTCATATTTATAACTCTGTGTATCTTTTTGTGTTAGTATGAATACCAAATTGTGTGAGTGTGTGTGTGTGTGTGTGTGTGTGTGTGAATATTTAATCTTCAGCTTACTTCTATCTTCATTCCATTAGGAGAAAAGTGTGGGATACAGGATGAAATGTATCCATATATTTACTGGACTCCTTTAAATCTTTTCAGAACTAGAATAGAGGCTTCACTGGAAATGAATAATTCTTTTTTAAATTTATGTGGAACATATTAAGAATGGCATACATTCAGACTGTTCTTTGTGCCCTTTTTTAACTGTACAATAAGTTATACTTTTTAAACTCACAGTAACTTTTTTTTGTTGTAACTAGTTCCTTTATAGGTAATGGTTGAAAGGAATTTACTAAAACTTTTCTGTACCTTTTCTTAACATTTAAGAAATTTTTCTAATTAAATATAGTGACATAGGATAGGAAAAACTTGCTTCTAATGTTAATTGTGTTGCATGATAGACTTCTCTTATTTTGCATTTTACTGATAGCTAGGACATTTTTGTGTATCTCAGAGTGATTCAATTTAGCTCATGAAGCATAATAAAATTATTTTCATATGTACTTTATTGCGAGCTTTCCCCTAGGTAACTGTATAATTATTTGGTCAGCAAAATAAGCCGCATACATTGCTGAGTACCTAGTGGTCTGATTCTGCATTCTTTACTCACAGATAGTTAAGTTCCTACTAAAGTCTAATTGAAAATAAATTGTTAATCGCTTAAGAAGTGGTAGACAATTCCAGTGAATTACTGTATAAAAGGAAGAACCTAAATTCAGGATAATATTTTTTGTATTTATTCTTTTATTTTTAATTGATAAATAACAATTGGATATATTTATACAGGTAGAACCTGATGCATTGTTATATATAAACATCATAACATCATGAAATAATTAAATGAAGGTAACATATGTAGGCATTGTGAAATAATTAAATGAAGGTACCATATACATATCTAATTTTTGTGAAAAGAACATTTGAAATTTGTTGTATGAAAATCTGAAATATATAAAAATTGGGTCAATATGTGTGTTAGCTTTTCATTGCTGCAATGAAATACCTGAGAAAATCAACTTAAGGAAAAAAGATTTATTTTGCCACATGATTTCAGAGGTTTCAGCCTATGGTCACTTAGACCCACTGTTTTTGGGCTTAGCGTGAGACAGAAAATCATGGTAGGATGTAGAATAGTTACTTTCCTCATGGTGGCCAAGAAGCTGAGAGAGAGAGAAAGAGAGAGAGAGAGAGAGAGAGAGAGAGAGAGAGAGAGAGAGAGAGAGAAGAGAGAAGAGAGAAGAGAGAAGAGAGAAGAGAGAAGAGAGAAGAGAGAAGAGAGAAGAGAGAAGAGAGAAGAGAGAAGAGAGAAGAGAGAAGAAGAGAGAAGAAGAGAGAAGAGAGAAGAAGAGAGAAGAAGAGAGAAGAAGAGAGAAGAGAGAAGAGAGAAGAGAGAAGAGAGAAGAGAGAGAAAGGAAGGGAGAGAGAGAGAAAGGATTGCGACAAGTTACAAACTTCATGGATATACCCCCAGTTACCTACTTCCTCTATTTCCCAGCTTCTAAAAGATTCTTTTTTTTTTTATTGGTGCATTGTAATCATACATCATGATGAAGTTCAGAGTGACAGAGACATACCTGCACGGAGTCCTCAGCTCACTTTGACTTCCCATATTATCACTGATAATTTTGAGTTTGTATATCATATACATTGACACACTTCCTTCCTTAGACCTCCCTCCACTACCCATCTCCTTTTCTTAACACTCTCTAACATTCTACTAATTTCTTCTCCTCGGTTTAGCATCACTTTCTTTATCAATTTCTCCCTAACTTCCACATAGAAGGGGAGACATCTGACCATTTTTTGTTGACTGACTAATCTCATTTAGCATAATATTCTCTAGTTCCAATCATTTTTCTGCAGATAACATAATTTTCTTTCTTTTTTGATGAGTAAAATTCCATTGTGAGTATATCCCCTAATTTTGTAGTTCATTCATCTGTTGATAGATACCTAGGATGATTTTATAAGTTGAATACTATGAACTGTGCTGCTATAAACAGACTTGCAGGCGTTACTATAGTAGCCTGGTTTCATTCCCTTTGAGTAGATATCCAGGGATGTATAGTTTGGTCATGTATTAGTTTAGTCCTTATTCTTCTGAGTAACATCCACACTGATTTTCAAAGTGGATTCACTTATTTGCAATCTCACCAAAAATGATGAGTTCCTATTTCCTGACATCCTCACCATCATTTAATATTAATATTGCTTTTATTTATGATGATTGTCATTCCAATTGGGGTTAGGTGAAATATCAGTGTAGTTTTGATTTGCATCTTCCTTTTTGCTAATGATCTTGAACATTTTTTTATATATTTAATGACCATTTGTATTTCTTCTTCTGTGAAGTATCTATGTAGTACACTTGCCCATTCTTTTACTTGTTTATTTGAGTTTTAGTGGTATGTCTCTTAAGTTCTTTATATATTCTTGATATTAGTTTGCTATTGGAGTAGTCTCTGGAAAAGATCATCTCTCATTCTATGGGCTCTCTGTAAAGGTTCTCGATGGTTTTTATTTCTGTACAGCTCTTGAACTTAATGCAACATGTCTCTGTGAACATTCTCACTGCTCTAATTCCAAAGAGCTGACCAACAAATTAAAGGAAGAAAGACTTATTTGCTCACAGTTTCTTGGAGATCCCAGGTTCAGTCTATGTGTGGTTGTGGTCTATGGATTCTAGGGCATGGTGATGGGACATGGAGAAAGGGAGAGCACAAGGGCTCTGCTACTAACATCCTGGAAACCAGAAGCAGGAGATTCAAAGGCACAAGCACAATCCCTAAGGTCACACCCTCAGGGACATACCTTTCCCAGCCACACCCCACCAGCATAGATTATCAGACAAATACATTGAGATTTAAACACTCTTGACTCAGTCACATAAATTCCAAACACTGCTTTATGATCTCTTCAGGGGAAATTATATATCTAATTATAATACAACCCCATCTATTAATGCTTGCTTTAATTTCTTGTACCCTGGGGGTCTTATTGAGGAAATTTCTGCAAGTGTGTATATTTTGGAATGTTGGTTCTATTCTTTCTTCTAGTAAATGCAAAGTATCTGGTCTTATTTTCAGATCTTAATTGACTCTTGTGCAGGGTGAAAATATGGTATTGATTCAATTTTTCTACAAATGGACAACCAGTTTTGTTAATACCATTTGTTGAAAAGACTATTATTTCTCTTGTGTATGGTTTTAGACCCTGTTTCAAAAATCAGTTGGCTCTGTGTGTGTGGATTTGTTTCTGAGTCTTCTATTGCATTGGTCTATGTGTCTTCTCTTTTAACAATACCATGATTTCATTGCTATAGCTTTCATTGCTATAGCTCTGTAGTATAGTTTGAAGTCAAATATTGTGATGCCTCTGAGTATTTTGTTGTTCCACATGAATTTAAGATCTAATTTTTCAGGATCTTTGAAGACTAACTATGATGTTTTAAAGGGATTACATTGAATATATAGATCACTTTTGGTAGAATGGCCATCTTTATAATATATTTTCTGCCTACTCAAGAGCCTGGGAGATCTTTCCATCTTCTATGTCTTCTTAAATTTCTGTACTGTTTTATACTTGTTTATTTTTTGTAGAGGTCTATTACTTCCTTGGTTAGGTCTAGTCTTAGGTATTTTATTGTTTTTTAGGCTACTGTGAATGAGATTGTTTTTTTGTATTTCTCAGTGGATTAATGGTTTGTGGTAGAAAAGCTATTGATTTTTATATATTTATTTTGTATACTGCTTTGCCAAGTTTCTCTATCAGTTCTAGAAGTGATTTAGTTGAGTTTTTAATCTCTTCCAAGTATGAAATTATGTAATATACAGAGAGAGATAATTTCATTTCTTTTCCTATTTAGATATCTTTGACTTCTTTCTCTTGCCCTATTTCTCTGGCTAGAGTTTCTAGTACTATATTTAAAAGGAATGGTAATAGTGGGCATCATTGTCTTCTTCCTTAATTTAAAGGGAATTTTTGTAGTTTTTCTCCATTCAGTATAATATTGATTTGGGGTTCATCTTCAATTGATATTATGATTTCATATAGTGTGTTCCTTCTATTTTTTTTTGCACTCCTTTTCTTTTACATCTATTTTTAAAACAAGGAATGGGTATTAGGTTTTGTCATATACTTCTTAAGCATCTGTTGATATGATCATGAGAATTTTATTATTTGCTTTATTTTTTGGAGGATTACATTTATAGTTTTACATGTGTTGAATCATCCTTGCATCTCCGGAATGAAGATATTTGATCATTGTGTATAAATACTTAATGCAGTTTTGAATGTGTGTTGCTAGTATTTTGTTTAGAAGTTTTGAATCCAATTTCATTAGCAATATTGATCAGCAATTTTCTGTTCTAGATCTTTCTTTATTCACTTTTTGTATTAAGGTGATACTGCTTTCATAGAATAAGTTTGGAAGAATTCTATATCTTTCTATTTCATGGAATAGTTTGAGAATCGTTGAGATTATATCTTTTATAAAGTTTTTCTAAAATTTGGCTAGGACTTTCATCTGTACTTGTGCTTTTCTTTGATGGAAGGTTGTTTATTGTTGTATTAATCCCTTTGCTTGCTATTGGTCAGTTTGTTTTCTGTGTGCTCTTGATTGAATATAAGTAGTTTGTATGTGTCTCAAAAATTTTAAATTTCTTCTAGGTATTCTAGTGTATTGAAATATAACTTGTAAAAATAATTTGTAGCCGGGCGTGGTGGCGCACGCTTGTAATCCCAGCATTCGGGAGGCTGAGACCAGAGGATTGCGGTTCATGGACAGCCTCAGCTACTTAGTGAGGCCCTCTGCAACTCAGTGAGACCCGGTTTCAAAATAAAGAATAAAAAAATAGGGCAGGGGTTGTAGCTCAGAGGTCAAATGCCCCTGGGTTCCAACACCAGACCCGCAAAAAAAAAAAAAATAGTTTGTAATGAATCTCTGGATTTCCACTCTCTGTAGTGATAACTCTTTTTTAATTTCTAATTTAATTTTGGGTCAATTTTTTTCTCTTTGTTAGTTTGGCTAAGGTTTTTTTTGATATTTTTTATATTTCAAGAAACAGTATTTTCTGGGTTTTTTTCTTATTTATTTCTGCTGATTTTAATAATTTCCTGCTTTCTACTGCCTTTTAGATTAGACTCTTCAGTTTTTTTAAAGACTTTAAAGCATGTATTTGGTTGTTTATTTGGTATTTTTCTGTTGTTCTTATGTGGTAACTCAATGTGATAACGTGAGTTCAGACCTTACCTTCAGTAACCCCAGATAACCCTAAGGCAATAATGTTTGTTGGCCTGAGAAAAGGCTTACCATGTACCTTGCTAATCACACATAATTGCCTGTTTGGCTTCTATAACTCCTGCTTAGCTTGCACAAAGAATATTAGGGACTTTCTATCCTTAAAACAATCAGGGTTGGATAATAGAAGGAACCAACATAGAATGTTCTTGAGCTCTTACACAATGCTGTTCCTGGCTTTTATAATTTTCACTTGACTTGCACACCTCCTGAAAGAAACTTTTGGGGATTTTTTCCATCTGTGAGAATCTAAACTCTTCAGCCCTGCACTTGTGGTTTTTCATTATAAAATGAACCCTGAATTCTCAGGACTATACTCAGTACTAAACACCCTGCAGTGTAGTCAGTAGCTAGCTAATAAAAACTTCCTATTTGGCTTAAACTATTTCTGAGTGGACTTCTCTGGTGGTTGCTCTATAACATAAGTGCTATAAATTTTCCTCTTAATACTACCTTCAAAGTGTCCCAAAGGCTTGAATATGTTGTGCATTTATTTTGTTTAAATAAAGAAATTTATTTCTCTTAATTTTTCTGTAATACAGTCCTCATTCAAAGGCTGGTATTCAGTCTCCATGTTTATATGTCATTCCTCTGAATTTTCTTGTTATTATTTCTATTTTCATTCTGTTATGTCTGAAGAAATGTAAGGAGTTATGATACATTTTTAATTTATTAGTGCATGCTTTGTGTGCTGGAATATGGTCTATTTTAAAAAAGCTTTCATAAACAACTGAAAAGAATAGGTATTCAGATGTTCTTCGGTGATTATTCTGTATGTGTATAATAGATCCATTTGATTTACAAGGTTCTTATTTAGGTCTGAAGTGTGTTTACTGAACTTTTTCTGGAAGATCCATGTACTGGTGTAAGAGGTATGTTGAAGTAATCCAATGATAGTGTATCAGGGGTCTATCTGAGACTTAATTTTATAAAGATTTTGCTTTATAAAATTGATTGAACACAGATTTGGGCATAAATGTTTACTATCATATATCTTCTATTATTATTGTTATTATTATTATTATTATTATTATTATTATTATTACATGGTTCTCAGGATTTACTTCCCCATCATATGTTATATTTTTATTTTGAAACAGTGTCCCACTAAGTTGCTGACAGCCTCATTTGCTGAAGCTGTCTTCAAACCTGTAATTCTTTTCTTTTTGCTTCCCACATACTGGGACTATAGGCATACCCCATCACAACCAGCAAATTATACCTTTTAACAGTAAGAAAATACAAGCTTTGTCACTTCTGATAAGTTTTGCGTTAAAGTTTATTTTGCCTGATATAAGAATTGCTATTTTTCCTTCATGTTTGGCTCCACTTACATGGAATTCTGTTCTTCATAGAACTTCTGCCATGTTCCTTACATGGAACTTCTCCCTTTCACCTTTATCTGTTGCCGACTAATCTCAGTTGGGTCGTTATTGTCAGCTCCCGGTCAAATCCTCAGAAAGATGGGGCAAAAGGCAGGTGATGTCCTGCAGAAACTTATCTGCAGCGATTCTTTCCCCTCTATGAATTCCCTAAGTTTTTAGGTACGACGTTTGGGAAAGAATCTGAGGCGGACAAAGGCTTCTTGAGCCAATGACACTTTATTACAAAAACTCCAAGAAATTTATACCCTTCACCAGTAAAGTTAATAATAAGAGAAAAGGGAGGTGGGTGTAATCATTGTGAAATAATAATGAATGACATGTAAACAAAGGTAATAAAACTAGTCCTTCAGCTGGCTGTTGATCTTCGAGAGATTAACTCCCTCCGGATTCTTTCTCAGGTTTTGCAGATAAGCAGTTCCAAACAGGCATGCCCAAGGCTTGGGGGCTTCTTGGGGAATCTTCTTTAACTTTCTTGGAACTTTCCATCTTTTTGGGCTCAGTTCATATAGCAAGTGTGGGGAGATGTGGTGATTCAGGTGGATGTGATGGCGTTTCTTCAGGTGTTGGCATCTTATCTTCTAAATCTGAAAGCTTAAGCAAACTCACAACACAGTTTTGCAGACAAAATACCACAAACAACACCACAAAGTTCTTGGTTTTAATTGTCAGATGTATTTCCTTAACTGCTGAACACTCTTCTTTAGACAATAAGCCTATTAAAAGTCTAACCATCTTTAATAATCCATTTCTCTGTCACAAACCCTCTGCAACCTGCTTCTAACTTTCTAATTCCTTTCTTTCCCAGTTGGGACTTTCTTATGATAAGCTCTTCTTCATGCAAAAATGCTTTTCTTACTCTTACACGGTATTTCCTTTCCTTCATACATATATATTTAGAACGTCTGTCCTTTATTTTGTCATATTCATTTCTAACCATGGGTCAGTCTCTGTCTCCATGAATACTCATACTGAGGTAAAAGTCAACAATCTTTCTCCTTGAGTCTATTGTATTTGGGCAACTAAGTTGTTTATCAACTAAATTGCTTTAAGGTCACACACAAGGTTTTTATCTTCTCTGTCTCTAGGCAGGATCTCAAGGGTAAATAGAGTTACCTTAAACTGAGCTACCTTACTGGAGTTAATAGCTTAACCTAAATTAGTGATTGGAATGAGGGTCGGAGGCCATTTGTGATTGCTGCAGCTGGAGTGCTTATCACAGCATCTGAGTTCTGGCCAGTTTTTATTATTATTGAGCAGAGCCAAGGACGTTTAGGCAAATTATTAGAGATTTTATTTCCACGGACTCAATTTCATCATAGTCCTGATTTCACATCATTGGAGCAATTCGTGTAGAAAGTTAAAAGAATAATAGTAAAAGTGGGGGGTACTTTAGCCAGAGACGACACCTTCTTCTCGGGGCTTTTTGCCGAATTAACTATGTGGAGTGGGGTCTCAACACATAGATGCCGAGGCAGCAGGATGTCTTGGCATTTATCCTATAAACATCTTTAATCCACTTCTCTAGTCTATGTCTTTTAATTGGGAAATGGAGGGCATGGCCATTTGATGAGTTATTGAAAGATTACTTTTAATTTATGTCATTTTGAGTTGTATTTTCTGTTTGAGAAAGTGTTATTTTTAAGACTGTTTAAGGTAGTGTTAAATTTTTTGTTTATATATTTATTTGATGCAATTCATTCCTTCTTTGGTTCTCATGTTTATTTTTCATTTCTTTTTTTATTTCTTACTTGAGTATTTCCTTCAGTGCCATTTTGTAGACACTGAATTCTTTGATCATATGTTTGTCTTAAAGATTTTTATTTTTCTGTCAATTTTTAATGATGTTTTTGTAATCAGGACTGGTGGTGCATGTTCGCAATATCAATATTTGGAAGGCTGATAACAGAAGGACCACAGGTTTGAGGATGCCCTAGCAACTTAGTGGGGCCCTTGCCAACTTAGTGAGATCTCATTTTAAGATTTAAAAAAAGGAAAAAAGTGTTTGTTAAATAGGGGCATCTTATCTGGAAGTTGTTTCCTTTCTGGGTTTGGGGTACATTATTCCAGGCCATGCTGGCTTTCATGACTTGGCTTGACAAGTACGGAATGATAAATATTCTTTTACTTCTATATGTCACCAGGCCTTTTGCTCCTGACTGATTTAAGAGTATCTCCTTAATGTCTATGCCAGTCATTTTGATTAAGTGAGAAAGAGAACTTCTTCTCTCATCTTGTTTTCACCTTGTTTTATGTCTTGGAAGTTCTCTGGTATGATTTCTCTGAAGAGATTTTTTAATTCCCTTAGTATCTGCTTTTAGACCCTTTTCTATGCCTATCATTCACAGGTTAATTGGATGATAATTATCCTAAATTACTTTGATGTTTTGGTCATGTTGTCAAATCATCTTCTCTATACTGTTGACTGCACATTCAGTCAGTGTGCTGTCTTCTAAATTGAGACTTTTTCATATTGTCTATTTTTTGGTATTTATTGAATCTCTTATTTACTGCATCGTTAATTTCTTTAAGAGCTTTTTTTTTTTTTTACTTCTGTCCAGAATATCAGTTTCACTATTGAAATGTTCCATAGTATTCTTTAGATTTTTTTTATTTCATTTCCACATCTTGGATCATACCTACAATTGAGGTTTTTAATTCTTCTGGCATTCTCTACATCTGAAGTGCTGATTTCTTTTGTGGAGATATGGTAACTCATTGTGCATTTCTTAGTCTTCTTTCTTATGTTTCAGGATTCATAAATTTGTATTTGTGTTTTTTCTGGCTCTTTGCATTCAGTTCCTATGTCTAATTGCTTTCCTTTTATGATATATTCTGTTCTGGAGGTAAATATTTACCTCAAGGTATGTTTTAAGAGGCACTGGTAGAGGTACTCACCGACTTTTCACTGGATTCTTTACAAAGCAGTGTTAGCTGGAGGTTGTAACATTGTGAGCTTGCTTAGGTGTCTGCATAGCTTGTGTTTTCCAGAGAGATCCCTTTTACTATTGTTCTAGTTATTGGGGTTGACTTATACCCTATCCTTTGCTGAGGTTAAAGAAAACCCTGTGTTCCACAAATTTCCATGTTAAACCAAATTTATTTTTATCCCAATGAACCTTACTGTTTTCCTACTAATGGGTGGTCATTTTAGATCCTGCAGGCCACATGTTTCAGGGGCCTAGATTCCATATAGCTAAGCTGTTTTGTTGTTATATAATCCTCTGATGTTCTACCTCCATGTTTTCTGGGGCACAGTTTGAATTTTCCCTAGCATTCTATGTGTGTGCCACCTGCTAGAATCCAAACTCAGTGATAGATGTGATCACAATATTCTGTTGTGCTTTATCACTAAGTCTTTGGAATATGTCCTAGATCACCCCCACCCTACTCTGCTTATCTGCCAGTAGTCAATCTGGTTTTTAGCTGCTCTAGGTTTTAGTGAGGGAAGCTGGCTCCATAGTCAGTTGCTAATGGCTGTGTTAGTAGATCACAGGTATTAATGTCCAAGAACCTACCCGTCAATATGCCAGTAGGGTACAGCTTCATGGTACCAGTAATAAAAACTTTACATTATGTATTTATCAACTTTAGAGGCCTTCACTTCAGTCCGTGTCTTGTGTGTCTTTAGTCCTTTGTGGGAAGGGTGGTGTCTCTTCCTGTAAGCTGGGATCATGTTAATGTCCAGAGACCCACCTCTCTTATGCCATTCTGGCCCAGGCTGAGCAGAACCATTATTTCAAAATTTGCACTGTTTTATTACCCTTAAATACCACAAATGGTATCTACTGCCCTCAGTTTTGGGGGGACCTAGAGAGGGAGTATACACTACTGCCTCCAGCTCTTGCCCCTGGTACCACTAGTGACTGTCAGAAAATTCTTGCTTCTAATGTTTATGACTTTAATGCCCAAGGATCATCAGGGAACATCTGAAAACTCCCAGACCCTATAGGTCAATAGTTCCCACAGAAACATTTTTCCTAATCCTGAAGCCATGCAGACTCCCACTGAAACTGAATATAAACTCACAATTGCCACGAGGTATCGCTCAGAATTCTGTAGGAAGAGTTTTTTTTCCTTGCAATACCTCTCACTGATGAGTTCTTCCACAGCCACAGTGATATTCATTGGGTAGCCTGGCTGAGCAACACTGAGTCAGATCTTAACTATAACAACACATTATGCAATTTACAATCTTAAAATGTTACTCCTCCTGTGAGACTGAAACTACTTACCTTTGGCAAACATCTCTCTAATCCTCACCTCCAGATTTTAGCCTTGGTAACTACCATTCTTCCCTCTGTTTCCTATATTTAATTTTTCATCTTTAAGGAATTTTAACTTCATACAATATTTGTATATATTTATAAGATAGAACATGATATTTGATACTCGTATAAATGCTTAAAGATTATATTAGGGTAATCAAACACTGCTTTGTAGTTTTGAGATCTTCTTTCTAGCTATTTTGAAAAATATGTATTGTACCATATTATAGAATGTTACATACATATATTGTAGAATATTTTCCTAATGAGCTATAGAACACTAGAAATAATTATTTTTATCTAATAATTTTAGAACTTGTTTTTTAACTTCTTACTGTCCCTCTACCCAGTCTCATAATAAATGAATTATTCGCATTTAGGTTGTTTCCATGTCCTATTTATTGGGAATCATTCTGCAATAAAGATGGGAGTGTGGATGCCTATTCAATATATTGATTTTATTTCCTTTGAATATATCCCAGAAGTGGGATACCTGAATCATATGGCAGCCCTAATTTTGTTTTCTGAGAAAACTTTCTATTGTTTTCCATAATGGCTGTACTGATTAATATTTCCACCCACAGTGTATGAGAAAGTCCCTTTTCTCCAAAACATCAAGATTTGTTATGCCTTTTTGAAAATAATCATTCCAACTGAGAAGAAATGAAATGTTATTTTGGTTTTGATTTGAATTTTCCTGATGATTAATGATACTGAATGAATTTTCAATACCTTTTGGCCATTTGTATGTGATCTTTTGGGAAATGTCTGTATAAACTTTAGACCATTTTTTAAAAACCTGGGCTATTTGTTTCCTTCCCATTGAGTATTTTTTTAAAATTTTTTCCTAATAGTATCCCCTGCCATATAAATACTTTGCGAATGTTTCCACTCCCTTTTCTATCAATTACTTTTGTTACTGTGAAGATGCTTATTAGCTTTATAAAATATTGGTTAGTTTTACTTTATCTCTGCTCTTAGGTCTTATCTAAAATCGTTACCTACACCAATGTCTTGAAAGTGTTTCCATTATGTTGACTTCTACTATTTTCAATTTAGGCCTTACATTTGACTCTTTTGTCCATTTTCAGTTGATTTCTATATATGGTGAGAGGAATTACTGTGGATCAATTCTCAGTTTGTTCAAAATAAAAATTGTTTTATTGTGTCTAAATGGGAATAAAACTGCTTGTGAACATTTGAGTGGTGTTGAGGACAGGGATGTGTGCCTGTAAAGATCCTATGAATGTTATTCTCTAGCTATATTAAAAAGAGGAAAGAATGTGTAGGTAGAGAGATACCTAAAGAATCTCTCCATTAAACTTGTTCAAAAATAACTCACATTCTAGTAAAGATTCATTTGTATAACAAGCTCCTTTTATAAAATGTAAAGAAAAGGATGTGCCTCATTCATTCCTTAACAAATCAAGGTCAGAAAAGAATCTCTGATAGGGTTGGAAAAGATAATGCGGTCATTTTTGTGCAGTGTCAGTGGGTGAGTTATTATATGGAGGAAAAGCTGGAGGATAGCTAAGAATAATCACACAGGTATTGAATCTTCCAATTGAGAAGACAGGACAGCTGCACAAGAGGTGATAAAATGACAAATTTTGTCTACTCTGCAATATCAATAATCTGTATGCTATTGAAACTGGTATAGTTTGAAAAAGACTAAATTGAGAATTATGAGATGAGTATGGTGGTGCATGTTTGTAATCCTAGCATTCCAGAGGCTGAAACTGGAGAATCATGGTTCACAGACAGCCTCAGCTACTTAACAAGGCCCTTCACAACTCAGTGAGTTGTTTCAAAAAAAAAATAAAAAGACTAAAGAAATAGGGCTGGGGGTATAGCTCAGAGGTAGAATGCCCCTGGGTTTCATTCCCAGAACCACACACAAAAAAAGAGAATTATGAAGAAATATATGAAGTCTTTAAATGTCAACTTTCTGTGGGGTAGTAAGATTGCTGGAGCCACACTTTCCATTTTGACCGATCTAGTCTCTTAATAGTAGGATAAAGCATAATACAGATAATAGTGTTGCCTGTATATCTATGTCACAATCTTCTTTGAAAACAGAACAGGCTAAGATAGAAAAAACAAAACAAAATGAAAGAATAGACACATATATGCATCTTATATCTCCTTTCTCTTTACCTTATTCACTATGTCTCAATCCATTATGAATGTAATTTCATTTTTTCTGGGTATTGTAACATAATCTCCACAAATATGAAGAATTCAATTTTTTTTTGTGGTACTGGGGTTCCTGGAAACCCTTTTACCTCCGGGCTACACTCCCAGACCTATTTTATATTTTTATTTGGAAACAGGGTCTCTTAAGCCAGTATGCCTGGCTTTGAACCTGTGCGATCCTCCTGTTTCCGCCTCCCAAGAGGGGATTACAAGCGAGTACCACCACTCCCGGTGTAGAATTCAACTTTTTAAATGGCATATTTAAACAGTAAAGAAACATGAAGGGTTCCGGGTGTGGGGGCACACTCTTCTAATCCCAGCATTTGGGAGGCTGAGACAGGAGGATCGTGGATTGTGGACAGCCTCAGCTACTTAGTGAGGCCCTTTGCAACTCAGTGAGACCCTGTGTCAAAATAAATAATAAAAAATAGGGCAGGGCGTGTAGCTCAGAGGTAGAATACCCCTGTTATGTATAGGTAATGGTGAATGTTTCATTGAAAAGGAGTTTTGTTTATTGGAGGTAAATTTTGATAAATATGAATTGGTTTAGCCAACAGCTCATAGATTAGCAGACAGGGTATCTTAAGCCAGGGGAACCATGAGAATAGATGCAAATTTTAGTGTTCTTAATAAATAGCATTCTAAGAGCCAAAAATTCACTTATCTGTATAATAGGATTTGCCAAAGTATCAGACATATTTGAAAAAGAATAGAAAGGCGAATGTAGCAGGATAGGAAAGCCTTGGATATCAGGCTATGGAATTTCTATCTAATAGAAGAGTTAAGAACAATTCCACTACAGGTTCTTAAATCAGGATGAAGGAGTTATGTAATAGTATATGAAGAAGACAGAGGCTTGAGTTAATGGAACCACAAAAGATAGGATTACCACAATGAATGAATAAATAGATTATGGAGTAATTTAAGAAAGAAACATTTGTGTGAAATAAGTGAGATTTGTTATAGTTAAGGAGGAAGAGAAAAGAATCTACAAGAATTAAAAGTCATTCTCATAGACTATGAACCTGAGAAAGAAAACATTGTGCAGTACCAGTAAATGGAATGAAGAAACTGAATACGGTTATCTCTTATTTTGTGTTACAGGTACTTTGTCCTGGTTTAAAATAAAAAAGCCAAAAGCAATGAGATTATCTGAACACCAGGACATAAAGGAACAGAAAAAAGGTAGAAAATTGAGACTAGAAATGGATATTTGAAGACTGATAGGAGCGAGATCTGCTAAGAAGATAAAGTAGGTCATGCTCTTCCATTTTATTACTCTAAATTCCTTTAGTACTTAAGTGTGCAGTGGCTCCTTTACTCTTGTGGAAATATTGCTTTGTCTGGTTTAATTTCATTATCTGTTTCAAAATAGTCTGTGAGCTTTCTAGAATATGGAGAATATCTACTATTTGGGGTTATGACCATTAGAAAAGCATCTGTCCAATCAGGTGCTAACTTGAGGTTTTGTTTAAAAAGCATAGTTTTGAATCTTCAAAGTTAGCAATGACCTCAATGTACAAATGCACCATTTTTCTTCTTTCTTTCTTTCTTTCTTTCTTTCTTTCTTTCTTTCTTTCTTTCTTTCTTTCTTCTTTCTCTCTTTTTTGGTACTGGGAATTGAACCCGGGGGCATTCTACCTCTGAGCTACACACCCAACCCTATTTTTAATTTTTTAAGACAGTGTCTCACTAAGTTGCAGAGGGCCTCATCACTAGGTAGCTGAGGCTAGCCACGAACCTGCAATACTCCTGTCTCAGCCCTTCAAGTACTGGGGATACAAGTACGTTCCACCACACCCAGCTTATTTATTTATTTTTATTTTTTTCTTCCAGTACTGAAGATTGAACTCAGGAGCATTCTACTTCTGAGCTATATCTCCAGTTCTTTTTACTTTTAATTTTAAAATAGGACATTGCTAAGTTCTTGAGGGTCTCCCTAAGTTGCTGAGGATGGCCTTGAACCTGTGATCTTCCTGTCTCAGCCTCCCAAATACTGGGATTATAGGTGTGCACCACCACGTCCAGATTCACATTTATTCTTGAAGTTATAAATACTTTGGATTCTTTTTATTATACATGACTTCACTTATTCAACAGATTGTAAAACCCCAAAGTTTGAAGTTATTCACCATCACAAAATAAACTTATCTCTTGACCTGTGGAATTCACTCCTCTGCTACTCAGCAGGGTATCCATATTGCTAACATATGGGCCCTGTAATCACCATCTCTACCATGCTGGAGTACAACTTGCGGAAGAGATGTTGGTGTCCTCGGGTAATGAATGGTGAAACAATCACAGTGGGAGTTTTGTTTTGCTTTGTGTTTTTGTTCACAGCACTGGTCTTGTTCTCTTCATTAATTAGCAACATTTAACATTCTACGAACATCTGCGGCAATACTACTTGTTCTTCTCCTTGAAACCACTCCATTTGGAACATATGAGAGCATCTCATTTTAGAACTGTGACATGCTAGCTCTTTCAAGCACTAAAAATAAAAAAAAACAAGTATATCTTTTAGATAACTACATATTAGTGAATAAAGCCAACTTCACAGAGTTTGAAACACTTATACAACAATGGTAGGATTATTTTAGAAGGGATTTTGGATGTTTATTTTTTGAACCTTAATCTGAAAATACAATAATAGTAGAGATGTTTCAGGGGATTTGGAATAGCTATGGTATCATTTTCATAACTAATTGGAAATCTCAATTTTTCATAATTTGTGTACATAATTACAAGTTGAAGAGAGAAGTAGGATAATGTAACTGCTTTCTACTTTTCCACATATCATTCCTTTCTCAAGCTGTGATCTTACTGGTTGAAATCACAGATTTCATTTAACACTAGAATTTATAATTTTTTCTCAAAAGTCATTACCTGATTTTGTTTAAAATATGAGGAAATAAAACAGTTACTAGAATGTAACTATAATTCCTTTGTGGTTTGGCCAGTTGGTTTGTTGGTTGGTTGGTTGGTTGATTTGACTTGGGAAGCTGATATATTCATAGAAGAAAAATTATGTTAACTCTGAATAACTTTATGTAAACTCATTTGATACAGGTAAAATAGATAATGAATAAATTTACTTTTGGGGAGTGCAATTTTCTTACCTATTAACAAAGAGCTGACATGTCATAGTTCATTTAACAATCACATAATTGGACATAAATCAAATATTTTGAAGTTTAATTTTTGCTCAGCATTGTAAAAGGACATATTTATAAGCCAGTGCCCATGTATTCCCATTATTTTTCATGGGTTTATATAAATAATGAGATTAGGTGGGAAAAATGCTTTGGATGCATCATTTTTAAAATTATATACTTTTCTTGTTATATTGTAATTATGCCTGAGAGTGAGGTTCAAAATGATACAAGCATATGTGCATATATAACTTGGTGTATTTTCTCCATATCCCAAGTTTTCCTCTTCCTCCATCTCCATACGTGTTAGTGAGATTGGTAGTGATAACCCTCATGTCCAGAGGAAACAAAAGGTACATCAGTCAAATGGGTGCATCATTTTTTATTATGTTCTTAAGACAAGATTCTGGACTCACTGTGTACCTCAGCTTTATTTGTTGATCACAGCCAAATAATATTTTAATTTAGTAGAAAGTGATGTACTTTGGGGGAAAATATATTTTCACTCTTCTTATTTTCTGAAGTTTATGGCAGTTATAGCAAAAAGCCCTGGAATTTGGTTAGCAGATCACAACTATTGTTTCCTCGCCCACATGCATTTTCACAAGAAACATTGTGCACATCACTTTGACATGACAAAGAAATTCTCATTGTACTAAATAATTCATTGCTCAATTCACTGCATAAATTAAAAGTTGACATTCTATTTTATAATATGCTCACAGCTTGACCAAAAAAAATGTTGTGGGAGAAAAAATATTTAAACAAACCAAAAAATGAACAAAAATCGAAGAGGAGGAAATTCCTCTTTAAAAAAGAAGTTTTTTTACAAATGTTTCCATTTGCTGTTCACTTCATCAAAATGACAAATTGCAACCATCATTTCTGAATTCAAATGGTAGCTGAGGAATAAGTATAATTTTAACTGAATTTATCAAAGGTCAAATTTCTTTATTGCCAACTGAGAAGATGTTAAGTTCTATCTTTTTAGAATATTACATTAAGTTTGTTTTATAACTATTTAAAATCATTTTTATGGTCCAACAATTATCATATTAAGCTTGCTCATGGTCTTAACCACATTGCACATTATATACTATTTAAGAATAATATTTCACATTATTAAGGGTAAAGTTCTCTAATCTCAAGCAGGAATACTATGTTTCTCTGAATGGCACAGAGATCATAACATTGGGTCATTAGGGGAGGCAATTTAATTCTATAACATTACTTACCTCTATATTGAATAATAATTGTATAACTGTGGTAGCATAAAGGCTGTTGATTGGTGGTTAGAATATGTACAGAAAGACAATAAAAGTGTCATCAGGACCACATATCAGAACGTAAATGAAATCAATATGAATATAAATATTGGCAATACAAAGTAAATTACAGCTAAAGAAATGAGAGATTTGAGGTGGAAAGAAGTGATAGAATAATCTTACATGAAAGGGAGTTAAAAAAACTGTCTAAATTTTAAAGAACAAAAAGCATATGTTTGTTAAGAATTATAAAAGTAATCAAAAGAAGAAATAAAAATAATAATAAGACTTCCAGGTTTACAAAGTGGAATAAAAAAGAAATGCGTAGAGTAACATTGATCTAAGTCTCTATTTTATAGAATAAAATCAATAGTATCAAGAAATAATATATAAATATATATTTATACTAGAGCAATAACTATCAAAAGAATTAAAATGATAATTGAGTAGAGACTGTTTCCTTCAGAGAATATCAACAGAAGTGTGAATTGACTTTCTATTAATACCTGAGTTGTGTTATATCATTTTGCAGCATGAAATTATTACTTTAACAAAAAGAGAGATAAAATATATTAAAATAAAATGAAAGTGATAATAATGATAACTGACTTGTATTGGGAATACTGTATGACTGCTGTTTAAATATATTTATGATTTAATGCTTCCAGTAATATTATGAGTTTATCACTATTAATATATCCATTTGAAATGCCAGGTAAATGCAGTTTAGTGAACATAGCAGCAAAAATGTCAAGCTGGGAATCAAAACTCCAAGGCTCGAGCAGACAATTATTAGAATATACTCTCCCCTCTCTAGTATCATCATGGTCTACTTGTCAGCACCCAGATTTGTTCAGCATGGTAGATAAGATTTTGACTCCTTTGTCCATTGTTCACTTGTGTTATGGCCATGGTTATTCTATAAGCAAAAGAATTTTGGGATGTCATTTAAATTGCTAAACAGTTGATCTTAAAATAAAGAAATTATTTTGGATTATCCACAAGGGCCCAACCCAATCACATGAGCCATTAAAAGCAGAGGAGCTGCAGCAGAAGGAGAAGTCAGAGAGATCTGAAGCAGGTGAGGGACTTGACACATCATTATTGGCTTGAAGATGAAGAGCTCATGTGGAAGCAGGGAAAAGAAATAAATTAAGTTGACAACCAATGAGCCTAGAAGATCCCAACCCGCCCCCCCCCCAGATGTGAACCACAGCCCTAGTCCACATACTAATTTTAACTCTGCGAGACCTAAGTATAGAATACAGCTAGCCTTGGTCAGACTTCTGACTTACAGAATAGTAAGCAAATCAGTGAGTGTTTTCTTTATTTTTATTATTTGGTACTAGGGATTGAACTCAGGGGTATTATACTCCCAAGCTATACCCCAGGCCTTTTCTATTTTTATTTATTTTTTTTTTGTATTTGAAACAGACTCTCACTCAGGTGCTGAGGGATTTTCTAAATTGTATAGTCTGGCCTTGAACTTTTCTGGCTCAGCCTCTCAAGTAAAAATGTGAGCTACCATGCCTGGCAAGGCTTCCTTTTTTTGCCACTAAATTAGTAGGCAATTTGTTATGGCACCAATACAGCATTTTGTCATCTTTTATTGTGGTTTTAAATTGTAACAAATATCTAATTAGATATCAACTTCTTTAGCCCTGTCATTCTGTAGCTATTTACCTTTATGCTCAAAATACTTTTAAGGAGCAGGCCAAACTATGATTAAATTCACATCATTTTTCCTTTTCTATTGTCTTTAAATTCTTGTCTACTGAACCACATACCATTTCTAATTTCCTGTCAAATGTCCTATGATATAAAACATTCCTCACATCTTGTCATTTATTTCATGCTTAATATGGTGAGAATTTGAAGGAAAGAAGCTAATACAAGACTTACCAACCTTCTTTAAGATTGTTCAGTCAGTACCCTGGGCATGGCACATTCTCCTGTACATATTCCAGGTCCTCAATTTCTTCTTCATTAGGAGAGAGCCTTTCCCTGTAATGAATATACAGCAAACTTCCTTGTATTGCTTAAGTGTATGCATGATGTGATCCTTGCCCATCTCCATGGTCAATTGACCATAGTTTAAGTAGTGAAGGTATCAGTTACAATGTGCAAATGTTATACATCAGTATAAATTGGTATAGTGAATCTCAGCTGTAATTAATTTCCCCTTCATTCACTTGCATACTTTGAATATCAAAATTTATTAGTAATCTATGTTAAAAAGTGATGATTTTACCAAATCTGATTTTTCTTTCACTTTCTAAAATTCTTATTTTTCAGAACTACTGAATTTTTAAACTTTTACCTTAACTTGTTCTTACAGTCTAGTGCTTGTAAATCAAAATTTGCTGGTTGTGTGCAAATGTTGCAAAAGACTGAAGTATCTTATTTATTCTAACTCTAAGTGAGAGTTATAATGAAAAAGTGAAAGGGCATCTATATTAAAAGGATATATCAATCCAAATTAGTAGAAAAACGCATGAGATATGGGCTTTTATTTTGTTCAAGAACTAAAATAGCAGTTCTCATCAGGATTACCACTTAAATGTATATTGTGCAAATAAGGTTGTATTAGACAAGAATTCTTAAGGGCAAGAACAATGTTGCAGAAGAATGATTCACCTGTGGAGCTCATTGTGATGCTACCACTGTAGGAGTTTTCGAACATGGTAGATTAATTATAAAACTAAAACCACTATTTTGCTCTGTGTGCAAAAAAAAGAAGTTAAATAATACCTATCACATCTAAGCCCATACTTTGCATGTTTGATTGGATATCAGCAAAAAATGGCATCTTCTTCAGCAGCCCCACCCTCTCCCTTTCTAAACATAAAGCACTGACACAAGTATTGATATTTTTCATCCAGAACCTTGATTTCTTTCTCGAAATGCATCTTATATCTTGAAAAGAGTTTTATTTGGAACTTAGTGGACATTTTACATTACATAGTTTTGTAATTACCAATTTTTTAAACAATTATAAAATATTGATTTTTTTATAGCTGCCTGAAGGATTTTCAAAGTCCTGACTAACATCGCGATTGTTGAAAATGCTGTGTTTAAAAGTTTTCAATAATAAAGTATCTTATTATTTTGCAGTACCTAAGGTTTTAATATAAAACATGCTAGGATTTAAAGCATGTCTTAGAAAGAATAATATTTGTTTAAAATGATGCTTTTTTTGTACTGTGAATAAAGTGAGTGGCAGAATGATGGACAATGAAACAAATGTGCCACCTTCAGAATGATGAGAAATGGCCATTTTAGCTATAGGAGAGGAGATAGTAAGGGCCCATATCGCATGTGTTTTTCTACACACTTGGATTGATACTTCCTTTTAAAATAGATACCTTTCACTTTTTCATTATGACTCCCACTTAGCCTTACAATGAATAAGAGACTCCAGTGACTTTTCTAATTAACCGCAGAGTAGTTTTCTAGTATATACTAATAATTAGCCCATTCTTAAGGAGCTTAATTTTTTCAGATCAGTGATTTAATTATTTCTCTTTGATAGATACATAAATAAAAATAATGCTTCTTTGCATATAGATAATACAAGACTCTACTACAAGATCGCCAAGACTTTGTTCTGTGGGCTAATATTATGTCTTTCTTAGAAAAGGAGGAATACTGTGTGTATTTATCTAGTTCTTTAGCAAAGGATTACTTAAAGCATTTAGGGTGCTAGTGAATATTTTGAGGAGGGTAATAATAGCATTAGATGCAATATTTTCCTTTTTTGGAAGATAAGTTAATGTTTTTTTAGAACTTTAATGTATCAAGGAACAATTAGCTCATTACTAATAAAGTATGGACATAGTATATCTCCTTTATTTAATCATGTGTTTTTTATCATGTGTCTTGTTTTTCACTATGAGTTTTGGTGCAAAGTCATAGATTTCGAGTAATTCTGGAGAGCTCTAATTAAATAGAATATACAGACAGAATTATTTTCTACTTTATTTTGCTTGAGCTCTGATAGTTTATCTCTCTCCACTTAACCTTCTTATAGCACTTTTTTTTTCAAAAAGGTTAAATGCCAAGGCTACATTCAAAACAATAGTAAATCTGTGAGACTTAATTATTAGGCATACTAAAAATATTTGAGAAACAAATGCAAGAATTACTCAGTTTAGCTTAAAATCTAAATGGGCAAAAGACTGTGGCCAAAGAAGAAGGTTACAAGGTGATGGACTAATTAGATCCAATATTCAGACAACTTGTTTCCTTAGTTGGGCCATCAAAAATGTCTCCTTTGGGTGCTTTTATGGAACTTTCTTTGATAGACTCTTTGTATTCTCTGTTCTTTACATCTCCACCCGGAGGAGTTCATTTTGAATAATTGCTGCTTCTGCTTGTAATTTCCTTTATGTGCTTACTTCTGCTCATTTGAATCTTTGAACATCTGGGAGAGATAATTTTTAAAATACTATAATCATTTGACTTTATTGCAACAATCTAAGTGACCTAATCTCAACTCCAGTGTAAAGAAGGATGCTTGATGAGAGAAATGTGAAATACTTGATACGTCAAATGTCTACAACTTACTCTAATTTCATCCTACCTTTGATAGGCTGGTAACTGTAGTGGCCACTAAATTTATTTCTCTTATTAATCTAAGTTTATGTTACCTTCACAAAACCCACTCTGAAGAATTAATGTGTAGCATAGATATGTTCCATAAATAATATTTGTCTAGTATCAGTGTGTAGGGGTGAGATCTGATGGGCTCTGTGGTAGAGTTTCCAATTATTTCTCAGAAAGACCTAGAAAACACAATTCATTCTCCACTATATATCTCTGATACATTTTTTTTCATTGTTAACTATAATGGCAATGTAGTAATGATTTAAGTTGCTAGAGTATGTAAAAAAACAGTTTTGACTCTCCTTATGCCCCAGATGAACTTTTCTAAATCAAGACTGAATATAAAGGATTAATTACAAGATTCCAAAAGATATTTTCTTATTAAAAACCCTTATGGTTTATTCTGGTAAGCAAACATATTTTTGATGAAGGGCAATAATAAAACGGCTGTACTCTAAAAGATATAAACTCCTACATATATATTGGTTAAACACAGAGACAATTATCAGTGTAAAAAACAGAATAGAAGCTATGCATGTTGCCACATAAATGTAATCTTTTTGGAAACAGGGTCTCCTAAGCCAGCGCGTGGCTGGCTTCGAACCTGCGCAATCCTCCTGTCTCTGCCTCCCAAGCGTGGGGATTACAAGCGTGTGCCACCATGCCCAGCGTAATCTTGAAATGTAAAATTACTTAGAAGGCTGAGATAGGAGGACAGTGATTCAAGGTCAGTGCACAAGAACATAGGGATACCCAGTTTCAAAATTAAAAAAAAAAATATGTGGCTGGAGATACATCTCTGTGTTAGAGCACCCATAGCCTCAATCCCCAGTACAATAAATCAGTAAATACAGAGTTCAAAAATAGGTTGATGTTTGTATAGGCATTTAAAATTGGAAGCTTTAACTAATATAGTTTTGACACAACTTAACATCCATTTGGAAATAGGAGTGGTGGCACATGTCTATAATCTCAGTACTTGGGATGCTGAGACAGGAAGATGGTAAAGGTCTGGACCTAACTCAGCAAGTTAGTGAGGTACTAAGCAAGTTAGTGAGACCCTGTTTCCAAATAAAAAATAGTATAAGTCTAAGTAAGACTGTACCCCTGAGGTAGAAGGCCCCTGGCTTCCATCCCATTACCAAAGTACGTAAATAAATAAATAAATAAATAAAATACCATTTGGAACAATAAATTATATATATATATATATATTTCCAAATGTCTTAAATATGTAGTTTTTAAAAAAATTCATAACACACATATGTGAAATAGTTTTAATGCTGAAATGAGAAAGCTTTTCAAGAAATGTAACTCAACTTTTATAAAAGAAAATATCATATTTGGCTATACAAAATTACAAAATTATACCTAGCAAAAGAAATTATTTATAAATAGAAGACAACAAGCTGATAATTGTTAAGTACAAATCAATTCAGAAAAAGACAAATGAGAGAAAGAGAAAGAAAAAGAAAAAAAGGAGCAGGCAATTCATAAAAGAGCCGAAATGTTTAATAAACACAGAAATATGTCCTCAGTATCACTACTGATAATAGAAATGTGAATTTATAAAGATAAAAATTTTCACCTATCACAGTGATAAAATTAAAAATATACTATCTAAGGCTTGAAGAATGGAAACTACTAATATTTTGGTTGAAATGTAAAATGAAACAATCTTTTAAAGGGCAATTTGACAATGAAAAATATTTTAAGACATATTATCTTCTACTAAAAAAAGTCACTCTATGAATTTAACTTATTTCTACTGGTATATAACAAGAAATGTATATAACTTACTGCTGCTTTCTTTTTCCATAAGGAATCCAGCATGATGGCACATGCCTTTAATCCCAGTAGTTGTGAGGCTGAGAAAGCAATATTGACTGATCAAGGCCAGCTTCAGCAATGTAGCAAAACTCAGCAACCTGCAGAGATCCTGTTTCAAAACAAAAACTTGAAAAAAGGGCTAAGTGTATATTTCAGAGGTAGAATGCTTCTGGGTTCAATACCCAGAATAAAGCAATAGAAACATTCTAAAATCTTCTAATTTGGAAATTACGAAATAAAATATAGAAAAAAAAGAATAGCAATGCTGCACAATTCTTAGAAAAAAATGAAGTGGAAGTCAGTGGTCAGAAAATGAAGATATCTACATTCTGTATGAGTATATGTACACATGAGGGTTCTTGTGTGAGTGAGTGTGTCTGTATGTGTATGAGTGTGTATGTGTGTGTGTGTAGCTATAAAATGAGATGGGAGAATAGTTTTGAGTGTAATTTTATTTTTAGATTGAACTCACACACAGATATAGAAACATACTCATAAACTAGTACATATTAACAAATATAAGCAAAACTGGAAAAATATATCACAATGTGAAGTGGAAGATGGTAGAAGGCTATAATAAAAGAGCTTTCACATATTACATAATATAATTTTATAGGGAATAGTTTATATTTTAATGAACCAATAACAAATTACTTTGTTTTATATGTTAAAAATCAGAATTAAAGTTTATATCTTTATACTATAGACATGTTTTAATTTTGTCCATATGATAATTGTTTATGAAGTTAAATGTATTGTCCAGAGTCTACAGTTTAATCAGTTTTGACTAAGGTGTAGAAATGTATAATAAATAACATAATCAAAATATAAACTATTATTTGATAGAATATACCATAAAAACCCTCATACAGTATTTTACTCCCAAAAGAATGATAATTTCAGTTGTGTGCAACCTCATGAATATTTGAGATTGGTAAAACATTTAAATTTCAGATATCCTGGATATTATATAATGGTATCCATTATGCACCTCTTAGAGCAGCCAAAATCAAGAACACTAACAATACCAAATACTGGCCTGGATATGAAGTGATAGGAATTCTCATTCATTGCTGGTGGGAATGCCAAATAATGCAGTCATTGGGAAGATGGTTAATTTCTTACAAACCTTAACATACTCTTACCCTTTGATCTAGCTTTTGTGCTCCTTGGTATATCCTCAAAGAATTGAAAATATGTTTCTGTACAAAAACCTGCAAACTAATATTTATAGATTTACCTAGAATTGCCCAATCTTGGAAGCAACTAAAATGCCCTTCAATAGATGAATGGATAACATGGTATATTCAGAAGATCAAATATTACTTTTGGCTAAAAAGAAATTAATTTGCATCAATCCATGCAAAGACACAGTAAATGCATATTATTAAGCAAAAGATATTGATCTGTAAAGGTTATAAACTATATGATTCGAAGTATATGAAAAGCTCTATGAAGAAAAATTTTTGAGATAATAGAAACAAGAGTGATTGCCAAGGGTTTGAATAGGGATTGAATACGTGGAGCATAGATGATTTTTAGGGCAGTGAAGCTACTATATATGATATTATGATGATGGATTCATATCATTATAAACTTGTCCAAATGCATAGAATGTATAACTCTAAGAGAGAACTGTAGTGTGAATGAAGGACTTTGGGTTATAATAATGTGTCAATGTCAGTTCACCAATTATAATAAATAATACCACTATAGTGAAGGATGCTAATATATGACAAAGTCTGGATGTGGAGGAAGGATGTTTTCGAAAGTATTTATGCAGTAGCTTCTTCTTCAGCCTTATTTATTTATTTATTTATTTATTTATTTATTTTTCAACAAGTTCTCACTAGGTTGTGACAGTGTCCCTAGGTTGCTGAGTCTGGTATCAAAGCTGCAATCTTTCTATCTCAGCCTCCCAAGTACTGGGGTCGCAGACATGCACCACCATGCCTAACTGCTCTGAAAATGTTTATGATTCATTGAAACCTGACCAATTTGTTTACCTTTCATTTTTTATTTCACCATAAACTCATTTCCTCAAGAAAATATGATAATATGATTAGGATACTAGATGATGCTTAACTAGATCTCTTTTAGTCCTGACATTTTATTATTTAACTTGTCCTGTATTTTAAATAAAAGCTGATTTGATATAAATATAATATAAATAGTGAATTTTCAAAGACATTCAGTGGTAGAATATATCTTTAAACAATCTGTTCTAAATATGTGGCAATAGATTAAAACTACAAATAATAATGTGATTTGGAAATTTAGAAATATATATTCAGCAACCTGAGACTTACTCCATGGGTAATAAGGACTCCAGCCATAGAATCACACTGTTCCATAAGGAAAGGACAGAGAAGAATGACCAAATTCATAATCTGTTCCTTTCTCCCCCCCATCCCACTGCACTCCTGGAGGCAGAGGTGAGTGCACAATCCACAAGGAGGTAAGTTTACAGTCTCCTCATGGGGTGACTAAAATGAGACCACAAAATATGAGTAGAAATTCACACAGAATGTGGCTACATGCTACACTGGGAACTCTGAGAAAACACCAGGTTTGGAAGCCACAGACCAACCCAACTACAAAGTCTCACACTTGCTTTGAGACAAACCCTGCATCTGGTGCCCTGTGCTTGGTGTCCATGCATACAGAGGGAGACACTGGGCAGACCATAGAATTGGGTCTGCAGACTCATTCCTCTGTTACAAGTTTACAAGCAAGCAAAAATGCTTGTAATATACTAAAAAATATACTGTAATAAATAAACCTTAAACAGATCCAAGAGGACTACAGAGGGCAAATGTGAGAGTTTCTTACTGTTATTTTTTTCTCGTCATCCTTTTGTTCTGTCTCTTTGTCTTTTGCTACTTAGTACTTGTGTATTTGTATGTTTTCTTTTACCATTTTGCATGTTTTCTCTTTTCTCTCTCCTTCCTTCTCTTCTTTCTTCTTTCTTTTTTTTTGTGGTGCGGAAGTTCAAGCCTAGGATGCTAGTAAATACTTGGTGAGCACTCTGGTCCACATTCTAACCCTAGAAGAACCTCCTTCTAGTAGCCAGCAGTCAGGACCTACCTTTCCCTGCACCTTTACCTCAATCTGCCTTCTTAGCAAAATAGAAAACAACAGGCAGGTGAGCAGGTTTGAAGTAGAGCTTTAGATAAGCTTTCACATGTCTTCTAAGAAAGCATCAAACCAAGAAAAAAAAATCGCAAGGAAATAAAAAAAACCACAAGAGGAATCACCGCTCTTCCAACAAGACAATTGTATCCATTCTCAGTTAAACAATTTTTTAATTTTCCTTTTTTTTTTACTTTTTTTCCTGTCTCTTTTTCCCTCTCCTCTTGAAAAGTGTGCATGAAAGAAATTGTCTATGTTCTATTTTGTTTGTCTGACTCCTATTAAACCTGTCTGCCAGTTCCTCATATTATATCCATTTCTATCATTTCAATATTCTAAACTGGTAACTAGAATTTTCCTTTATTGTAACTATCATTTTTCTTTACTATATATACACAAACTCTTCCCAGAAAATCTACTTGACTCTTTTCTACTTTAGCCTATTCACTCTAGACCCTTCTTTTTCACTCATTCTCCACCTTTGGTTACAATACAATTTTCCTTTTTATATACACCAGCTGAATCCTCAAAATCCCTTCTGCTGAGGTTGGACCAGATAAATAAAGCAAAAGGAAGGACTGTCTGACACTAAGCACAAACCAATCAAAGCTGACAGATGGAGCCAACCATAACCTTACAAATAGAAGTTTAAAAAGGCACAGGACACAAATTATTCTGCCCACAACTCAGAAACTACTCAATATTAAGGTGGCAAAAGACAGGTCCTCAAAATTTAACACTAGAACCTATGAACACCATCATTGCATTCAGCAGAAAAATTCTTTGAGTGATTACAACCCAATAGTGAATATTTTCAGGCAGAAAATATAGAGGAATGATAAGGGAAAAAATACCTCAAAGTCAGCATTATAGTGTGATAAATACTCATAAGAAAGCTACAAGTACCTATACAGCAGAGGTTTCTTTTAAGGCATAACTTAGGGTAAATATTTGCATCCATAGTAAGTTACTAAAAAGGGAGAGAGATTAGACATAAAAAATCCATAGACTAAAAATGAGCCATAAATAATAGCAAAGATATAAAGTTAAGAAACCTGAAATTATGGTAAAGAAGAATAGGAAGGAAACAAGGAGTGTTTACAATCCCATAGCAATAGATCACACCAACTCTGAGTTGCAGAGAATGCAAGAAGGAGAATCCAGAAGTTTAATAGTAGAAATGATAACAGGATTCCCAAAAATAGTTCAGAGAGATCCTGAAAGAAGTTAAGATCAAATCAACAAATATTTTGATACCCCAAACAGGAATTAGAAAGAAGCTCTAAAGAAACCTTAAGGATGCAATAAATTAAATTAAAACATCAATACAAACCATCACTGGTAAACTAGAACAAATGGAAAACAGAATCTTACTTCTTAAAGACAATCCAAAAATGAACACATGGTATATAATTTAGAAAAATAATTTGACAGCATGAGTTAGACATCCAAGAGATAGAAGATAATATTAAAAGAGCAAACCTAAGACTAATAAGCATAAAAGAGGAGCTAGAAGCCCAAACAAAATGAATAAAAAATCTATTCAGAGAAATAATATCAAAAAATTCAAAAACATAGAAAGTGAGGTCCACACATTGGTACAGGAAATATATAGAACCACCTTACATAAAGTCAGAGAAAGGACTCATCAAGCCGCATAAGAACTATCAAGAACTTCAAAAGAGAGTCAACAGAATGGGGGGAGATTTTTGGTACCTACTCCTCTGATAGAGGACTAATATCTAGGATATACAGAGAACTCAAGAAACTCATCACCAAAAATAAATAAATAAATAAAACAATTAAAAATGGGTAAGTGAATCACAAGAAAAGATATATAAATAACCAATAAATGTATGAAAAAATATTCAACATCATTAGAAATCAAAGAGGTGCAAATCAAAATTACCCTGAGATTTCACCTAACACCAAGTAGAATGGCAATCATTAAAAATACAGGTGACAACAAATGTTGGCAAAGATGTGGGGAAGTAGGAACTCTGATACACTGTTGGTAGGATTGCAAATTAGTGCAACCACTCTGGAAATCACTATGGAAGATCCTCAGAATAATGGAAATAAACCTACTGCATGACCCAACTATACCGTTTCTGAGTATCTACCCTCAAAATGAAAAAAAAAAAAACATATATATGCCTATAGTTGCACAATTCACAATTTCCAAAGTGTGGAGCCAACCAAGATGTCCATCAACAGATGAATTGTTTATAAAATTATGGAATATATACATAATGAAATTTTACTCAGCCATAGAGAATAACAAAATTATGTTCTTAAAGAGAAATGGATAGAACTGGAGAACATCATGCAAAGTGAAATCAGTCAGTCACAAAAGGTGAAAAGTTGGGAGAAATTGGGACACAGGAGGAACTGAAGACCAAAGAGGAGAAACCTTAGTTCTGTGAAATAGGTGACCTAACGAGGGAGATGGGAAGGCGAGAGTGAGAAACACCTCAAAGGTCATGATATATATACACAAACCTGTCAAATCTAATCACTGTGATGAGCATGGGAAGCAGAGGGAGAGAGAATAAGGAGGAAATTGGACGAGGACTCAAGGAATGCTGTGTGCATGTATGCCTCTATCACCTTCAACTTCAACAAGATGTATGATTACAGTGCAACAATAAAAAAATCATTATTGTATTATGTAAGATATAAAATAAGTATGAAACATGGCCTTTCCACCAGGAAAACTACTGTATTTTCATACGAAATCAAACTGGAAGAGGTTTCTAATATCTAAATTACTTTTATGCAAAGGGCATCATTTATAGTCATAGGCATAAATACGCGAAACTAATTTTATGAGTAATAACACGTCTATAATAATTTTAACCCAAATATTACAAATACAACTGAGGCCACAAAACACAACTTAGGTGACCCATACAGCTCACCAAGTTATGAATAATACCAGCATAATTTTATAAATAAATATACCAACTTATAAAGACATCTGTAACACACACACACACACACACACACACACACACAAATATAGTGCTCTAAAAAAGAAAACTGCTCAAGAAATCAGAGTTATGTAGGATTTTGCAGCAAGTTCGCATGGATTCAAGAATGCTACACTGCCATCCACTCTGATTAAAATGTCAAGTGTTAAATGGATATAATCAGTCTTGATTTTTTTCTTTCTTCTAGTTGATTTGTGTTTGGCTGAAGGCAATCACTGTGTGTATATATATATATATATCTGTGTGTGTGTGTGTGTGTGTGTGTGTGTGTGTTTCCACTGATTTTTATTTTTTTCTAGAAAAGAATGTGTATTCAATTCCCAAATTCTATTCAAATGTCATGAAATGAACAAAGATACAAACAGGAAGTTAAGCATTTTTTCTCTTGCTTGTAATTATTTTATGATTAAATATTCCAATCAGTCATGGTTCACAACTTTCTACCCAGCTATATAAAATTACTTACAAGGTTGTTTTAAAACTGCTAAGTCTAGAGAAATACCTCTTTTCCCTGATCCTGATTCAGTAGATATGAAGCAAGGCCCATAGTATTTTGTGTGTGTGTGTGGGGGGGCGGTACTGGGGATTAAACCCAAGGGCATTCTAACTCTGAGTTCCAACCCAAGCCCTATTTTTGATTCTTTAGTTTGAAACAGGGTTTCATTAAATTACAGAGGGCCTCACTAAGTAGCTGAGGCTGGCTGCAGACCTAAGGTCCTGTGATCCTTCTGTCTCAGCCTCACAAGTACTGAGATTAAAAGCTTGGACCACGACCCAGGGAGGAATGTACTTTTAAGAAGATAATCAGGTGATTATGATACAGGCTGTATTAGACTAAAATTTAATGTACAGTGTCCTAGAATGATTAAATATTTATGGTTTGGTAAAGGAGAAACTGAAGTTAGTCCTTCATTCCTTCATTGAACAGACATGGCATGCCCTTTATAGGTCATTCAGGGCATAAGAAAAATTAAAACCAAGTCCTCAAGAAATTTATATTATAATGAATAAACAAATAAAGCTCTTTCACTTATAATTCTTATTATTTTCTTTGAATATTCACTTGAATAATAATACTTATTTTGCCCATTAAATACCTTAGGTTATGAAAGATTAATGTTTTCAGGATGCAAAATTAATCTGACTTTATACTACTTTATAAGGTTTTTTGTATAAATCCTATTGATTCAGTAACAATTAAGTCAGTGCTCCCTAAGTAACTCTTTAGGTACAGATTAAAAATATGGTTGTTTTAATAAATGGAAAAAGTGGTTGTGCCGGGCGTGGTGGCACATGCTTGTAATCTTTGCGCTTGGGAGGCTGAGACAGGAGGATCACACAGGTTTGAAGCCAGCCTCAGCTACTCAGTGAGGCTTCCAGAAACTTAGTGAGACCCTGTTTCCAAATAAAATATTAAAAAGGTCTGGGAGTATAGGCTGGAGGTAGAAAGCCTCTGGGTTCTACCCCCAGTACCACCAAAAAAATAAAAAAATAAAAAAAGTGGTTGAAAATTTAAAAGTATCCTGAGATAAATGCACATGTATCCAGTATACATATATCTGATTTTGTTTATTTTTTTAAAAATATACATCTCTGTGAGAATATTATTTTTATTAAAATAACATGTTTGGAGCTTTTATGAAAAACTTTATGTGTATATGGCATATATTATTGAATTGCATGTGATAGATATGTATGTATAAATAATTACAAAGAAAATCATTAATATACTATGCAAAATCCTTATTATTACTGAAGTAGGGGCAATAAAGAATTTACTTAATGTACAATAATTATATAAAGAAAGATTTGGAGTGTTTGGCACTAGAAATGGTCTTGTTGCTATATATAATTAAGAACTTTCACCTATGGAAGTATATTTCTATTCAGAAACTCTTTTCAGTTAGATGACATGAGATCAATTCAGCAAGCATTTAGAGTTTCAATACTAATTACACTGTGAAGTTACAATAGGCACATGAAATAAGGCTTTTTATTCAGGAAAATTACAACAATTTCTATGGTCAAAATGTATTTGTATACACAGTTTAAGGAATGAAGCTAGATGAAATAAACCTGGAAGAAATTTTTATGCCGTCTTTCAGGAACAGGCAAAAGAAGATGAATTAGTGACAGAAAACAAGCACCCACCATATAGCTCAGTTAGAGAATATGAATTGCAATTAATTTCTTTGTGTCTTAAACCAGCTTGATTCTAAGTAGTGTACTTTGTTATTGGTAACATCATTTATAAAAGACTTTCTTTATACCAGTGTCTGCTGTAAACAATTCACATGTACTAAGCAAATCATTTGTTTTTCCTGAAAGATAGATGAGGTGGGTAATACTATTATTTGCATTTTACCTGTGTAGAAACTGGTTCATAGAGAGTTTAAGCTCAGACAGTGTCACACAGTTCATGAATGCTAGTGGTGGCTTGTGGTCCCAGGCATATTTATGTCAGTGTTAATGCCCTTCACTCTTTCTGTAAAGCTTCGATCATATTCAGCTTGGTATTGTCCAATACCTAAATTATGCCTTACCTATAGATGTTATTCAATGGATAATTATTTTTTATTAATTAAGAACAACATTTCTAAAGGAGTTTTCAGAAAACATGGAAAAACTACTGTTGTAGAATTCAAAGAAATAACACCCACATTATAGTGTGAATGTAGACTTTCCACTGGAAATCATTCATGTGTTGACAGTGCAAAGAATTAAGGAGTGAAATAATTGAATCATAATGATTGTACTCTCATCAGTGGTTAAGTCCACTGATGAGTTAAATATCTGAATTATTTTATTGGTAACTTAGGGAGGTAGGATGTGACTGGAGGAGGTATATCACTGGAGATATAGACTTGGGGATTATTAAATGTTCCCTTCCCCTGCCTGTTTCTAGCTTCCATGATGTAAAAGTGGCATCCCTCCATGTACCTTGCTGCTATTGTCACCATTTATACTTTGGAGGTGGCCCTATAGTCTTAAATGGTGAGCCCCATAAAACCTTTCCTCCTCTAAGTTCTTCTTGTCCAATATTTTGGTCTCAGTGGTGGAAAAGCTGACTAAAAAAGCCACATTTCAAACAAGCCAATAGAAGCAAAATTATTGACAAAATATCAGTATGGAGATGTTCTTTAAGTTATAATGGAATTAGTTCCCAGAAAGATGAAAATGCCATTAAAATATGGTAAGGCGAAAATGCATTTAATATGCTTTGCCTACTGATCATTATAGTGTACTGGTTCTTTCCCCTTGTGATCACATGGATTACTGGGGTCTGTCACTTGCTACTGCTTGCCAGCATTACAAGAGCATTGTGCCACACATTGCTAACTCAGGGAAAGATTGAAATTCAAAGTATAATTTCTACTGAAGGCATATCAGTTTTGTGGCATGATAAAACTGAAAAATCATAAGCTGAAATTTCATGAATTAGAGACCATGTGTATTGAACAACTATAAATCTGAATGAGAATGTCGATGGCATATTTACAACATATGGTCATTTTAACCACAAGGGAGCATCACAAAACCGATTGTGGGAAATATAGGGCTAAAATAAACTTATCATTACCGTATTCAAATAAATTTATACCAAAACATCTTCCACGTCAATAATTTTGAGTAGACTGGAGTGGATATGGACAGTCATAGTCATTAGGTCATTGGTACTAACTGATTATATTTATGGAATGGGAAATGAAACAAAAATGTCTTGATGGGAAAGTTTGTGGTACAGATAAAATATATTTGTAAAACACAGGAAATACATAATTACATTAAATATCTCATATTTATAATAATAATGACATTCACCCATTTAACTTAAAAGCATTTACTCACAATCTACTATTTAGGAGATACTCTGTAGGGCATGTATGTGTTTTAAATGCCTATATAGTCCAAGAACTATATTTACAATTTAAAAATTATTTCACATAAATATTCCATGTGTACTTATATAATAACGATATGAGAACTATGTTCCTCCAGTTTTCCTTGTTTCAGAAAAAAAGTTACAGCTTTCTTTGCAAACAGTTTATCTCATTATATCATGAGAAAAACAGGAATTTAATTTGAAGAGAAAATCAGAATTTGCTTCTCCTTATAAACCTTTCAATACACACACACACACACACACACACACACACGTACATTTCTAGCGCAATTCATACAAATTGTTAGTTGCCTATATTATACTTAGAACAGGCCAAAAACACTTGTATAAGTTTGTCCTTTTGCACCATCCCCCTATCCTATTATGCTTACTTAACTCTATTCTATTACCTGTATGGTCATCTTTATTGTTTTACTTAATAATGAATTCATTCATTCACTTAATAGATATTTAATGAGTGTCCGCCATTTGCCAATTATTGGTAACATAGAATTAAATACACTTTTGAAATATGTACCTGCATGCACTTTATATTTTATTAGAAAAATGAAGATAATAAATTCGTAATACATTAAGTGATGATGAATGCTTAAAGATAATTGGTACTATTTTTACATAAAAAGGCCAGGAAATCCAATCTCTGAGTAGGTGCCATGTGTGTAGAGACCTTAATGGAGTAAAAAAGGAAACCATCATGGGTGGAATAGTTATAAGATGTAGAGCTCTAGAGCAGCAATCATGCTTGATATTTTTCTTTTTTTTTTGTATTCATACATCACTTTGGAATACAAAAGTTGAGAGCATATATAAGCACATATCATCCAACAAGCCCTCATCCAATCCCCATCCCATTCCCCCCCTCCCTCAATCCCATGCTTAATTGGTGATTATCTTTGAAATATTTGTTTACACACCTCATGATTTTTAAAGAGATTCCATCCTCCCCATCCCCTCCCCTCTGATTGGTCACCTTAATTGCTTCTCAATAGGGCCCTTTCTACTACTCAACCTCCTCCTGTTACCTCTTTCCTCCTAGCTCTTGCTAATTAGGGGAAGCATCTGGATTTTATTTTCTGTGCTATTTCTCTGTGCATGCCGCATTGCAAGTTCCGATCCCACTCTTTTTTTAAATTTATTTTTATTGGTGCATTGTAATCATATATCACATTGGAATAAAATACTTGAGAGGATATACAAACACACATCTTCCAATTAGCCCTCATCCAGCCCCCATCCCATTCCCTCTGCCTCAATCCCATGCTTGTTTGGTGATTAACTTTGATACATTTGTTTATGTACCTCCTGAGTTTTAAAGAGGCTCCATCCTCCTCTATTCCATACCATCTGATTGGTCACCTTAGTTGCTTCACTATAGGGCCCTTTCTATAGCTCGACCTCTTCCTGTTGCCCCTTTCCTCCTAGTTATTGCTGATTAGGGGAAGCATCTGTTTTTTTTTTTTTTTTTGCGATATTTCTCTGTGCATGCCGTGTTGAAAGTACCGATCTCACTCTTAATGGCCCCAGTAGTGGCCTGGCCACCTGGAGGACTCTGATCCCGACCTCACTGGCTCCAGCACTGGCCTTGCCTCATGGGATGCCCCGATCCTGGCCTCGCTGGCCCCCACACCGAACTAACCCCTCGGCTGGCTCTGCTCCCGGCTTCAGAGGCCCCAGCACCAGCCTAGCCTCATGACAGGCTCCGATCCTGGCCTTGCTGACCCTGGCGCCGGCCTAACCCCTCATCATGCTCCTATCCTGGCCTCGCAAGTCCCAGCTCTGTCCTTGCCTCACAGCAGTTTCTGATCCTGGCCTCACTGGCCCAGGCACCGGCCTTACCACTCGTCAGAGTCCGATCCTGGCCTCGAAGGTCCCAGCACCAGTCTTGCCTCACGACAGGCTCCAATCTCGGCCTCGCTGGCCCTGGCACCAGCCTAACCCCCCAGCAGGCTCTTATCCAGGCCTCGGAGGCCCCAGCATTGGCCTTGCCTCACAGCAGGCTCTGATCCCGGCCTCGATGGCCCCGGCATTGGCCTAACCCCTCAGCAGGCTCCGATCCCAGCCTCAGAGGCCTAAGCACCAGCCTTGCCTCATGGCAGGCTCTGATCCCGGCACTGCTGACTCCGGCCCTGGCCTAACGCATCAGCTGGCTCCGATCCCGACCTCGAAGGCCCTAAAACTGTCCATGCCTCATGGCTGGCTTCGATCCCGGTCTCGCTGATCCTGGCACCGGCCTAACCCCTCGGTAGGCTCCAATTCCGGCCTCGGAGGCCCCAGCACTGGGCTTGCCTCACGGCAGGCTCCGATCCCAAACTCGTTGGCCCTGACACTGGCCTAATCCCTTGGCAGTCACCAATACCGGCCTTGGAGGCCCGAGCTCCGGCCTTGTCTCAAGGCAGGCTCCGATCCTGGCCTTGCTGGCCCCGGCACCGACCTAAACCCTTGGCAGGCTCTGAACCTGGCCTCGGAGGCCCCAGCACCAGCCTTGCCTCACAGCAGGCTTTGATCCCAGCCTCGCTGACCCCGGGACCGGGCTAACCCCTCAGCAGGCTCCAATCCAAGCACCCTCTTCACCCAGCAGGTTGTCCCACATTCCTGAGAGTGCATGGTGGTAGTATTCTGCCTCTGAGGTAATTTCTTCAAAAGTTCCAGGTGTATTACGTCAGATCTCTGCCTCCCCTGAGTTCTTGCCACTGCCAATGCGACTGTCTCCACCATTTCAAATCTTTCCCAAGCTCTTTTCCCATACCCCATAATGTCCAGTGTTCCTAAGCATGCACGACAGTAGCATGCGACCTTTGGGGTAATTTCTTCGGAGGATCAGGCTGGGTTGGATCAGATGTCTGCCTCTCCCAAATACAAGTCTCCACCACCATCTCGGCCACTGCTGCCACCACCGCCTTCCTCCTAGGTCTCTGCTAGACTCTCTCCTTACAGGTGATGTCCAAGATTCTTAATGATGTAGAGAAGCAGCAGTCCTACTTCGCGGGGAATTTTTCCAAAAGTTCCAGTTCAGATGGATATGTTTCGTCTGCATCTCCAATATTCTACTGCTGCAGCCATCTTAACCCCTCTCAAATATTTTTCTTTTTTCTTTTACCTTTTTTTTTTAAATAAGAGAAGAGAGTATGTGTGGTTTGGGAAAGATGTGGGATCAGGCACTCGGTAGAGATGAAAAATATATTTTTCTTTTTGGGTGGGGGGGTTGCCTAATAGTGCCCCACCCACGCCCGCCCACCCACCTGGGGTCAGGTCCTTGCGGCCTGGACCTCCGGGCCCTTCCGGGTGTGTGGGGGGGGTCCCATGCTTGATATTTTTCAGGAATAGATGTTCAGTCAGAAAAGTAGTAGAGGTGAAGGCCAGATCACAGTGGGATTTGAAAAAAAAAAAGAGGAATCACAGATAACCAACTACAAGGTTTTAGCCAGGACAGTGGTAATGTGGAGTTATTATTTACTGAGAAGAGTTAGAGAAAAAGAGAACAATTCTCCAGAGAAGAATTCAGTTCATTTGAGCACATGTCAAGTTTAAGATGGCTATTATATGCAAACTAGTTCAACCACTATGGAGATCTGTGTGGAGATTCCTAAGAAAGGTGGGAATAGATCCACCATATGATCCAGCTATACCACTCCTGGGTATCTTTCCAAAGGGGGTGAATTCAGAGAAATACAGCAACATATGCATACCTATGTTCATAGCAGCGCAATTTGTAATAGCCAAAATATGGAACCAACCCAGATCTCCATCAACAGATGAATGGATAGCAAAACTTTAGGAAATACACACAATGGAATTCTATTCAGCCATAAAGAACAAAATTATATCATTTGCAAGAAGATGGAAAGCCCTGGAGAACAGTATGTTAAGTGAGATCAGCCAAGCACAGAAGGAGAAGGTACATATGTTTCCTCTAATATGCCCAAACTAGGAAACACAGAGGATACCAGTGGGACTCCAGATAATGGAGGGGAAATATCAGCAAAGTTTGAATGGAAAGATAGAAGAGGAGGAAGGCTGATCTTGATTAATGAGGGTCTACATCTGAATATGTGTAAAATTATGAATATGACATGGTTAACCTGGACAACCATTGGTGGGAGGGGGGAAGGGAAAACGGGGGTGGGGGGGAGAGGGCACCAAATACAGTTTAAATGTAAACTATTTATGTTCAATAAAAAATTGTTAAAAAAACAAATGCTATGTAAAAAAAAGATGGCTATTATACATCTTACATAGAAATATCAAACCAATATTTAAATAAAAATCTGGACTTCAATGGACAGGCAGGACTAAAGATAGAAATGTGTGTTTTATTAGCATATAGATGACAGTTAATGTCATATAATGGATGGAGACAAGTATTTCAAGAAGAGACAAATCAATCTAGTCAAATGTTTCTTAAAGGCTGAATAAGATGAAGATCCACCACCCAAATTACTCTTAGTTTAGGCAACATGCAAGTTGTTACTGACAGTGACAGCAGTACTTTCAAAGAAATGGAGGACATAAAAGCCTGACTAGGAAAATAAAGATGGCAGATGGCAAATAGTAACAACTCTTCTTATGAGTTTTGCTATAAGAGAAGCAGAGAAACCACATGTCACCTAGCTTGCAGGGGAGATGAGGTTAAGAGAGAATGTGTTTGATGATGAGATAAATTATAACCTGTTCTATGCTAATGGAAATAATTCAATAAGAAGGAAAAACTAATGAATCTGCAGATAGGAGACAAATTATAGAAGCCATAATATATGTGTAAGTAAAGAGGGTTGCAATCTAGAGAATGAGAGGAATTGTTCATTTAGGTGGGAAGCATCAACAGTTCATCCATCCAACAGGCTAAATGGAAGGGCAAATAGGTAGTGCTGAAGGATAGTTGGGGGAATGTGGAATCTAGTATTTTTCTAATTCTCTTTGTTTTCATATAGCAATAGGTAAAAGGTCATGAGTAGAAATGTTTCTTGCCTCATTTTTAGGTGTTCTCTTACACTTTAGCAGAGATTTGATGGAGGTAGATCAAGTTAGAATTGAATTTTTTTTTAGATGAAAACAATGAAACACAAAGGGAATAAGTACTGAGGTAGGTTGCAAAGTTGTCAATTACTTTGTGATAACAGCTGTTCTAATAGGAAATCATTGTTCATTACAATAGAAGTTTAATTCTCATTCATGGGAAGTCTACAAGAGATGTCCTTGATTATTAAAAAAAATCTTCTTTTAGACTATAAAGTTCCAGCAGATACCATTTTAGTTTTTAATACTGCTCCATCCCAAATATTCTGACAGCATTGTAAGTGTGACAAGTTTTCAATAAGCATGCCAAACTTTTAAAAAGTACAGACAATCTTCATTTTGAGTAAACTGAAAGTAGACTTTCTAGATTTACAAAACTAATAAATTTCAGGATCAACCTTTGCTTTACAATTGAATTTACCTAAAGTAATTATTATCCTAAATTTTCCTTAGGCACTTGAGCACTTAATGTGAGGATTTTATGTATTTTAAAAAAACAAATTGCAGTAGGCAACACATACTGGAAAATATCTCAACCACTTCTTCTGTAGCTGTATCACAAGGCTAATTTTCTGAGTGTTTTTAAATGAGTTTTTCTTCTTCAATTACGTGCCAGGTATTATACAAGACTTGCTTTTCCATTTATGACTCTTGTGATTTCTCTCAATTGAAGATAAAAAACTCATTGTAATTTTAAGTTGGCAAGTATAGAATTAGAAATAAAAACTTATTTGCAAACAAAAGGTTTTATTTGCTTTTGAAGTCATATTAAGTATTAAGTATAAAACCACTAATTTTAATATCAATCAACAATGCTTAGGGGAGAGAACAAATGGGGAATTGGAAAGCATTTGCATATTTCTTGTGACATATCCCAGGGGCATTTTACCTCTGAGCTATACCCTCATCCCCTTCTTTATTTATTTTTAAAATTTTAGACGGAGTCTCATGAAGTTGCTGAGAATCTCACTAAATTGCCGAGGTTGGCTTCAAACCTGCAATCCTCCTGTCTCATCCTTCTATATATTGAAATAACATGCCTTTGCCACTGTTCCCAGAAGATACTGAGGGGTTTTTTTAGATACTGAGTTTTTATCAGTATTTTATTATTTTAGTTATGTGAAGGCATAGGCCTAGACCTTTTCTTTGTGTGTGTATATGTGTTTGTAGATGGTAATGGAGATTGAACTCAGGGATATTCTACCTCTGAGCTGTACTTGTCCTTTTTTATTCTTTATGAGAAACAAGGCTTCAATAAGTTGCAGAGGCTAGCTGCCAACTTGCAGTCCTCTTGTCTCAACCTCCCAAGTACTGAGATTACAAGTGTGGGCCACCACACCTGACTAGAGGTATTTTTAACATTTATAATTTATATCGGGATAACAAAGTTTCTGATTCTCTTTTGTAAGAATGTATCAAAATATTTAAAGTATCTTATTAAATTTAGTATTTTAAGTCTTCCTGTCTAAAATACAGGCAATTTCATTAAGATTAATATGGTGTCTAATTCACTATGACTTGAAAAATTGTTCATAAGACTTAGGTGTATTTGATCGTAAACACCAGAAGCAGAAACGCCAAAAGAACAGAGGAGTTATAATTTAATATTTATATTTATTTATTTATTTATTTATTTATTTATTGGTACTAGAGATTGAGTCCACAGGCAATCTGGCTACAAGCTACACCCCAAACCCTACTTTTTCATTTTGAAACAGTCTTGTTAAGTTACTGAGTTTGGCCTCCAATGTACTATACTCTTGTCTCAGCTTCCCAAATATTATTACAGGTATCCACCACCACATCAGGTTAAATAATTTCTAAAGCATTGAAAACATATCTCAGATACTTATATAAAAGTACATCTTGAAAACAACAAAAATAAGGCAGTGTTTAGGAACTAGGTATCATTCACTTCTTTTATTATATATTTTTTTTCTAAAATTCTGAGTATAAACCGTTAGGGCATTTATATTTTAAAGAGTAAACTAGATCATATGTATTCTACATAACAACTATTGCTAATTACTGAGACATTTGCGTGCATACTTTAACAGATTCTGAAGGATTTAATTCTCACTTCTACATTCATCTTTATGACTTAATTGTTGTAGTGTAAAGATATAGATATTTTATCAGCATGATACCTGTCATGAACATTATGTAATGGGATTGAGTGACAGCTAAAACAGAAAGCCACAGAGCAATGATAATTCAAGGATGTGGAACAGACAATGTTTGGAATGCCTTGAGGGAATGTGTCAGGGGATTTGACTAGCTCGTTATTTGTGTAACTTCAGAGTCTACATTGCTGAAAAGCATATGTGTCTAAAATATGCATAACTGGTTGCTTTCCTTTGACTATCATCTAATCACTCCAGCAATTTTGAAATGGTACAAAAATCATTGCCTTGAATACTTTGTCTCATGCTGAAGAAAAAGTATCACATTACATTGCATTCTGTTTTCATAATCAAGCAACACTTATTCTATGCTACCCAATGCAATCACAAAACTGATTGCCTTATACTCTAATTATAGTTTTGCACACTTTCTCTAAGCACATATGCTAAGCCTTGGGCAAAATATCGTATATGCTGTCACTGGGAAGGTTTATTGAACTGAATCATTAACTGTATTCTCAGTTATAGCATTATGGGCTTCAAGTTTCATCTCTTAAATTGAAAGCATTCATATACATTTCCATGCTATTTTCTTTGCTTGGTTGTTTTCAAAGAAAAGATTTATGTGGGTGACTAATTTAATATTTTTCCCTTAAGGCATTCTGTTGATTTACAGCTGAAGACTGAATTTGATAAATGTACACTGAGAATCCTGTTTAAGAACAGCAGCGTTTTGAAAAACTTATGACAGTGACTGAACACTAAATAGCATATACAGAAGACAGTTACCTCCTGCTCACTGTACATTCAGAGATTTGATGTGCATAATATCTACCTCGATCACTGTGGAATAGAGATTTGTTGTGAACCAGTAAGCATCAAGAAAGATAGCTCAAGAATCCCACAATTGGTTTCTGAGTAGGACAACAAATTAAATAGACTAAATCACGTATTTGCTCTTAATAAGTTATGTAGTTGCTCCAGGAATCTCATTTTCAAAAATAGTGGCAGAATTTCTGTTATATGTTAAATAAACTTGAGCTAGAGATACTTTGGTGTTTATTGCAAACCTGGTATTGTTTTGAAAAGAGGAGTGAGGATAAGAGACTCTGAAAAGCATTTTGTTTTGTCTTGTTCATGAATTTATCCTGCTGAAGAGCCATCCTGAAATAGCTCCTGAAAATAAACCTGAGTGTTGTGCTCATAGCCCAGCTTTAAACAGTTCAGTCCCTGTCCCTAGTGAGGTTAGCAAATTATAGAGTCTTTTCTGCACTGCCTCTCAGCCTGAATCCTATCATAAAAACATATTAATAAACAGCTTCTAGGAATAGAAACAAAAGGAACAACCCTCCTGTACTTTTCCTGTATCATCATTTAGTAACTTCACTTCCACCGTCACATGAACTCCCTTTGGGAAACTATAGAAAGCACAAAAAGAAATTGGTCTATGTGAACTTGAAAGGCTGTGCCATCTTGCTTTCCTTGCAAATGGGCCATTAAAAGCATGGTTAGCAAAATACAGACTTTGTTTTTGTGCAGTGCTAGGAATTGAATTCAGGGGAATTCTAATTCTGAGCTAGAAACCGTAGCCCAATTTTATCTTTTGTTTTGATATAGGGATTCCCTAAATCGATGAGGGTCTTGCTAAGTTACTGAAGCTCTCCTAAAACCTGTGATCCTCCTGTCTTGGCCTCTCGAGTACTGGGATTACAGACATGCACCCCCACACCTGGCTAAAATACAGATTTTTGACTTGACCAATCATGAAGTTTGTTTGTTTTCTCTTCTTAATCTTTTAATTTTTTGGAAGAAAGTTTGTACCCGAAAGGTAATTTGCCATTGGGCTAATTACTACTCTTGGTCTGTTTTTAACTAAGAAAATTAATGTTACCTTTAAAATGTCATTTTATATACAAAGATCCAAGTCACTTCTTACAAATTGTAGTGACTACTGAAGCATTGTTAAAAAGTTTAATGGATGTACTATACATCTTTTATATCTCTACCTGCTATAGCAATTTTTAATGTTTTACATTTTTTCAATTAAATATATCACAACATATGTACTAATGGCTTTTGGACTAGTAGCATCTGCAGAATTTATTGCTCTCAGTTACAACAAATGTACTATTGCTTTACTGACAAATTGATGCAATTTATTTTCATTCATTGCTCCATCTAGCAACCTTGTGAGAAAAATTACATTGCCTATTACGTTGTTATTTAGTATTTTCACAAAGAAGAAAGAATTACCACTAATTAGTGTTTCATGATAGAAGTGAATAATGTCTTCAGTACTATGGAACATTATATTTTGTGGAAACAAACAGAAAAATTTTGAGGTTTTTTTTGTGATACTGGTGATTGAGCCCAATGGTATTCTGTGTCTGAGCTATAGCCCTGTTTACTATTTTTTTTAATTTTTTTAAGCAGGGTCTTACTAAGTTGCTGAACATCTTGTTAAATTTCTACACCTGTCCTTTAACCTGCAATCCTCCTGTCTGAACCTTACAAATACTGGGATTTATAGGCATGCATGACCTTGTATAGCATGGAAGGAACTTTATGACAGATACCCAAATACTTGTGAGTATTGTGTTCTGAGTAATCAATTTTAAAAGGCTCTATTCTAAACCATTGTGTGTAGTATTGGATAGAACCAAGGGGCATTCTACCTCTGAAATATAAATACAGCTCTATTTTTATTTTTTTATTTTGAAATAAGTTCTCAAACAATTACTTTGTGCTGGCCTCAAACCTGTGATTCTACTGTCTCAACTACCCAAGTACTGAGATCAGGTATATGCTATCATGTCTGGCTTTTATTTGAATCTTCATATTATAAAAATCTAAACAATAATCACGTCTGTAAACTGTAGTAAGGCTAACTAAGCACACTGCTATTTCCATGAACACATGCCTACATACAGAGATGATTAATTACAATTAAAGCAAGCTAATTATAGAATTAAATGATCCTATTTTATTTTAAATTGAGTGCTTAAATTATTTAGTCAAATTTGTAAATTCAAACATTTTAAATGTCTTGCCAAAATTTCAAAATACAGTTTTGTTTCCACTTTTTCCCACATGAAACACATTATTATACATTTATCCCGGGGCAAAATAAACTAAAAGAAACTATGTTGTAGTTCACATTTTGACATACTTTCTCTTGAATCAATATAAAGATGAGGCAGAACTTATATCTCATAGGGCTGTATTCTCTTCTATGTCCATTACACAAACATTCAAGCAGGGTCATTATTTTGACAAGCAAAGTTCCATATCAATTCTTGTAATTGAGTTAAAAGTTAAACAGCACAACCACGGTGGAAAGGAAAATATGTCTTAGTTGCATTTTTACTTTTTTCTGTTTTTATTAGTGCATTAGAGTCATACATCTTAATGGAGTACAAGATGGTAGAGGCATATATGCACATATCACTCATTTATTTCTTCCTTAATTTCTCTCCCCCTCCCTCCTTCTCAGTTTTAGCCCAGTGATTGACTTTGATGTGTTTATTAATGTACATCATGTACCTTAAGAAATTTCCATCTTCCCTCCTCCCATCACCCCCAGTTAGGCCTCCTTATTGGTTCATCTATGGTTTCTCCTTCTTTGTCTAGAGTTCCTCCTATGACCATTTCCTCCCTAGCTTCCACATATTAGGGAGAACATCCAATATCTTACTTTTTGTGACTGACTAATATCACTCAGCATAATGTTCTTCAGTTGCATTCATTTCCTTGTAAATGACATAATTCTATTCTTTTTATGATCATGTAAAATTCCATTTTGTACATATCCCACAGTTTTGTAATCCATGCATCTATTGATTGACAGCTTGGCTGGTTCCATAGCTTGGCAATGGTGAATTGTGTGGCTATGAACATAGATACACGTGCATTAGTTTGGTAGTTTTTTTTTTCCTTTTTTGGTTAGATACTCAGCAGTGGTATTGCTCGATCAAATGGTAGGTTTGTTCCCATTCTTCTGAGGATCCTCCATACAGTTTTCCAAAGTGGCTGTACTATTTTACAATCCAAACAACAATGCATTAGAGTTCCTATTTCTCTATATCTTCATCAGTATTTGTTGTGGCTGTGTTTAGAATGATTGCCATTCTAGTTGGAGTTAGATAAAATTTCAAGGTAGTTTTGATTTATATTTCTCCGATTGCTAATGATGTTGAGCATTTTTTCATATATTTATTGGCCATTTAAATTTCTTCTTTTGTGAATTCACTTGCCCATTATTTGATTTGTTTATTTTTTCTTGAGTTCTCTGTATATTCTAGATATTAGACCTCTATTGGAGGAAGAGTTGGCAAAAATTTTTCCAGTCTGTCAGCTCTCTATCAACAGACACTAAGTGGGGAATTCCACACCTTCTGCTATGTGTACCAAGCCTGCATGAGTCTTTATAATACTCCTTCTACACATGGCTTTTAGAAACAAAAGAATTTCTTTTGCTGTTATTATATTGAATACTTTTCCTTAAACCACCCTGAACAGACAAAACAAACTTGAACAAAGCTGGAGGCAATCACCATACTAGAGTTCATGATATACTACAGAGCCATAGTAAGTAACCAGTATAAAACTGGCCTAAAAATAGACATATAGAGAAATGGAACAGAATCGAAGGCCCAGAAATAAAGCCACACAGGCAGAACCAACTGATCTTCAGCAAAGATACCAAAATTTTGCACTAAAGAAATTTTTTACCAGGCGTGGTGGTGCACGCTTGTAATCCCAGCATTCGGGAGGCTGAGACAGGGATTGCGGTTCGCGGACAGCCTCAGCTACTTAATGAGGCCCTCTGCAACTCAGTGAGACCCGGTTTCAAAATTAAAAAATCAAAAATAAGGCAGGGGGTGGAGCTCGGAGGTCGAATGCCCCTGGGTCTCATCCCCAGACCCGAAAGAAAGAAAGAAAGAAAGAAAGAAAGAAAGAAAGAAAGAAAGAAAGAAAGAAAGAAAGAAAGAAAGAACCTCTTTAATAAATAATGTTCGAAAAATGGATATCTATATGCAGAAGATTCAAATTTTAGCCCCTATCCCTGACCTTTTAACCTTAAAGATAGATAGCTCTACTAAAATAGATCAAACACCTAGATATAAGACCTGAAAGTATGAAAGCACATGTATAAAACTTAGAGGAAGAGCTGGGCGTGGTGGCGCACGCTTGTAATCCCTGCACTTGGGAGGTTGTAGACAGGAGGATCGCGCAGGTTCGAAGCCAGCCGTGCTGGCTTAAGAGACCCTATTCCCAAATTAAAAAAGCCTAAAATAGGTCTGGGAGTGTAGCCAGGAGGTAGAAGGGCTTCCAAGAACCCCAGTAACACAACCAAAAAAATATACCTTAGAGGAAACTATAGGAAATGGTTTTTTAGATATGCCCAAAAATACATGTACCAAAAGCAAAAATAAACCAATGAGATTATATATTATGTCAAAGAAACCTGGATAAACTATGTCAAAATAAAGTTAGACAGAAGAAATAAGTTTTAGTTTTCTGCAACACAATAGGGTAGTTTAATTCACAATGACCTGTAAGATTAGAAGAAAGAATCTCAAAGGCTACAAACATAAGAGAATATAATATGGAGGGGGAAATGCTGATCACACTGATTTGATAAATACATTTAATATGAATGTGTTAAAATTCACACTGATCCCCATTAATATGCGCAATTAATGCATGCCAATAAAACTGTCTCATTTAGCGAGGTGTGGTGGTACATACCTGTCTTCCTAGCCATTGAGGAAGTTGAGGCATAGGGATTACTTGAGCTCATGAGTTCAAGACCAGCTTGGCCAACACAGAGAGACACTATCTCAGCAACAATAGCCAAGAGCCAAAACAATCATTAAAAAGAACAAAATAGGTGGCACAATTATTCTTGATTTCCAAACATGTAACAAAGTTACAGTAATCAAAATAGTATGAAGCTGATGTAGATACAAATATATAAATTAAGGAAACAGAGCAAGAAACTCAAAAGTAAGCCTGCACATATATATTAAGTTAATTTCCAACCATAGTACCAAGAATACACATTTGGGAATGGATAGTGCTGGCCATAAATGATTTTGAGAAAATTGGATATCCACACATAAAAAAATGAAATTGGATCCCTTTCTCATACCATACACAAAAATCAAAATGGATTAAAAACTGAACACTGTAAAACTCCTAGAATGAAACACTGAGGAAAATATTTTCAAAGTTGACTTTGACACCAAAATCATAGGGAAAAAAGTGATAAATAGATTATATGAAGCCAAAATGTGAGATTACTTTTGGAATGTCTTTTAGAACTAGAAAGCTTCTACGTAGCCTCGGAAATAATCATAAAATGAAAAGACAGACTACTTAATGGAAAAATATTTGCTAATTATAGGATTAGTACTCAAATTCTTAAGAAACTCCAAGTCAGCAAAAAAAAAAAAAAAAACAATAAGCTTATACAAACATGGGCACAGTCTGGGTCTGATGCTACATAGATATAATTCTAGCACTTGGGAAGTTGAGAGAGGAAGATCACATGTTCAAGAATGGCCTTTACATTTTATTGAGATCCTTAGCAAATTAGTGAGTTCTGATTTCAAAATTAAAAAAGGAGGGTTAAGGATATAGCCTGGAGTTAGAATGGTCCTGGGTTTGATTCCTAGTACTACTACTACTATTATTACTGCTACTACTACTACTACTACTATAATAAAATTAAAATGAGCAAAGGATGTAAATAGATATTTCTCAAGACATGAAAATGTCTAATAGATATAGTAAAAGTACTCAGCATTGATTATCTGAAAAATGTAAATAAAAACTATAGTGAGGAATCACCTCTCATATTTAGGATGGCTGTTGTAAAAAAGGTAATAAATATTGGTGAAGATAAAGAGAAAACACTATAAAATATAGGAATACAAAATTATGTTGTCACAATGAAAACAGATTGAAGATTTCTTTAAAATAAAAAATACAAGCACCGCATATTACATCAGTATTATCTCTGAGCACTTATCCAAAAATTATCAAATTTAGGATCTCAAAGAAATATCTGCATTGCCATCTTTACTGAAATATTAAGTATAGTAGCCCAGATGCTAAAATACTGAATAACCATCAAAGGAAAAATGCATGGATTAGGCACACGCTCGTAATCACAGCATTTGGGAGGGTGAGACAAGAGGATCACAGTTCTCGGATAGCCTCAGCTACTTAGTGAGGCCCTCTGCAACTTAGTGAGATCTTGTGTCAAAATAAAGAATAAAATATTAGGGCAGGGGGTGTAGCTCGGAGGTAGCATGCCCCTGCTTTCCATCCCCATTACCACACACACACACACACACACACACACACACACACACACACACACGAAGCATATACATAAAATGGAGTGTTCTTCAGCCATAGCAAAGAGGGACATCCCTTTGTATGTGACAATGGACTTTTAGAACATTATTTTAAGCAAAATAAGCCAGTTACAAAACACACTGTGTGAATATCTTATATGAGATGTCTTTAAATAGAATTACAGAAGTACAAAGGTAAATGGTGGTTGTCAAGGAGTTATGTATAGGGAAAAGTTTCTGAACAATAAGTATAAAGTTTTAGTTATGCAACATGGCTTAAATTCTAAGAAACTGTTGTACAACACTTCTTCTAAGTAACAATATTGTCCTGTGCACTCAAAAAGTTGTTAGGATAGATTTGTTATCTTTTCTCACAACAATAAAAATTAAAAAATAATATAGACCAGTGAGTTACCAAAAAAATAAAAATACCTAAAGCCAAACATAGCAGTACAATACTAAGAGTGAGGAAAAATAAATTTCTCTAGTTGAAGTAAAAGGACTGAAATCCCCACATAACTGGCTTTTCTCAGTTTCTGTTATAGAAAACACTAATATGGATATTTGGTTATTTTCTGACTCAATGCTTCATTACTTAAAACTCGTCTTGGGATCCAATAGCATAGGAGACCGACATACAAAACTATAAGGCTAAAAAGTTCATATATACCAGGAACTATGAGAGCTTAGCACAGGATGTAATTACATTAGCTTGGAGAAATTACTAAGATAATCAAGAAAGAAAGTTCATAATTATATAATGGAATCAGGTTTTTTGTTTTTACTAATCCACTCTGCCTTCCTCACTAGAGCTGAGATGGGCACTGAAGTAAGTCCAAGTTTCTTTTTTATAGAAACAGAAAATTAAGCCTACTGAAATGAAGTGATTTGTTTCAGGTGAAATAGCAAGTCAATGAGTGTACAATATCCAAGTAATGTTTATCTTTCTATATCATGAAACCAAAGACAGTTAGAGGCAATTGAATACTAAGAAAGAAGGTAAAAGCCAAGTCATTTAGTAAAAAATGCCTGATTTGCTATTTAAGGAACATGTGTATGATTTAAACATTTCTTTGAATGGTGTCATCACATACATGTCATATATACTCATGCATGCACAGATACAATATGAAAGAAAACAAAAAATATTATTAAATAATAAAACTTATTCAACAAAGAAGTTGGTACACAATCAACTAATAATCAGTTGCTTGAACTATCTTCTCCACTGGATGACTTCTCCCTCCTCCTCCTCCTCCTCCTCCTCCTCCTCCTCCTCTCCTCCTCCTTCTGCTCCTTCTCTTATTATTCTTCATTTTTATACCTTCTTATAATCTCCCCAGATGAGAGAATGTTTCTAATATTGCTACTGACTTACTCATGCCATAAGGTAGTATGCTGTTATTTACAACGAAAACACAAACAACACTAAAAATCAAGTCTGCTACCATCTCTATATATTTCCTAAGTAACTACAGAAACTATATCCTATGGATATATGTTCTATAGAAACTATATCCTCACAGACACTTGACTGTAGGCCCAAAGTCTCTTTGCTACATTATAATTGTGGTAGAACATTTTGAATAGCTTTAGTATACAAGACTAAAACACTTATCACTAAATGCATTTGGTTGAATTATTTGGAATTTGCATTTTTGTCTAGTTGAGCAAATGTCTATTTATGTTAAATAAATGTATATTATAAGAAATATAAATAAGTTGTATAACTGCCTTCATATAAGCAGCAACAGCTATTCTGATTCTAAGAAGCAGGAAAGCCACCTCACTGCTTTAAAAAGCTTTCCCCCGAGCTTTCAAGGAAAAGGAATGTTATCACAGTAATTGGGTAGTCTGTGACAACATGTTATAATTTCTTTATTAATTATGATTCCTAATGTAGAGAAAATGAAATCTCTGTGTGTTTGAATTCAGTTGCCCTGCCAAAGTTAATTGCTCCTCAAGAGATGCCAACCTTGGGATGTGCTAGGAGTGTGAAAAAAGAACAACTGCTGACTTTAGTATCTTATTTTCCAGTGAGTTAACATTTTTCATGTAATTAGCCCCAGTGTTCTTTTTAGATTAACAGATCAACTAATAACATGTTATGTTTTAAAAGAAGCAAACAACAAGAAAGTGGGAACACAACAAGGAGCTTATTTAAAGGGCATAGACTCATTACAGTAGACACATTTAAACAATATAGCCAGCTTAACCTTTACAAAAGTATATTTACCTTTGTATGAACAATTCAAACTAAGTATAGCATCAAGCTTAATATAATGTAGATTGAAAAATTTGGAACTTACATGGCTTATTAATAAGGGGTGATTTTATATTATCATTCAGATTATATTTTATGCATAATGTACCTTCTTACAATAAAACAATTTAAATAAACAAACCAAAATTACTAATTGTTATCTAGCTTCTGTGAAAGTTTACTTGAGATAATTGATATTCTAGATTAGGTGGTACAGATGCTTTCATACTCTTTTCTCCTTTAACCTGACTTCTCTAATACCTAGTTCTAGTATTAAGTAAAATCACCAAACCCATTTAGGCCTAATGGTATAAATCCCCAGAGGAATGATTGCACTGACTGACAATTTAAAAAAAATGCTAGATATTATATTTATAGACACTAAAAGGTGTGTCCATTTACACAATTTCCTATGTTTTTTTTAAAAAAACAGCATTAATGATACTCTGTTATTTGATGTTCTTATAAAGTGTTTATGAATAAATATATTTTTAAGGTCACCACTATAGGGAAAATTCTGTATCTTGCTCAAGCATTATGCTTAAGTCAATTGGTTCACAGGAATGTACCCTAGTAAATTTCCAAGTTTATGGATGGGATATGAAATCTGGAATGTGCCCCCAAAACTCATGAATTGGAAGTGTGGTCTCCACACTTTGTGGAGGTTTGAGGTAATGATTAGATCAGGAAGACTGATCATATCAGTAGATTAATCTACTAATAGCTGGATGGGCTATTGAATGGAGAGAGGAAGTAGGTCTGGAAGGGTTCATCTTCTACCCTTCTAGCTCTTCCTTCTCACTGTCTGCTTTCTAGCTGCTATGAGCTGGGTAGCTTTCCTCTATCATGTCTTTCCACCATGACATTTCTGCCTTGGAGCCAATTGTACATTAATTAAAACCTTTGAAAAAGTGAGCCAAATGAGCCTTTCACCCTCTAAACTATACATGTCAGACATTTTGGTCAAGAGTGATGAAAAAGTTGACTAACAAATAGAAACAAAAGCAATGTACATTGAAGACATTACCTATTAAACATTTTTAGCATAGGGCAAATTTATATATGGTACATTTAGTTGATTCAGATTTAGACTTGGAGTAACATAGAGTAGAAGTTCATGCAAAAGTTAAAAGGCAATTGCCAAGTAATTGAATCAATGGTGAAAATAGCCAGTTAAAGCTTATCATAATTAAAATATGTAATTTTCTTAATGAGACTTAAATATACAAGTTGCTCATCTATTTAATTATCTCACATATAGTACACATTTCCCCCTACAGCTTTGCACTCTCTCCTTTACTGCCTTAAAATACCCTTCAAAACAGATTCATCCACAGAGATTTTGTGATCAGAAACTATGGATGCAGAGATGATACAAATGAGAAACAGTTCCAAAATTTGTTCGATCCAACCCAAAACAGTGGGATGTTAATACTTTAGCTTATATGACTCCCTAGAAATATTTATTTGTAATATTTTATGATATCAGTGGTAGGAATACTCCTTTTATAGGTGATTCCATGCTGCTAATATGCCACAGGTCATTAAATACAGGATTGGGAAAGATGAATGTTGCTTGATTTTAGGACCCAGTATTCTGGCTCCCATACAACACTAATGGTGGTTTCTTGTCAGCTTACTGAATGGTTGAGTCATCTCTGTAATCTTGTTCCTTTCCTCAAACTGAATTCTTATATCAGTCTAAGTTAATTTAATTTTATATTATTTGGAGATGAAATTTGACTGTTTTATAGTATTTTTTATGTTCTAATATTTTGCCCTTAAAAGTCCTTAAGTGACCTTTTAGTATTCCCCTTTGATATACTCAACTGAGCCCGCTTTGTTTTTCTTTAAAGCCTATTTAGTAATTTATGCCTCACATAATGAATCATATTTCAAGTATATAGTTGGACTTGATTTAAATTGTTTGAGCTTTACAATTCTTACATCATTTGCTAGAATTTTATTAACCTCATAAATACAAAGCAAATAATTTTCAGTTTCTTTAAATTTTTCTTTTAATCCTACATATTTGTACACCCTGCATACTTGTTACTCTTCTTTGACTCCCCAGTTGTCTTTTTTTTCTTTTAAATTCTCTTCACTCTCCTTTTCATCATGAAAAACTGGTTACAGAGTAAGATAATATTCCTGATTCCATATATTATATTAATAGTGATGATAAACATAGATTTTAATATTTGAGAGGCTTCAAATACAATATTATTCTATAAGCAGAGCTTTAAGAAAATTTCTTAAACTCTTTGAACCTTTAGTTTGCAATTTGAGATTGTTGTAACAATGAAAGAGGATATGTATTGTTCCAGGCATGATATAAAAATAGAATAAGCAATAATGAGAAATAATAGTATTAATCACAATATATTATGTTTCAATAATATAAAAATATACCTCATATTAGCTTTTAAAATATATCACATTTTCATCTCTATATGATGACATGTATGTGCCTTTAGTTTCAGCTACTCAGGAGACCAAGGGAGGAAGATCTTGTGGGTCCAGAAATGTAAGGCCAACACAATCGTTTTTGTCAGTCACTTATACAATCTGTAGGAACCTGTTAGGTAGAATACGAGTAAGGATCAGGGATACACATTATCTCTGTAACTTCCTTAACATAAATGCTTCAAATAAATGAACTATTATAAATCTTAAGTACACATTTTAAGGCCTCCAATCCTGAATGTAGCACATATTTATTCCCAACAAATTAGAATCCCATTTTAACTACATCATTCTAGTTATACTTACACCAAAATAGCACTACTCACATTTTCACTTTATGTTCCCCTATAGTGAAAATAAATCCTTCTTTTTTTGTGTGGGTCTGGGGATGAAACCCAAGGGCATTTGACCTCCAAGCTACACCCCCTGCCCTATTTTTTATCCTTTATTTGAAACCGGCTCTCACTGAGTTGCAGAGGGCCTCACTAAGTAGGTGAGGCTGTCCGCGAACCACGATCCTCTGGTCTCAGCCTCCCAAATGCTGGGATTACAAGTGTACACCACCATGCCCGGCTCAAATCCTTCCTTTTTATTTTTGTACTGGGGATTAAACTCAGGAACATTCTACCTCCAGGCTATACACCGAGCCCTTTTTATTTTTTATTTTGAAACAGGTTTTCACTAAGTTTCTGAACATCTGAGTAAATTGCTGAGGCTGTCTTTGAACCTGTGATACTCTTGTATCAACCTCCCAAGTACTGATATAACAGGTCTGCACCACTGTGCCTGGTGAAAAGCTATCTTTCTATCAGTGTGCACCTAGTTATACTTTACAATCCAATTATAGCTTGGTATTCACAGGGGATACACTTTTGCATTATACATTCTTTTAAAGGCATTCCCAAATTTGGTTCATTTGCAACAAGATAAAAATAAATACTGCAGATATATACATAAAGTGCTGACTTGACCTCTGAAGTCCTTTTGGGTCTGAGTGGATACTATTAGCTCTTTAATGTCTACTCACCAGTAGGTTCTGGGGCATGTTCCAATATCTCTCATTTGCTCAGTAACCTATTGTGAGATTGTGGCCCTACTTTTGGTTCTCCTGCAAAGTTTGATACCCTGTGCTGCTGTTTCTCTGTCAGAGCCAGGGCAAAGGTGCCTGTGCTACTCTCCCACCTCTCATTGCTCTGTGCTTAGAGGTATCAGGGCAGCAGGTGTTACTCTAAATGGGTTCTGTGTAAGTGCAGGGTGCTACGCTTTCCAGCCCTGGGCTCTGAACTTTCTGGCCCTGGGCCTGAGCTTCCCTACCCACACTGTTGGAGGGTGTCCAGAGAAATCTCCGAGGGAACTCCCGTGACCCTGTATGGGTACTGAGCCCTGGGCACTATGTGTCTCTACCTCTCTGTGTCTCTGTAGGTTTTAACCCGACCACTTCATAGGTGGACTGCCAAATCTCAGAACAATGAGGTCCCTGTGGCTACTCTGGGTGGTCTTCCACTGAGAAATGCATTTAACTTTCTGTCTTACGGGGCTGGGTCTCTGAAAGGCACAGTGTGCCACAGCAGATGCAGGGTTCTGATGAGCTCAGGAGCTATTGAATCTTTTTCTCTGTCCCTGAAGCGAGGTGCTTATTGCTTAGCATGTTGGAGTTCTGCCACCGTTTACTTCACCTCAAGTCTTTGGCTTCCTTGTTGAGGATTTCTTGTGGTCAAAGTGCTGGCAGGCTCTTTTCTATCTTGTGTTCTGACTAGTGAATTTTATTCCACCGTGATTCCCATTTCTGTGTTTTTGTTTGTGTATATCTTTGCTGCTTTGTTTTACTTGTCAAAAAGTTGCATTCTTGGTAGTTGATTTTCGTTTGTTACAGCTACTGAGATGTGCTACTTTCCACAGTCATCATTTTTCTTATGTTAAAAAAGAAATTTTAAGTAAATAATAAAGAATAATATCTGAAAATGTTTTTTTTTTTTTTGGTGGTACTGGGTTCCTGGAAGCCCTTCTACGTCTGGGCTACACTCCCAGACCTATTTTTTTATTATTATTTTTATTTGGAAGCAGGGTCTCTTAAACCAGCGTGGCTGGCTTCGAACCAGCGCGATCCTCCTGTCTCCGCCTCCCAAGCGCGGGGATTACAAGCGTGTGCCACCATGCCCAGCTGAAAATGTTGACTTTCATTGAGCCAGGTATGACTTGCTCGTTCCATTGTTTCTTTTTTCATCTTTTACTGGTGTATTATAATTATATATCATGGTGAGATTCAATGTAATACATAAATACAAGAACACATCACTTGCTATTCTTTTTTTCTCTCTGGCCCTCATTGATTATCTTCTTCTACCTACTCCCCATACATGCTAGTGAGATTGGCAGTATATATATATATATATATATATATATATATATATATATATATATATATATATAATTTTCTCTCAAGACCTACAAGTATTACATTTTTTTTGTGTGTGTGTGTGGTACTGGCGATTAAAGCCAGGGTTTTTCTTTTTTTTTTTTTTACCTCCAAGTTTCATCCCCATCCCTATTTTGAAACAGGGTCTCACTGAGTTGCAGAGGGCCTCACTAAGTAGCTGAGGCTGGCCACGAACCTGTGATCCTCCTATCTCAGCCTCCCCAGTACTGGGATTACAGTATTTGCTGCTTTTTAAAGTTGTCCCAAAGTTCTTGTATATTCTGGTCATAGTTCTTTTATTTCTTCGTTATTACTATTTCAGTGTTCCTAGTCATCCACTTTATCACTGAGCTACTATATTTCTTATTCTAATTGATCTAGTCTCTCAATTTAATTTTTATATAATTTATTGCACTTTTTATTTTCAAGTTTCTGTTTGGGTCTTTCTCAGAATGTTTATCAATTTTCCATATCATTAGTTGTCATTTTAATTCATTGATAATTTTGGTAGTACAAAAGTTTGAACCCAGAGGCATTGTAACTCTGAATTACACCCCCAGCCTGATTTTCAGTTTTTATTTGGAAACAGCATCTTACTAAACTGCTGAGGGCCTTGCTAAATTGACAAGACTGGCTCTATACCTGTGAAATCCTTCTGTCTCAGCCTCCCAAGTACTGGATGACAAGCATGAACCACTACACCCAGTCTCAATGAACATTTTAAACCATCAACATTTTAAATTAATTGTCCAACATTTCCTTTATTTTGATACTTCTGGTCTCGGTTCCTGAACATTTATGAGCATTTACAGGTGTCTTATTACTTTATTTTTCATGTTTTCTGTGTTTCTATGTTAAGAGTTATATATCTTCTGTGACGAAAATGGCTTCCACTGTTATTTGGGATTTTTCTCTGTGAGCTTTCTCATTGTTATGTTCCTCAGGCTGTGTTTCTATATCAGTGTCAAATCACACGCTTACTGTGTTCAACTGCTATCATAAATCCATAGCATCATTTTGTGTGTGTGTGTAAATGTGTATGTGTATGCTTGGCAATGCTCTGGCATTGAGTTAAATCCCCAGCCCTATCCACAACATTGTTTGGGGAAGAAATAGTAATCATTAGTAACTGCAACCCCCTAGAAGTCAAACATATAGTAACAAAGCATAAAATGATATTAAAAATATTCTTCCCAACTCCAGTGATACCAAAACAGAATAAAGGAATAAAAACCATAATAGACTGAGAAATTTGGTATTAAAAATAAAATCAGTTAGGTGTGGTGGCACACACTTGTAATTCTACTACTTGGGAGGCTGAGATAAGAGAATCACAGGTTGGTGGTCAACCTAAGCAGTTTGGTGAGACTCTGTTTCAAAATAAAAGAATAAAATAGGAGTGGGAGTATATCTTAGAGGTATAATGCCATTACTATTGCCAGTACCACAAAAATAAAGTAAAATAATAAATAAAAAAACTGCATAGGGTATAAAAAGAATAGAGAACAAAGCAAAGAGGGAGGTTGTTGAGATACAGAAGAAAATGTGAAAGGCAAAAGAAATGAGAAGGAGAAAGTATAAAATGAGAAAGGGGAAAAGTAGATATTGATAATACATTCAACAGTTTAAAATACATAAAATTGAATTTAGGTGTGATGTATCAAGTAATAGGAGGGGACCTAATGAACCAACACAGAAGGGAAAAACAGAGAAATAGAAAATTATCATTTGAAATACTCGAATTCTTCAGGCTATTGTTCCAACCCATACAGACTTCATCCCATCTACCTCTGGTGCAAATTTAGGCAGCTCTATCAGTTTTTTTGTTGTGTTCTAGTGTTGATGTGTTCTCTGTGGCTGAGAGGAAATGTCTGGGATGTTATAAGCCAGTGGCTACATCCCTCCCAGGCACTCCACTCACTGTGCTCACACTGCCATCAGAAACAATCACTGGTGGCTTTCATCTGTGTTTACCAACTCAATATTTGGCACACGGTCAGATAGTCATGCTGTGACTTCTTTAGAAAGTTTCTGCAGACTCTTCTTTCACCTTTTCAAACTGTACCTTGTTCTTCTTAATTTGTAGCTCAGTGGCAAAACTTTGCCTTGCAAGTTCACCACCCTGGTTTTGATCTTCAATTCCAATAAGACAAAACAAGTACCAGTGTATAGAATATAGAAATGGAGATACGGAATTTTCCCTCAGGTATGTACAAAAGATTGCTATTTTTAGTAATATAAGACATTGCTAAGCAAAAATTCTCTTATATAACCTGAACACCAGGCATAGCTGAGGTCATCAATACATTTTGATAAAGACGTCATTCAAATACATTGGAGTACTGGACTTAAGAAGGAATTGGGACTTTGAAGTTAGTCTGGGTGAATTTCAGCAGTTAAACATGCTTCTTAGTGGTTCTATGAACTGACATAAGTTACTTGAATTCTATGATCATAATTTTCCTCATAAAATATTTTAATACTTAAAAGTACCTGATTATTTTAAAGTATATAAGTCTCAGGTTTATATTGTGAAAATTAAATGTATTAATTCATCAAGTACTCTTTAAGCACTTACCATAGTGCCTGGAAAATGGTGTATATCTCCAATAAGTGTTAGTTACCTACCCTATGAAAAGAATATAGCAAGCATTTGATAGGTCCTAGTATATTATCAAGCACAGTGCCAACCCTAAAATATTTAAAAATTAAAATACATAAATACAAGCACAAAGCATTTGGTGAGTTCTTATGTCACTATCACTATAAATTACATTATGATGTGAGAGTATAATGCACCAATAAAAGTATATATATAAAAAGACATAATCACTATCTAGTATGACAAACAAAAATGAAAGTAAAAATTAACATTGTGAAGCTACCCTGGCTTCAAAAAATTTAAGCTCCTCTTGCTGTTGTGCTTTCTTATTCTATTTTTTCTGGTTAACACACATGAATTATATATGGTAATTGGGCTCAGTGTGATATTCCAAGGCATATATACAGTGTCATATTTTAAAACATGCATAGAGTGTATGCATATCAAATCCAGACACTTTTCTTCATTCTTCCACTTCCTTTCCAATCTTGAGTCATCACTATTCTACATTCAGTTTGACTTCATTTTTTTATTTCCTCTGTCTGGCATGCTCTTTTAAAAAATCTTATCCCAGCTCTTTCCCTTGGTTCTCAAAGGCCTTTATTCATGTTTTACTTCCACAGAGAATCTTCTTTAATATTCTTATCTAAAATCATCACTGTCATTTATTTGTCATTTTTATTTGTGTTTATAGAACTGGGAGTTGAATAGAAGGGAATTCTACCTCTGATCTACACCCACAGCCCTTTTAATTTTTTTTTATTGAAACAGGGTTTCACTAATTTATTGAGAGTCTCACTAAGTTGCTGAAGCTGTTTTTGAACCTGCAATCCTTCTATCTATCCCAAGTACTTGCATTATAGGCGTGTGCCACTGTGCTCAGCTACAATACTAAAGTTATTTTATCCATCTGTTTATTTAATTTTTTAGTTTATATTCTCAAAACTGAGATGTAATATCTGTTATGGTATGAACCTTGTCTATTTTATCTACTAGTTTATCTCTAGCTCCTATCACTGGATTGGACACTCCATAGCCATTCAATAAACATGTGATAACTTAATTATCCAACTGCTGTAAGTGGGTCTTAGAGGAAGTGTAATTTAATAAGCAAAAAAGACTGGATTGGAAAATAGAAACAAAATTCAGTTATGGAAAATCATTTGTAAATGCATGGAGGCCTGAAATCTTATTGAAAATTTGTGAGAAAATACAAACAACCTTGGTATCAAAAATTCCCCCATTATTTTTATTTTTCTATTGGCTAAAATAGAATTCTTTATCCTCTTTCTTTGTTGCATACTTCAATGCAAATAGGTGTCAAGAGGATCAACCAGTAAACATTTAGTTAATGCAGCACAACTTTTATTGTTTTGATCTTTTAATGCATTTTATTTTATTTTATTTGATCTAATACTATTACCTTAATTATATAATATATTCCTATGAATTGTTCTCAGTTTTCAAAAGTTGGTCTGTATGCTGTTAAATTCTCTATTCTTATTTAAGTAATTTTTGCCGTATTTTTAGCTTTGACAAATCTGCTTTGATATGTATAACAAAAGATCTTTATGAAACCACTTAACAAATATTTAAAATTAACATAACACATTATTTAAAATCCTCATGTATTTGGATGTCATAACATATCCCATATCTCATGTGACTGTGAATTTAACAAAGTTACAACAAAATATAAAAGTTAGAAAGTCTTGGTTTTTAAATTTAATTTTGAAAGAGAGCCTAGCTAAGTTGTTGAGGGCCTTGCAAAGTTGCTACTGCTGATCTTGAACATTCAGTGCCCCTGTCTAGTCTCAGGCTCCCAAACACTGGGACTACAGGTGTGCTCTACCAGACCTAGCTCTGTGTTTATTTCTTTCTAACTGAAGTAAAAGCCCCACTATAGCAAATGAGCCCCTGTGTTTACTGATGTTACCAAACAAAAAACAGAGCAATCTGCAGAGAGAGAAAAATAGAAAAATAGGTTTCCCCCATCTTGTTCTATTTGTTAAGAAAGATAATCCCTTCCATACCAATGCAATATAGTGCAATCACCAACTATCTGTAAACATAAGCTTAAGTGACAAAATCAAAATAAGTTGATTTAATGACTGAACAAAAGTAATCACAAAAGCTAAAGCCAAATCATAAGTCTAACTTCAGTGGAAAAGAATGCAAGCACTGATTGCTGTCAAGTCTAAATTATAGCCTTGAGAAGTTTCCCATGAATTCCAAATACACTGAACTGTAACTCAGCAACTGTAATGATTTGTTTTGTGAGTTTTAAAAAAACAAACTCAAATATTATTAGTTGTTCTAGAAGAAAATAACACATTTATCCTGACATATATTTCTTGACCAAAAATCTAGTTTCCTTTGATGAATTCATTTCTATCATGTCCTATGTTGGATTAGATAATTGTTACCTTTGACCCATTTAAGTTTGTTTCTGTGGGCATTGTTTTCCTTATCCAAACACTGAAATAATTAATTTGTATCAGATATACCATATATAATGCTGGAAAAGAAAGGAAACATATATTACAAATCAGTTATGATCTGAAAACTCTTTCTTCAACTTGCTTTCTACCACATTAACAATTAAGCAAAGATCAATTGTTCTTAGCATTGGCACTAATAAAGTGAGAAATGTAACATTTATGCAGAATTTTATTCATACATACATTCTATTTTTAAAATGCATACCTATTTTATTTCATAAACATATTAAATATACCTTACTGGCTTTAATTTTACTTATAAAGTGAGTTAGCTAATGACAAATATATATAGGTGTAACCTAGCTAGATAAAAAGTTATCAATTAAATGGGTCAAATCTGTTATCTAAAAGCTTACCCTTTGCTATGTTTTGAATGCTTCTTTCATCCAAAACTCATGTTAAAATGTGAATTATATTGTAATAATATTAAGAAATGGGATCTTAGAGTATTGAAGCCATGAGGATTCTGCCCTTTTGAGTGGGATTAATACTGTTCATTCTTTCTCTTTGCCTCTATATTGTCTACCATGTAGTAGTAAGAAGATACTTGTCAAATGTCAGCATTTTAATAATGGATTTTCCAGTCTCCAAAACTAGGAGCTAATAAATTTTTGTTCATTATAAATTACCCATTCTGCAGTATTCTGTCATAGCAATAAGGCTTCTTCAAGTCAGATTAGCATTAATTTACAAATTTATTGAGCTAAGTCTAAATTTATCCTAAGCATTCTTTTGTCACACTGGTTATTAGGTTAGCAGACTAGAAGAGAGATTGTCTATAAGTTTTTTTTTAAACCTAATTATAAATCTTTTAGAAGACTGATATAGCAACAAATAATATCTTACCTCTCCTTGAATGCATTTTGTTTATATATCCTATAATGTCAGGATAAAAAATAGGCTGAAGCTAGGCATGGTGGCACACACTTATAATTTTGGTTCTTGAGGGACTGAGACAGGAGGATCTCAATTCCTGGATAGCTTCAGTTACTTAGTATGACCTCCTACAACTTAGTGAGACCTTGCTTAAAAATAAAGAATAAAAAATAAGGACTGGGGGTATAGCTTGGAGATAGAATGCCCCTGGGTTCCATCTTCAGTACCTCAAAAATAAAATAGGTTGAAAATTTAAAAATGATAATACATATGTTGTGTTTGCAATTGTTTTCCCTGCTTCATTTTGGTTTACATTTTCAATTATCAAACTCATAAAAATTTTTCTGATATATGATTATTACAATGATCAAATGGTATCAATAGAATGAAATTATCAGACCTACTGAGTATTGACCAATCCAGAATGCTAAAAGAAAAATCACTAAAGCCATATATCTAAATACTTCGAAGTAGTTATAACACAAATTAAAAATCACTAGTATGCTTGTAGGTTTAATTTAAATATTTTCCTATTTCTTATTTCAACTACTATTTTGTAAGTACTAATCATACAAGGATGAACAAAACGGTGCATTTCCCTGAAGAAAACAATAGACAAATGAAGGAAAGAGTACCCGACATACTCTACAAGTAGCTCTTGCTAATGATAGCTGTGAACTTGGAGATAGAACAGTAGTTAAGAAATGTATTATAAACTGATCTGATATGGGGTAGAAGCAATGGATAGCTACTTACCAGTTGCAATAGTAGATGAAAACCTTTCATGTCTTTGAATTACTTATGAATAACAATTCATTATAAATATATTGGGTGTATAATAAAATAATATTATTTTATCTCTACTTTTTCTAGTAATTTGTAATTATTGAAACGGTTTTGAAAAACATACATATCTAGTTTATTTGACTTTTATTTATTTTTTTCTTTTCTATTCATCATGAAAAAGAGAAATTTGGGGTAAGCATTTGAGGCATAAGAATTAAGGGAAGGACAGATTCGGGAGGCTGAGACCTGGAGGATCGCAGTTTGCGGACAGCCTCAGCTACTTAGTGAGGCCTTTCACAACTCAGTGAGACCCGGTTTCAAAATACAGAATAAAAAATAAAAAAATAGGGCAGGGGGTGTAGCTCGGAAGTCAAATGCCCCTGGGTTCCATACCCGGACCAGCAAAAAAAAAAAAGAAGGGAAGGAACTTAAACTGAATAAAATTTGTTAATCTTTAATACTAATACTAAATAAAAACTTTGTCAAATTTGAATACGAGTACATCTCATACAAAACTAGAAACAATGCTACAAATATAGATAGAAACTAATTTTGACTACAACCGCAAGACATTTTTAACATTGGTAGCTGCATTCTAATTTTAAATAATGCTTTACTTTTGTCATCACAAAGATCATATACTTACATCAGGCTTCTCTGCCTAGAAACTATTGGTATTTTGGACCAAATAATCCTTTATGTTGAAAGGGGACATATTTATTGCCTTATACAATTTTGACCAGTGTCCTGGCCTTGAATACTATATGAGAATAGTTTTTACTCAGTATTAACAATCAATAATGTTATTGATTGGCAAATATGCCTCTAGAGTAGGAGAGAAATAACCTGCATTTGATGATCACTGAATTAGATAAAACATACACCACACTTGTGTGTGTGTGTGAGTGTGTGTGTGAGTGTGTGTGTGTGTGTGTGTGTGTGTAGGATTTGAAATAGAATGCTTTCCTGTCAAGATCAGGAGCAAGACAAAGATATGTATTCTTAACACTTATATTCAACATTGTATTGGAAGTTATAGTTAGTGCAATCAGGCAAGAGAAAGAGAAGGCATCCAAACTGGAAATGGGTAACTGAACATTATCTTTATTTGTCATTTATGTAGAAAAATCTTATTAAATCTAAAACTATGCTACTAGAACTAAAATGTAAGTTTAGGAAAATTGGAGGACTTTGAATCAAAGGACACCAGAATCAATCTACCAAAATCAGTTGCATTTCTGTATGTTAATAACAAATGATGCAAATAAAAATTAAGAAAATATTCTGTTTTTTGATAGCAATAAGAAGAATCAAGTGCCTAAGTATAAATTTAACTAAAGATGTATAAGAATGGTGTGCTGAAATAAATCAATTTGAAGCCGGTTGTGCTGGCACATGCTTGTAATCCCTGTGCTTGGGAAGCTGAGACAGGAGGATTGTGCAGGTTCAAAGCCAGCCTCAGCTACTCAGTGAGGCTCTCAGCAACTAGGTGAGACCCTGTTTCCAAATAAAATATATATAAAATAGGACTGAGAGTGTAGCCCGGAGTTAGAATGCCCCTGGGTTCCATCTCCACCCGTACCACCACCACCAAAAAAAAAAAAAAAAAAAAAAAAATACATTGACTGAAAGTATACGTAAATAAATGAAAAGACAACCCATGTTCATGGATTGGATGACAACATTATTAAAATGGTATTATGATTAGTATAAAGTGACTAGATTGAGCATTATTTCTGTGAAGATCCTTCTAGATATAATTAGCATTTGAATTGGCAGATTCAGTTAAGTTTATTCCCTTCTCCAGTGTGAGTGTGTCTCACCCAATTTATTGGAGCCTAAATAGAACAAAAAATGTGCTACGGTAGAACTCACTCCCTCTTTTATTGCTTCACTATTTGGGCTGGGTACATGTCATTGCATCGTTTTGAGACTCAGACTATGATTTACAGCATTGTCTCCTGTGCATTCAGACTAAAATTGAAATATACCATTGGCTTTCCTGAATCTCCAGCTTTCAGAGAATACATAGTAGGACTTCCATCTTCATGAATTCAGTCTCCATTAGCTTTTCATAATTAATGTATGTATGTATGTATGTATGTATGTATGTATGTATGTATCTTTCTTTCTTTCTTTCTTTCTTTCTTTCTTTCTTTCTTTCTTTCTTTCTATTACATCTGTTTCTCTGAAGAACCCTCACATAGGTTTTGATACAAAAAGTGGTTCTCAAGGAACAAAATGTTCAGGATAATTTTTCTGAACTGCTTGTGGGGTTTCTGGAATCAGTAATCTAATCCTATTAGATATAAACATGGTAATTATTCCATTTCAGTTGTAATGAGAACATATAATTTATGACATCATCTGGCAATAGATGCTTTTGTACATGTTTGGAAAATTAAGAAATATAATGATATTGAATATTTGTTCTTAAATGTTGGACAAAGTGCTGCAGGAAAATAAATATTTTAGGTATGCAAAATAATAGCTCATGTTTTATATAAATAACATGACAACTTTTATGGTTATCATATAGGATATCTTTATACATCAAGGACATGGAAGACTATGGTAGAAAATTTATCATAAAGGAAGCTGAGAAATTTTTGTGGTTACACCTTTCTGAACAGTCATAAAAGGTGGAAATAACTGTTTCACAAGTGAATGTTTACCAGAGTGAGACATCATCTGAGGTTTCTAATAACTCACTGAAAATGTTAGTTAGCTTCTTTCCCCAGTCACCTATATTGCCCAGTGGGTGGGCATTAGTTTTATAACCATACTGGCCATAGTTGAAAGGATGGAGATTATACATGGGTTCAGAAATATGCACTTTCACTCATCAAGGCCAACATGGTGTGTCTAAACTGAACACCCTATCTGCAAGCAGTGGAGTCAAATGCTAAACCTTAATAAGATACCATTCCCTAAGGTAATCAGTCAGCTGCCTGATGCTAGGTATATTACATTGGACTTCTTTTAATCTGGAAGGGGAAGCATTTTGTCTTTTCTAAAATAGACATTTGGGTACTTGGGAGGCTGAGAAAGGAGGATTACAGATACAAAGCCAGCCTCAGCTACTTAATGAGGCTCTTTGTAAATAAATTAGACTTGTTTCAAAGTAAAAGATAAAAAATATTGGTCTGGGGGTATAGCTCTGGGTTCAATCCCTAGTAGCACCAAAACAAACATACAGATAAATAAATAAATAAATAAATAAATAAATAAATAAAATAGATGTTGGACAGAAGTGTTTTCTCTACATATAGCATTTATTCTAAAACTATAATTTATGGATGTACAGAATGCTTTATCATAGTATTTCACATAACATTGCTTCTAGTCAAGAACTCACTTCATAGCAAGAGATTTTTAGTAATGGGCTCATGTGTATTGAATTTACCTTTCTTTTCTTTTCCTTTTTTCCTACCATCCTGAAGCAGGTAGATTCACACAATGGCAAAATGGCCTTTTAAAGATTTAGTTTCTGTGCCAGTTCAGTGCTGACATTTTACAAGACTGGAGAAAGACTCTCCAAAATACTGCTCAGAATAAGCACCCAGTATATGCTACTATTATTCCCATAGTCAGAATTCCCTAGTGTAGGAATTAACAGGTGGAAATAGAAGTGGTACAACTCACTAGTTCCTCAGTGACCCACTAGCAACATCAATACTTCCTGTTTTGCAACTTTATATTCTGCTCTTCTGGAGCTTTAAGTTAAAGTAGGAAGAATTTTTCTGCCAAGAGATATAATAATGATCCCATTGAGCTGACAGTAAAAACTGGCCCACAGCCCCTTTGGGTCTGCCATATTATCTATGAATCAATAGTCAAAGGAGGCTATATGTTGTTGGAAAGAGTGATTGATCTTAAATACCAAGGGGAAATTGGACTACTAATCCACAATGAATAAAGAAAAGGTATTTCTGGAAAATGGGGGATCCTTTAAGGAAAATCTTAGTATTAATATTTCCTAGGTATCCAAAAGAATGAAAACTCAACTACCAAAAGAATGCATGTGTATCTATGTTCATAGCCTCACAATTCCCAATTTCCAAACTATAAAACCAGCCAAGATGTACATCAACAGATGAATGAATTACAAAACTAAGGGACAAGTACACAATAGAATTTTACTCAGCCATAAAGAAAGACAAAAGCACATTATTTACAGGGGAATGGATGGAACTAGAGAACATTATGGTAAGTGTTACAAAACATAAGTAAGTCAGTTACAAAACATAAGTAATTGGATGCTCTCCCTAATATGTAGAAGCTAGGGAGAAAAGGGGTCATAGGAGGAACTCTAGACAAAGGAGGAAAAACCATAGATGAGCAAAGAAGGTCTTACCAGGGCTGATGGGAGGGAGGAAGAGGGAAATTCTCTAATGTACATGATGTACATTCACAAACATATCAATGTCAATCATTAGGCCAAACATGAGAAGGAGGGAGGGGAGAGGGAATGGGGGGATTGGGGAAGGGCTAAATGAGTGCTTTGTACATGTATGCCTCTACCATCTGTATTCCATTTAGATGTATGACTACAATGCACCAATAAAAAATTAAAATCAATTAAAAACTATAAAACCCCAGTACAGACAGAAAATATAATGCCTTAGACCCCCATAAATGAAGACGTGAGTTACCCCACCAGGCAAAGAAATATGACCAACTGAGGTGCTTACTGAAGGCTGAGGTACTGCAGAATAGGTGGTAGAAGAAGACATTTATATGAATACCAACTATGTCCATATGACCAGTAACAGAAGCAAGGGCTGTAATTATAATGAGTATTTCTTTTTTTATTTTGTTATGAATACTTATGTGTGTGAATAAGTATATATAATGAATTTTCTTTTGCATTTTCTTATTGTGTAGCATAAGATGTATTTATTTTATGCCATAGTATTTAAGTATTATTACTTCTACATCATAATATTTAAGTTATGAGAGAGGTTTGAATAGGTTCCCAAAGTGGGCAGTACCACTCCCTGGAAGGTACTAGCATGAAATATAGATACATAAAATAATGCAAATTTAGCACTGAATCTTTCTGTTTATTAACAAAGGTGGATTTGGGGTAGGCAGTAAATATTTTTTAAAGTGGGTAGTAAGGAAAATAAGTTTGGGAATTTATGGTTAATGTGTGTTTGTGTGTGTGGTACTAAAGATTAAACCCAGATGTGCCAGCAATACCTCTAAGCTTTATACCATACAATAATACTGGGAAACTTCAACACCCCTCTCACACCATTAGACCAATCTTCTAGACAAAAGGTCAGTAAAGATGCCTCAGACCTAAAGAACACCATTAAGCAAATGGACCTTTTGGGCACATATAGAGTATTTCACCCAAAAACAGCAGAGTTCATATTTTTCTCAGCTTCTCACGGAACCTTCTCCAAAATAGATCATATCCTGGACACAAAGTGAGCACTAACAAATTCAAAAAATTTAAGATACTTCCTTTTGTCTTTTCAGACCATAATGGAATGAAATTAAAAATCAACTAAGAAGACCCAGAGAAACCACATAAACATGTGGAGACCACACTTCTGAAGAAAGAATGGGTCATAGAAGAAGAGGTGAAATCAAGAAATTTCTAGAAACAGATGAAAATAGAAATACAACATATTAAAACCTTTTATTTGGATATGGGTCCTTCCTAAGTTGATGAGGCTGTCTTTGAATATGTCATCTTCCTGTCTCAGCTTCCCAAGTACTGCGATTATAGGCATGAGCCATTGTACCTGGTGAATTTATGAATTTTTTACACTAATGCAAGGAATTCAGTGAGGGAAAGAATAATCTTTGTTAAATAGAATTATGTTGGACACCTTCTTTACACTTAAAATAATAATTTTTAACTAAATCATTGGCATAACTATAAAGGCTAAAACTATAAGTCTTTTGAAAACACATAGAAGTAACCTTTCTCTTTTTAGGTTAGTGTAATCCTTCTTACATGTATATAAGGCCAATGATCAAAGACCACAAATGTCAAAAATAAAATAGTTAAATTGATTATCAAAGTTAAAAAGTTATCTTCAAAATACAATGAAAGAATTTGGCATGGACTAAACAGTCATAAAATTCTAATTTTAAAGATTACTTTTAGTTAGTATATTCAGAAGCCACAACGTTCAACAGTAAAACATCAAACAATGTTATTAGAAAATTGGCCAAAGGCATAAAGCAGCATTTCAATGAGACAGAGGTACAAATTTTAAATAAGTACATGAGATGATGTTAAATCTCACTGCCAATTAAAGTGCAAATGAAAGCCACAGTGAGATATCACCACAGGCCTACTAGGAGGGTGGTAATCAGAAAGACAATACCAAGCTGGGCATAGTGCACATATTTGTAATCCCAGTACTTGGGAGACTGAGAGAGGAGGATCTCAGGTTTGAAGCCAGCCTCAGAAACTTCGTGACGCTCTCCACAAATGAATGAGACCTTGTTTTTTAAAAAAAGACAATGCCACATGTGCTGGTTGAGTGTGAAAAGCAAATAAATCTTTCATACACTGATGATAGGCCAGGTTAAATGTTACAATCACTTTGGAAATTAGTTTGGTAGTTTCTTAATGAGTTAAGTTGCTATCTGCTACATACTAGTAATTACACTCTTAGTTATTTATTTAAAATAAAAGGATCAATATGTATATCTGAAGATTGTGTGCATGAATGTTCATAGCAGCTTTTTTTTAGTGCTCAAAAAGTAAAATAACCCAAATGTTCATCAACAGGTCAATGAATGAATACACTGGTAGGTATATCCATATAGATGAACATTACTTATTAATGAAAAGGAATGGTCTATGGACACATGCAACAATATGAATGAATCTAAAAATAATTTTTATAAGTAAAAGAAACTGAATGGGAAAAAGGAACAAATACTATATGATTTGAATTATGTGAAAGAGTAGAAAATCCAAAGCAATTTGCTGGAAATGTATATATACAGATATCTATATATATATATTCATATATTCATATTATATATTCATATTACACACACACATATATATGTATATATGTTTGTTGAACAAAATGCCACTGCTGTGATCCTATCATCAGATGGAGTTCGGCCACATCCATACCAGGGACTTCATTTCCATTTTGCTGGAAAGCAAGTTCTTTCCTACTTCCTTCATAATAATCTCACTCACTGTATATATGCCCCACAAACAGATGCATACACATCATGCACAGCCACATATGCACCTACTGAAGAGTAGAAAATTAGGACAGATAATGAAGATAAGTATAGTTTTATAATTTGTTCACTGTACAATATCCCCATAGCTGCAGTGACAAAGGCAACTGAAAATAAAGCTGTTCTGCTCATTAAACTGTGTATTCTGGTAAAGGATTACTTCAAACCTGTGAATGTGACAGATTTATCATCATCATCAGTAGAAAAGAGAAGGAAAAAATTCTCAGGAGAAAGTCAGTGGTATTTGCATTTGAAAACTAGCAAACCACAGAAGGATTTCATTGTCAGACATGGCTAGATTGTACTAAAGAAGAGAAAATAGTAGCTACAGTAGCTTATTTCACAGAAAATAGAGGTAAAAATGAACCCAATGCTCTCACTATTAATATTGTAATTCTTTGCTCTGAATTCCAGTGTTTTTTAATTAAGTTTACATATTTATATTTTTATAAATATAGCATATATAACTACAAATATTAAATATATGTATAAATACAACATATATATATATGTATATATATATATATATGTCCATATCCTATTTGTAAATTGGAAATTTTAGCTAATATTTCTTTAAATATCTTTATCTAATTTTCCTTCTGGATTTTTTTTTTTGTGTGTGTGTGTGTGGTACTGGGGTTCCTGGAAGCCCTTCTACCTCCGGGCTACACTCCCAAACCTATTTTATATTTTTATTTGGAAATAGGATTTCTTAAACCAGCGCAGCTGGCTTCAAACCTGTGCGATCCTCCTGTCTCTGCCTCCCAAGCAAGGGGATTACAAGCTTGGGCCAACACGCCCGGCTCCTTTTGGATTTTAATTTCATGTTAGATTGATTGCTTTTTGCTATAGGTAGGGTAGTAACTTTGTAAAGATTTTACTATAATTTTTTCTCCTTTTTATCATTGTGAATAATTACTATTATTCTGTGTACAAGTTCAGTAGGTCATTCCTTTCATTCCTTCTTTTAGTGTGTGTGTGTGTGTGTGTGTATGTGTGTGTTACTAGAGATTGAACCCAGGGGAATTCTGCCTCCAATGTACACCCCCAGGCCTCTTTTTTTATTCTTAGTTTGAAACAGAGTCTCACTAAGTTGTAGAGGACCTGACTAAGCAGCTGAGGCTACTCTAGAACTTCTGATCCTCCTTTCTCAGCCTTAGAAGTACTGAAATTACAAGTTTGTACCCCCACGCCCAGCTCTTTTCTTTGTTTTCATTATAGTTTCCATTTTGTTTCAATGATTCTCATTTTATTCCTTTTTACAGTATATGTACCTTTCCTGAAATTGTCCAGCATTTCATCCATTATACTACTATTTTCTAGACATTATCCTATGTTTCATATTTATTTTAAAGTAACTGCTAATAGTTGCATTGGGGTTGCATGTGGTTTTCTGTCTAAACTATTTGTTCCTCTATTATAAATCATATCTTCCACATTCTTTACATGACTATAAATGTCTATTGTATGTTGAACATTGTACATGTTATATTACATAGACTAGATTCTATAATACTTATCTGAAAATGTTGAATTATATTATAATGGATCATTTGGTCCTAAGAAGCATGAATCAGGTTTTGTTAGGATGAACTTATTTTGATGTTACCCTCTGCCTAGCATTTATTTTTTTGTTCTAGTTTCTCCATACTATTGATTGCCTTTCAACACCTTTAAATGACTGTTTTTATTTTTCTGAAGTTTATAGTCATTATGAGATGTAAGCTGCTAGAATCAGAATTTCCAATTGTCTTTTGTTTCATCAATAATAATTACACAGTTGTTATGCTGACAAAAAAAAGTTCTTCATGAATTAGAACCAGTTGGTTCTCTGATATCGCCTCCTATTATTCTCCCTCTCAATCATTCAGTTCCAGGAAAAAGATTTTCTGCCTATTCCTTAATTTCTGCTGAGCAAATTTTAATTGGGAACTTTGTTTTGTTAATATATTTAAAAAAATTTTTTTATTGGTGCTCTGTATTCATACATTGTAATGGGATAAAAAAACTTCTGTAGACATATATGCACACATTGTCCAGTTAACCCCTACTCAATCCCCACCCCATTCCCTCCCCATCCCTCCTTCCCATGCTTGGCTTAGTAGTTGACATCTAATATCATAGCAATTTATCCAGAATTAACAATGATAATCTCACATAACAGATTCATTTCTCTGACATCTAGCTTTTGATCACTTAGAGATAACATTTCAGTACTTCTTTTTTGTTTTCTTTCTTACCAGAGGATATTTTTTTTTCTTTTTTTAAGGATGAAACTATCATACATTTATTTATTTATTTTTCAGAAAAAAATCTATCCTAACATGAAATATGAGCTCTAAATACCTAAAAAAGAACAAATATAAAAGATGTACATTTTCTGATTCCAAACCTTGTAAAGCTACAATAATTAAAACAATGTAGTACTGCTATAAAGGCAGATATATAAACCAGTGGAGTAAAATAAAAAGCCTAGAAATAAATTCTTCCATATATGGTCAAGTTATTTTTGACAAGGTTTCCAAGAACATTTGGTGAAGGAAATAATAATATTTTCACTAAATATTGTCAAAAATTAATAATTACATGAAAAAGAATAAAATTGGACCCTTACCTAATACCATATACAAATACTAACTCAAGGTAGATGAAACACCTAAATGTAAATCTTAAGACTATAAACTTTTAGAAGAAAACCTGGGTCATAAAACTTCACCACATTGAAATTGGCAGTGATTTCTTGGATATGATTTCAAAGGCACAGGCAACAAGAGAATAAACAAAAAATCTTTCTAAAAAATAAAAAAATTGTACATCCAAGGACAATGTAAACAGAGTTAAAAGTTACTTATAGATTGGGATAAAGTATTTCCAAATGCTATATCTGAAGGCACATTAATAATCTAAATAGAAATCCTAAAAATTATCAACAATAAAAGCAAACAATACAATTTAGAAATAGGTAAAAGACTAAAATAAATAATGTATCTCCAAAGATAACCAATCTTAGTTGTCTGCTGGATGGAAAATCTTGTTTCTCTGGTTCTGGTATGTGTTACCTATTTCTTCTTTGCAGTTAATCTCTTTGAGTATTTTCTCTAGCGCTGGTTTTGAAGACATAAATTCCTTCAGTTTCTGTTTGTCACGGAAGCTTCTTATTTCTCCATCTAATTTGATAGAAAGTTTTGCTGGGTAGGAAATTTTTGGCTGGAAGTTTTTTTCTTTCAGGGTTTGGAATATGTTACTCCAAGCCCTTCTGGCTTTCATGACTTGGTTTGGGATGTCTGGAGTGATTCTAACTGATTTGCCTCTGAATGTCACTTGGCCCTTTGTTTTTGTTGCCTTTAAGATTCTCTGCTTGGCTTCCACATTGGTCATTTTGACAATTATGTAGCATGGGGAACCTCTTCTCTGATTCTGTCTAAAGGGAGTTCTATAAGTTTCCTAGACCTGTGTATCAACCTCTTCCTCTATGTTTGGAAAATTTTCTTTTATTACTTCCTTGAAGAGATTATTGATCCCTTTAGTTTCACCTTCTTTTCCCTCCTCTATTCTGATTATTCTTAGGTAAGCTCTCTTAAAATGGGCCCATATTTCTTCAATGTCAGATTCCTGCTGTCTTATTTTTTTTCTAAGTTATAAATTATGCGTTCGTTTTTGGAGTGATCATCTTCTAGGAGTGAGATTCTATTCTCCATGTGGCCTAATCGATTGTTTATACTTTGAATTGAGGCCTTTACCTCAGTGATCACATCCTTTATTTCTTTTAGACTCTAAGTTCTTTTAGAAGTTCCTGTATTATTTCTACAGTTATATTCCTGATTTGATCTTCTAGAGATCTCTGAATTTCTGTGTTATCAGGTTCTGATGATATGGTGTTGTGGGCATTCATTGCTCTATTTTTCCTTTTTCCCATGATTTCAGAATTTTGTGTCTTCCCTGGGTCACTATGGCTTCACTTAGGGTGCTCTGTATCTCGACTCTGTGGTAGTCTCAGCTGCCACTATCTCCAAGGTGATTATCAAAGCTGCGCAAGTCTCTGGGCATGCAGTACAGGGATTTCTCCTTTAGGGGCTGCAATTTTACTCACAGTTATTGTTCGTGCTGATAAGGAGCTGTTGCAGGGCGTGGTGAACTCGCTGTAGCTGCTAGCAATATGATGCCACTGCCACACTGTTGGCCATGAGGCTGGTGCTGCTGGCAAAGTGGTGCCGCTGCCACGCCCTTGGTCGTGAGGCTGGCATATTATTTTTCTGGTTTTGTACTCTGTTCTGAATCCCTGGAAGGTGTGATGAGCTTGGCCACTGGGAGTTTTAGATGTTCTTTGCGCTGAAAGAACTGCTGAATTACACCCAAATGATCCGCAGCTGCTCACTTCAGCTCCTTGTTTACCTTTCCTCTTTAGAGCCTGGTGCCATGAAGGAAGATAGTGCCGCTGTGGCTCCACTGCCACATTGTGGGCTTGATTTCTTTTCTGGTCTCTGGTTGTTCTTCTAGTCTTTTTTTCCTCTGTCCCTTGTGTTTAAATTTTTTTCTCTGTTGCTAGTGTTTTCTGGCTATGAAAAGCACTGATTTTGTGACAATAGAGATCAAGTTTTAGCAGGACTCATAAATGCTGCTTTTCTCAGTCGCCATCTTCCCGGAAGAGGGGAACTTTGTACTAATTGTTCTCATGCCTCAAAGACTCCTCACAAAACATTGGCATGGCTCACACCTTCATTTCTTTTAAATCTTTAAATGTTTTCTGTTCAGGGAGGCTTTACTTAAACTAAATAAAATATCAACACATAAATGTAATTTTATCTTCTTTCTCTTCTTTATCATTACCTAAATCTTGTATGTATGTGATTTTATTTATTGTCCCTCTCCACTACTAGAATTTAAGTTATATGATAGCAAATTTTTTTTCCTATTTTGGCTTACTGCTTTATCTCTAATACCTGCTGTGTTCCCCAAATCAATACTAGTTTCTTAAGTATAGAAGATATTAAAGTGATTTTAGCTCATTCATTAGTGAAATAATGATTGAAAACCCTGTGTTCATTATTTAATATTAACATGCTTTTAAAAATAAGACCAATAGAAGGGGCATGGTAACTAATTGTTCTATATTTCTTACTTAATCCCTCACAATTCCAGGCAAGAGGATACAAATAATACAGAAATTATTTTGATAGAAAAGATAATTAGCTTCCAAAAATGGGCAAGAAATTGCTTCTTTCATTCTAAATAATAAGTTTTCATTTTATTTTACTGAAAATGTCAGAGGTAGTACAACTAAGTATCTAAGGAATAATCCTGTCTTCCTGTGTGTCTGTTCAATTAAATATGTACACAGAGCCACGTAAATAATATATTAACTAAACCAGATAACTTGTGATATAATCTTTTTTTTCTAAAACAAAAGGAAAGTCTATCGGTGGATAATTTGCTTATGTACATTTGTACAGCTCAAAGAAAACCTGCTTACGATATTTTTCGGTCATCCTACTTTTCTCTACATATTTTTGAATGAGAACAAATAACATTATTTAAATAAATATACTTTTCTTTCAAAAAACCAGGTCTCAAAATTGATTATCTGAGATTAATCAAAGGATAAAGTATTATTTGATTTTCACTGGGGAGATTAAATTTTGACTATCTTTGAGAGAAAATGTTCACCTTCCCAATCACTTACAGTGGTTCAAATTTGACTGACATTTTAACTTTTATAGTTTGTAACAAGCAAACACATAGAGTTTGCCAGACTGGCATGATACTACCATTTAGGGCTGTAAAAATATATATTATACACCAGATAATAGTTGTAATTTATGTATAAGCCCTAATAGCTCTGTAGAATATATATGCTAATGCCCACTTGTTATTTTCTTTTGAAATATAATTCATCTTGGTTATGATTATTACTACTGGAAAATGTGTTTTTGCATGTTTTTCGCTGTTGGTTGCTATTAAAAACATTGTAGCAATTGATAAATTGTAAGGTCTATTTCAGAAAAGCGACTGCAGCTTATAGCTCTTTTTCTTGTTATCAAATTACAGAATCATATTTTCTTATATTTTTAAACCAGAAAGCTGTTTTTAAAAGGTTTAGAAATGGCCAGGTATGTTGGCACACACCTATAACCCCAGTACTTGTAAAGCTGAGATAGGAGAGACAGAGGTTCAAGACCAGCCTCAGTATTTTGGCAGGACCCTAAGCAACAATGTGAGACCATGCTTCAAAATAAATAATAAAATATGGCTGGAGTATAGCTTAGAGTCAGAATATTCCTGGTTCAGTTCCTTGTACTAAAAAGAACAAGAAGCAAACAAACAAAAAATGCAAAAAAGGTTTAGTGTGACTCTTGGGCAAGATGATGTTGGCCGCAGTTGCAACAGTGACCGTGACCGCTGAAAAGGACATGCGTTCCTCTGAGAAGCCCTGGACACCAGATTTTGGTTTAATATCCAATTTGGACAACTTATGGAGACATTTCTAGCCGTGACTTCCTATCTATAATACAGGGGAGAGTGGATACTGGTGGAATTAGAAGCAAGATGACAATAAGGTGCCTTCCACACAAGGAAAGTGATTTTTGGAAATACATCCCAGAAGAAATTAGAGAAAAGACTGCTTCAGCCATGCATGCTGGGGACTCTTAACAACATGCCTTGTAAGAAAAATGATCCGGACCTCGTGGAGGGAGCCTAGCAGCACCGGGCGGGAAGCCCAGCCACGTCCTTGGGTCTCAGTGCGCCTGGGCGCCGTGTTCCTCTATGCTGTGCTGGGGGCTGTGGCGAGCTTGGAGCAGCAGATCCTGTCCTACGTGGTGAGGCTGTAGCTTCCACTCTTGGAGAGGAGATAAAATCGATTGCTGCTGAGTGCTCAATCTAACAACCTCTTGAAAACACACATACTTAGAGATGGCGACAGGCGCAATTTCAGTGGCGACCACGGCCGCCGAAAAGGACATGCATTCCGTGGAGAAGCCCTGGACACCAGATTTTGGCTTAATATCTGATTGGGACAACATTAGGAGACATTTCCAGAAGTGACTTCCTATCTAGAATATGGGAGAGAGCATAGATAACAGCAGAATAAGAAGCAAGATGACAAGGAGGTGCCTGCCATGCAAGAAAAGTGATTTTTGGAAGAACATCCCAGAAGAGATTAGAGAAAAGACCGCTTCAGTTGCACATGCTGGGGACTCTTAACAACATACTTTGTAAGAAAAATGATCCGGACATGTTGGAGGGAGCTCAGCAGCGCCAGGCGAGAAGCCAAGCCACACATCCTGGGGAACTCAGTGGGCCTGGCCGCCGTGCTCCTCTGTGCTGCCCTGGGGTTCTTGTTGCGCTCAGAACAGCAGATCCTGCTCTACATGGTGAGGCTATGGGCCTTCACTCTTGGAGGGGAGATAAAATTCATTGCTGCTGAGTGCTGGATCTCACAACCTCTTCAAAGCACATGTACTGTCTTCTCTTACTAAAAAAATATTGGAGAGGGGCCAAGATGGCAGCCAGGATTTAGGAGATGCAGATAAATCCTATCCAAATCACCTGGAACTTTTGGGGAAAAAAAATTCCTGCCAAGGGGACTGCTCCTGCCACACATGCTTAAGAATTCTGGACATCATATCATGTAAGAAAGTAGCTCAGCGGAGAACCAGGAGGAAGGCGGTGGCGGCGGCAGCATCAATGGTGGCTGTGGAGGCTAGAATTTGAGAGAGGCAGAGATCTGATCCAACCCACCCTGATCTTCTGAAGAAATTGCCCCAAAGGTAAAGTGCTATCACTGTGCATGCTCAGGAATTCTGGACAACATGCAGTGTGGGAAAAGTGTTTGGGAGAGAATTGAGATGGTGGAGGCAGCGGCAATGGCAGCGGCCAGTATTCAGGAGATGCAGAGATATGATTCAATCCACCTTGATCTTTTGAAGAAATCACCCCAAAGGTAGAATGCTACTAGCCCACATGCTTGGGAATTTGGGAAAACATGCTGTGTGAATAAGGTGCTAGAAAGAGAACCGAGATGGCTGTGGCAGCAGCAGCGGTGGTCAGTATTTGGTAGAGGCAGAGATTCAATCCAATACACCTCATAATTTTAAAGAAATATCCTCAAAGGTATATACTGCTACTGCTGCACATGCTCAGGAATTCTGGAAAACAAACTGTGTGGGAAAGGTGTTCAGGAGAGAACCAAGATAGCAGTGGTGGCAGTGGCGGTGGTGGTGACCAGAATTTGGAGGGGCAGACAGATCCAGTCCAGTTCACCTTGAACTTCTGAGGAAATCTCCCAAAAAGTAGACATGCTAAGTGGTAAAAGGGTTTTGGGGGTTTCAGAGGGAGCCCCTCATAGCCGGAATGGGCCACCACACTGTGTGTTCTGGAAGTCATCAGCCCTCATTGCCACCACACTCTCTGCGCAGAGCAAGAGGCCAGAGTGCATGTGGAGCAGGAGAGCCTGCTCTCCAAAGTGAAGCTGTGGACCTCGCCTTTGGAGGGAAGACAAAATTTATTGCCACTAGGTATTTGGGGTCCCAGCTTTCACAAAAGACATGTACTGCTCTCGCATATTTAAAAAAAAATCGAAGAACACTGGTGTGGTGGCACAAGCTTGTAATCCCCGTGCTTGGAAGGCAGAGACAGGAGGATCGCGCAGGTTCGAGGCCAGCCTTGATGGCATAAGAGACCCTGTTTCCAAATATATATATATATATATATATATATATATATATATATATATATATATATGTCTCCGGGCATGTAGCCTGGAGGTAGAAGGGTTTCCAGGATCCCCAGTAAGACCCCCCCACAAAAAAAAAGGAAGAGAAAAGGGAACATCTGTAGATAACCTGCTCATAGTGACAGAGACCAGAGCCCGATGCACAGCAAGGCCGGTGCCCAGGCCTCTTAGGCCAGGATAGGAGCCTGCCATTAGGCAAGGTCGATGCTGGGGCCTTCAAGGCTGGGATCAGAGCTGCCAAGGAGTGATGCCAGTGTCGGGGCCAGTGAGACCAGGATTGGAGTCTTCCATGAGGTAAGGCCTGTGTTGGGGCCTCAGAGGCTGGGATTGGAGCCTGCTGAGAGGATGAGGCTGGTTCCAGGGCCATCAAGACTGGAAACAGAGCCTGCTGTGAGGCAAGGCTGGTGCTGGGACCTCCAAGGCTGTGATTGGAGCCTGCTGAGGGGTGAGACCGGTGCTGGGGCCAGTGAGGCCAGGATCTGGGCCTGCTGTGATGCAAGGCTGGTGCTGGAGCCTCGGAGGCCTGGATCGGAGCCTGCTGAGAGGTGAGGCTGGTGCCAGAGCCAGTGAGGCTGAGGTCAGAACCTGCTGTGAGTCAAGGCTGATGCTGGGGCCTCCAAGGCTGGGATCAGAGCCTACCAAGGGGTGAAGCCAGTGCCGGGACCAACAAGGCCAGGATCAGAGCCTACCATGAGGCAAGGCTGGTGCTGGGGCCTCCAAGGCCAGGATTGGAGCCTGCCATGAGGCAAGGCCTGTGCTGGGGTCAGCAAGGCTGGGATTGGTGCCTGCCATGTAGTGAGACTGTAGCTGGAGCCAGCAAGGCCAGGATAGGAGTTTGCCTTAAGGGAAGGCTGGTACTGGGGCCTCTGAGGCCGGGATCAGAGGCTACATGAGGCAAGTCTTGTGCTGGAGCCAGTGAGGCCGGGATCAGAGTCTGCAAGGTGGCCAGGCCTGTGCCAGGGCCTTCAAGAGTGGGATCAGAACCTGAAATACAGCATCCACAGAGAAATATTACAGAAAATAAAAAAAATCAGATGCTTTCCCTAATATTCAAAACCTAGGAAGAAATGGGTAATAGGAGGAAATCTAGTTGATGAAAGGGCCATATGGAGGAGCAGTTAAGGTGACCAATCAGAGGGGATAGGATGGGAGAAGATGGAATCTCTTTAAAGCACATTATGTACTTAAACAAATATATCAAAGTTAATCACTAAATCAAGCATGGGAATGAGGGAGAGGGAAGGAGTAGGCTGGGGATTGGATAAAGGCTAATTGGATGATGTGTGCTAGGATATCTTCACAAGAGTTGTATTCCATTGTGATGTTTGACTACAATGCACCAATAAAAATATATTTTAAAAAAACACATATACTGTCTTCTCTTATTAAAAAGTATTGGAGAGGGGCCAAGATGGTGGTGGCGGCAGCCAGGATTCAGAAGATGCAGATAAATCCTATCCTATCCAAAATTGAACTTTGGAAAAAAAATCTCCGCAAAGGGGGACGGCTCCTGCCACACATGCTTAAGAATTCTGGACATCATACCATGTAAAGAAGGAGCTCAGCAGAGAACCAGGAGGAAGGCAGTGGTGGTAGGGGTGGTGGCGGCCGGTATGTGGGAGAGGCAGAGATTCGATCCAATCCACCTTGAACTTTTGAAGAAATCACCCCACAGGTAGGCTGCTACGGCTGCACATACTCAGGAATTCTGGACAACTTGCTGTGTGCGAAGTGTTTGGGAGAGAACTGAGATGGTGGTAGCAGCAGCAGTGGAGGTGGCCAGTACTTGGGAGAGTCAGAGATCTGATCCAATCCACCTCAATCTTTTGAAGAAATCTACCCAAAGGTACAATGCTACTGCTGCACATGCTCAGGAATTTGGGAAAACACGCTGTGTGAATAAGGTGCTCAGAAGAGAACTGAGATGGCTGTGGCAGTGGCGGCAGTGGTCAGTATTTGGGAGAGGCAGAGATCCAATCCAATCTACCTTAAAATTTTAAAGAAATGTCCCCAAAGGTAGACTGCTACTGCCACACATGCAGGGGTAATTCTTGAAAATGTGCTGTGTGGGAAAGGTGTTCAGGAGAGAACCAACATGGTGGTGGCCGCAGCAGCAGCGGTAGTGAACAGTATTTGGAGAGGCAGACAGATCCAGTACAATCCACCTTGAAGTTTTGAGGAAATCTCCCCAAAGGTAAACTGCTCCTGCCACACATGCTCAGAAATTCTGGACAACATGCTAAATGGTAAAAGGGTTTGGGGTGTATCAGAGGGAGCCCTCCATAGCCAGGTTGGGCCCCCACACTGTGTGTTCTTGGAGACATCAGCCTTCATGGCCACTGTGCTCCTCTTCACAGAGTGAGAGGCCAGGGTGCACGTGGAGCAGCAGAGCATGCTCTCCGAAATGAAGCTGTGAACCTCTGCCTTTGGAAGAGAGAAAAAATTCATTGCCACTACATATTTGGGGTCCCAGCTTTTGCAAAAGACATGTACTGATTTCTTATATTAAAAAAAAAAATGTAAGGACACCAGGCACGGTGGTGCAAGCTTGTAATCCCTGTGCTTGGGAATCTGAGACAGGAGGATCATGCAGGTTTGAAGCCAGCTGTGCTGGCTTAAGAGACCCTGTTTCCAAATAAAAATATAAAAAAATGGGTTTCTGGGAGTGTAACTCGGAGGTAAAAGGGTATCCAGGAACCCCAGTACCACCAAAAAAAAAAAAAAGAAAAAAGAAAAAACAAGGAAGAAAAAAGGGAATATCTGAAGACTGATGCTGGGGCCAGTGAGGCCAGGATAGGAGCCTGCCTTAACAAAAGGCTGGTGCCAGGGCCAACGAGGCTGGAATCAGAGCCTGCCAAGAGGCAAGGCTGTGCTGGAGCCAGCGAGGCCAGGATCAGAGCCTGCCATGAGGGGAGGCAAGTGTCAGGGCTTTTAAGACCAGGATCAGAGCCTGCCGAGCAGTCAGGCCAGTGCTAGGGCCAGAAAGGCTGGGATCAGAGCCTGCCATGAGGTGAGGCTGGTGTCAGGGCTTTCAAGGCAGAGATCGGAGCCTGCCGAGGGGTGAGGCTGGGCCAGGGCCAGCGAAGCCGATATCGGAGCCTGCCATGAGGCAAGGCTGGTGCTGGGGCCTCTGAGGCCAGGATCGGAGCATGCCAAGGGGTAAGGCCCACACTGGGATCAGGGAGGCCAGGATCAGAGCCTGGCATGAGGAAAGGCCTGTGCTGGGGCTTCAGAGGCCGGGATATTAGCCTGCCAAGGGGTGAGGCCGCTGCTGAGGCCAGCGAGGCCGGGATCGGAACCTGCCATGAGGCAAGCCCTGTGTTGGGGCCTCTGAGACCAGGATTGAAGCCTGTCAAGGGGTGAGGCTGGTGCTGGAGCCAGTGAGGCTGGGATAGGAGTCTGCCATGAAGCAAGGCTGGTGCTGGGGCCTCTGAGGCCAAAATCAAAGCCTGTCAAGGGGTGAGGCCAGTGCTGCGACCAGGGAGACTTCGATCAGAGCCTGCTGTAAGGCAAGGCCAGTGCTGGGGTCTCTGAGGCTGGGATCGGAGCCTGCTGGGGCCTCTGAAGCTGGAATCTAAGCCTGCCAAGAGGTGAGGCTGGTGCTGGGGTCAGCGAGGCCGGAATCAGAGCCTGCCATGCAGTGAGGTCGTTGCTGGTCCAGGGAGGCTGGGATAGGAGCCTACCACGAGGCAAGGCTGGTGCTGGAGCCAGTGAGGCCGGGATCAGAGTCTGCCTGGTGGCCAGGCCTGTGCCAGGGCCTTCAAGAGTGCGATCAGAACCTGAAATGCAGCATCCACAGAGAAATATTACAGAAAATAAAAAATCAGATGCTTTCCCTAATATTCAAAACCTAGGAAGAAATGGGTAATAGGAGGAATCTAGTTTAAGAAAGGGCCCTATGGAGGAGCAATTAAGGTGACCTATCAGAGAGGATGGGATGGAAGAAGATGGAATTTCTTTAAAGCACATGATGTACTTAAACAAATATATCAAAGTTAATCACTAAATCTAGCACGGGATCGAGGAAGGGGGTGGGAATGGAATGGGGATTGGATAAAGGCTAATTGTATGATTTGTGCTTGTATATCCTCACAAGTTTTGTATTCCATTGAGATGTTTGACTACAATTACACCAATAAAAATATATTAAATAAAAAAGGCTTAGTATTCTTATAAGTATGACTGTTTTCCTTCTTATTTTTACTTTCGTTTTCTATTTCTTTTTATTCCTATTTTCTTCTTTCATATTTGATGATTGAAAAAAATGTTATGGGTGAATTTTTAAATCTATGTATTAAAATACTATAGGAAAAGGCCCGAAATGAGTAGTCTTTAATTATCATCAGTAAAGGGAACAGGCTGTAATCACAAAGAGCAGGTTTTAGCATATGCAATTATAAGATTGAAACAACTACAAAGAATAAAAGATGTAGTAATATTGTTTGGGAGAAAGCACAAAATAACTCCCTAAGTTAAATTCGTCCTTAACTAGATGTTTGGATAAGTTACTCCTATATCTCTGATTTTTACCATCTCTTATTATTGCTTATTTTAAGGTTTAAGAGCATTTTTCAATCCATCATAATCCAAAATTTTAAGTTAATTTTACATATAGAAATGTTTTCCTCAAAGGAATAAAGAAAAGAAATTATAACCAAAGGAGACAGAGAAGTAACCTGAATGAAAGCTAATAAACAAAATACCTTAGTGACTGGTGTGTGGAAGGCAGAGTAATATGAACTTTACATGAATTACCTCATTTAATTTTAACAAGATCCCTAGGAAGTATGTGCTATTGCAATTTCCACCTAAAAGAGAAAAGTAGAGCTTGAAGAGTTGAGATATTTTATCAAAATCTATCCAACTAGCAAGCATAACATCTCAACCTTGGGCTGATTTTTTTTTTTTTGTTCTGTGTGGGTTGTACACGTGTATGCACAAATCCATGAGCATGTATATGTATATATATATATTATATATATATATATATATATATTCTTTGTGAAATATTACAAACATTGGTGATTTGTCTTTTGAAGCTATTCTCCATCATCTGAACACCATGTTTACATTTTGACAGTGTCTCACATATTAGCTCATATCTTCCTAAAGTTGAATCTGTAAAATCCATTTTTCTGGTCACTTTTTAACTAACTTGTAAGTATATGTGTCTACCTTAGACTTGAATTCAGAATCAAAGAGTGTAAGGAAATATGTTCTGAAGTGGCCATGCATTGCTCTGGCCTAAGTCATGGCAGAGGCATCCAGTTTGGTCAGGCACCTCTGGCATGTACAAAAGTTTTGAGTTCCTTGCAACTAGGGTGTGGGCAGAAGAGTAGAAGTTTGGGCAACAATTTTTTCATCCATTTCATTCTATGGTGTGTTTCTCAGTATTGTTATTAGAAGTCTACCTTCAATTTAATTTATCTTGATCTTCTAACAATTCTAAAATCTAATTAACATTCTTTAATAAATCCATTGTTTTTCTTCAACTAGTCAGAATAGTTGGTTGCTGGAAATCAGGAATTGATTAAATATCAATTAAATATTAAATATTAAAATATCACACAGTGTGGTAAGCATGGATGTTGTAAAAAACACATAGATTTATTCTGAGTTGTTTAATATCTAGGAATAAAACATTATAATGGAATTTTATCTTATAATTAAGGGATATCTCTTTTTAATAAATGAGAGTGAGCACTATTAGTCCTTTCTAAGTTCTTTCTAAAATTAAAGACTGGTTTAGAGGTTAGAGGCATTTTATTTGTTATTGTTTATAAATAAAATGCTATAGTTAATTTACATTTATAATTTATCACTGTCATTAGTAATTGCTGAGAAAATATAAAATGGTTTTTTATGTTGCAGAAATATTGTAAGGTTTAGCAAGTAGTATAAAAAAGAATTCTATATGCCTTTTGAAAAAAAACAGGCATGTAAAGGTCAAGCACTAAGTACATACAGGGATAATTTTTCATATTCTTTAAGAATACAGCTTCTAAAAAACTAGGAAGCAATCTCCACTGCCATACCTCTCAAAAAGCTCAAGAAAAAACTGCTTACTCTCCAGCTAATTAGCAAAATACTCCAAAATGTATTGATTAGAAATTAGGTATTAACTCTAATAATGAAAACTACTTAAGTCTAATAATGAGGACATGTGAGAAAGTAACTTTATTTCAAGGCAAACTACTTCACAAATAGTACCCTATGGTTTGACAAAAGTAATGTGTTAATATTGATGATGTTAATGGCTTCATTGTAAAACATGATAGAGAAGGCACAACATGAGTCAGAATTTCAAACTTCATAATTCTGAGTAACACAGCAGTTGGATAACCTTGACTTTGGCCTGTATTGATTATTCTTTTCTTCATAAGCAAGTCACAATATTTAATCACTTCACTAATTATTGGCTGATTGGATAACATTTGATATTTTCAAATAAAATGTATAAAAAGCAAAACAAAAATAAATGAATAGAAACTCGAATATTGTTACAATTAGCAAGTTGTAATTTGTAGATGGCATCAGAAAAGGAGCTCACTAAAATTTCTTTCAGTGGTCAATTGTGATCAATTGAAAATAAGACCAGTTGAACACCACAGAAGAAATGGAAAAGAATTGAGTAGGGTTAGAAAATCATAATTTTTACAACCACTGTACTAGTAACTGACTCAGAAAAAAAGTCTCTATCAGTGGATTGAAATAGTTTATTGAATGAAGTGTCGTGGGCAGAGGGATATAACCTCAAAATATCTACTCATAGATTATCAACTAGTTTTTGACAAAGGAGAAAAATTACCTATATAGTAAAGAAATCTGCCAGACACCACTTTACCTGAGGTAAAGAAATTCATTTAAAGACCACAAGAAGAATCTTTTACTGTTTCTGGTAATAAATGTCAACGTCTACTTGACTGAGTCTGAAGACTATCCTCACCAAATGGCTACAGTGTAATTGACATGGATGGAACAGTTAGTTATTCTGCTGTGACCCTTATATTTTTCAAAATGCTTGTAGTTGTATTTCTTAGCTGATTTATTATATTTCATTGAGCACGCCACAGGAAGCCCCAGTTGACATTCGTCAGCTATAGAGTATGTAGTGTCAAAAAGGTTTCAGTTAAAACGTGTCTAAAAGCCCTAATTCTCCTTTTATAGCTATGTTGACATTCGAGGAAAGTACCATAAAATAAAGAGCCCTATTGAGATAAACACATGCTGTCTTCTGGAGTGTTAAACTGTTGGCAAGGATAACTTCAACTAAATAACCACAGCAGTTGGGCTTAGCATCAAGCATATGTGCATGTCCCTCTTACATACCTTCCACTGATGATTGCTTTTCAATTGCTATGCTAGATTTTTGCCTTCTCTTTCATAATAAAACTTGGTGGCAATTTTATGGAGTTGCTGAGACTATTGATTCTTAAAATATTCTTTGGAATTTGCCTATTTTTATTATTCTTCAGCATGTCAAAGACTAGAGATATTCCTTATGAAAATGTCCAAGAAAACCGCCATCTCTTTGCTGTATACAAAGTATTCATTATATTTTCTTATGGTTTGGATTTGAAATGTCCCCTTAAACCTCAGGTGTTAGGCAATGAAGCTAAATTTGAAGTTTGGAACATGACTTGAGGAAGAGGGTTTTGGAGGCATGATCTTTAGTGTTATACCCGTCCCTGGCCACATGCTCTCTTTGTCTTTCTATTTTTGAGCTGCCATGATTTAAGGAGATATTTATCTAACATTCCCTTCAATAATGGTGCTTTTGTCTTCTAGCAGACCAAACATGGATTGAACCTGTAAAAATATTAGCCAAGTTGGGTTTGTTGGTGCACACTTGCAATCCCAGCATTTGGGAGGTGGAGACAGGAGGATGAGGGTTTGCAGATACCCTTGGCAACTTAGTGAGGCCTTTTGCAACTCAGGGAAACCCTGTTTCAAAATGAATAAACAATAGAGCTGGGGTTGTAGCTCAGATGTAGAATGCCCCTGGGTTCATCTGCAGCAGCACTGCAAAAAAAAAAAAAAAAAATGATGTTAACCAAATAAACCCTTCCTCCTCTAAGTTGTTTTGTCAGGTAGTTTGGTCCCAGTGATAAGAACGCTGCACATATTTGAAAACTTGAATGTTTCATACTTTTATTTATCAGAATATCTAATTAAACAGACAATATGAGAGTTCCTTACCCACGATGTAAAAACTAGTCTTTCCAACCTTCAAACCAGTCCTATAAACTTAAAATGAAGACAGAAAAGAGTGCAAAAGAGATTGATTTTCATTTTCATTGTATATTTTATATATTAGGCAATTGAACTGAACAGATACTTCTTGAAGAAAAATGAATTACCAGTAAATATATGAAAAAATTGTCAACATTATTAACACTTGAGGGAAATGGAAATAAAAACTACAATAAGATTTCATCTAAATCCAGTTAGAATGGCACTCATCAATATTAAATGCTGCTGAGTATATGGAGAAATAGGTACCTTTACACACTTGCTGGGTTGTAAATTAGTACAGTTACTATGAAGATCAGTTTTAAGGTTCCTCAGAAGACCAGGAATAGAATCACATAATGACTCAGCTATACTATTTCTCAGTACTTTTCCAAAAGAATTGAAATCAGAATACTATAGTATAGTATAGTAGCAGAATTCACAATAGCAAAACTAAGAATTGAATGTAAATGTCTGTCAACAGATGAATGGATTATAAAACAGTGACATATACATACAGTCAAATTTCATATTGCCATAGAAATTTGTATCATTTGTGGAAAAATGAATGAAACTAAAGAATATTGTGAAAAGTGAGATTACCTAGTCTCAGAAAGTGAAGGGTCTCACTTAACAACGTTCTCCAGGTCTTTCCATCTTCTTGCAAATGCCATGTTTTTGTTCTTCTTTATAGCTGAGTAGAATTCCATTGTGTGTATTTCCCATAATCTTGTAATCCAGTCATCTGTTGATGGAGACCTAGGTTGATCATTCAAGCACAGAAAGAGAAAGGACATTTGTTTTCTCTAATATGCCCAAACTAGGGAGTATTAGGAATACCAGCAGGACTCCAGATAATGGAAAGAAAACCTCAGAAAAGCTAGAATGGAAGGGTAAGAGAGAAAGTAGGCTGAGGTTGATTAATGGAGGAGCTATATCTGAATATGTGTAAAAGTATGAATGTAGCATGGTTAAACTGGACCCTCATTGTAGGGAGGATGGAAGGGGAAGTTGGGGGGAGAGGGCACCAAGCACAGTCTGAATGTACGCCATTTTCAATATGATCCACATAAAAATAAAAATTAAGAAATACTTCATATAAATGGAAAAAAAGAAAGTGAAGGGTCATGCCATGCATGGTGGCACACTCCTCAAATTCCAGTATTTAACAGGCTGAGACAGGGACAGGAGTATCACTGTTTCTAGTACAGTGTAAGGATGTAGTGAGACACTCAGAAATCTAGTGAGACTGTTTCAAAATAAAAAATATATATATTAAATAAAGCTAGGCATGGTGATGCACACTTGTAATCCCAGCATTAGGGAGGAAGAGACCAGAGGATCATGGTTCATGGGCAGCCTCAGCTACTTAGTGAGGACCTGCGTTCAAAATAAAGAATAAAAAACAGGGCAGGCAGTGTAGCTCGGAGGTCGAATGCCCCTGGCTTCCATCCCCAGACCCGCAAAAAAATAAATAAATGAAAGAAAGAAGAAAGAAAGAAAGAAAGAAAGAAAGAAAGAAAGAAAGAAAGAAAGAAAGAAAAGAAGAAAGAAAGAAAGAAAGAAAGAAAAGAAGAAAGAAAGAAAGAAAGAAAGAAAGAAAGAAAGAGAAAGGAAGAAAGAGAGGAAGAAAGAAATAGCCAGGCGTGGTGGTGCACACTTGTAATCCCCGTGCTTGGGAGGCAGAGACAGGAGGATTGTGCAGGTTCGAAGCCAGCCGCATGCGCTGACTTAGGAGACCCTGTTTCCAAATAAAAATGTAAAAATAGGTCTGGGAGTGTAGCCCGGAGGTAGAAGGGCTTCCAGGAACCCCAGTACCACCCCCCAAAAAGGCATTAAAAATTAATAAAAAAATAAATAAAATAGGCCCTGAGTATAGCTCAGAGTTCGAATGTGTTTGGATTCAGTCCCCAGTAACACACACACACACACACACACACACAAACACACACACACATACACTCACACTCACATACACACACACTTAAAGTGAAGTGTCATATGTTTTTTCTCATATGTGGAAGGTAGAATGAAAATGGAAAACTAAAGAGACTTCAAATAAATGAGAGATGCAGTGAGAATAGTGAGAAAATATTTGGAAAGAAATGAGGGATGAAGAGAAGAATACTTGATTAAGGAAACAGTTCAAACAATTCCATGTGCATTCATGAAGCTATCGGTTGTAATTTCAGTTTTATGAATGGGGAGGGGTGGGAGTGTGGTAGAATCTGGAGGTAAATGCTACAGGTGCTATGTGCACGCATGTTTCTATCATACTATACATCTAAAAGGCATAGTTATAATGCAGCAATAAAAGTATATTTAAAAATAAAAATGAGAAATTCTCTATAAAATATGAACCAGTGTCATTATAGAAATTACACAATTTTGGTGACAACACATTGTTTAATTGATTAGTTGAAAACAATATCTAAAACATATACTTCTAACCATACCCTAGTTCTGATTAATTATCATCATAGAGGAGACAGTTCACATTTATTATAGGCGAGGCAAAAATAAGTTCTTAGGTAGTATGAACCCGCATAACTAAAGACAAATCAGCAATAGAAAGACAATTTTATTAACATGTATATTTTACATATACATGGGTGATATTTATGAGAAAGAGTAATTCTCTAAGAGAGGGTTAGAATTCTAGCTTATATAGCATTTTAACAAAGAACAGTAAATTTTTAGAGAAATGACAATACAAAGGGAATGTACTTGAGTCAGGAGGTGCAGAAAATTGTGTGAAAGCACATAATTGGTAGATAAAAAGTAGTTAATAAGGCCTTTTAATGAAGATTCTTCTCATGCCATGTCCAGGCTAATTAGAATCTAAAGTTGTCATTGCTGGTACTTCCTGGTAGAGAGAAAAAAGGATGATGCCTTTATTTTGGTTAATTTATGTCCCATTTTCTTTCAGCTCAAGATAATCCTGATGACAAAGTGGAATATTTTGTGTTGGCATATACTTATCTTTTACAGTATTCTCATTTACTTCTAGCAACAACCTAATGACATATGCTTTTATTGTTTCTATTTTTCAGATGAGGGTATTAAGGGTTAAACACTTTCCATAATTTTTGGTACACTATACTTTCACATCATGATGGGGATCATATTGACATTGGCATATATTCACACAGTACTTGGTACCCTCCACCACCCCCTGCTTTCCTCTCCACTCCCAACAATGAGTGTCCAGGTTGACCGTGCTACCTTCACACTTACACACATATTCAAATGCAGCTCCTCCATTAATCAGCCTCAGCCTTCTTCCTCTCCTACCCTTCCATTCTAGCTTTGCTGAGGTTTCCCCTCCATTATCTGGAGTCCCTCTGGTATTCCTAGACCTACAATCTAGTAGTCTTGTTCTAGACCACTCTTCACTCAGAACAATAGATCTATGAAAGGCTAACTAGTACAATAAAAAAATTTAAAAGAGCTGGGCGTGGTGGCACAGGCTTGTAATCCCAGCATTCGGGAGGCTGAGACCAGAGGATCGTGGTTCACAGACAGTCTCAGCTACCCTGTTTCAAAATAAAGAATGAAAAATAGGGCAGCAGTGTAGCTCAGAGATTGAATGCCCCTGGGTTCCATCCCCAGACCCGCAAAAAAAAAAAAAAAAAAAAAAAAAAAATTTAAAGAATAATATCAATTATAACAACTAACAAAAACTGAAGTTAGGAAGTTCCAACTAAAGCAAACATTTTATCAATTAACTTTAGCCAATATCTTTAAAAAGTACATTCTTATGACAACTACAAACTAAATTTTCTAACCACCAATATAATTTTTGTGAAAAAAAAGCTCACAAAGGCAGGGCCCTGGGCCCCTGGGCGGGGTCGAGGGGGCACGCCTGCGCCCCCCCAAGAAGGTTCGAGCAGGGCTGCAGGGCTCTGGGCCCCCGGGCGGGGAGTTGAGGGGGCACACCTGGCTCCCGGAGAGACCGGGCCAGGCCGCAGGGCCGTAGCCCCCCCACCCCGCAGGGATCAAGGGGGCACGCCTGGCCCCCCGGACAGGTTCGGGCGGGCCGGGCTGGGCCGCAGGGACCTGGGCCCCCGGACGGGGGTCAAGGGGGCACACCTGGCCCCCGGAGAGACCGGGCCAGGCTGCAGGGCCCTGGGCCCTCCCCCGGGCGCGGGTCAAGGGGGCACGTTTAGCCCCGGGAAGGACTGGCCGGGCCACAGGGCCCTGCCTGGGTCCCCGGGCGGGGATCAAGCGGGCATGCCTGCTCCCCTGGAAGGTTTGGGCCAGGCAGGGCTGCAGGGCCCTGGGCCCTGATCGGGGATCAAGCTGGGCACGCCTGGCCCCTCCAAGGACCAGGCCGGGCCGCAGGGCCCTGGGCCCCCGGGCAGGGTCGATAAGGGCACGCCTGCCCCCCCACTGGAAGGACAGGGGCCGGGGTGCAGGGCCCTGGGCCCCTGGGTAGGGGTTGGGCAGGGCCTGCCTGCCCCATGGAAGGTCTGGAGGTACCGCCCACAAGGCCCTGGGCCCCAGACGGAGGTTGAGTGGGGCACACCTGTCCCCCGAAAGGTCTGGAGTTCCAGGCCGCAAGGCCCTAGGCCCCGGGCAGGGGGCAGGTGCCCGGCCTATCCCCGGGAAGGCATGGTGTCGGGCAGGAGGCCGAGCTCAATTTCCGGGAAGCCAGGTAGCAAACAGGAGACCTCACAGCGGGTACAGAGGAACCCAGCTCTGCTGTGCTACACCAGGAGGTGGTGCGTTTAGAACAGCAGAATCTGCTCTGCATGGTGAGCCTGTTGAACTCCACTTTTGGAAGTGAGGAAAGAAAAAAAAATTCATTGCTACCAAGTGCCTGATAGCCACAACTTCCTCAAACCACGCATACTGTCTTCTCTTATTTTAAAAAAAGAAAAGAAAAATATTGGAGAGGAGTCAAGATGGCCAAGGTGGCAGCCAGTATACTGGAGATGCAGTCACAACATCCAACTGAACTGGAACTTTTGGAAAAAATCTCCACGAAAGAGGACTGCTTCTCCTCTACATCCTTAAAAATCCTGGACATCACCTGTTAGGAGAGAGTTTAGCGGAGACCTAGGAGGAAGGCGGTGGTGGCAGCAGTGGCTGAGATGGCAGTGGAGGCTTGTATTTGGGAGAGGCAGAGATCAGATCCAACCCACCCTGATCTTCTGAAGAAATTACCCCAAAGGTGGAATGCTACTATCACGCGTGCTTTGGAACACTGGACATTGTGCGGTATGGGAAAAGAGCTTGGGAAAGATTTGAAATGGTGGAGGCAGCACCAATGGCAGCAACCAGTCTCAGGGGAGGCAGAGTTCTGATGCAATACACCTGGAACTTTTGCAGAAATAACCCCAGAGACAGAATGCCACCACCATGCACCCTCAGGAAAGTGGGGACAACCTGCTGAATGAAGAGGGTGCTCAGATTGGAGCCTGCCGAGGGGTGAGGCTGGTGACAGGGAGAGCAAAGCCTGGATTGGAGCCTGCCATGAGGCAAGGCCAGAGCTGGGGCATCCGAGGCGGGGACTACAGCCTGCCGAGGGGTTAGGCTGGTGCTGGGGCCAGCGAGGCTGGGATTGTAGCCTGCCATGAGGCAAGGACGGTTCTGGGGCCTCCGAGGCCAGGATCGGAGCCTGGCAAGGGGAAAGGCCAGTGCTGGGGCCAGTGAGGCTGGGATTGGAGCCTGCCATGAGGCAAGGCCGGTGCTGGGGCCTTCAAGGTCTGGATTGGAGCCTGCTGATGGGTTAGGCTGGTGCTAGGGCCAGTGAGGCCGGGATTAGAGCCTGCCATGAGGCAAGGCCGGTACTGAGGCCTCAGAGGCCAGAATAGGAGCCTGCCGAGGGGTGAGGTCAGTGCCAGGGTCAGCGAGGCTCGGATCAGAGCCTTCCATGGGGCAAGGCCGGTGCTGGGGCCTTCGAGGTCTGGATTGGAGCCTGCTGATGGGTTAGGCTGGTGCTGGGGCCAGCAAGGCTGGGATTGGAGCCTGCCATGAGGCAAGGCCAGTTCTGGGGCCTCCGAGACTGGGATCGGAGCCTGCCGAGGAGAAAGGCCAGTGCTGGGGCCAGTGAGGCCTGGATCAGAGCCTGCCATGAGGCAAGGTTGGTACTGAGGCCTCAGAGGCCAGGATAGGAGCCTGCCGAGGGGTGAGGTTGGTGCCAGGGTCAGCGAGGCCAGGATCGGAGCCTGTCATGAGGCAAGGCCGGTGCTGGGGCCAGTGAGGCCGGGATCAGAGCCTACCACAAGGCAAGGCCGGTGCTGGAGCCTCCAAGGCCAGAATTGGAGCCTGCCAAAGGGTAAGGCCAGTGCCAGGGCCAGCAAGGCTGGGATTGGAGCCTGCTATGAGGCAAGGCAGGTGCTGGGGCCTTCGAGGTCTGGATTGGAGCCTGCTGATGGGTTAGACCGGTTCCGGGGCCAGCGAGGCCGGGATTGGAGCCTGCTGTGAGGCAAGGCTGGTGCTGGGGCCTCCGAGGCTGGGATTGGAGCCTGCCGAGGGGTAAGGCCGGTGATGTGACCAGCGAGGCTGAGATCGGGGCATGCCGTGAGGCAAGGCCTGTGCTAGGGCCTTCGAGGTCTGTATTGGAGCCTGCTGATGGGTTAAGCCGGTTCTGGGGCCAGCGAGGCCAGGATCGGAGCCTGCCATGAGGCAAGGCCGGTGCTGGGGCCTCCGAGGCCGGGATCAGAGCCTGCCGAGGGGTAAGACCAGTGCCGGGGTCAGTGAGGCGGGATCGGAGCCTGCTGTGAGGCAAGGCCACTACTGAGGCCTCTGAGGCTGGGATCAGAGCCTGCCAAGGGGTAAGGCCGTTGCTGGGGCCAGCGAGGCCGGGATTGGAGCCTGCCATGAGGCAAGTCTGGTGCTGGGGCCTTCGAGGTCTGGATTGGAGCCTGCTGATGGGTTAGGTCGGTTCCGGGGCCAGCAAGGCTGGGATCGGAGCCTGCTGTGAGGCAAGGCCACTACTGAGGCCTCTGAGGCTGGGATCAGAGCCTGCCAAGGGGTAAGGCCGTTGCTGGGGCCAGCGAGGCCGGGATTGGAGCCTGCCATGAGGCAAGTCTGGTGCTGGGGCCTTCGAGGTCTGGATTGGAGCCTGCTGATGGGTTAGGTCGGTTCCGGGGCCAGCAAGGCTGGGATCGGAGCCTGCTGTGAGGCAAGGCCGGTGCTAGGGCCTTCAAGGTCTGGATTGGAGCCTGCCGATGGGTTAGGCCAATGCCAGGGCCAGCGAGGCTGGGATTGGAGCCTGCCACTCAAGGCCAGTGCTGGGACCAGCAAGGCCGGGATTGGAGCCTGCCGTGAGGCAAGGCTGGTGCTGGGGCCTTCGAGGTCTGGATTGGAGCTTGCTGATTGGTTCGGCCAGTGTTGGGGCCAGCAAGGCCGGGATCAGAGCCTGGCATTAGGCAATGCCACTACTGAGGCCTCTGAGTCTGGGATCAGAGCCTGCCAAGGGGTAAGGTTGGTGCTGGGGCTAGGGAGGCCTGGATCGGAGCCTGCCGTGAGGCAAGGCTGGTGCTCGTGCCTTCGAGGCCTGCATTGGAGCATGCCAATTGGTTACGCCTTTTCTGGGGCCAGAGAGGCCGGGATCGGAGCCTGCCGTGAGACACGGCTGGTGCTGGGGCCTTCATGGTCTGGATTGGAGACTGCTGATCAGTTAGGGCGGTTCTAGGGCCAGCGAGGCCAGGACTGGAGTCTGACGTGAGGCAAGGCTGGTGCTGGGGCCTTCATGGTATGGATTTGAGCCTACCGAGGGGTTAGGCTGGTACCAGGGTCAGCGAGGCCGGGATTGGAGCCTTCAGTAAGGCAAGCCCGCTGCTAGGGCCTCCAAGGCCGGGATTGGAGCCTGCCATGAGGCAAGGCCTGTTATGGGGCCTCCGAGGCCAGGATCAGAGCCTGCCAAGGGGAAAGGCCAGTGCTGGGGCCAGTGAGGCCAGGATTGGAGCCTGCCATGAGGCAAGGCCTGTTCTGGGGCCTCCGAGGCTGGGATTGGAGTCTGCCAAGGGGAAAGGTCAGTGCTGGGGCCAGTGAGGCCGGCATCGGAGCCTGCTGTGAGGCAAGGCCGGTACTAAGGCCTCAGAGGTCAGGATAGGATCCTGCCGAGGGGTGAGGTCAGTTCCAGGGTCAGCGAGGCCGGGATCAGAGCCTGCCATGAGGCAAAGCCAGTGCTGGAGCCAACGAGGCCGGGATCGGAGCCTGCCACAAGGCAAGGCTGGTGCTGGGGCCTCCAAGACCAGAATTAGAGTCTGCCAAGGGGTAAGGCCGGTGCTGGTGCCAGCAAGGCCGGGATAAGAGCCTGCCATGAGGCAAGGCCTGTGCTGCGGCTTTCGAGGTCTGGATTGGAGCCTACCACTAGGCAAGGCCAGTGCTAGGGACTCTGAGGCCGGGATTGGAGTCTGCCGAGGGGTAAGGCCGGTGCTGGGGCCAGCAAGGCCGGGATTGGAGCCTGCCACGAGGCAAGGCTGGTGCTGGGGCCTTCAAGGCCAGAATCAGAGCCTGCCGAGGGGTAAGGCCAGTGCCAGGGCCAGCAAGGCTGGGATCGTAGCCTACAGTGAGGCAAGGCCAATGCTGGGGCCTTCTAGGTCTGGATTGGAGCCTACTGATTGGTTAGGCCGGTTCTGGGGCCAGTGAGGCCAGGATCGGAGCCTGGCTTAAGGCAAGGCCACTACTTAGGCCTCTGAGTCTGGGATCAGAGCCTGCCAAGAGGTAAGGCCGGTGCTGGGGCCAGGGAGGCTGGGATCGGAGCCTACTGTGAGGCAAGGCCGATGCTGGGGTCTTCGAGGTCTGGATTGGAGCCTGCCGATCAATTAGGCCGTTTCTGGGGCCAGCGAGGCCGGGATCAGACCCTGATGTGAAGCAAGGCCGGTGCTGGGGCCTTCGCGGTCTGGATTGGAGCCTGCCGAGGGGTTCGGTTGGTGCTGGGTTCAGCGAGACCGGGGTCGGAGCCTTCCTTGAGGCAAGGCTGGTGCTGGGGCCTCCAAGGCTGGGATCAGAGCCTGCCGAGGGGTTATGTAGGTGCCAGGCCAGCGAGACCAGGATCGAGCCGGCCGTGAGGCAAGGCCGGTGCTGGGGCCTCCAAGGCCAGAATAGGAGCCTGCCGAGGCTTTAGGCCGGTACCAGGGTCAGCAAGGTCGAGATGGAGCCTGCCGTGAGGCAAGGCCGGTTCTGGGGCCTTCGAAGCTGAGATCGGAGCCAGTGGAGGTGTTAAGCTGGTGCAGGGGCCAGCTAGACCAGGATCAGGGCCTCCCATGAGGCAAGGCCAGTGCTGGAGCCAGCAAGGTCAGGATCAGACTCCTCCAGATGGCCAGGCCTCTACTGGGGATGTCAAGAGTGGGATCGGAACTTGCAATGTGGCAGGCACAGAGAAATATCACAGAAAGTAAAAATCAGATGCTTCCCCTAGCTAGCAAAATCGAGGTGGAAAGAGGTAACAGGAGGAGGTTGAGTTGCAGAAAGGACCCTGTAGAGAAGCAAAAATGGCAAATATAGATTTTCTATATAATTTCAGGGCAAAATCATGATGAGTCGGGTCCCTCCCCCTTCCCCATGTGACCTCTGCAAGTGGAGGAGGTGGAAACCTGGAGGCAGAGAATTTGCCCTATAAGCAGTATCGCAAGAGAAGCAGCGTTCCCACGTTTAGTCCCACCCCCAAGATATTTTCCTTAAGAAGAGGCATTTTCCACCCTGGCCTTGGATGGCCGTGCTGGTCAACTAGGACTGGCCCCTTTGCTGACTGGCCCCCATCCCTGAGAGGAGAGTTCTGTACCTGATAAAAAGCTGGTACCACACATTCTGGTCTCCTCTCGTGTTTTACACAGCATCCCTATGCAGAATCTATCATTATAGTGCCAAAACCCATCTTGGATCCTCCATCTTGACTCCCATCCAGCTCTGAGAGCCAGTAGCCATCTTTTTTTTTGGGGGGGGTGGTACTAGGGTTCCTGGCAACCCTTCTACCTCCAGGCTACACTCCCAACCTATTTTATATTTTTATTTGGAAACAAGGTCTCTCAAGCCAGCACAGCTGGCTTCGAACCTGCGCAATCCTCCTGTCTCTGCCTCCCAAAAGCAGGGATTACAAGCATGTGCCACCACGCCCGGCAAAGTTGAATTTTTTTATTGCAGTGCTGGGAATTGAACTTGGGCCCTTTCCCATGCTAGCCAAGAGCTCTACCACTGAGCTACGTGCCCAGCCCAGTAGCCATCTTTTTTTTTATTGGTACATTGTAATCATACATCACATTGGAATACAAGACTTGAGAGGATATACCAGCACACATCATCCAATTAACCCTCATTCAATCCCCATCCCATTCCTTCCCCCTCCCTCGATACCATGTTTTATTGGTGATCATTTTTGATACATTTGTTTATGTACCTCCTGGGTTTTAAAGAGGTTCCATTGTCCCCCATTCGATCCCCTCTAATTGGTCACCTTAATTGCTTTTCTATAGGGCCCTTTCTACATCTCAACCTTCTCCTGTTACCCCTTTCCTCCTGGTTTTTCTAATTAAGGAAAGCATCTGATTTTTATTTTCTGTGATATTTCTCTGTGCATGCCGCATTGTAAGTTCCAATCCCACTCTTGCCGGCCCCAGTAGTGGCCTGGCCACCTGGAGGACTCCGATCCCGATCTTGCTGACTCCAGCACCAGCCTTTCCTCATGGGAGGACTGATCCTGGCCTCGCTGGCCCCTGCACCGGCCTAACCCCTCAGCTGGCTCAGATCCCGGCCTCGGAGGCCCCAGCACTGGCCTTGCCTCACGGCAGGCTCCAATCCTGGCTTCCCTGGCCCCTGCACTTACCTAAACCCTCGGCAGGCTCTGATCCTGATCTCGGAGGCCCCATCACTGGCCTTGCCTCACCGCAGGATCTGACCCTGGACTCTGAGGCCCCTGCACTGGCCTTGCCTCATTGCAGGCTCCAATCCCAGCCTCGTTGGCCCCTGCACCGGCCTAACACATTGGCAGGCTTCTATCACAGCCTCGGAGGCCCCGGCACCAGCCTTGCCTTAGAGCAGGCACTAATCCCGGCCCCCTGGCTCCGGCACCAGCCTAACCCCTCGGCAGGCTTCAATCCTGTCCTCGGAGGCCTCAATAGCAGCCTTGCCTCATGGCAGGCTCCGTTCCTGGCCATACTGGCCCCGACACCGGCCTAACCCCTCGGCAGGCTCCAATCCTGGCCTTGGAGGCCCCAGCACTGGCTTTGCCTCATGGCAGGCTCCAATTTCAGCTTTGCTGTCCCTGTCACCGGCCTCACCCCTTGGCAGGCTGTGATGCGAGCACCCTCTTCACCCAGCACATTGTCCCACATTCCCGAGGGTGTGTGGTGGTAGCATTCTGCCTCTGGGGTTATTTCTTCAAAAGTTCCAGGTTTATTGGATCAGATCTCTGCCTCCCCTGAAACTGGCCAATGCCATTGCCACTGCCTCCACCATTTCAAATCTTTCCAAAGCTCTTTTTCCACACTGCATGTTGTCCAGTGTTCCTAAGCATGTGTGACAGTAGCCTTCGAACTTAGGTGTAATTTCTCCAGAAGATAAGGTTGGTAGGTTCAGATTTATGCCTCTCCCAAATACAAGCCTCCACCACCATCGCAGCAACCACTGCCAACACCGCCTTCCTCCTAGGTCTCTGCTAAACTCTCTCCTTACAGGTGATGTCCAGGATTCTTAAGGATGTGGAGAAGAAGCAGTCCTCCTTTGCGGGGAATTTTTCCAAAAGTTCCAGTTCAGTTGGATATGTTTTGTCTGCATTTCCAGTATCCTGGCTGCCGCCATGGCCATCTTGTATTTTTCTTTTCCTTTTTTTTTGTAAATACGAGAAGAGAGTATGTGTGGTTTGAGGAGGTTGTGGGATCAGGCACTCGGTAGCACTGAATTTTTTTCTTTCCTCCCTTCCAAGAGCGGAGTCCAACAGCCTCACTGCACAGAGCAGAATCTGCTGTTCTAAGCGAACCATGGTCTAGCACAGCACACAAGTGCTGGGTTCCTCTGTACCCGCGGCTGGGCCTCCTGTTTGGTACCGAGCCTCTTGGAACTCAGGCTCGGCCTCCTGCATGGCACCATGCCTTCCTGGGGATAGACCGGGCCGCCTGCCCCCAACCCGGGGCACCGGACCTTCTGGCCTGGGACTCCGGACCTTCCGGGGGGACTGCCTGGCCCCATGTGCCTCCCTCCTGGAACCCAGGGTCTTGCAGCCCAGGCCCCGGTCCTTCTGGGGGTCCGGCGTGCCCCATGCGACCCCCTCCCAGGGCCTAGGGCCTTGTGGCCCAGGCCCTGGTTCTTCCAGGGGCTGGTGTGCCCCGTGTGACCCCCGCCCGGGGCTCAGGGCCTTGAGGCCCAAGGCTCCAGTTCTTCCAGGGGTCCAGCGTACCCCGCATGACCCCCGCCCGGCCCAGTAGCCATCTTTAATTGCACCTAATAGCTCCACATTGGGCCCCCGGCTCTGCAGCCTCTCAACACTTTTGATACAGTCAGCACTGGCTGATGACACTCCACTGTGGTAAGCTCCCACTTCCCTGGGCAAACAGGTTCCAGCTTTTAGCCTATTCCTGAGTTGGGCTCACAGCTGTTAAAAAAATTCAAATATTTGGTTTCTATGTTCCCTGGGGTAGCCAGGCTACCCTTCGGTTGTGTAAAGAGAATAGAGATGTCCTTCTTAAACAAAACCATGTCCTGTTTCTGGACATTAGGCAGAATTTTGAGGATGCCTATTTCCTGTTTTTTATCCACGCCCGCTGACCAGTTATGGGGGGAAGCCATCCATCCAAAATCAACTCCCAGTCCACACTAGGCTGTATTCTGGTTAATCTCCAGACTCTGGTTTTATCTGGGGAATTGTGCCCCGAGTCGCTCACATTTTTCTGTACAAAGTTCTGGCCTACTTATGAGTTAGGTAATGGTTCACGTGGCCAGAACTGGGCACATTGAACCTTAGAATGTTGACTGATCTCAGGATAACTTTTGCAAATGGTCGGGTAAATGGTCGGAAGAGCTTTATGTACAGGATTTTCTTTGCCTGCATTTCAGGCTTTCCATTTCCACCCCTCCTGGCTCTACTGCCTGAGTCATGCTGGCTGGGAATTCCTGCCAGCCACAGTCACCATCTTGGTTGCCACATGGCAACTCACAAGCGCCACCTGGTGGTCTTTCTGAGTGAAAGGCCTGCAATTCTGCTGACTCACAGTCGCCATTTTGTGGCAACACATGAATGCTGGAGTCTGACCTGGCTGAGTTACAGGCCCCATTTTCTGACGACTCTGACCCACAAGATCTCTCCTTACCACTGCAGCCACCATCTCATTCTGGGGGAGCTTCCCACTCTAACCCACTCCTTTCTCCCCCTCCTTCATCCTTAAGGGACCAACCCTTACCATCCCCTCACCTATCCCTGTAGGTCACCATGCCTATTTCAGAGACCCCCCTTCTCTCTTTGCCCCGCTTCGTGAGGTGGCTGGTGCAGAAGGTGTGGTCAGTGTCCATGTTCCTTTTTCCCAACCTGACCTTGCTCAACTTGAAAAGAAACTAGGTTCTTTTTCTGCCAATCCCTCTGGTTTTATTAAAGAATTCCAACATATCATACAAGCATATGATTTAACTTGGTGGGATCTTCATGTCATTTTAACTTCTTTAACTCCAGAGGAACGTGATTGTATTCTGAAGGCTGACAGGGAAGAGGCCGAACAGGCTCACCTAACCAATTAACAGCTCCCTACTGGAATAGCTGCAGTTCCTTCTGGGGACTCTCATTGGAATTACAATGATAGGGGTGAGGGAATAAAAAACAGAAATCATATGATACTGTGTTTTCTTGATGGTATGCAGAATGCCTCCCACAAAGTGGTTAATTATAATAAGCTTAAGGAATTCACCCAAGGTCCAAATGAAAACCCAGCTGTTTTCCTTAACCCATTGCAGGAGGATTTTACCCTCTATACCCGCTTAGATCCATCTTCTGAGGCAGGCTCAGAAGTATTGGCAACTCATTTATTGGGCAATCAGCCCCTGATATTCAGAGAAGATTAAGAAAGGCTGAGGATGGTCCTCAAACTCGTATCTGAGATTTGGTGAACATGGCATTTAAATTTTTTTAATTCCAGAGAGGAACAGGTGGAAGTGGATCATACACTCCGACTTTGCCAGAAGGCAGATTTACAGGTCTGAGCCCTGGTAGCTGCCCTGCGGCCAGCAAAAGAGGCTCAGCCCTTGGAGCAATAAGCACCACCTAGGGGTGGAGGACACCAATAAAAACCACCTATAGTAGCATGTTTTAAGTGTGGATTAAATGGTCACTGGAAATGTGAGTGTCCTTGGAAAAGCGGTGAGCCCCAGGTGCCTCAACATAGGGGGACCACACTTCCAGCCTAGGACTTGCCGCTGGCCTTGTTTGGCCTAGCAGAAGACTGATCCCTCAACCCCCATTCTTCTTGCTGGCCCAGGGTAACTCTATAGATACAGGGTAAAGCAATCTTCTTTTTGGTTGCCTGCTCCGTCTTTCCATCCTTTCAGCTCCTAGTTTTCCTTTTCCGATCTCAGTCCAGGGGATTGATGGCAAGCTCTAGTGCCTATGCACTATAGGCCGCGGCTGCTGCCATCTTGAATCCTTTCTCCTATGCTAGTATATTTTGAACTTGTATAAAATGGAATTTTTTCTGGGTGAATATGAATCAGAAATTTAACTTATAGACAGTAATAACAATGAAAATATTTAAGAAATTCTTTAAAGTTTCTATGAGTCAATTGGTTTTACCAATCTAAAATGTGAAAACACCAGAAGGCTAAACAATAAACTAAAAATTTAAGGATAAGCTATTTATAATGCTTTCTGTTTTGTGAAGCTGATATACCGATACAAAAATATGACAAGTATATAAATGTCAATAAGATAATCTCATGTATTAATATTAATGTAAAATTCCTTTAACTTTTGAATTTACACTTGTGTATATAAACAAGAGCTGCATAATATCTAAATGTAAAATAATAAAACCATTTGTGTAAAAGTAAAAAGAAATAAAAGTTTCCAGACATAATGCCTGTTATTTAAAATTGCTAGTGCCTACTAAGAAATTTTGGGTGTAGAACCAAGAATCTGAATTTAAATAAGTTCTCAAGTAATTTTGATGTACCCTGAAAGTTTGAATATATTACACAAGTGTGCTCTCAACATACAATGCATTGCAGTAATAACCTCTCACAAAATCATGAAAAAATAAGATAATTAACACTGTGAAAGAAGGCTCTTCATAAAGTAAATATGAAGTTGATATTGACTCATTTATAAAAATAATTTTACTTTCTAGAGATAAAAATATTATTTAAAAAATCTTATTGTAGAACTAAGTACTGGCTGAATCAATAAAATAAAATACAAACATGTGCCGCTGTATTATAACACTATACATTTTCTTAATAGTTAAATTTAAAAATTTTTGTAGCATGTATTGTATATGTTTTAAGTATATAACATAAGTAAAACTATGGCCAATTTTTGGCTTGGTGATCTTTTGGGGAAAATAAAGCATTTGGAATGTATTTCTATTCTTTATATATTGCAAACACTGTTTCTTCTATTATCATATAAATCTCCTGAAGCATGTGTGCACAGATACCCCACAAGTGCAACATCTGGACAGTTTCTATGTCAAAGAATATTCCTCTGCAAGAAAATACTAATAATTTTCTAAACTATATAAAAAATAATTCAAATTTTCAACCCTGTAAAAGTTTACATTACTCTACCTCTTCACAAACAATTTATGATTGGCACACTTAGTTTGTAACTTAAAGATGATAAAGTGATATTTTATTCACTTTGTAAATAAAATTAATAATAAAAGTAAAATAAAACATGGTATGAAAATAAATATTTGAGGAAAATAGAAAAAATTGTAAAAAAGAGTGATCATAGATATAGAAACTCAAGAAAATTAACATTCAAAATTATTAGAATCAATAAAAACATTCACAAACTGTTCATAAAATTAATATTCACAAAATAAGTTATTATACATACTAATAATACATAAATTTATAATGAAACAACATAACAAAATAAAAATAGGAAATATACAGAATGGAATGTGCATGTACTCAGTAGGAAAGATACAGAATTAGCTTGAAGAACTGAAGAACAACTTAAACTTATCAATGAGTACTTTTACTTTGTGCTACTGGTGATTAAACAGGAATGTTCTACTTCTGAGTTACACCCCTGGATATTTATTTTTTACATTGAAACAGGCCCTTGCTAAGTTTCTAAGGCTCGCCTTGAACCTGCAATCATCCTTTCTCAACCTCCCAAGTCCTGGCATTATAGGCTTGTGCCACCAAACCCTGATCATCAATTCATATATATTTTTAAAAAGACTCAAATTGAAAGATATGCATTATCTCTTTGTCAGAGAAGACATATAATTTAAATATATTAATTATTTTAATTAACAGTTCAGTACATTCTCCAACAAAATCCCAATGAAATAGTTTTAAATATCTTGAGGGAATAAATATCAAGTGTATTTGTGACAAGAAACTTAGGGCACCAGCAAGCAAAATCCTGCAAAGGGGCACTACTTAGGGGAAAACTCCAAAGGGAGGCTCACATGCTATAGTTGCAATGTAAGAAAGCATTAGTGAGTACAGTGAGGTGCTGACAAATGAATGGAGCAGAATAGAAAGAAAGTTTCCTCTTTCACCAATTGGGGCTAAGGTGGTTATAATATGTAGATTGTTTCCCCCTGCTTTGACTTTTCTAACATTATCCAGCTATCCTGTTGTGGCATTAACTTCTCCCATAGCCAATGTGCATTTAGAACATCTGATCCCCACCAGCTCCCGATGTGTGATTGTCATAAACCCGGATGCCCATTTCCTGTCACAAACACTGTCTTGAACAGACAGAGTATGTAGAGGTCTCAGAATCATCTCCCCGTCCTTGATGGTGTACCATATGGATGTAGAGCTTAAAACTGCTGCAGCTAATTTCCCTCGAAGACAGAAGCAGACTTTAAGACAAAGGAGAAACTGTGTGTGGCATAGCAAAGTCACTTTAAAAAGAAACCGGGTCTACCAGAAGAATCAAAGCTGGATATCAGTTAAACCCCAAACATGAGCCAATAATCTCCTTTATTATTTGACTCATATTGAATCATAGTTTCTGTGACTTGCAACTAAAATCATTCTACTGATGCACAAATATTATCCAACACACTGTGTTGGGAAAATGAATTTCCTGCCTTATTCCTTATCCTAAAATTAATTCTAGTCAAACCTGAATAAACTGTCAAAAAAGAAACCACAAGGAAGTGGGGGGGGGGGGGCAAGATGAGATGCAGAGAGAAACACTCAAAGTGGCGTGTACATGTATCTTTCTTTTTTTTTTTTCGGTATTGGGGGTGAAACCCAGAGACATTTCACCTCCAAGATATACCCCCAGCTCTATTCTTGAGTTGCAAAGGGCTTAAGTAGCTGAGGCTGGCCATGAACCTGCGATCCTCCTGTCTCAGCCTCCTAAATGCTAGGATTATTAGTGTGTGCCACCAGGTGTGGCTTGTACATGTATCATTCTATTACTCTGAAATTATTATGTATAATTACAGTGCACCAATAAAGTATAAAAATAAATAGCATACTATATTGTATCAATAATTATTAGTCAAGGCATTATTCAAATAGTAATTATAACACATCCTGATTATAAAACACAGAACACTATTGAAAAATATGGACATAAGCTGGGCCAGGTGATATACACTGGTAATGCCAGTACTTGAGAGGCTGAGACAGGACAATCCTAGGTTCAAGGCCAGTCTTGGCAATTTAGTGACACTCTCAGCAACTTAATGAGACCCAGTTTCAAAATAAATAATTAAAAAAGAACTGGGGGTAAAGCTCAGAGATAGAATGCGCCTAGGTTCAATCCCCAGCAACCCCTATGTACCAGTATTGGGAATGGCCTAGGAAGATTTGAGAAAGCTCTGATTATTAATAAATATATTTCAAAAATCATTGTGTTAAAAGGGCAGACCTGGGGAAGGTCTTTGTTTCTGCCAAGAAGCAGGCAACTATTCTAATGTAAATTTACCTAGCTAAAGGTAATTAGCAAGTCCATAGGAGAGGGGAACTAGGACTTCCTCATTCTAAAGACAGGTTTACATAATTGGATAATCTAGCTAGGATGGTAGGAGGATGTTGACCTTCCTGAAAGGACACACCTGGGTGTAAACTAAGAGTTTGGCAGGAAAAGTGAGGGGAGAAACTTTACAGGGACTTTTACTAGGTCAGAATTACATGAAACAAGATGGAGGATGTCATGTGTATAAAAAGTCTGTTTCGTGTTTTGTACTTCAGTGATTTCATTCGAAGCATCCCCTCATGTTGGGTAACATGAGGCTGTAACTGTCTTCTGTATTTCTATCTTTTTAATAAACTTCTTTAAATCTTCAGCAAGAGACTGGGCTATTGCATATTTATCCTTAGCTTAGGACAAAAACTTGCGGTTTTTTGTTTTTTTTTTAATTATTCCCAGGGGTCTAACAAAGGTCATTGGGGACAGTTCTCCTAGATGGTAAGAGTCACAGTCCAAACTGTAACACCCTATACCCTCCCAAATAAAGAAGATATGGCAATTCTCATAGATTGTTACTCTATGGAAGTTCTAATGTCCATTTACATTGGATATATCAAGATCTAAATGAACCATTGCTCTCCCTTTAGACTCATGATGGTTTCCTTTGATGAGCAGTCCTAAGGGACTGGTAGCAGAATATTATGGTAATATAGAAAAATCCATGTTTATAGCAGCACAATTCACAGTAGTCAAATTATGGAACCAACATAGGTATCCATCAACAGATGAATGGATTAAAATTGTGCAAGATACCTTCAATGGTATTCTACTCAGCGATGAAAAAAATTATGCCATTTGCAGAAAAATGAATGGACCTGGAGACGATTATTCAAAGTGAGATTCATCAGTCACAGAAAGTGAAGGGTCATATGCTTGCTCTCATATGCAGAAACCCAGGTTTCTTATTACTAAAATGCAGATGTACACAGTAATAGGGTGAAAATAGAGTTAGGGGGTTTAGTAGGGAGGCAAAAACACCAACTGGGTTATCAGAGACCGCTGTTTTATTAGGCCCCAACCCCAGTACCCTCCGGAGAGTCAGCCGGCCGTGGGGGAAGGGACCGATGGGCCACAAGTCTGGAGAGTTGCGCATAGTCCTGGTCGGCTGGCTGAGTCACGTGGGGGATCGGAAGCACCACTGTTTTATAGGCATGCTGATTCTCTCGCAACATCTGCAGCATCGCGATGTTTGGAGTCTTGAGGCACCTGAAGTCTCGAGATATCTCCGCTTCTGGCTTCCGCTGCGAGATCACATAGGGGAGCGACCCAACTTATCATCCTGGCTGGTGATAATGGGTGGAGACCGAGTCTTAAGCTACTTACTGCTGTCAGGGGGCATCGTAGGGGGGCCCCTTGGCCAGGAGAGGACGGGTCCTCCAGAAGTGGGCAGGTGGGAGTATGGCTGCAGTGGAGACCCTGGACAGCTTGGTGAAGTGCGTTAAAGGAGACTTTAACAGCTGAGGAGCTATTAAAGAAAAGGCAAATTGTGAAAGCAGTGAATGGGTTTGGGTCAGTCTGGTCAAATGAAAACATGCTATTGGGTCGGAAACCTCAGTAACAGATTTTAGGGAGTTTAATACTTATGGCTGTTTGGCATCTGAAGAGGGAGAACATCATACTATGTAAACGAATGGACCTGCTAAAATAAAAACATTAAAGAGAATTATGCTCAAAAAAATGAAGCCTAGTGGGCCCCAAAACTGTGCCAGACAATTTGTCATGAGGCTGTTGTAGTGGAGCCCTTATTAGATATGGTCCCATCCCTTCTCAAAAACCAGAGGATGAGCTGGTCATCTGGAGGGTAGTCCCAGTAGACCAGGGGAGAGTGGATCACCAAGCGCTTGGATTTTTGGGTCCCAGTAGACTGAAAGACTCAGGTCTGGATTCTGCTAACCAAGGGAAGGAGGGAGCTTACCGGAATGAAGGGTTGCCAGCCAGTGCCAGCTGCGGCAGAAGCACTGAAAAGTTGCTGGGGGTGTGGTGGAGTCGGGGTGTATGGCGCCTGTGCCTGGTGTGGGCGGCACTGGCGGCTGATGCAGGCAGAATCAAAAAATGGTGGCATGCGAGTGGTGGCGAGGCTTCCCAGGCCTGCGGCGTTTAAACAAAATGGCTTCCAGGCACTCGGCAGATGCTGAGGCCGGGCCATGGGTCACAGCGCCCAGCAAGCCTGGCTTGGGGGCGGGTGAAACAGAGCTGCGGCAGCTCATGGAGCTATGCCTGCAAGTCAAGCCTGGCGTGGGTGGCTGTAGCGGACACTGAAACTGGGCTGTGAGCTGCCCAATGAGCCTGGCTCGGGGCGGGTGGAACAGAATGGCCAGAGGTCCCGGCAGTGCCCTGAGCACTGAGCTGGAACGGTGGCAGTTGGCAGGGAGAGCAGGTACTAGAAACCCCCAAGAAGCCTGGCCCGGGGTGGGTGGAACTGGTGGCCTGGCGGCTGGCAGAGCCTGTACTGCGTGGTGGCAGTAGCCATGGCAGCAGAAGCAGGCGGAGCCGCACCTGAGAGCCAAGCTTCATCGCAGGACCTTGTGGTTGAGCAGCTGGCGGGTCAGAGAGTCCGGGGCTCGAAAAGAGAAAAAAAAAAAAAAAAAAAAGAGGAAAAAAACGGGGGAAAAAACCCCCAAAACTCCTCCCAGGGTTGGCACCAGAATGTTAGGGTGAAAATAGAGTTAGGGGGTTAGGAGGGAGACTAAAACACCAACTGAGTTATCAGAGACCGCTGTTTTATTAGGTCCCAACCCCAGTACCCTCCAGAGAGTCATCCGGCCATGGGGGAAGGGACCGACGGGCCATGAGTCTGGAGTGTTGTGCATAGTCCTGGTCGGCTGGCTGAGTCACGTGGGGGATCGGAGGCACTGCTGTTTTATAGGCATGCTGATTCTCTCGCAACATCTGCGGCATCGCGATGTTTGGAGTCTTGAGGCACCTGAAGTCTCGAGATATCTCCGCTTCTGGCTTCCGCTGCGAGATCAAGTAGGGAAGGGACCCAACTTATCAATAACAAACTCTCATTAAAGTTGAATTTTAGTATTAAAACTTACTCCTTTAAGGCTTTCCTTGATTATGGTGGTTCTTCACTCTTTTCTTTCCCAATTACTATAAAATTTATTGTCTGAATAACAATTTAGAAGGTAATGATACTGTTTTATATTTGACTATAGCTTCATGTGTCAGTCTTCTTTCTACTACTAGAGTGTGAAATGTTATGCTTTGCTGATTTTCATAATAAAAATAGCAAACATCTAACCCTGCTTTTGGGTCAGGCACTGATCTAACTGTTTCACATATACAATATAAATTATTTAATCCTTTCATAATCTCGCAAACAAAGTGATAGTGTCAGCTCCCATTTTCAAATGAAATTAAGACATAAAGAGGTAACATTTTTCCCAAGGTCATTTGGCTAGGAAGTTATGCTAGTATTGAAAAATTGCTCCAGTATTGATTTTTAAAATGTAAAAGGTAGTCAGAGCCTGTGTGCTGTGTAGGCACTCAGGCAGTGAGGGGTAGCAGTGTTATGCCAGTCCATTATCCACCAATGACCATGAGTAGCTCAAAGTTTCTATGCAAGAAGCAAGAGGGGTTTTATTCAAGCTCGAGCTTGGTCTCTCCAAGTGCACCAACACACTGGTCACTGAGAAGAGTGTGTGTTCCCCTGAGAACAAAGCCTTTATCCTCTAGAAAGGCTGCCCAATCCACCTTTGCATTGATTGGCTATTTTAAAACAAAAGTCGGCTGTTGCATCCCCATTGGCTTAGCTTTTGCGCCTTGGGAAGCTTATCTCAGGAATGTTCAGGATGGGTGGGGGTCTCTAACTCCAGGCAGAGTGACTGTGCCTGGGATACCTGCGAATTCCAGACCTAGAAATACTCAGCACTGATTGGCTGTTGCTGGGGGAAGATCAGCTTCTTTCCAGGGAATAGGGCAAAGGTTACTGGGGAACATGAACTTAATTTTGGACAGAAACTTAGGCAGATGCTACTTAAAGCTTTAACTGGAGCCTGTCATAGCATCTCTTTGGTCCTTCAGCAGCTGTTACATTGCAGAGTTCCCCTCGCCCTCTGCCCTTTGTTCTAATGATTAAGCTATAGTGAGAATGTAAAACAAATTAAGGCCTTTGACCTTAGAAATCCTAAAAATATGTAGAGGTGATCAGTGACTCTGTTTACCTCCTCTCCTTTGTGATCCTGCCTGGGTATAGAAAAGTCAAGCTCCATTTGCTGCTTCAAAGCACCCATAGTTGATGTACGACCAATACTGCCTAATACAGTGAGGCAGAAGCCAGATTACTGATTCTTACACTTTGCAGAGTTGAAGAGATAATACCTAGCAAAAAAAAAAAAAAAAAAAAAAAAAACCAAACAAACAAACAAACAAAAAAAAGTGAGTAGCCCATTGCCTTGATAATGCTGAAAAGAACAGACCAATACAAAATCTATTCAAAGGCCAGGGATGGAGAGGAGGACATAGTTCCATTTTTAGGCTCTCCAGTGTGCCCCAGGCACACTGCTTTTTTCACTTCCCTTTCTATTTTCCTACTAATTTTGTAAAAAAGACTTGTTAAAGTTGTACCAATCTTTGTATAAATTTTAATTTCCCTATTCAACAAATTCTATTTGACTAGAGGAAAAAAAGTCCACTGCACCATTTACAACCATAACAAGAGTGATGAATACAAGGTTTGAACCCATTCACCTAGGTTGAAGAAACCAAGCTTTATAACATCACAAGCTTTAAAAGTGCTCTTAAAAGACCTAACATGATAAAAGAGTAGATACTGTGGAAGCAGAAGAGACTCCATTTGGTCTCACCTGACATTGTGTAACTAAATCCCCTCAAGCCTTCCCCATTCCTCTTTCAAGCAGCTAATCTAAAGTATAATTTTGCATCTCTAGGAAAGACCTGGAGCTCAGCAGGATGACTCCCTGCTGAGGGGGATGACTCCCCTGCCCTGCCCTTTGCTAATGGTTATCTCACTACCTGAAATTCCTGTGTGGTATCCCTCCCCCAACACCTCCTAACCTGCCTGTTTCTGCTTTTGTAAACCTGCCTACTTATAAGCCCCCTACCCTGGCCAGTCGGGGCGCCCCTCTGGTCTGATTTCTAGACTGAGGGCTCCGCCACTGGCCAGCTAATGAAGGCTTCAATTGGCACATTTCCCTTGGACTCTCCCGTCTCTCATTTTTCACTAACTCTGCATAGAACAATACTTAGTAGATATATTTTTCTATTAACTATATATCAATGTTAAAATGCCAGAAATATATCAATATCAAGATTTTAATTTTAAAAATTTTGTGGTACTGATAAAAATTTTGTGGTACTGAGAATTGAACCCAGGGGTATCCTAACTCTGACCTCCGCCTTCAGCACTATTTTATTTTTATTTTTTAACAGGGTCTCGCTAGATTGATGAGGGTCTCACTATTTGCTGAGAGTGTCCTCTAATCTATAATCCTCTTGTCTCATCCTCATACCCAGCTCTTAATTTTAAATTCTGAAGAAAGAATAGGAAGACATGTGTTGCAGACTTGGGAAAGTATTGAGTACAAAATGTGGTTGGTGACTAATACTCTATGTATTTCTTTCAACCCATTTTTATTCTTATTTTTCATCGCTATTAGGGATTTAACCCAATGGCATTCTACCTCTGAGCTATATGTTTCGGCCCACTTTCAGTTTTTACTTTGAAATAGGGTGTCACTTCACTAAGTGTCAGTAACATCCTAAGAGCATCCCCGGAGCAGATTGATAGGGACAGGCCAGGGGACCTCACTCTTAGGGAAGGTCCCTTTTAACACTGGTCCACAGCTTTTATTGTCATTCTAAATGGAAGATGTTATGGTTTCTGGACTGTTATGGTTTGGGAAACTGTCCCTGGGGACCTTTGTTAGGCTCCTCAAGACTATTCGCATAAAACCACAGGTTCTTGTCCTGAGCTAAGGATAGATATGAAATAGCTTGGACTCTTGCTGAAGATTTAAAGGAGTTTATTAAAAAGATAGAAATACAGAAGATAGTTACAGCCTCATGTTAAAGGGGTAACATGAAGGGGTACTTCGAATGAAATCACCAATAATTCCTGGGTACAGAGTATTTTATAGTCAGTCCTCAACCAGACCCATCCCCTCTAGGGCCCTCCCTTTTGATGTGGGGGGGATTCCTTCCTGCCAGTCTATCCTGTTTTTAGTACTGACCCCCAAATGTGTTATTTGACCATCGGATTCTGGTCTTTCTTGAAGGCTTAGGGCATCCTCCCATGAATATCGAAGTCTGGGATCTCCTGAAGGTTTATGGCATCCTTCCACTTCCTTGGGAAATCTTATTTTTATAATGGAAAAGGCCCTGAACCTATCTCTGTTGTCCTGCTAATCTCCCTTGGTCTCTGGAACCCTGCAGCTTCTTTTTCTGAAGCTCCTGGCTTCTTTACTACCATAGATATATTTGAAAAATTGAAAATCTTTTCCAATACTGGTACATTAATACATTTTGAAGCCTCTTCCCAATACTGGTAGAGAAGAGGTTGAGGTTTTGATGCTGATGCATAAATGCAGAGAATCTGGCAGGTAATGGTTAACTTGTGAACGTGCTGGGAGATCTAGAGGTAATGTATAATGGGTCAACATGCAGGGAATTCTTGAGGTAATGGTTAAATGGGTAAACTGCAGAACAACTGCAGAAAGTTATTGAGATTACAGTTAGCAATCAAGCCTCTGAGGATGTGCAAAAATCCTTGAAACAATGTTTGACAAGTGGGGATATTTGGGAGTTGACACTCAAGAAACACAGCAAGAAACACAGGAACATTTATCTTGGAGGGACAGGCTGCTTCAGTGAGGTCAGCAATCTGGTTATAGCTTTCCATGACCCTTAGGCCTTTACAAGCTAAATGTTAATCTGTGTCTGGCAGTTGCATTCTTCACAGCTAAGTTGCTAAGGGTCTCATTAAGATGCTGAGGCTGACCTTGAACTTGAAAGCCTTCCATCTCAGCCTTCCAAGTACTTACTTAGATGATAAATGTGTGCCACCAAGTCTTGTGGTTTTATTCTTATATTTGTATTGTTTTGTATGGCTCCCTATCCTTTTTCATTCTTTGGCTCTTTTCTCAGTTCCCCAACATTTTGCCTGTATCATCAAATAACCACTGCATGTTCTATTGGGTAGCCATATAGCAGAAGTAATAATTTTGTTACCTCCTAGTATAAGAATTGAATTGAATGGCAGAATTTTTTGCTCTTTTATTTTAGTTGCCCTCCAACTAAACTTTCATAAAATATTTTTTCAGTTAATTTTATGTTTATTCCCTTTCATGTACTAAATAAATACATATACCTACACTATTCTTTGCTTTAATTGATTTTAATCAATACTTCTAGGCCTTCAGTTTCAAGTCAACACACTACTAATTGTCTTAAACTGTCAGGCTTTCTAATTAGGCAATAACCAGCATATCATCCTGACACAAAGTTACTTTTCTGGGCCTTCTTTATTTATCCGGGGGCCAGAAACTGTTTAACAAGCGTATCACTGAGTAGTCTCTATTGAAATGAATCCATACCATGACATTTTGATGTTAGCAGGTAAGCCAAATATTTATATAGATTAAATATGTGTATCTGGGCAAAATTTCTTAGCTTATCATAACTGTGTAGGAAAAAAAAAGATAAAAACAAGTGACTAAAGATGGAAGAAGACAGTATTTCAGCAATGTATTTGAGACAGTCTAATAGCGACTCTTCTAAATCTCATAAACAAGAAGTCCAGAGTCAATATGGAGTAGTGAACTTCATCCATCAGCTCAGTCTTTTCAGTGTGCTGCTGGGTGTGGGGAGTTGCACAGGGACATTAATGTCACCATCAGATGTTGCAGTTGGTGTTATCTTAGGCAGTAAGATCAATTGGTTGCTTTCACAAAGAAAACCTAAGCAGGTTATGCAAGCTGGCTCAGCACTTTCATTCTCGGTCTGTCACCTTATTCATCATTGTCATATAAAACACTGCTAGTTAATCACAAGCCATTTGACCATACATCCTTCACCAACACTCTATATCCCCACTGCTCCCCAAACGCTGCAATGCAGTTTCTACCAAAAAATGAAAGAACCAGACACCTCTACTTATCAGAACCGATTTTCTTTCCTTCCCAAATAGATAAAGAACATCTGTAAGGTTTTCACCATAGAAATGTGTACATTATACAAAGGTTCATCAGTCAGTAATTAATCTGAAAAATGTTAAAGAAATAAAGAACCTGTCCTTGTTAAGATTGCATAATTGACTCATTTGAAATTAGCTTTAAAAATAAAATTATCATTTTATTATATTATTATGATGTTTTTATAGACAAAGAGGTGAATAATAATCTCTAATTAGCCATTGTGAAATAGAAAATGGTAACTAATAATTGACTATAAATGAAAAGTTGCCATTATACCAGTATCTTATTTAGATATAGGACACATTGAATTTTGTCAGGTTAAATTTTTTTTAAAAAAATATTGCTCCCAAGTATACAACCACTTATTTCAATAATACATAGTCCTTTACTAAATTATAATAAATAGAGTTAATAAAGCTAATACTGAAAATTTACTAAAAATATAAAAATGAATTGATCAAATTACTTTTTCATTGTGTGTGTCTTTATACTTGTCCTATCACTATTCCAAACAATCATTTATACTTAATGGAATGCAGTGATATTGGAGTATTATTGATTTTGTGCTTGAAAGTTGGGTCTGGATGTAATTTTTATATATCACAGTTATAGAGAAAGCAAATTGTTCAAATTCTATTTCATTATTTTCTACTAGAAAATCAATGCCTTATACATGTTGCAGGAATATCTTTTCATAGGTCAACTACTTTATGAAAATGACTTTGACTCATTGGGTAAAATATTCTTGACCATCAATAAAAAAGTGTGTTGTCATGTACTATTTTAAGTAGTATTTTGTAAATCTTTGAAACAGTCATTTTGAAAAAAAAAAAAAAAAACCTCAGCCACTTTTATTATATACTGAAATTCAGGTGGGAGTAATTCTTATTTTGTGTGTGTGTGGGTCTGAAGATGAAACCCAGGGGCATTCAACTTCCGAGCTACATGCCCTGCCCTATTTTTTATTCTTTATTTTGAAACAGGGTCTCACTAAGTTGCGGAGGGCCTCACTAAGTAGCTGAGGCTGTCCGCGAACTGCAATCCTCAGGTCTCAGCCTCCCGAATGCTGGGACTAAAACTGTGCGCCACCACGCCTGGCTAAGTGGGAGTAATTCTATTCTTGTAATTACTGTTTTACTTATACTTTTGACCAAATAATTAAAATCCTAGGCATTTACTAAATTACCCAAAATATTGACAATGGCAATAAGTAAAGGGCAAGAGGCAGAGTTCTTTTTATATGCTAGTACACCAAAGCAAGGCACTTCTTTCACTTCTTTTTACTTTGATTAAGCTTCTGTCATACAGATATGTCTTTTGGGGTGGTACATCCAGGGCACAGACAGGTAATTGCCTAAAACACACTGTTTGATAGACATTGAAATGACTTCTTCTGCTTCCAGGTCAAAATGATTTATCTTTCTCTTACATTGATAAGTGGGACTTGATTCCTTTGAGTAAAAGATTTATTTCTAATAGCTAACTTTTAAAATGCTTTAAAGTACACATGGTAATGATATCATCAAACACTCACAATTTTACTTTATTTATATGATGTTTCCCTTTGTGATGTCATAAGATTGGAGTTCTGAAAAAATGAATCTCTTAATAGTGATTTGAACAGTTCACATTTCTTATATGAGTTCTCATGGCAAAAGGCTAGACAATATTGTCTTGTATTTTTATAATAACCTTTATAATCAAAGGCAATCTTGTATGTCTTTCTACCTCACCACATTTACAAGCATAACAAATTGACTTTACATATAATTGAAGCTACAACTTCATGATTTAATTTTCTTTACTGCATTAGACATTTTAGATGGAAATATTTACTGAGTGAATATGCAACTGTTCACCTTCTTTTAAATACTAGATACTGAAACAGAGTTGATTTTTTAACACTCATGCATTTCCAAAGCCAACATTTTTTGAATAATTTAGTAGATTTTCTCAGATTTTAATAAAATTGGTCAACGTTTTAAACAAAAAGAAAACAAGATTAACCTATTTACAAAATACTTTTAAAATTAACTAATTATGCTGATGATATAAAATGTTACCAAGAGCTTTTATTTTTATTGCAAATGGCTACTGCAAATACATATATTTAGATAAATAAGTCCCTATATGTAATATTTAAAATTTCATCTAACACTACCTTTTTGCGCTATTTTGTTCTTTGGTTGGTTAGCATATTTTTTTTTTTATTGAGACCCTCCAGATCACAAAGAAATGGCAGAAAAACAAAAGGTTTCCTTCTTCAAAAAATTGCAGAAGTTGGAGTCCCGTCGTTCTTATTTCTTTCTGTAACTTTTTTATATCCTGTAATCATAGATATTCAAAAATACACACCACGAAAGCTTCCTGAGTACTGAATTTCACAGGCCAGCAAGGGAGGTGAAGCCTAGTGTCCAAACAATCCACAAAATGAAATGTGCTGTTGTCGCTATAGTCTTTTTTTCAGTTTCCTCCTTATTTTCAACGGTTTTATTTTACTATTTTCAGTGTTATTTCCTTTTAAATTTTCTCCTCTCTCTTCCCCATCCTTAATATTCCCAAATACTTCTGTAGAATAAGATAGGCTGTGTTGTTGGAACTCTATAAAATATGATTTAAAATTTGAGATGATCTCTCATTGGATATTTTGCATTAGCATTATGGCATATTATTTCTGCTTCATTTCAGCCTTTTCTTGCTTTTCTTTCTTATGCTTTCAATTGTGTGACAGACATTATGGAATCTAGAAATGTTTCTTTATAGAAAGTTAAGCATTAGTCCTTGTCATGGGTGGTGATGTTTCACTCAACAACACATGATTTGAGCATCTATTATATGACAAGCATTACATTAATGTTTTGGTATGTAGTAGAGCCTGCCTTTGTATAGGTAATATTAATACCATGTGTGACACTTTCTAATAACTTGGAAATAGAGCTCAACTCTATTAAAATCTTTTCACAATTGATATGATCAATTTTCTAGGTAAAACCCCAAAAGTTCCAAACAAATGTTGGAAAGAATAACATTCTAATCAGGGCAATTTAGGATTAATGTCAGAAAAGAAAACAAATAACCCAATAAAAAATGGACAAGTGAATTAAGTAGACACTTCACAAAAGAAGAAATTCAAATGGGCAATTAATGGCTGAAAAAAATGCTCAGCATCATTGGCAATCAGAGAGATGCAAATCAAAACTACCCTGAGATTTCACCTAATTCCAACTAGAATGGCAATCATTCAACACACAAACAACAACAGATGCTGGTGAGGATGTGGAGAAGCAGGAACTCTAAAATATTGTTGGTGGGATTGCAAATTAGTGCAACCACTTTGGAAAACAGTATGGAGGATCCTCAGAAGAATGGGAACAAACTTACCATTTGATCCAGCAATAGCACTTCTGGGTATCTACCCAAAAGAAAAGAAACCAAACTACCAAACAAATGCATGTGTATCTATGTTCATAGCTGCACAATTCACCATAGCCAAACTGTGGAACCAGCCAAGATGTCCATCAACAGATGAATGGATTACAAAACTGTATGATATGTACACAATGAAATTTTATTCAGCCACAAAGAAAAACACAATTATATCATTTACAGGGAAATGGATGGAACTGGAGGACATTATGCTAAGTGAGATTAGTAAGTCACAATAAAGAAGAAATCAGATGCTTTCCCTAGTATGTGAAAGCTAGGGAGAAATGGGTAACAGGAGGAACTCGAGATGAAGAAGGAGATCCTATAGAGGAGCAAATACGGCGACCTAACTGAGGGGATGGGAGAAGGGAAGAGGGAAATTCTCTAAAACACACAATGTACTTAAACATATCAAAGTCAATCACTAAGCCAAGCATGGGAAGGAGGGATGAGAGAAGGTGGGGATCGGGTAAGGGCTAACTGGGTGATGTGTGCATGTATATCTACACAGCCTTTTATCCCATTAAGATGTATGACTACAATGCACCAATAAAAAGTAAAAAAGAAAGAGAAAAGTAAAACATAATTGTAGTTTTGAAAGTAATAAGTTAATGCTGATGATGTAAACCTATTATTACCAAAATCTTTTATTTTATTGCAAGTATGTATTGAAAATACTTGTATTAAAATTACATCATGTACTTTTTTTTTAAAAAAAAAAGAGTGAGCACCAGCAGGAGTTGAGTGAGCCGCAGAAACATGATAATGAAGATTCACAGAAACCAGCATTTGGCAGCACTTTCTATTCACTATCCAAGAGAAGAATCTTGGCTAGGAGGACTGCAGTATTCAAGTTTCCTTGGCAATGTGTTCCCACAGTGGGTGAGTACCTCAAGACAACTGCTTTGAGAGGCATTTTGACTATTTAAAAATTCTTATTGTTCTAATATCATGCTCATTAAGCAAACTTCTGATGAAAATTAGGCATCTTATGTACCTTATTCAGTCAATATGCACTGATCAAGTAATATGATGTTACCTTTACCAAAGCATTCATTTTTCACTGTTAATTAGTGAATTGGAATTATGGTATGTGTCTGAGCCTGGAAAATATAGGTATACTTCTGATAGTTACTGTATTTATTATTTACCTAAATATTATTTTTGATCCTATAGAACAGGGATATTTTACCCATGAGCTATATGCCTAGTTCTATTTAACTTGAAACATATTCTCCTTGTGTTGTTGAGGTCTCATTAAATTGTGGGGGTCGGTGTCAAGCCTGCAATCTTCCTTTCTCAGTCTCCCAAGTACTGGGATTACAGGCATGTGCCACCATGCCTGGATGAGTTTCATCCTACTAGTGTTACTGCTAAGTTGACTTTCAAAATATTCAAGGTTGAGACACCTGGAAGTTATACCCTAGAAGCTACTCCCTGGATCATTGTATGCCTACTTTGAACTGTAACATTGCCATATCCCCCAAAAGGTAATGTGTGGAGCCAGGAACGGTGGCACCCAGCACTTGGAAAGCTGAGACAGGAGAATTTTCAGGTTCAATACCAGACTCAATAATATCAAGATTCTCAGCAAAGTACAATTGCAAAAAAATAGGGCTGGGTATGTATCTTGGAGGTAGAATGGCCCTGTGTTAAATCCATAGTAACACACACACACACACACACACACACACACACACACACACACACGTAATGCATGAAAGTTTTTAAAATACAAATAACCCTTTGTGAATATCTATTTTCTCAAATAAGCTCCCCAAATTTCAATGACATATAAACCAGAAAATAAAACCATAAAAACTCACATAGAACAAAGATGACCCACTAGAACTGCATTCTCTGAACTGTTGTAAAGAAATATGAAATCAGGTTCCAATAATAAAATCCTTCTATGATCTGTTAGGAGGACACTGAAGACAAATATGATGTAGTATTTTTTATAAGAATCATCACACTCAATTCTCAAATACTAACAAAGATAAGAGTGCTGTTAAGTGTTTTTGGACTTCTAATAATTTTGATTTAACGACCCTCAAGTTAAATTTGTGCTACTCTTAGAGAAAAACTGCGAAAGATGTTAGGCCTAAGTAGTCATAGAATGTCAGTTCAGGGAGGCTGTTTCTCTTTAATTCTAATCATAAGTTTATGGAGAGACTGGAAACAGAAAAGTAATTGAAGGTACCCACTCAACTCCCCAATTTTTTCAATTCTTATTTGCTATTGTTTATGCCTTGTTACAGAGACATTGAGCCATTTATGTCAAATGCTGACTTTTGATAACTGTTCAGTTATACTTAAATTCCTACTTTCAAAAAGTTAATATCTTGTTTATCCTTTTGGTATTCAGAAAGCTTTCCAATGAAAATCATGCAATCTCAATTTTTATATGCTATACAGGAAATCAATATTTGCCAACAAAGCTTACATGCTGCATTATAATGTTGACATTCAACAAATTATTCCTGTACTCTTCAATCAAGGTCTTCTGACTTGAAATGAACACATTTCAGAGAATAAAGTGCTGTTGCAAAAACAGCATCTTAAGATGTATTCATAGAGGAACAATTAAATGGCTCTGAACAATATATTTCATGTGTCTTAAGTTATTTGAATATGAATGTTCAAAATTTCATGGATGTATTTTAAAAATTATGCTGTAATATTTAAAGTGAAAACCTGTTAAAATGCTTTTGAAATGGAACAACTATCTCATAAATAAAACAGCCTAGTAAATTAGAGATATAAGTTCTCTAGAGAAAAAGAATTGACATAATCTGAACAAGTACATAGCACCTGTGTAAATGCACTTGTTTTTCATTTTGTAATTCTTGCCAAATATGACAAAGTTATTTCAATAAAGCACAATGATCAATGAGAGGATTATAACATAGTTGTACAGCTGATAGAGATAGACTTTCTAGATCCAGACCACAAATACAGTATTTACAAACTGGAACTTCAGACATGTTAATTAATTTCACCATGCCCTGATTTCCTTAACTGGAGAAAGTGAATTCATATAAATTAATGAACGTAAAACATGCTACTACAAGCAGTGGGCACAAAGTAAATGAGAAGCATTAAATATCATCACAGGTTCCCAAAAGAAGCTTTTTATATTCTCAGGTAACTAATTCTATAAAATGTACCAGATGGCAAGGACTTTTAAATAGATACTATTCTCAAATGCATCAAATGATGTTCATGTCAAACCTATTTCTAGACCTGTGGTTGTTAAACATGGCAAAACTGCAAAATAACAGATTTAAGAAACCCACACTAAACACACAGAATCAAAATTCATAGTAGTAGAGGCTAAGAATCCTTATTCTTTATTATTATTATTATTATTATTATTATTATTATTAATTTCGCAGTACTGGGGATGGAACCCAGAGGCATTTTACCTCAGAGCTACACATCCAGCCCTAAGTTTTTATTATTTATTTTGAAACAGGGTCTCACTAAGTTTCAAAGGGCCTCACTAAGTAATTGAGGCTGTCTATGAACTGTGATCCTCCTGCCTCAGACTCCCAAATGCTGGGATTACAAGCCTGTGCCCCCATGCCCGACAAATACTTATTTAAATAAATAGTCTTAAATGATTTTTTATAGAGTTGTCATGTCACAGATCAGCAGACTAGGTTTGAGAATCATTGGTTTAGGTAATTTCAACCTTTCATAGAGTTAATGATAAGTGTCTATAATCTATTTTACCTGTTATAACTTTTATATTGGAATAAAATGATCTATTTGTGTGTCTCTTAACTCTCATATGATATCTGTAAATGCTTTGAGTATAGGACTTCTATTTGATTGTATTTAGGTATATCTCTTTTGTGTATATTCTCATGTCCTGTTCCCTGCAATTCATACTTAACAAAAAAATTGTTCAAAAAATGGAAGGAATAAAGAAAGGAAGAAGTGACATTACTTCTGTGATTTCTCCTCCTGTAATTAGAAGACAGAGAAGGGCTAGATTTTTTTAAATCAAGATTTGCATTACATCAATCAGAAGATGCATTTAAAAACTAATTTTTAAGTAGTAAAAAAATCAGCAGTATCAGACAGGATTCAACAAAAATGACCTTGGTTCATGGTCAAAGATGTTAATTGGTGAATTTCTTTACTTGATATAAAAAGGGTATAAATGGTTTGCCATTCCTATTCACATGCTTATTAATAGGACTAAAGTGACTAAAGTACAGAAAAATTGGTATTTTAATAATAATAATAATAGTAATAATAGTAATAATAATAATAATAATAATAATAATTTAGTCCTTTTAATGCAAAATGAATATTGCATTATTTGCTCACTTATCTCTAAAAGAATTTTGGAAGTAGGCATGCCTAATTGCATATTTTAAGCTTACATCTTAGTGAATTAAGTGAATCAAATATTTACCAATTCACTATTCAACATTCAACTTTTTGGCATCAAATTAAACAGATTCATATAAATGGTCATGTTGATTTTCTTGCCAAATATAAGGAGAATGCATCATTAAGTCTTATCACTTACGTGGTGGCCAGATCAGTAAGAAGAACTGTATTCAAGCTGAAATGTATTCCTTTTAAAACAAAACGAATATGGCTTTATTTGCTCACATATCTCTAAAAGAATTTTAAAAGTAGGCATGCCTAATTGCATATTTTAAGTTTACATCAAAAAGTTTTTATAATGACTCTACATAGCAGTGAAAATATTTCTTACATATTAAAATAATAAAATTTTAAGATAAAATAGAAATGTATTCAATGGATCTTAAATATCATGGGAATTTGATACCATAATAATTCATTTAAAAATATGAACAGTTCTTTAAAAGGCATATAATTCATATCATTTGTTTTTCTTCACGAATTCATATTTCCTTTCCAATTCACTCACTAAATATTTTCCTGCTAACATGTATTTTATGATTGAAAATTTTGTATCAACCTATCATATATGAGCACAAATTAATATTTACTTCCATTTAATATGACTGTTATACTCCAAGTGTTAAATACTTCTGGATTGAGTAATGATTAAACTTACTGGAAAAAATGCTATTGATCAACAGAAATGCATAACAAAAAAAACAACAAATGGGGAATATTTTCAATTAGCTCATATATTTATGGATGCCTACAACTTATTGTTATAAATGGTACAGAGTTCAGAGTCAATTTTTTCACTTTTAAATTTTTTTATAAATTTAAGCAGTGAGAAACCTTGTTCACAAATATAGGGGTATGCAAATGGGAAGAAGTTTGTTACAGCATTGTCCTTCAATAAAATGAACTTTTTCCAAGTTATGTAGTAAGGTGTCATGGAAAAGATATGATTTATGTATTACCTCATAACTTCTTTATGTCTCACTTTAATTTCACTAAGAGCAAAAAGTTGGAATTTGTTTCCAAAATAATTTATTGTTGAGTGTGTATCAGTCTTAATTTATATTTTAGATTTTTACTATCTCCTTAGTAGAAATATATTTTGGTTATTTATATATGATATCTTTGTTGGTTGTTTAAAGTTATTAAAACCCTGAGGCAGTGCCCCAAGGCAAGATCCCTCATAAATAAGAGCTGTGCCTTTCTTTTCTAAATAGAATAGTACAATTCCAAGAGGGATGTGAAGAAAGAAATGCCTCTAAGACGTGTCTTTTTTAACATAGTAGTTTTAAGGAAGAAAAGTTATGTTACTTGATACCTAGAATTTGATTATTTTAAAAATATTCATGTCAGAGTACCTCTTGGAGAGTCTTCCTGTACCTGTTTCCAACCATAAAGGAACCCTCACAGTTTTTCTCCATTAAACATGATACTGACTTTGGGTTTACTGTATGTAGCCTTAACAATGTTGAGGACGTTAAATTTAGCTCCTATTTTGAGTCTCTGCAGTTTTTTTTTTTTTTAACAAGAATGAGTGTTGAAATTTGTCAAATGCTTTTCAGCATTAATTGAGAGGAACATGTGATTTGTGTCCTTAGTTCTATATTTTTTGAGGTACAGGAGCATTATACTTCTAAGCGACATCCCCAGCCTTATTTTTTTATTCTTTATTTTGAAACAGGGTCTCACTGAGTAGCAAAGGGCCTTACGAAGTAGCAAGGCTGTCCTCAAACCACATTCCTCCTGTCTCAGCCTCCCAAATCCTGGGATTACAAGTGTGCACCACCACACCCGGCTCGTAGTTCTGTTTATGTGATGAATAGCATGTATTGATTTGCATATGTTGAACCAATCGTGCATCCCTGGGATGAACCTGACTTGGTTGTGGTATATAACTTTCTTCACATGCTTTTGAATGTGTGTTGCTAATGTTTTGTTTAGAAAATTTTCATCTAAGTTCATCAACAATAATGGTTTGTAGCTTTCTTTTGTTGAGCTGTCTTTACTTGGTTTTGGTATTAATGTGATATTGGCCTCATAGAAGTCGGGAAAGATTTCATCTTTTTCTATTTCATGGAATAACTTGTGAACTATTGGATTTACTTCAGGTGTAAAGATCTTGTATAATTCAACTGGAAATCAACATGGACCTAGACTTTTCTTTTATGGAAGACTTTTATTGCTCTATTTCTTTGCTTGCTATTGGTTGATATATTTATTCTATATCATCTTGCTTCAATTTAAGTAGGTTTTAGGTGTCTAAAAATCTCTCAATTTCTTTCATATTTTTCAGTTTATTGGAGTATAAGTTTTTAAGATAGTTTCTGATGACCCTCTGGATTTCCTCATTCTCTGTGTTTATGTCTCCTTTTTCATTTCTGATTTTAATAATTTGGGTTGATTTCCTTTTTCTTCTGATTAAGTTGGCCAGGAGTTTTTCAATCTTGCCAGTATTTTCAAAGAATCAGCTCTTTTCTTGTTGAGCTTTTCAATTTCATTGATTTCTGCTCTGATTTTAATGATCTCTTTCCTTTTATTGGCTTTGGAATTAGATTATTCCGGTTTTGTCAGGCTCTGAAGATGTGTCATTAGGTTGTTTTGATTCATCATCACTTTTTATTTTTCTTATATGAACACTCATGATATAAATTTTTTCTCTTAAAACTGCCTTCAAAGTGTACCATAAGTTTTGGTATTTCATGTCTTTATTTTTGTTTAATTCTCGAAACATGTTTTTATGTCTCTCCTTATTTCCTTTCTGATCTAATTCCCATTCAAGAGTGTATCATTCAATCTCCATGTATCTATGTAATTTCTTTTGGTCTTCGTGTTGTTATTGTCATTCAAGTGAAGAAAGAGTTTTAGGAAGAATTGAATCTCAGTAAAGATAAGATATTACTTCAGAAGAAGAAGAAATAAGAAATGACCACTGATTTTGCCACTTGTATTTTTACAATTTACTCTTAGGTCTTTTCCACTAAACTACATTGCCTTTCAGAACCCCAGTATGTAAAATGTGTGCCAGACACATGTTAAATAGTCAGGAAATATTAACTGAATTGAATATCTCATTGACAACCTTTGTCACAGAAGTAGAAATATTTTGTCAAATTTTTGAGTAATTTATGAGATATACACACAAGGGCAAAGTCATTTAGTGACAAAAACAAAGTTTAGGAGAAAAGATATTTGGAATCAACTTTGTGAGCTAATATAGTGTGCACAGAGCTTCTACAAATTTTATAAAGAAATAAAAGGATGACCTGCATTACAACTTTGGGAGATCTTTTGATTACTGCCAGCACCTTGAGATATAATAAGACAATGAGGCTATATAAAATGCTCCAGAGGTCAATTGCAGAGACTATCTATTTAATAATGTATGCCTCTACCATCTTGTGGCCCATTAAGATGTATGACTACAATACACCAATAAAAAATTAAAAAATAATGTGAAGTCTTGTTTTCTTCAACTAAATTGTAAAAGCTTCTCATATACTCTGGATATATAAAAAGCTCAGGAACTGCAAATTAAATTCGGGTCTTTATATTATAGCTATCTATTTTTTCTATTGTATTTTGAATCGAAAGAAGAACTGTCCTGATGAAATATTTTAATTCTACATTATCAAGCCTTTCTAGTTCTTTAAAGCTTTGAAGTGGGCATTTTATTTAGTTTTCCTTACCTAAATTCCTAGAGATTCATGGTAATTTTGTAGGGCAGATATCTGTTTACTTTCCATAAAATATCATTTCGAGGGAGGCAGACATATGCAAGATAGTAGAACAGGACTCACCAGAATTTGTCTCCCTGCAGAATGTCTATTTGAACAATCCTTCAATGAAAATATCTTTTTAAAATTACAAATCCTGATTAGAGCAAATAAATAAGTAAAGATACATTGAGGTGGGTAAGGACAATTTTATATTATGCATGTCAACCCTCACCCAACCCCAGGAAGAATAGCTTAGGAATATCCTCTGTGCAGCAGAGAGAAAGGCAAGTAAGCCTGGACATGGCCTCAGACCTAAAACGGAGCTTACCTCAGTAAACACAGCAAAGGGCAGGCCTTCATGGTCAAAGACTCTAGTTGGATACCCTTGAATTAAGCCTCCAGATATGCCTGGTACTATTCTATATTTCACAGCTCCAGAATCTAGGCTCATGTGCTAAGCTCAGCCTCTGGGATTCCTAATTTCCAGGTGGAATTCAACAGCTTGGGGCTCTGGTTAAGCCCTGACACTGGCCTGGCTCTCATAATCATAGGCTTCAGGAATACCACAGCAACAGGCTGTCTATTGTACCCCTAGTCATTAGGCTGTTATACACAGACCAATCCTCCAGGCCATTATATAGGGTCCAGACACATCTCTTATAACCCCAGGTTACAAGCTGATACTTACAGACTGACCCTCCATCTACCCCAATGTCAGGCAGAGTCCCATAGCCCCAGATTCTGAGCCATTCCAATGGATTATCTACAGTCCTACTCCAGAAAAATATATTTGTTAAATATTTTATTTATTTAAAAAATAAAATAGGGCTGGGGTATATTTTAGAGGAAGAATATCCCTGGAGTTAAATTCCCAATACCACAAAAAATGTATAGTATTTTAGTGTGATAAAAATGTAGTTGTTAAGAAGAATTCCAGTGGACTGAGATTCTAGGCATCTCCCAGCACTGAGATGGCCATTAGTGACCCAAATTTCAGGCCTTACTCAGTACCAGGCCAGTCCCTGAAGCCCTAGTCATTAGGCAGACAACCATATAACCAGCCTTCAAACTGGCCATTATAAATACAGAATCCAGGAACACCCAGGAATAAAACTGGCCTTTGTGGCCCTAGGTTTCAGACCTCACCCAATATAACTTTAGCATTTCTGGCCTCAAATGTCAGATATGTACACCAGACCTATTTCATAAAAAAGTACTAAAATAAAAGACACTAATAAGCAATACAAAAAACATCTGAAGGCAAAAAAAAATGTTTTGGTAAAAGTACCTAATCAAATTCAGAAGATTCTAATACATTAGTTATCATGTAAATTACTTATATCTTCAGCATAAAGGTAAAGACATTACTGAAAATAATATTAGTAGAAATCATTTTTAAAGAATGCACGCCAGGTATGGTAGCACACGCTTGTAATCCCAGCACTTAGGAGGCTGAGACAGGAGGATTGTGATGGCTCGAAGCCAGCCTCAGCTACTTAGTGAGGCTCTCAGCAACTTAGAGAGATTCTGTTTCCAAAAGAAATATAAAATAGGTCTGGGAATGTAGCCTGGAGGTAGAAAAGCCCCTGGGTTCCACCCTCAGTACCACAATAAATAAATAAAAAATAAAGGTTGCACAACATAAAATGATGTAAATTATAGCACTACAAATTTAAAATGTTGTTTAAAATGTTTAAAAGTATATAAAAGCACTACAAATTTAAAATGTTTAAAAGTGTATAAAAGCACTACAAATTTAAAATGTTTAAAAGTGTATAAAAGCACTACAAATTTAAAATGTAGTTTAAAATGTTTAAAAGTATATAGCTTTAGCTGGGCATGGTTGTACATACCTATAATCCCAGTATTTGGGAGACTGAAAAAGAAGTATTGCAGGTTGAGGCCAGCTCTGGCAAGGGTGAGACTCTCAGGAAACTAGCAACACCTTGTTATTAAAATAACAAATAAAATATGGCTGAGGGTATATTTTGGAGGTAGACTATCCCTGGGTTTCAATTCCCAGTACCACAAAAAGTAAAAATGTATAGTTTTTTAGTGTTATAAAAATGTAGTTGTTATTAGATTAAGGTGACGTGTTGGGTTTATAAGTTCATTTGTAAGCCTCATGGTAACCACATGGCAAAAATGTAAAGTAGGTAGACAATGGACACAAATTAAGGATTCAAATAATGTTTCTAGAAAACAAATCACATGTACAAAGGAAATCAGCAAGAAAGGAATAAAGTAACAAATGATCTACAAACAACAAAATGGCAGTAGTAAGTATAGACCTATATATACTCATCTTGAAAAAAATGGATTAAGTTCTCCAATAAAAAGATATAGAATGACTAAATCGATTTTTAAAAAGTATACAATACTCAGCTATATACTTGCAAGAGAAACACGAGAAACACTTCACCTATAAAAACACACAGGGTAAAAATAAGAGAATAGAAATATATCTCATATAAATGGAAACAAAAAGAGAATAAGAAAAACAATATTGAAATTAAAAAATATATTGTAAGTAAAAAATTCTAAACTCAGACAAAGGTTATATTGTGATAAAGGCATCAATTCATCAAGATGTAATAAGTATACAGAATGTATTAATAGATCTGATGGGAGAGATAGACTATAAGTGGGGATTTTATACCCCACTTTTAGTATTAGATTATCCAAATGGAAATCAATAAAAAAATTTATTTTTAAAGCATACTTTAGACCAAATATACCTACCAGATATATATTGTATATTCCTGAATGCATACATGTAACCATGATTGAATCAAGAAAAAATAGAAAACATGATACCGATAAAGAGTAGCTGATTGAATCAGTAATAAAAAAAAATCTATCGTCAATAAAAAAATCCAGTACAAGATGGCTTCAGTGCTGGATTGTACCAAAGATTTAAGATAGAATTATTACCAGATATTTTTAAATTATTCAAAAAATGAATCAGGAATGAGTTTTTCCAAGGCCAGCATTACCAAAATAAGATAAGAACATAACAGAAGTTCTGGGCTAATATCTTTGATGAACACAGATGCAAAATGCTAGGAAACTGAGTCCAACTTAGTTAATTAAAGATTATTCACCAGAGTGTAATGGGATTCATCTTAGGCATGCAATGATGTTTAAATCTACAAAACTTAATGAGATATACTGCATCAACATAATAAAGGACAAAATTCACATGATCTTCTCAATAGGCACAAGAAAAACATTTTAAAAAATCAATAGCTTTTCATGATAAAGACATTATATCTGGAAGGAATGTACTTGTATTAGTCAATTTTTCCATTGCTGAGACCAAGATGTATGACAAGCTGTTTCTAAGGCTTTTCTTAGAGGAGAAAAGATTTTAGAAGATTCAGAAGATTAAGTCTGTAGCTGGCTGGTCGGAAGGTAGAAACCAAGGTGGCAGGAAAAGTTGATCTCAGTCATGGTGTAGAGAAAGAGAGAGAGAGAGAGAGAGAGAGAGAGAGAGAGAGAGAGAGAGAGAGAGAGAGAGAGAATGAATTGTTCAGATCATCAAAATGACAGGGACAGAGAAAACAAGTCTGGCCTGGGAAACACACCTTCCACAGACAACCCCAGAGATTCATCTCCTTCAGACAACTCCCACCTCCAAACATGGATGGATTGTCTAACACATGAGGTTTGGGGATATTTTAAATCCAAACCATAACAGTACCTCAACAGTAGAGGTGAAAGATCTCAAATCCACAGCTTACATTACATTTAGTGTTAAAAGGTAAATGCCTTTCCTTAAGACAAAAATAAAACTCTCATCATTTCTATTGAATGTAATACTGAATATCCTACACAGAGAACTTAGGCAAGGAAAAGAAAATGTTTCAGAAAGGAAGAAGTTATAGTGCTTCTATTTATATATTGCATGATCTTTGTTTTTTCTTTTATTTGTGGTACTGGGGATGGAACTCAGGGGCATTCTACCTCTGAGCTACACCCCAGTCCTATTTTTTATTCTTTATTTTGAAATCGGGTCTCACTGAGTTGCAGAGGGGCTCATTAAGTAGCTGAAGCTGGTTGTGAACCGTGATCCTCCTGTCTCAGCCTCCCAAATGCTGGGATTACAAGTGTGAGACACCACACCTGACTATCCCACCTCATGTCAAAATATTTTTCTAAAACACACTTACGATGAATCCAAGGCCCTAATATTTAACAGATTAATAAACATTTAATTTACTTAATTAAATATATTTAATCTCCTAATATTAGTAAATTAAATATATTGATATTAGTAAATTAGCAAATTTACTAATAACATACTTTGATTTACTTTAATGATATTTGGGAATTCAGATAATGTTTCTCCTTTTATTATTATAATAAAGATAATTCACACAGGTTTGCGGCTAACCTCCGGAACTTAGCAAGGCCCTCTGCAACTTAGAAAGGTGGTGTTTCCGAATAAAAAAAATTACACTAGGGCTAGGGGTGTAGTTGAGAGGTATAATGCCTCTGGGATAAATTCCCAGTAACATACAGATGCATATAATAATAATAATAATAATAATAATAATAATAATTTTAAACCATCATTTATTAATGTCTATAATGGAATTACTTGATACAATTTATTCAGGATTGTCTTGGGATTTCTTATTTTCATAAAGTATCATTCTTGGACTTTCTATTATCACTCTTGGTTTCTATATTTTCAAAAAGATATAGATAAACACAAATTGTTCAAATTCTTAGAGAAAATATTTTTAGATATTTTGATGCATATTATATATTGTCTTGGAATTTTAGTGTTCTTGCTGATCTTTAATTTTAGTTGGAATATAATTTTGTCATTTTTCTCCTAACTTCCCCCTATTTTGAAAAATTAGTTGAAGTGGTATAGCAAACTTATAGAGAAGGTGAGAAAAATGATGTGAGTAGGCTGGTTGGCTCCTGTAAGGTTTTAACAGTATTCATATTATCAAGTGTTACATATATTTAAAATTGATTTAATCTTAAAAATAGTTGTGTAAGCAGGGTATGGTGGTGCATGCCTGTAATCCCAGCATTTTGGAGGCTGAGACAGGAGGATCCAGGTTCATGGCCAGCCTCAGCTACTTAGTGAGACCCTTTGCAACTTAGTGAGACCCTGTTTCAAAATAAAGAATAAAAAATAGGGTTGGGGGTGTAGCTCAGAGGTAGAATGCCCTGGGTTCAATCCCTGGTACCGAGAAAAAAAAATAGTTGTGTACCCTGGCACAGGTCTCTAATCCCAGTCCTTGTGAGGCTGAGAAAGGAGGATCCCAGATTCAAGGCCAACTTCAGCAATTTATGGAGGCCTTCAGCTGCTTAGAAAGACCTTGCTTCAAAAAACAAAATAAAATGGGTGTGGCGATAAATGCTTATAATCCTAGTACTTGGGTGGCTGAAACAGGAGGATTATAGGTTAAAAAAAAGCCTCAACAATTTACTGAGGCTCTCAGCAACCTAGTGAGATCCCTGTTTCCAAATAAGAAAAATCAATCTGGGATTGTAGCTTGGAGGTAGAATGCCTTTGAGTTCAATTGTCAGCACCACAAAAAATTTAAAAAATAATTTTATTCAATTTAATAATGCTTGGGGTTATAGCTCAGAGGTGGAATGCCTTTGGGTTCGATCCTCAATACCAAAATTAATACCTAAATAAATAAATTAATAAAATTACTTTAAAATACAAATACTTTTCTTTAGTGAATTACATAGCTATAATCTATAATATTCAAATAAATCAACTGCAGGTCTTTCAACAGCATTTTTGAGTACCGTGTAGTGGAAAGATAATTGAGTGGATAGTTCACAAAACAATCTTTCAATGATTTTGCTAATATTTTCTTTAGGAAGAAAATAATTGATTTTTACCATATACTATGTATTTTTCTATTCACTTATATACTTTATCTTAAGCGGACTTACAGACATACTATGTGGTGGATATATTTATTCTAGGTTGTAGCTAAACAAATTGGGGTCATATTATAGAAATTAATAAAATTTCCAGAGATGTCACAGATAGCAAACAGTATATATGAGGTTGGACCCCAGGTAAATAACTCCAAAGAACTGTTAGTTTAATCACTTTTCTACATGTAGTTTGTCCGCAATATTTTGATGACTTCACTTAGCACAATATAGTATACTTGGTTGATTTGGTCAGCATTCTCACTGCTGTAATTCATTAATCATGAACACATACAACTTAGAAAAAGAGTTTATTTGCTCAGAGTTTTGGAGATTTCAGAGTTTCAGTACATGTCAAGCTCTGTGCATGGTGGTGGAAAACACAGTGAGGGAGAGATCAAGTTCCTTACTTTCTATCATGGAATCATGGAGGTCAGAAGAAGAGAGTGAACAGGAGAAGAGGAACTATATAAAATTCTTAAGGCCACACTCCCAGGAACTCACCTTCTCCATCTATACCCCACCTGCCTCAATGACAACCCAATTTTTCGCAATGGATTTATCCATTTGAGATTGCAACCCTAATGACTTGATTATATAAACTCTGAACATTAATGCATGAACTCTTCAGAAGTCATCCTATATCTAGTCATAACAATGGTAACTAAAAAGTATCACCAATATATTGGCTTTCTGATTTATATTCTAAACATGTGTGTATCAGTACATAGCAATTCTAAGATGCTAACAAATTAATGTTCCAGACCTATTAATCTGAGAATCAGAATATTTACCGAGATATATATATATAACAAAGTAAATGTTATTGTATGAAGCGCCTGTCAGAAAATCTATTAATTTACTCCCTCAGACATTTCAGTTTCCCATACAAATTTCTTCTCAAATATAATTGAAATGAAATAAGCCATATAGAGTTAGGATCATATCCCATTATCTAACTTACATGTGCAACCTGAGTCAGTCATAAAAACATAAAGTAGAATGGTGGCTGTCAAGGGCTGGGGTTGCAAGGAAATTGGGGAGATACTGGTGAAAAGGTAAAAAGTTTCAGCTAGATAAGAAAAATAAGTCCAAGAGCTATATTGTACAATATGATGACTATAATGAATAACAACAGATTCTTAACCTTAAGATTACTAAGAGTAGATTTCAAGTGTTCTCATCACAAAAAATATATATGATACATATGCTAGGTAGGTTGATTTAGCCCTTCTCTAATGTATACATGTTTTAAAACACAATGTTGCACACATTAAATATGTAAATTTTTATCTGTCAATTTAAACAAATTAGAATAAAGAAAGTTATAGTAGCATAACTAATTAAACAGCCTCTTCAAATGCAAGTTTAAGACAATGGCCAACATGCCCTATCATAGATCATTATAGGTAGATTATTCTCTTCTAGAGAAATGATAGATTTCAAAAGTACAGAATATACAACAGATTGCAGAGATATCTGTCATAGTCAGAAAATTGAACTTATCTAGAAAGTAATAATTTATTCAACATATGTCCCTAGCAGTAAAAGAAAAATAAATCAACACAGATAAATTAAAATTCAAGTTATTTCATATACAAAATGTTTTGTTTGGTGGAATGTTTAGCAAAGAGTACAAATAAATTAATTTATTGTGTTTTTATTTTTGCTTTCATTTTAGATTTTGGACAGAAGATTTTATTGTTTACCTGTCTGGAAGTTATGGGCTTTCCAAGATAAATTTAATTATCTTCTAATATTTTTAGTTATTCCTTCTAGCTCCCCCTCCAAGACCGAATCATTAACCACAAAGGAATGCTAATAAACAAAAATAATTTAACAGCTTTATTAAGTTAAATTAATTGGTTGTAACAGTTTAATTTTGTCATGCTTTGGTAACCAGTACATTGTAAGTAATTTTGATGATCTTCAATTCAGTTCAGTAAACAAGTTTTGCATAGTAAAGCAAAAATTGAGTTGTCTTGATAATTACCTAAAGCGCTGGTCTGTTTGCTATTTTGATAAATTGGTTAATTAGCTTTTTATTATATTCTAAGTTTCAGTGTTATAAAACAAAGGTAATTTATTTTCTGTATAAATGAATATATCCATATTTCTAACTTTCAATGCTTATAACAAGTCTAAAATAACCATTTCATGTAACAAAATTGCTATAGTGCATTTAATAATAGCTTCAGACATTTGTCTTACAGTTTGGGTATTATTGAGATGGGCATAATCATAAGTTTCTGTCAAATGAAAGATTATTATTCAAAAGATTTAGGCTTATAATATAAAATCTTATTTATTCCCTGCTCATCCTAGCATGATATTAAACTCTGTGGGTCAAAAATCACATCATAAAAGTCAGGAAATGGCTATTTATGCAACATGAATTTGTGACAACCAGCATATTTATAAGAATGTTTGTCAATCTTGTAATACTACTTGAGATTCATTTTTTTATTTGTCTTGAAAGACAAATCTTCATTTCAGTGTAAAAGGTACTGGGTATGGATTAGTACATATATATTGCCTTATGAAACATTAAGCTATACTTTTGAAATGTAGACACAAAAAACCCTCATGAGTTATATAGAATTTGAGTCGTTCAGTAAATTTAGAAATACTTTAGCATTGAAATATTCACCTCTTTCCTCCTAACAGAAGAGTTATGAATAAACCTTTTTTTTGGGGGGGGTTAGTTATCTTCTTTTTATCATGATCTGAAGGAATCCCAGCAATTGCTACATAAAATATGTGAAGCGAAGAGAACATATATGAGTCATTGTTGACAATTTAGCAATAAGAACAAGAGTCTTCCAATCTAGAATGTAATTGCTATTGATGATTGAATATTTACTATGTGCCAGCTACAATACTCCTATTCTGATTCATTTTTTTTATCTATTAGAAGACATTTGCAACTACAGCTGAGCCAAAAAATAAGTTTCTGTCTCATATCTGAAATAGAAAATCATTGGTAGAAAATAGTCTTAAAGGGTCTATACACCATCTCAGACAGTGATATTGGATAGATGTGTAATAAAATAGGAAATGAGGTTCATTTTCAGTTGCTTTATGGATGATTCTTATTCTTCAAAACCTCAATTCCCAATGTTTTTGTCTCAAAGTGAAACAAGGAAAACAAAGTTGATACACATAAATCCCCAATAAGACAAGATCAGAGAAAAGTTTCAATATGTCACATAATAATTAAATTGACTAGTGTACAAGCCTAGGAGAAATCTTAAATGCAATAAGAGTGAAAGACTGAGTAAAATTCAGGGGCAAAACAATGAGAATCACTTCAGACTTCTCACATCAAGTCAGGAAAGGCAAAACAGCCTGTAGTGGCATATTCCAAATCCTGAAAGAAAACAACTTCCAGTTAAGGCTACACTATACAGAAAAGATAGCTTTCAAATCTGATGGGGAAACAAAATTCTTCCATGGAAAACAGAAGCTGAAACATAATATCTTCATTCTCAAGAACAAACAGATTAATTTGATTAGATAATAGATTAGTATGAATTAGTATGTAAGCAACATTGTCCAAGAATGTTCAAACTCAGTGTTCTTTGCTAACTCCAAGCAATGCAGGCTACCAGCAAACTAGTAAAAAAGAAACAATTCTATAACCCTAGTGTATACAGAGTACCAACTAAAAGGACAAATCTCATTGGCTTTTCATGTCTCTGAACCTCTGGATTGCCCAGCGAGGCTGCATAAGGAATATCCACATGGCTGTGGCAGAACTTGTTCGAATTGGAATCAGAATAGTGAGGAAACAGGGTCATCTTACAGAATCTTAAGCTTCAATATTACTCATGGAGATCCTTAGTTTATAGTTAGTTTCAGCAGGAATCTGCATGGCCCCAGAGATAATAAATTCAGGCTCATTTCTAAGCATCAAAGAAGAAAACATTAAGCAATACAATTTCAAATCTATTACCGCATTTTCCCTATGTCTCTCAATTCATGTTTCCTCCTGCCCTAATTCTTTTTGGAGTAAAATGAAAGCAAGTAAACAATGACATGGTCACCAAGGTTGTTTAGGGAAACACTGGATAGTTATGAGTAGTATCTGGCACTGAAGCACAGAAGTCTAGAATCTGGAGCTCTCCTTACTATATTTCCTTAGAGATATACTTTTGTCTGTGTCCAAAAATAATCAGTATCAGAAAACCTGCATTAACCTAGTCACATACACATAAAATCTACAGAATAATAAAACTCAGTTATTAATTTATAATCATAAATGTAACTGTCATGTAGATTAAAATAGTTCTGTTGGGAATATCAACACATTTTCTCCTTGTAATTAGGCCACAAACAAAACAAATATGAATGGGAAAATACTAACATAGTTTTTTTCCAAAATACCTGTTGTTAAAAATCTTTATGCAGAGTACAGTGGTGCATACCTGTAATCACAGGAACATGGGAGGCTGAGGTAGAAGGGTTGTATGTTCAAGGCCTGCCTGGAAAACTTGGGCCTGTGTCAAAAAAAATAAGAAGGACTGGGGATATAGCTCAGTGGTATAGTGCCCCTGGAGTCAATGCCCAGAAACACACATACACATATGAATACACACACACACACACACATACACACACACTCACACACACACACACACACACACTCAGGTCATTTGTGGCCCATTCTCTAGTAGGTAGCCAAACACTGGAAATTAAATAATAGTTGCTTTATGAGTTTTGAAACAAAACAATGCTAGTTAGTTTTGAAAGTCTGATCCTAAGATTCTCTACTTCTTAGACATTAATTTAATAGACTTAATAGACTTAGCCAATGTTGATCTCTGTGGTTAACCACTATAAGTTTTAATTTGTGTGTTTCTATTAATATTCATGTATATTAGATTAGATTAGATTTGAGGATCGTATCTGAATGGAATTGAGAAACATTTTACTGTAATACTTCCTTGCTACTATGCCCATTTCTTGTTGCCATAAGCATCAGTTAATTTCTGAGCAGGAAAAAACTAAGTATTTTTAAAAATGGAAATTTGATTCAGAGACTTAGTAATGTGTTAGAATGACATAATTTCAAAGGACTCTAAGTTATGTTTTTCCTTTTATTTGTGGAGTCTGAGTATCTGACCCCTGTAGCCTAGAAATATAATTATATAGTGACAGAATATTTTTAATAGTTAAAATGCCTCTCATAAGTATTTGTTTCATGTATATATGTCCAGGTATTAAATATATTTTGCAACACCTATTTTCAAAGAATACATTGAAACACTATTTCAATTAAAATCAATTTGAAGAATATTATTGATTTTTAAGACACTCCATTGTCAACAGCTAAATGGACAGATGAAATGTGCCTAATATAATATTAGCTAGTATAAAGGAACCCTTATAAAATAAAATAAAAAATCATGTAACCTTTGGTCTCTGTGCCCTCATTTCTTGAGAGCCATTTATTGGAAGGTGGTCATTTTAAAATAGATAGCAAGGCTGAATAACTGGGCAATAGGCCGGAAAATTTGGTATGCCGGTTCTGAGCTTTAATTTTGCCTAAATATTTCCTGAGTGGTCCCATAAGTGTTATTTTAAATGGATATATGAAGCTAGATTAGGATGTTAGAGAAATTATTTTTAACTGAAGTCCACAGTTATTTCCACCTTGTCAATCTTCCAACTCACAAATGTTCTAGACAAAATTAAATGATATCTGAGAAGATTATTTGTTTTCTAGGTGGTTTAAAATATTTTTGCAAATGATTATGATTATATTTTAAATCAAAATATAGTCTCAAAGCGTTGGAGATTTGCCATCAGCTGTTTTGCAAATAGTTGCATAAATGTCTACAAAAGCTTTGTTAAAGGCAATAATTTAATCCTTTGCTGAATTATACCCTCAAGATTTATTATAGGGATTTTAAACTCTAGTGCCTAAGGGAGTAAAGCAGGTAACCTGAATTAATGAAGCTGTTAGCACTGTCTTGTGTTCTCATATATTAATGCAGGTCTATCCATTTTTCAGAAGAAGTTAAAAATCTAAATATATATAAAATCTCCTGATATTTAAATGCTGCAAAAATAAGGTATTTTTTAAATACTATGGAACAAGCTAAATGTATTTGGTACTTTTTATTTGGGTCATAAGCTATCATATTGCAAACTGTTTAAAATGTATATAAAGCAAAACTGCAGTGAATATATCTATTGTATGTGTCAACAACTGACCTTGTCCAGGGACCATTATTTAGAGCTGGGAGCTATCATCTGGCAATCATCTTGCATTGCAGGAAACTGATATTTACTACATATCAGATATTGTGCTATGCATTTCACATATATTATCTTATTTAATACACGATTCCAAGTAAATTATTATTGTCCTAACTTGAGCATAAAAAATTTAAGATTATGCAACTTGCCCAAGTTTGAACACTAGTAAAGCAGCAGTCAATGAACTCAAACTAGTTCTGACTCATCTTGTTGGAATCATTAATTCCACCATTCTAGCATTGTAGAAACCTCAGGGCCAGAATTCACAAAACAACTCAGACCAAGGTAAAAGAATCCTGAGATGGTTTGAAGGAAGAAGGAGAATAAGAAGAGTGGTGATAGAATCATGGAAGAAAATAAAAAATGTATGATTCCAATATGTCCTATACTTTTTTTTATAATTGGTACATTATAGTCATATGTCTTAATGGGGTACAAGACAGTAGAGGCATATACGCACACATCACTCATTTAGTCCTTCCCTAATTTCCACCCCATTCCCTCTTTTCTCTCTTCTTCTCATGTTTGGCTTAGTGATTGACTTTGATATATCTGTGAATGCATATGATGTACATTAGGGAATATACTCTTGATTCTTTAGTCCCACCAACCTTATCAGATTAGAGACTCTACTAGTCACCAACCTATCCCTCTGTCTTCAACTTCTCTATTTTCCATTTGTTTAATCACTCTTCTTAAATAATAACAAACTCTCCCTGGATTCCAGCTGCTGCTTTATTACCTGCTCTTCATATACAAACTTATAAAAGGAGTTGTCTGTGCTCTTTGTCTTCATGTCTTCACCTCCTATGCACTATGTAATGCACGTGTTTGCTTTCTATCTCTGATAGTCCACCAAAACTTTTCCATGGTAATTTTACCAATGACATCCCTATCACCATAACCAATCTAGTTGCTCTGGTATTCTGCCTCTAAACATTTCACAATATCAACAACACTGCACTTCTAAGAATATTGTCTTCTCTTGGATTCTATCAATCAAATTTTTCTAAATTTCTTTTTCCATCTTTAATTGTCCTTTTTAAATATTTTCTACCAGTTTATTCTCTTCTATTAATTTAAATCTTAATTATTATAAGACTCAAGACTGTATTTTAAGTTCTATTTTCTTCTTATGCTCACTACTGTTTCTTAGCCGTCACATCTATCTCCATGGCTTTACATAGCATCTATGTGCTGAGGCATCTCAGTTTTATACTTCAGAATCAGAAACATTCCCTAATTAGTACATACAACGGCTTTACACCCCTTGTTGGATAACATAAGTACATCTCTAATAACATAATCAAAATTCAGTTGTTTATCCCCATAGTAATATTTCCCATCTATGGAAATAGAACAAATATATAGTCTTTCAAACCAAAAAAACTAAAAGTAATTGCAGATACCATCTCATATTATCACACCCCTAGCATCAAGCTAATAAACCAAGTATTGATTCTTTGTCCAAACTACTGCCTAACATTTTTCTGTCATCTACACTGAAAGTACTCTGGTGTAGGCAGATATCATATTATCCCTCTGTTATTGCAATAGTCCTGAATTGGTAATCTTGTATCCTATACTTTTTGTATGTACCTGATATTTCATATGTCTCAAAAGTTGACACATTCAGCCCAATATCAAAGATGCTTCATGTTGTGTAATACTAATTTACCAGTAAAATATAGAAAGATAGCATTAGATTAGCCAGTTTGTGTTCTATTCCTTGCCTAATCTGTTCCCTAGTTAAACCAAAGGCAAAGAGAACTAACTCATCAATAGTATACATGTGTCGATCCCTGCAGTGAGGATAAGAATCTCAAATATATTGGCATTATTCTTAGAAGCCTCTATTATCTTGGTCTTGAAATTTTTTATTTTAGGGGGTATCATCTTTCTATTGTTCTGATAAATGCACAAAATAAAAATCTTATAAAGAGGAAAGGCTTATTGTTTTAGAAGTTTCGATTCATGCTGCTTGGCCACATTACTTTTGGGCCTGTAACAGCATAGTACATCACTGGGAAAGTCTATGGTAGAGAAGGTTGTTTACCTCATGGCAGCCAGAAGGCAAAAATAAAGTAACATTCTACTAATATCCCCTTCAAGTATATACCCTTAATAACCTAACTTTCTTCAGTTATGCACCCCCTCTTTTATATATTGGCGGCCTTCTTAGTCAGTTTTGAGGACTGGTTGGTCCAATTTGGGAGGGGCACAAAATGAGTACCAAAGCAGATTTGTTTTCATGTACACAAATCTTCAAGGACCAAATAGGACCAATTATCAGGAACCCTGAAAACTTCTTTATTTATTCCCTGGAATTTTAACCCTACATGTACCTTGATGTTTTTCCCTGACTCATCCCATGATTGCTTTACTGTTTACTGTGATTAATAATTCTTACAATGCTTTGGTTAAAACCCTCAATATAAGAAATTTTTCTCAAAAATCATTCTGACTCCGTTGTCATTCATATGAGAGACTCCTAATCAATCAACATGAATACCATATGCTACATAAGTATTTCACCATTTATCCCAATATCCCACAGGCTTAGGATCAAGCCTTTGATATATGGGTCTTGGGGGACACAGCAGATCCAAACTATAGTGGGGGACAAGGGTTATAAAAGTAATAAAATTAAAATGTTATGACATTGAAACTTTAAATTTTAGGGAATTGGAAGACCATGTCATAGAAGATAAGGGACTACATATTTGGTAGTGATTCTTGAGCATAATACAATCTTCAGTGATAGGGAGCCCATATAAGAATCGATGATTTAGTCCAACAGATTTATTTTATTGGAGACAGAAGTAGATGTTTTGTCTCATAAAGGCCCCTGAATTAATCACCCTTGGAACCACTACATTTCTAAAATTCGTGAGTTAATAAATATTGTTACTTAAATTGATAAGCCTTCTATGACATATTGTTAAACCAGTTCAAGTTGGATTTTCCAATACTTAAGAGTCAAACACATTTTGAATGATAACTCAGTATTAGGGAGCAGAAAGGTTGTTCCTTATATTTGTAAAAAATAAAAATGGAGAAAAGAAAAATAAAACAAAGAAAACAATTCTTCAGTGCAACTGTGTAGAGAGTAAGATATTTAGATTTTTTTTGCACTGGTGACTTAACCCAGGGGTATTCTACCTCTGAGCTATGCCCCCAGTCCTATTTTTTATTCTTCATTTTGAAACAGGGTCTCACTAAATTGCAAATGGTCTCACTAAATAGCTGAAGCTGACCACAAACCTCTGATCCTCCTGTCTCAGCCTCCCAAGTACTGGGATTACAAGTGTGCACCACCATGTCTAGCTTAGGTTTTGAAATATTAATAAGAGCATTATAATTTAACTTTTTTTCTGAGAGAACATGAAAACTCTAAGAAATAACATCTTTAAAATTATTTTAATCCGGATAGCCTGAAATAACATTTGCTAAGAGACTTAACAAATTACTGGTGGAGAGAAATTTATGAATTAAAAAAGAAAATCTGTTGGACATGGTGGTATATGCCATAATACCAGTACTTGAAAGGCTGAGTCAGGAGGATTACAAGTTTGAGACCAGCTTCAGCAATTTATTAAGATCCTTGGGAACTTAGTGAGATCCTATTTCAATAAATAAATAAATAAATAAATAAATAAATAAATAGGGCTTGGTGTATAGTTTGGAGGTAGAAAGCTCCTGAATTCAATCCCTAGTACCAGAAAAAGGAGAGAGAGAGAGAGAGAGAGAGAGAGAGAGAGAGAGAGAGAGAGAAAAGAAGAAGAAGAAGAAGAAGAAGAAGAAGAAGAAGAAGAAGAAGAAGAAGAAGGAGGAGGAGGAGGAGGAGGAGGAGGAGGAGGAGGAGGAGGAGGAGGAGGAGGAGGAAGTGGAAGTAAAAAAGAATGCAAAGTAGGCAAGGAGCCAATGTTATACTTAATGGTAAGAAACTAGGTGGTTTCTGACTTCAATGACAAGTAAAGGAGTTCACATCAAGTTGCACAACTTCATAATAGCATTTTTATTGTTTTGGAAGTATTAGCTGGTGCAGTAAGACAAGAAATAAATTAAAGAAGTATATACATTCTGAAGGAAGAAATAAAGCTTTCTTTGCAAATGACATGATTATTCATGTAGTAAATCCTTCCAAATTAGGAGAAACAATTTGTGAGCTAATTAGTCATTAACAATTACAGCAAGGTTCCAAGATACAAGATTAATAAAAAAAACAATCATTTTCCTATATACAACCAATGGATAATGATAATAAACAATTGGATTTGAAATTAAAAACACATCTTTTTTACAAGACACTAAAAATGAAATAAGTTGGTATAAATGTAGCAAAGCATATGCAAGATCTATATGAAGAAGGCAGCAAAATAACTGTAAGAAAACAAAGATCTAGGTCAATAGAGAGTTTTTCCACACTCATGGATAGAGAGACTTTTTCTGAAATTTATCTTTAAATTAATCATAATCCAAATAAATTTTACAAAGTTATCTTATAGATATTGACAAAACAAAATCTAGAATTTAAATGGAAAGGCAAAAGACCCTGATTAGCTTATGAAATATTAAGGGAGAAGAATTATCAGAGAATTAACACGTTAAAGCTACAGTAATGGAGATAGTGCAGGTTGGGAATGGTGTTACACATCTGTGATCTCAGTACGTGGAAGTCTGAGACAAAAGTATCAAAGTTTTATGGCCAGATTCTAGAATTTAGCAATGTCTTCAGAAATTTGGTGAGAGCTTGTTTTAAAATAAAAAGTAAAATAGGGCTGGGGATGTAGCTCACAGGTAGTTATGTGATTTGTGACAAAGGGGTAAAGTCAATTCAGTAGAAAAAGGATAGCCGTTTCAAAAAACAGTATTGGATCCCTCATACAAAAAATGAACAAACACAACAAATAAATATGTACTCAGATATTATACTTTTAACAAATATTAATTCAAGTTGTGGAAGATATGTGTAAATGTAAAATGCAAATACTAATCAACTGGACGTTATTAAAATAAAAAATTGCTCTGTGGAAGACGTCAATGAGATACCACTACACACTTATTAGAATGGTTAAAATAAAAAAAAACACAGACATCACCAATATTGTCAGGTTTATGGAGCAATAGAAACTCATTCATTGTTGGTGCAATCGCAAAATGTAATGAACATTTGGAAAGACAATTTGAGAGTTTCCTACAAAATTAAACATACCCTTGCACTAAAATTCAGCAATCATTCTCTTTGGTATTTTAAAAAATGTACATGTATGCTGATAGCTGCTTTATTTTAAACATGTTTATATATCAGAACAACCCCAAATTTCTTTTACCAAGTGAATGTACCAACTGTGCTAAATTAATTCAGTAGAATATTATTCAGCAATAGATATGGGTGAATTATCAAGCCACAAAAATATATAGAATTTACTTTAATTTATATTCCTATGTAGAAGAAGTGAATCTGGAAAGATTAAACCATATTATTCCAATTATCTGACATCTGAGAAAAGGTAAAACTATGAAGACAGTAACATGGTTGCTCGTGTTGTGGGAGGAAGAAGAGAAGAGTGAATAGGTGATGGAGATGAGCACATATTTCAGGGCAGCAAAAACATTCTGTATGATACTGTAAGGGTAGACACACAGCATGTGTTTGCTAAAATCCATATATTATATAGCACAAACAGTGAAGGTTAATGTGAACTGTGAATTATACTTAATCATAGTATATCAATATTGAACAATGAATTGTAACAAGAATGCCACATTAATGCAAGATAATAATAATAGGGCAAATGTAGCGAGAAAGGGCCATAAAGGATGTCTTTCTACTTCTATGCATTTTTTTCTATAAACCCAGCCCCTCCCAAAACCTTAAATCATTTGACTTTCTTGACTTTTTTTATCCCTTAGAAGGTAGGTACACTTTCTCCTTTAATTTTAGAAAGAGATTTGTCTTCTGATTTATTCTAGTCTTGACTCCACAAACCACTTTAATCTTACTGTTTACAATTAATCAGTCTCGTGCTTTAGCTATTTACAGTCTCCCATCAGCCAATATGCCAAATCTTAGCAATTATAAAATCCAAGCAAAAGTTTTATAACAACCAATAATGTTTTTTTTCACTCTGTTTATTTTGCTGTGTTTGCATACTTTAAATGCAGTGACAGTACTGTCTCCTCCACCTCTAGCCTGAACTTTATTTTACTCAATACCCACTCTGATGGACAAAAAGGAAAATAATTGGTACTCCTGTCCACTTTTGATTTCTGTTTATTAATTCTATATCAGCCAATCATTACTTAATATTTAAAGTCATTAAAGGATTTATATGGTTATAATTCACTATTTTCTTTCAATTAACAACACTGTGATGAAAAAGACATGCTTTGGACCGTGGCACAGAATTTGAATGGCTTTGCTTCTATTCTTGATCATTCTCCAGTGACCTTAGTAACCTTGGGCAAGAAACTTTTACTCTGCTTGCAGCTTTCTTGAAAATAAAAATGCCGTATTCTAATAATTAGTGTCTGTCTCATAGCCTATCTGTAATGCTTCTTAAAATAAAGACTGCAGAGATAGTGTAATGATTTGTAATCTTGCTATAGTCTTAGTTTTATTGTGTTTGTACAGTATATATATATATATATATATATATATATATATATATGTCTTTATATTATCCTAATTATGTGCTAGTGTCTCAGCTATCTGTTTTGGCCATGCATCTTTCCAAAATCAATTTGAGGTGTGGGGTGTGGCATTGATCATAAGAGCCTGAAAAGAGCTGTTGCCTGATTATCTCACTCTGATTAGTCTTCAGAGCATATCATTGTGAACATTTACAAAAGGCTCCATTGCTTTCACTTAAATTCCCTAAAGTTACATGCTATCTTGGAATTATCTAAACAAGGAATGGGAAAAGGTACTCTTAAAACATGGTTTCTAGGACATGGATCAAATGAAAATCTACTGGAACCATGAAGGGCTCCTTTATTTTAGTATTTGTCAATTACAGATGGTAGGAGTGTAATGAATTAAGTCACATGTCCCTTCTGAAGGAGGCAGGTACTACTCAGTTCTGACTGGCTGAAGGTCTAAACTTAATAAATATGTGAGTCAAACAAAGATGTTGTTTTAGCTGTATTTAGAAAATGAGGTAATATAAATTTTCCATGTACTTTCAAAAATTTTTTCTCTTTTGGTACTGGGGCCAATCCCCACAGACAATCTGTCTCTGAGCTACACCTTGAAAATTATTTTATTTTTATTTTGAAATAGGGTTTTATTAAGTTGTTGAGGGCCTGGAGCTGGGTAGGGTGGTGCATACTTGTAATCCCAGTACTTGGGAGGCTGACACAGGAGGATTGCCTCAGTAATGCAATTTAGTGAGATCCTGTTTGAAAATAAAGAATAAAATCTGGCTGGGTTGTGGCTTGGTGTTAGAATGCCCTTGAGTTCTATCCACAGTATCACAAATAAATTGTGGAGGGCCTCAGAGTAGCTAAGGTATCCTTGAACTTGTGACCTTCCTGCCTCAGACTCCCAAGTACTGGAATTATAAGCATGTGTCACCATGCCTGGTTTCAGAATATTTTCTTAAACTTAAAACATGTATTTTATCCATGGAAAGAAGAGTGAAATTGGTGCCTTTAAAGTCAAACTAAGTTGCTGAGAGCATCACTAAGTAGCTATGGCTGACTTCGAACCTGTTTGATCCTCCTGTCTCAGCCACCACACCCAGCGAGAGGGATTTATTTATTTATTTATTTATTTATTTATTTATTTGGGTGGTACTGGGGTTCTTGGAAACCCTTATACCTCTGGGCTACACTCCCAGGCCTATTTTTATATTTTTATTTGGAATCAGGGTCTCCTAAGCCAGCATGGCTGGCTCTGAACATGTGCAATCCACCTGTCTTCGCCTTCCAAGTGTGGGGATTACAAGCGTGCACCACCATGCCCTGCTGAGAGGGATATTTTTAAGTGAAAGAAACTTAAGGATATTTTAAGAATGTAGGAAGAGTTAGTAAAGAGATAAAGGTTGAATATATAAAGGAATAGTGAGTGATTGATGAAGCAAGTTCCCCAAAGAAATGGGAACTAAATATGAAAAATTATTAGGCATAAAGAATTGCAGCTCTTTAGATTCACGTGTGATTTCAAGTAAACCTTTTAACTTAATAAAATGGTCAGAGGCATGGAAAGTATGAAACATTGGTGATCAGATATTATTATTAATTTTTAAAATTCTCAGAGGAAAGGTTAAAGATTTTTGAGGATTGAGAATTCAATAAATGGAGTTTCCGATGAGGTAAGAGATTGGACTGAAAATTGAAGCCGCAAGATATTTCATATAAAATATTTGACAGTTCACTTAAATACTCTATTAGTATATGAGAATGAAAAAAATAAACCAAACTGTTTTATTCAGTTTGGAAGAGAGTATGGAAAAAAGGCTATACACAAACACTCTTTTTCGTGGTATTGGAGATTAATCTCAGGAGCATTCTACTTCTGAACTACACCCTAAGCTCTTTTATTTTAAAATTTTAAGCAGAGTCTCACTAAGTAGCCACATGCTGGACTTGCACCTCTGATCCTTCTGTCTCAGCCTCCCAAATACTGAGACTACAGGTGTGCCCCACCACACCCCGCCACTAACTCACACACTCTTGAAGTGGTGTACATATTTAGAAGTCAAATGAGGAGACCTGAGGATGGCAGTTACCAGACAGCCTCAGCTACTTAGTGAGGCCCTCTGCAACTCAGTGAGACCCAGTTTCAAAATAAAGAAGAAAAAATAGGGCAGGGGGTGTAGCACAGTGGTAGAATGCCCCTGGGTTCCATCCCCAGATCCGCAAAAAAAAAAAAAAAAAAAAAAAAAGTCAATTGAGCAGTGTCAATTCTAATTTAAAATGCATACTTCCTTTGATTAAACAATTATATTCTAGGATTCTATTCTTGAGAAAGAGCATGAGGATACTTGTATTAAATATATTTGCTTTTAGTCTTGTTTGTGTAGCAACAATTTGGAGACTACTCAAAAGTCCTCTAATAAATTAACAAATGAAAAAAAACCCCCACAAACCAGACATGTAGGGGCTAGACATATGAGTGTTAGAACATTTGCATAGCATACAGGATGTATTAAAAATGTGTAATTTGACTGTGGTTCCATAGTGTAGCAGTTATCACGTCTGCTCTACATGCAGAAGGTCCTGGGTTCGGGCCCCAGTGGAACCATGGCAAAGTGAGTTCTTCTTTGCCTGGCGTGGTGGTGCACGTTTATAATCCCCATGCTTGAGAGGCTGAGACATGAGGATGGCACAAGTTCGAAGTCAGCCTCAGCTACTGAGTGAGGCTCTCAGCAACTTAGTGAGACCCTGTTTCCAAATAAATTATAAAACAGGTCTGGCCCAGAGGTAGAATAGCCCCTGGGTTCCACCCCCAATACTACAAAAAAATTGCAATTTGATTTTATATTACAGTAGTGTATGTACATCTGCTTGTGTTCATATAAGCACATAAAATCTGAAAAAAATTATGTCAAATCTTCACTGGTCATGTACTCTCAGAGATGATATGGAGGAGCTGAATTTTAATTTGCTACGTTAGGCATATCTATATATTTTTGCTTTTATTATAATGATCATGTCTTATTTGAAAATGTAAAAGATAATAGTTTATGATTGCACACATCATAATATAAGGCAAAATATTATTACCTATAACCAATACTTATCTTTCTAATAAGAAATATAATACAGTAGGCTGCCTGACCCAAGGTTACATTCATAATGTATACCTAGAGACGACTTATAAAATGGTCAGTTATGCCAGGTGTGGTGGTATACTCTTGTAATCCTAATACTTGGGAGGCTGAGACTGGGAGATCACAGGTTCGTGGGCAGCCTCAGCAAGTAGTGTGACTCTATCAACTTACTAAGACCCTGTTTCAAAAAATAAAATGGACTGGGGATGTAGATAGCAGGTACAATGTCCCTGGATTCAATCTCCAGTACTACACACACACACACACACACACACACACACACACACACACACTTTCCATTTGGTGAGAGACAAATTTAGCTTTTCCTTTATTTTTTCCTCCTTTTTATTCTCTCCTCCTTCCAACCAGATTAAGAACTCTAGAGGAGGAAGGAGAAACCATAGATGATCGAATAAAGCAACCTGCCTGAGGAGAATGGGAGGGGAAAGAGGGAAATTGCCTAATGTGCATGATGTATGCTCACAAACATATCCAAGTCAATCACTAAGCCTAACATGAGAAGGAGGGAGGGAGGAAGGAATGGGGTGGGAATTGGGGAAGGGCTAAATGAGTGATGTGTGCATATATGCCTCCACCATCTTGTACCCCACTAAGATGTATGACTACAATGCACCAATAAAAAAGAATAAAGCCAATGTTTTATTTGAAAAGATCATGTTTATATTTTCATACCATTTCAGAATAATTTTAAATAAACATTATATAAGCCTAACATGTCATTTCCCTTGAACTTTGTTAACACACATTCTCTGACATTGATCTTATGCTATCTTCTCTTCATGATGGTTTGCTCACATGCTCTGTAGAAGTGTGTGCATTTATTAAATAAACAAAATGCAAAAATCAATTATATCTGTATAACCTCAAACCCAATAATCTTGCTTAAAATGCACATCTCCTGCATTGCTCTAGAAATAATTACATCAGAAGAGAATGATGAGCATTTTTCTGGTAATAACTTACTAATGATTTTACCTATACCTAAATAATCTGTTTTTTTTTAATCCCAGTTATGTCAAATAGAGAAATTAAAAAGGCTTACATCATTTTCTGAATGATGTGCAGAGCAAATACTTTCTCTTCCCCAGCTTTCTGTTGCTATCCTAAGTCCGTTCTTTACACATGGTAAAAATCACTCACGGTTCCTATTTAATTCTTAGAGTTTCTGGCAATCATAGAATAATCGGATTTCACCACCATTGTTTGTACCTGACTGCTACTGTAACTTAAAAATGCACTATCTTTCTGTCCAAGAAAATTCCCAAATGGCCAGAAACTCTTTTTACTTAAACATTTTTATTTTAATATATTTGTACATTTATATATCATGTATTCAGAGACAATTTAAGAAGCTCTCAGTATGAATAGACAAATGAGAAATTATTCCAGAAAGCACATGCAACTTATGTGCAGGTAGGAAATTACTGCAGAACACTTTACTTACTTCAAGAATCCATCCTTTGCAAGTAGAGCTCAAGCCTCAGGCAATGTCACAGAAGAATGCCTTACAAATTATTCTATTGTAAAATTGGAAAATGTCAAAGTGAGAATATAATGTTAAATGCTATAAAAATAACCAAAGAATGTTTTACAAATACTATGAAACTCCTATATTTCTTTGATATAAACACTATATATATACACACATACACCTAGGCTTATTTTTTATCAGAACTCAAATATTCTTCAAGTGTTCCAATATGACTTTTGCCAAGAACATTTTCAAGGCAAAGTTATAACTAAAAATGCATAAAGCCAATGGAGTACAAGGTATAAAATCACTTATGCTCAGCTAAGTAAGTATCTGTGCTTATCCTGTCTCAGCTACTGATATTTCATAAATATAAGAATGACTACAAATTGCCTTTCTTAATAACATTGAATGAATAGGCCATTTGAAATGCCACGTCTCTGAAAATAATTTTTTGAAATTAAGGAATTAGATTTATGCCCAAAGGTTTTTATTTATTTATTTTATTTTTTCCAAAGGTTTTTAATAAGAATCGGGTTATTCGCCCTGATCTATCATTTCCCAGGTTAATTAAATTAGTCAATAAAAGCACAGGAAAAAGACAAAAACTTACAAAGCAATGAAAACCAAGGGTATGGAACAATTCAGTCATTTGCCGAGGCACAAGGAAAACCCCCAGTCTCCCATCAGTGACTCTAGATTGACAGATATCAGTCTTCCACTGAAGGAAAAAGCTTGGGCAGTAAGAGGACAGTCATGAAAATACTTGACTCTGCATGTTTCACCTTCACACAGGTTGGTAAGAGCTAGATATTCAGATAATTCCCGAAGCAATCAGAACAGCCTCATTCTCACAAGCTCTATGTTCTCGTTCTCTTTTTACCTCTTTGTTTTTTCCTGTCTTCTCATCAAGTGAAAAAGAAAGAGCAATTTTTAGCACACAACATGGCGATGAGGCCCATAGAAATGGAGTGCACTGGGGAATACAACTGTTCTGTATTTTGATATGCTTCCTATGACATAAGTTGTATTCCCTATAAAAAAGCAAACAAACGAAAGGCAAACAGGTTAATAAAATGTGTGTGCAGTGAAAACAGAATACACATATTCTCTCAGTTCCATAAGGTAGTGCCTTTTGGAAGGCACTATAATTCTGACACTTACTTGCTATGTGACTTTCAGTAAGTACTAGTATTACACACATCTGCAATCAGTAAGTACTTACTTGGGAGGCTGAGACAGAAAAAATTCAGGTTTGAGGCCAGCCTCAGCTTTTTAGTGAGACCCTATTTCAAAAATAGAAACGTAAATAAATAGAAAGGACAGGGAGTAGGAGGTACAATGTCCCTGGGTTCAATCTCCAGTATAAAAAAAATGTTATTATGAGTGTCTAGGGATGCAACTCAGTGGTAGAGCAGCACATGTCTTGTATGTGTGAGATCCCGGGTTCAATTCCTGAGAACCACAATAAAAGAAAGAAAATGTTACTGGAAAAGTAAGATAAACATTCTGTATAAATAAAAGTGAATAATAATCTCTTGAAAAATATAGTAAAATATTAATATTGCTTTCATCAGTAGGAAGCAGTCACTGTATTTATATATATAATAACCCATAATTTGCATTTGCTAAAAGAAATGTCTATATTATAATAAAATATTTGTTAAAAACGAATTAAAGTACTAAGTATTTGTCTTAGTGAAACTGATAGGTATACGAGTCAACTACTGTTGCCATAGGCAAGTATCGAAAGCTAAGTGACTTAAACAGGAATGCATTTTTTATGGCCCTGGTTCCTATGTAGACTTCTTTTCTTGTCCATATGCATGCTTTTTCTGTGTCTCCACATTATATTTACTTATGCATGCCTGTGTCCAAATTTCCTCTTCTTTTAGGGACACCGGTATATTGGATTAAAGGTCAACCTAATGACCTGATTGCCAGTTTAAAGACCTTACCCTGAACACAGTCACATTATAAGGTTCTGGGGTCTTCAACATAAGAATTTTGTTCAAAATTATGTTCCTTGATAGATTATTTTTAACCACTGATTTTAACTCCTATAGTGTGTGTGTGTGTTTGTGTGTGTGTGTGTGTGTGTGACCAGGAATTGGTTGAACCCATGGGCATTCTCCCTCTCAGCTACACCCCTGTCCTATTTTTTATTCTTTATTTTGAAACAAGGTCTCACTAAATTGCAGAGGGCCTCACTAGGTAGCTGAGGCTGGCCACAAACCTGCAATTCTCCTGTCTCAGTCTCCCTAGTCTCCCAATTACTGGGATTACAAGTGTGCACCACCATGCATAGCTCATAAAATATTGCTGTAAGAATAAAGAACATGCCTAATATTATATGATCCCAGAACCACAGTATATATATATATATATATATATATATATATATATGCCATCATTTCTAACAAGCAAACACAAAGCAGCCTGATATGAATATATATCAGCATTCCAAAATCAAAAGTTAAAAAGTTGGAGATGGAATAAATAGTTTTAATTTATCAAAAATGAGTTATATTTATCTCTTTATCTTTCACACATACACACATATGCATAAATGCAAGTTATTTTATTGTTGTTGAAAACTGAGAATGGATCCACCATATGATCCAGTTGTAGCTATACCACTCCTGGGTATCTTTCCAAAGGGGTTGAAATCAGAGAATTATAGTAACATATGCATACCCATGTTCATAGCAGCACAATTTATAATAGCCAAAATATGGAACCAAACTAGGTTTTCTGTATTTTTACAGCTTCTTTTTTTTTTTTTTACCTTGAAACATTCCAAATTACCTTCTTTCTATGGCCCATTCCCAGTAGTGTATATGTGGAATAAAGATAGAGCATATTAAAACACATGTCTCATTCTAAATAAGAGCACATATTATCCTCATTGTAATGGAATCACTGTCAAGCCATTTGCATCTTTCGTGTGGCCCTGTTAGCTTAAAAACAAAATCTGCCACATTAAATACTACACACTGCCCAAATTTAATAATGTTGGCCAGACCTACTCCTCACAAATTTAATGTTTTAAAAGCACAGTGTACGCTTTTGAGGACTAAGTCTGATCATATGTAAAAATAAAAAGAGAAAGGATGTATATTGTATGTGGAAGCTATGAAAATATGTATATAAAGGGCCTAGTATTTTTTTCCAATATGTAGCATTCAAATTAAAAATGATATGTATTACCTCTGTCCCCTCCATCAAAAATTAACCGAAATTCAGATATATAATAAGTGCTGAATAGATGTTTGAATAAATTCTTTACCCTATCTGTCCATGCCCTCACAATTTTCTAATCTATTGCTCACTTTCTACAGCATTCTATAATTTAGTGACAAGAGCCAGCAAGAGCTAATGGTGTATATCTATTCTCAATTATGTGTTCAACACTATCTCACTGGTAGTTTAAAATTGGTCATGGTAGCTGTATCTACACCATGGAAGTCATCAAATGCTTCAAATCAGGCCTTTTCTGTCTTCTCCTAAATTAGTTTATTAGTGTGACACTGTCTCACTTCTGACTTACATGCAGTGAAATGACAATGGACAGAGAACACAGCAGAAATGATAATGACAGGATTTTATATAATCTGTGGCAGATAGAGTGGGGCTTTGGATAGCCACTAAATAATACAAGCTCCTAGGTATGAAAAATATTGGATTTCTATAATTAGAATACAATAATGACTAACATGTAAAAATATTGATTTATGCTAGACATAGTAATTTTATGGAGTCTAGAAAGAAATTCAGTTAATTCAAAACTAAAGATCACGTTGTGATGGGTATAACCTTGGCCCTATGAGATTAGATGTGTAATCCAGAGCCGGATGTTGAGAAGTAATATAGTACTTAAACTCTAGAGCTATTAAATGAAAATATAATCTATCTTCACTGAAGTCAGAAGTCCAGATATGATTTCTCTGAAGGTTTTTCTGGTTAAAGAGTACAATGAGAAGTAGGCTGGACTATATACAAGAAGATAATTCACTGTTGGTAGGATTGTAAATTAGTGCAACCACTATACAGATCAGTATGAAGATTCCTTAAAAGATTAGTTAGTAATGAAACTACCATATGACCCAGCTATACCACTCCTTGGTATCTTTCAAAAAGAATTAAAGTCACATTACGAGAGTGACACATGCATATCCATATTGTAGCAATTCACAATTAGCCAAGTTAGGGAACCAACCTAGGTGTCCAACAACAGAGGAATAGATAATGAACACGTGCCATATACACACAATGGAAATTTACTCAGCAATAGAGAACAACATATAATTTGCAGGACAATGAAAGAACTAGAGAATACTATGCTGAGTGAGATCGACCAATTTCAAAAAGTCAAGGGTCATTTTTTTTTTCATAATTGGGGCATATGTGGAAACTAGAGATAAAACAGGAAAGAAAAAAGAATTCAAATAAATGATAGAGACCAGGAGAATAATGGAAGGGGATCAGGAGAGTGACTTGGGAAGGGAAAATGGATTATTGAAGAAAACAGTTTATAAAATGTTATGTCCATATATAATGATATCCCTACCAATCTCACTAACATCTATAGAGAGGGTGAAGAAGAGAATGGGCTGGGTGTGGATGCAGAGGGAGATAAGTCATGTGCACATGTATAAATGTATCACGCTAAATCTCACTATGATATGAAATTGAAATTCACCAATAAAATTATATTTTAAAAAGAAGAGAGAGCCTACAGAATGGGAGATCTTTTCCAGGGTTTCCTTTGATAGAGGACTATTATCTAGAATATGCAAAGAACTTAAAAGAAACAAATGACTCAATCCAGAAAATGGGCAATTGAACTAAACAGATTCTTTTTTTTTCTTTTTTTTTTGTGGGTTTGGGGATGGAACCCAGGGGCATTCTACCTTTGAGCTACACCCCCTGCCCTATTTTTATTCTTTATTTTGAAACCGGCTCTCCCTGAGTTGCAGAGGGCCTCACTAAGTAGCTGAGGCTGTCCGCAAACCATGATCCTCTGGGTCTCAGCCTCCCGAATGCTGGGATTACAAGTGTGCACCACCAAGCCCGGCTTAAACAGATTCTTTACAAAAGAAGAAATACAAAAATAGCCAGTACATACATGAAAACATGCTCAACATCATTAGCCATTAAAGAGATGTTAAATCAACATTACATTGAGATTCCATCTAATCTTAATTAGAATAACAATCATCAAGAAGTCAAACAACAATACATTGTAATGAGGATGTGGGAAAATAAGACTTTTTCCACATTGTTGGTGGGATTAAAAATTACTGCAGCCACTATGGAGATCAGTATGGAGATGCCTCAGAGGGCTGGAAATGGATTTGCCATATGATCCAGGTATACCACTCCTTGTCTTTCCAAAGAGACTGAAATCAGAATATTATAGTAATGTAGAATTGCAGCACAATTCACAAGAGCCAAACTATAGAACCAATCCAGATGTCTATCCACAGATGAATGGATCACAAGATTATGGGAATAAAATTATATTATTTGAGGGAAATGGAAGGACTTGGAAAACATTATGTGAAGTAAGATTATTCAGTCACAGAAAATGAAGAGTCGTATGTTTTCTGTCATATGTAGATGCTCTGGAGTAATTGAGATTTCAGGAGGATTTTGGATAATGGAGAAAAACCCCAGGGGAGGGATGTAGCGCGTCTAAGGGAGAGTGGTGGTGGTGGGAGAATTAATGAAGAAAATACTTCCACTGATGTTATGTATGGTGAAATTGATGCCATATGTTATGATGAAATTATCAATGCTAATCTCAGTATCAAGTATAGAAAATGGGGGATGGGGCGGTAGTCATGGGGAAAGCTCACCCAGTGCTGTGTGCATGTATGTAACTATCACTGTGAACTACATCATGATGTGAGACTACAGTGCACCAATAAAAGTATATTTTTAAAAGATTATGTTGCTCTTTAATCTTATACTGCTGCTTGCTAGTCAGGTGTCAATGAAAATCACAAATAAAGTGGGATGCTAATCTAGGTTTTGTATATTTTGTAGGACTCTTGTATGTATCAAATCCAGTGGTATATTGGAATGATTTTGATAAATCTTAGGGTTCCATTTTAATTATTAATATGAGAATGAGCTTTTAATTAGTTTATTTTTGCCACCTCTATAAGATTCTTCTTCAGTGAATTTACCACTTCAAGAAGGGAAAGGTTAATAAAAATTGGTATTGACTAATCAATTTATTCAATAATTATTGGCATATAAAAACTACAGTCAAGTCCTGCTAGCTTTCTTTCTTTATAATAGTAATCAATAGAAACTCAAGATCTTCGTATTTTCTGCTGATGGATGTGCAAAATCATTCCTCTACCATGGTATCTCCAATACCTCCTCAAAATAGTAATTCTGAAAATGGAAGCGCAATGGTGATTAGTTGTTAAAAGAAAGTGTTAGTCCTGCTTTACATTGTGATTTTCTAGCCTCATTTATTGCAGGTTTTGTCAGATTATAAAGAAACCATAGACTCACTGGAGAGCTGCTGATTCCATTTGTCTCTGTTGTAGAAATGTCCCTAACTTCTCGTGGTTTCTCATCTAAACCAAGCACCAGTGATTTAGTAGAGGCATACAAACATTGAACCAGATCATAAAGAAAAGAAGTATAATCGATGTGTTAGTATAAAGAGAAATAAGAGAAACAACTGGCCTGGCAACAACAAAAGGACTTTCTCATCTAGGTTTTACATTACCTGAGAGCTTGACTTCTGGTTCAATTCCCAGTTCTGTTACTGGCACAACACATCGCCTTGGGCAAATCACATTACTTCCTGTGTGCCTGACTCTCTGTGAAGCGAATCAAGCAGAGACACAACTTAAAGTTTATGCAACACTCAGAACTCCTGGAAGCACAGCGCCCTGGTGCATTGATGCCAGATATAAGAAAAGGTACTTTAAAAGCTTCACTTGTAATTTTATAGTTTCTCAGTGTTCACATGAGGGCACCATATTTGAAGTTTAACTCACAGTTGCATGACTTATTCTTCTAAAAGCAAACAGTCAAATTGATATCATGCTGCCAAGATTAAGTCACCTGCCTCTCTTCAAAGATACTGGTATCTGCCTTTTTTCAGTATTTTTTTCAATATCATGAAAATGTCTCATCTAGTCATGTGCAGAAAGGTTTGAAAATCCTTCTGGAATCCTGATACATCATCAGTGAACTTACTCATTCCAGGGCTGACCTAACTTGACTGATGCTGTTCACTGTAGGGCATAATAAATTCTGAAAAAAATGTATCAATAGTTAATACAAGTAACTATCACTTACTGAGTGACTGCAGTATGTCAGCTATTTATATGGATTTTTACGTAAGCCTCAGAACTACTCTACAAAGTTAGTATTATTTCTGTTTGCAATGAAAAGACCTAAGCTTCACAGACATGAAGAACTCTACCCAAGGCCAAATAACTACTAAATGATACATTGAAATGTATATTCAAATTAAACTCTATTAGATTCGCAAATACAGGACACTAACTAGTATATCATACTGCTTGCTTTTTAGTTTCCGACCATTTGTAGATGAATTTCTTCATTTGGTATCTCAAGATACTGCCAAATTACTTATGCAGAGTAGATTGTGATCACAGTTTGGAATATAAATGTGCTTAAAATACTTTTACTATCGACCAAGATTTTGGACTACACTTATTTGATATGTATAGCACAATAGTAGATCCAAGAGTCAAGTCTTCACAAAACAGAATTTGCAGGGACTTCTGGCCTCTTGGTCAAATTTTCTTCAATTAAAGTTGTTAATGATATAGAAAAAAGGTAGTCACTGGATCTCTCTTCAAATAAAGGGCTGTCTTTTTTCAGGTAGAATTTATTGACATATTTACTTGGGGTATAAATGATGACAGAGATGTAGGTTACATAAGTTTTTCTTTGTAAGTTCACATGGGAGATAGAGCATATTAAGGCAGAAATTGCATCTACACAGGGTCTTTCAGCTCTGCATTATGGTACAAGGCTGTTACAGCAGTGTTTTGAGTTTGCAAAAAGGTACTATCAAGTTGCCAAACCTGCACTCTCAAGGGTATATCCACCTGGATAGGACCTACTGTTGTAATACATAGAAGAATATTCTATAGGTTACAGGAAAAGTAATTTTTCTTTTTTAATTTGGTAGACTTTTTGTTCCTCATCCTTTATTCTGTTTATGTAATGTCTTATGACATTGTCTTATTTTATTTTTATGCCAGTCTATGATTATCTCCATCTTTTGGGAATGTGCTCAAAGCCACATGATTCTTAGTGGCAGAATATGTATTTGAACAAAGTCTTCTCTGACTTTAAAATGTATGGAGGACCCTCTGAAGAATGGGGATAAACCTACTCTATGAACCAGCTATACGACTTCTGGGTATTTATCCAAGAGAATGTAAAACTGCCTATGTAGTAATTCATACATATCTATGTTTATAGCATCATAATTCACAATTGCCAAACTATGGAACCAGTGTAGATGTCCATCCACAGAAGAATGGGTTACAATGTCAGTATTTTTGAAGAGAAGCAGGTGACTTAATCTTGGCAGCATGACATCAATTTGACTGTTTGCTTTTATAAGAATAAGACATATAACAGTGCATCAAACTTCAAGTGCATTATTCTCTTGTGAACATTGAGACGCTATAAAATTACAAGTGAAGCTTTTAAAATACCTTTTCTTATATTTGCCGTCAATGCACCAGGGCGCTGTGCTTCCAGGAGTTCTGAGTGTTGCATAAACTTTAAGCTGTGTCTCTGCTTGATTCTCTTCACAGAGAGTCAGGCACACAGGAAGTAACGTGATTTGCCCAAGGCAATGTGTTGTGCCAGTGACAGAACTGAGAATTGAACCAGAAGTCAGGCTTTCAGGTAATATAAAACCTAGATTAGAAAGTTCTTTTGTTGTTAGTAGGTTAAAGCACAGAAAAATTCAACTACTAGGTTATTTTATACTCTTCATAGTATACAGTTAATTTTCTCATTTGCATATTTGCTCATTTTTTTTTCTTTTTTTTTTTGTGGGTCTGGGGATGGAATCCAGGGGCATTCAACCTCTGAGCTACACCCCTGCCCTATTTTTTTATTCTTTATTTTGAAACTGGGTCTCACTGAGTTGCAGAGGGCTTCACTAAGTAGCTGAGGCTGTCCGCGAACCGGGATCCTCCGGTCTCAGCCTCCCGAATGCTGAGATTACAAGCGTGCGCCACCACACCCAGCATATTTGCTCATTTTTAATCAATCTCATTTTTGACCCTGCCTTGTACTAAGTCACCAAATAAACTTTTTATACTTGTTTTTATAAGATCATTACTGCCCATATTTTTCTAAAATATGTATACCATATATACAGATTTACTATAAGCCATAGTGGTTCTGGGATGCTGTGTAACAAATAATATATTGTGAGTTGTTTTAAAAATGTATGTATAGTATATGTAAGAATACAACATTGGTTTAAATGCAATAGAATTTATCTAATATAATCTGAATTTTATCAAAATTTATATGCTTTCAATTTTTGAGATGTCAATTATCTTTGATAATATTTCCCCATTCGTAGCATCTACTGGTGTTTATCAAAGAAATTTAAAAAACCAAATAGGCCAATTCCATGTATTGATACTCATTTTGATTTTGTACCTTTGTGGTCTTCTTGAGGAAGTATTTACCCTTGCCTATGTGTTGGAGGGTTGGTCCTATGCATTCTTCAGTTAGCTGCAAGGTCTGTGGTCTAATTTCTAGGTCACTGATGATACGTCCTGAATTGACTCTTGTACAGGGTGAGAAAGTGGGATTTATTCCATTTTTCTGCATATAGATAACCAGTTTTGCAAGTGCTATTTGTTGAAAACACTATCTGTTTTCCAGTGTATGTTTTGGGCCCTTTTGTCAAAATTCAATTGGTGATAAGTGTGTGAATTTGTTTCTGAGTCTCCTATTCTGCTCCATTGGCCTAAGTGTCTGCTTTTGTGCCAGTACCATTTTGTTTTTATTTTTATGGCTCTAAAAAGTTTCTATGCAGCAAGGGAAACTATCAAGAACTTCAAAAGAGAGCCGACAGAGTGAAAGAACATTTTTGCCAACTACTCCTCTGATAGAGGACTAATAGTTAGAATATAGAAAGAACTCAAGAAACTCACCTTTATAAAAACAAATAACCCAATGGAAAAGTAAGCCAGAAGTGGTGGTGCATTTTTGTAATCCCGGTACTTGGGAGGCTGAGACAGGAGGATCATAGGTTTTCAGCCAGCCTCAGCTACTTAGTGAGGCCCTCCACAATTTAGTGAGATCCTGTTACAAAATGAAGAATAAAAAATAGATCTGGGCTTGTGTCTTTGATGTAGAATGCCCATGGGTTCCATCCCCAGTGGTGCAAAAAAAAAAAAATGGACAAGTGAACTAAATAGACATTTCACAAAAGAAAAATTACAAATGGTCAACATCATTAGCAATCAGAGAGATACAATCAAAACTACCCTGAAATTTGATCCTAGCCCCAATGAGAATTACAATAATTAAAAACACAAACAACAAGTGCTATGGATAATGCGGAGAAGTAGGAACTCTAATACATTGTTGGTGGGATTGCACATTATTACAGCCACTTTGGAAAACAGTGTGAAGGATCCTCAGAAAAATGGGGATGAACTTACCATATGATCCAGCAATACCACTTCTGGGTATCTACCCAAAAGCCAAACTACCAGACTAACACATGCAAATCTATGTTCATACTTGCAAAATTCACAATTGCTAAACTCTGGAACCAGTTAAGATGTCCATCAACAGATGAATAAATTACAAAACTATGGGATATGTACCCAATGGAATTTTGCTCAGCCATAAAGAAGAGAATATTATGTCATTTGCAGGGAAATGGTTGGAACTGGCAGATATTATGCTAAGGGAGATAAGCCAGTCACAGAAAGTGAAGGGTCATATATTTCATCTCATATGTGGAAGCTAGGGAGTAATTGGGCTACAAGAGGGTTCCCATACAAAGGAAGAGAAACCCTTAGATGAGTGAAGAAGGTGACCTAATTCAGGGAGATGGATGGGGAGGAAGAAAGAAACACCTCAGTAGACATGATGTACATAAATTAACTTATCAAAGCCAATTACTGAAGCCGGGCGTGGTGGCGCACGCTTGTAATCCCTGCACTTGGGAGGCTGAGACAGGAGGATCGCACAGGTTCCAAGCCAGCCTCAGCTACTTAGTGAGGCTCTCAGCAATTTAGTGAGACCCGGTTTCTAAATAAAACATAAAATAGGTCTGGGAGTATAGCCTGGAGGTAGAAAGTCCCTGAGTTCCACCCCCAGTACCACACACACACGCACGCACGCACGCACACACACACACACAGCCCATCACTGTGCTGAGCATGGGAAGGAAGGGGAGGAGATGGAATAGGAAAGTCCTTGGGGGAGGGTTCAACTACTACTGTGGATATATATGCCTCTATTACTCTGCACTTCATCACAATCTATGATTAAAATGCACCAATAAAAAAATCAAATAGGTCAATTGATTCAGATAGTCTTCTAAATAAAATAAAGATAACTCCCACTTTGTAAATTGAGAACTGGTTAAGATTAGAGTTTTATCAAAAGATTCAAAAGTAACAAGATTTTTTTGGTCAAAATTCTCATACATTTTTATAAAAACTTAGAAAAGATATATTAGTAGGAATCTATGGGAGAGTAATATTAGTAGATGTAATCCTATTTGGAATTATTGTTAAAATTTTCACTTCACTAGATACTTTTCAGTAAATTACAATCACTGTGCCACTGTTGTTTAATATCCTGGAACTGAACATAAATCATAGTACTTAGTTTGTATGGGAAAAACATCATAAATTTCCCATGGCATTTTAGTGTTTTAGGGGAAAAAAGCAGAATCTATTTCCTAAAGGGAATGCTATCATCTTAACTCTTGTATACCATGATTTATTAAACAGGTATAGTGAAGAAGTAAGTTTCACTTCTGCTTATGAGTTGAACTAAATGGGTATATAGGCCTTGGTTTATCATTGAAACTTATTCTTGATTTTTCCCTATACTTAAACACTTAACTTATTCTAAAATTCTGATTAAAATATTTAAAGAAAAAAATTTAGAGAAGCAATTTATGAATAGGAGATACAATGCAGTTAATGGAACTTTAAAGACACAGCCAATTCTTGAGAACATAATGGCTGCATTCTGTCCCCATCCCATCTGTAAAATGTTCTGGTGATAGTTTCATTAAAAATTTCAAGTGTATTATCACACAGAGTAAGACAAGCTATCCAATTATTAAATAAAAATTCTGAAATGCACATAAAAAACTACCTTTTACTTTATTATAAAGTGAAAAGTAATCTAGGGACAGTTGGATAAGCATGCATTTATTTCCACGTTTCTCTTTTGTAATGGTTTTATCTTTGTTGTTTCTTTTTATTTAATTCACTCTGTTGTATTGTAGCTACAGCATTTCTTCTTTCTTCTTTTATATATTATTTTGGTACTAAGGGTTGAACCCAGGGGCATTCTATCTCCGAGCTACAATCCCATACTTTATATTTTAATTTATATTATTTTGAAACAGGGTTTCAATGAATTGCTGAGGCTAGCCTCAAACCTGAGAGCCTCCTGTGTCAGCCTCCCAAGTATCGGGATTACATGCATGTGCTACCATGCTCAACTCTTCTTCCTTCTTTTAATAATAACACTTGATTTTCCTGTGAAGAAGCATCTTTCTCTTAACTTTCAGAATTCACATATATTGGGTGGATTTATACCAATCACTCCAGTATTTTGAGATTCATTCAGACCTATATTTATGGGCTTAAATATGGACACAGCCTAAACAATTGATGTAGTAAATTCCTTTTTCCACAGTGATTGGTATAGTGATAAGCAGAACTTTTCTAACAATTTCTAAAAAAGAATAATTTTCTTATATCTACATTTCTACTAAGAAAGATAACACAAATATAGACTTCCATAGAAAGGTGTGTGACTGAGGATCAATCAGTGATATAAAGAATATAAAAAAGAGAAATTCTTATTGAACTTAGTTGAAAAACTAGATCCTGTCACGTCTAATATCAGTTAACCCCATGAGCTTCTGATTTGTGAGCTCATGTTATCTCCACTGTATTGATTCTACTTTGAGCAGTCACATACCACTAAAAATGTCATGACAAAAAAAAATGCCATGACAAATACATGGTTTGCTTTTTCCTTAGTAGAACTTCTGTTCCTTCTCTATCTTAAGTTACTTTTGCTGAGCTTTTTGACTATTTGAGGAATGAACAATAGGATAGAATTATTAGTTTCAAAATCACAAAATCATGGTAATTTACAAGTGTTCCTCAAAGAGATAATTCAGTCCTTCTAGCTGTCACAAGGCAGAATCATACTTTTGCTACCCTAAAGAGGGAATATTATCATCAGAGTGCTCAAAGAAGAAGAAAGTACTAGTATACCCTTAAGATGTCCTGATTTGGTCAGCTTTATAGTTTGTGGTCCTTGAAACTGAATGTAGGCTGGTTAAACATGGCAGTTTGCAATTTCTAGCCTTATTTGAACACAGTCTAATAGGCCCAGAACTTGACAATGTAAAACCATCTGCTTCAGTAATATCATAAATTTGCTTCATGAATTCCTATATAATATTGCTACATATAAATGGCAAAACTCTGCAGCAGATAATCTAACACATTTAATGAAAACGAGAACAGTATAAGCCTTAAAGGAGAAAAATCTAACTTAGATGATCCTAATGGTATAAATCAAAGACCAATCACAGCTGGATTTTTCAAATAGAGTGCAAATAATAGTGCCTCAAATGTTGCAAAGTATTTTCCTTACCACAAGAAGAAAGAATAATAGAAAATAAATGACATGTGCATGTCAAGATTTAGATTTTTCCAATATGAATGATGTTTATATCTTTTAGGCTAAGCCACGTATTCTCAAAAAATTCTCCCTTGGGGACAAATGCTACATGAGCATAAGTGACAATCTGGAAATACTTCCAGGTATACAATGTGTACACTCTTCCTCATACTATTTTACTGATTTTGAACAATTTTGAATCAGTTTGGAATTTTTTATATTTAGAAATTTAAGTGACTGTCATGTTTATAACTTTTCTTCTTTTTTATTCCATCTAGAAATTTTTGTCTTTCGTCCCATCTGCTCCTTCTCTTATCACATCCTTAGTCTAAACATTTAACCTGGCACTTTATCCTCATTAGGAAGGGCATTTTTTTTAAATATCCAATAACATCCTCATTAGGAAGGGCATTTTAAAAACATCCAATAACTATCTCAACTACTATAGTTGTATTGTTTAAAATAAATATCACCACTCATGAGAGTATCATAAAGTGTGTTGTTGTCATTGCTGTGGTGGTGATGATAATGGCAGTGCTATGGGTCATATCCAGGACCTCATAAATGCTAGGCAAGTGCTCTACCAGTGAACTATACCCCCAGGCCCATACTCTGTTTTTTTTTAAAATCATATATATATATATATATATATATATTAACTTCCTAGAAAGAATCAAGTGTCTTCCTTCACTTCTACAGACACACAAATTGAAGATTTGGGACTCTCCCTTCCTCCTCCTCCTCCTCTTCCTCCTCCTCCTCCTCCTCCTCCTCCTCCTCCTCCTCCTCCTCCTTCTTTCTTTCTCTCTCAACTCTTAACTCACTAAGAATTAATTCTTTCATAGATTTTATTACTATATTGGTAAGAATTACTTTCAAGATATACTAATAGAAAACCTGACAACTAAAAAGAAATCCATAGTGAAATTCAAACCCGATAGTATAGATCCCATATGCCAAATACCTTTCTTTTTATGCCCTATCAAATTAATGTAGGAAGAAAAGTAAAGGAAAATACTCATCATAGCTGAGTCTCTTTTATTTCAGAAAAAAATCAGCTGTTTTAGAGTCCTCACAGTAAAATTCTACTCACCTATTATTGATCATAAAAAATTGATACTGCATGTCCAGTGGTACTTTTTTCACTCCTTTCTCTCAAATTTCTCTGTTAATACTGAAGAAAAGGATAATGACTATTAGGTAGGCAATTATCAGCATAGTCTGAAAAGGCTAAGTAAGAAATAATAACATAGACCTACAAAACACATACGAGGGGTGGTAGTTAATTTTCCATCACTGTGAGCTGGGCGTGGTGACGCAGGCTTGTAATCTCCGCGCTTGGGAGGTGAAGACAGGAGGATCACGCAGGTTCGAAGCCAGCCACGCTGGCTTAAGAGACCCTATTTCTAAATAAAAAAAGTATAATATAGGTCTGGGAGTGTAGCCCGGAGGTAGGAGGGTTTCCAGGAACCCCAGTACCACCAAAAAGAAAAAAAAAAAAAACTTTCCACCACTGTAACAAATACCTGAGCTAATCAACTTATAAGAGAAAAGTTTTATATTGGCTCTTCGTTTTGGAGGTTGTATCTTGTCTGTGGCAGGACAACACATAGCAGAGCAAAAAGCTTATCTCATGGTCAAAAAGAGAAAGAATGAAAGAGGAAATGTCCAGGTTCCTTGAAGGCATGCCACCAAGGGCTATAGCCTCCCACTAGCCTCTGCCTCTTAAATAGTCCACCAACCTGGGCACTAAGCCTTTACCACATGGGCCTTTGTTGGTCATTCCAGATCCAAACTATAGCAAGAGGTTTACCAAAGAAGACAAAATAATGTTTAGTAAGCAAAGAACATGTTTTGTCAACAGATTGGAAAGGGAAAGTTTTCCTTTCTTGATTCTCTCTTCTGCTTTGCATTGTTTATTTCTTCTTGTCTTCATTTCCATATGGTGCATGTAATCAGATATTGCTTAGGAGATGAAATAGCCCTGCCAAGGAATCACTAGACAAATATGAAAATCCAGTGAAAGGAAACATGAAGTGGGTGGCTTATCCTGGGTATCAAGGAAGAAAAATATGTCTTGTTTATTCTTTTAACCTACCTCTAAAAAGTCAAGTGAGACTCAAGGAAGGACTATGGGAAAAGAAAGCAGGTTTAGAGTTAGGCTGTGGGCTAAATGGATAAGAAAGAAATGTTCTTGAAGCCATGTTTGGTGACACATGTCTGTAACCTTATTACTTGGGAGTCTGAGAAAAGAGAATTGCAGTTTGTAAGCAGCCCAAGCAACTTAGTGAGGCTCTCAGCGACTTAGTGAGTCCCTGCACAGAAAGAATGGACATATGTTTTCTCTAATATGCCCAAACTAGGGAATATTAGATATCAGAGGGGCTCCAGATAATGGAGATGAAACCTCAGCAAAGCTAGAAAGGAAAGAAAGAAAGCTGAGTTTGATTAATGGAGGAGCTATATTTGAATATTATATAAGTATGAATGTAGCGTGATCAACCTGGACACTCACTGTTGGGAGAGAGGGAAGGGGAAGTGGGGGGCCAGGGCCCCAAGCACTGTTTGAATGTATGCCATTTCCAATTTTATCCACATTAAAATAAATGAATAAAATATAAAGTTAAAAGGGGCTGGGAGTATAGCTCAGAGATAGATGGCCCCTGGGTTCAATGCTCAGCACCAAAACAAACACCTGTAACTCTTCTCAGGTCTACATATGTTTTATCTCATCATTCTAGAAATTTATATTTAGACTTACAACATTTGGCCTATGTTGCCATTGTTTATAATATTTTGAACAACCTTCTATACTCTTTTAGTCTGATTTCCCACCACTGTGACCATAATGCCCGATAAGAACAATGTACAGGTAGAAAGTTTTACTGATGCACATGGTTTTAAAAGTTTCATTTAATAGGACCAGATACCAGGCTGGAAATGTGGTGGTGGAGGCAGCAGCAGGGTGCACACAACGATTCTGCTGTCACATCATGGAGGCTGCCAGAAGCCCAAGGAGAGGTAGGTCACTGGGGGAAGAGGGGAGAGAGAAAGGGAACAGGCATGCAAGGGAAGGATGTGGTATGCAATCTCCAAGGCCACACCCCCAGTGACCTGCTTCCTCCAGTCACACCTTGTCTACATGAACACTCAGTAATAATATTCAAATTCTTAGTCCATCAATGTTTTATATTCTTACCTAAGCCACTTTTAACAGTAGAAACTATACGAGGTCACCTACTTTTCAATATAATTGTCATGTTGCTTATTTAAACTTATATTGAATTTATAATTGATATGGACTTTTTTTAACAGTCAATGGTCGACCTGTAGCAGCAAGAAAAAACAATAAATTTAACTGAAAAGATGCATAGGATTATTCTATAAAGAAAAAAAAGAGCATTCAAAGTATAGGAAACAGTTTTGAAAGGGTGTGCACTGACAGAAGACTTTGATTTTTCTTATTTTGCATCTGATGTCCTCCATGAAAATTTTGAGAAGTATTATAATACTTAATTATACAAAAATGTTTCTTTTTATATTGTGGGGACTGAACCCAGGGCCACATATAAGCTAGGCAATCTCTTTACCAATGAGGCTATCTCTCTCTCTCTCTCTCTCTCTCTCTCTCTCTCTCTCTCTCTCTCTCTCCTCTTCTCTTCTTTTGAGCTACTGGGGATGGAACCTAGGAGCTACGTCCCCAGCCCTATATTTTTAGTCCTTTATGTTTGAAACAGGGTCTCACTGAGTTGTTAAGGGACTCACTAAGTAGCTGAGGCTGCGAACCACGATCCTCAGGTCTTTGCCTCCCAAATGCTGGGACTATAAGTGTGTGCCACCACACATGGCTTCTCTCCCTCTTTTAATTGTATTTGTGGGACAAGGTCTCATTAAGTCTTCCAGGCTGGCCTAACCTTTGCTATCCTCCTGTCTCAGCTTCTACCAATAACCAGGATTATAGGCATGGGCAATATACCCAGGTATATCATTGTCTAATGTTAACATGCATGAAAGTCTAAGTCTTTTTACTAAAACAATTACATGGCTTTACTCAAAAGTGATATGATAAACCAGGCATGGTGATGTAAACCTGTAATCATGGTACTTGAGAAGCTGAGACAGATATCAGGTTCAAAGTCAGCCTCTGCAATTTGGTGAGGCTCTGAGAAAAACTTTGTCAAAACCTGTTTTCCCCCTCCCCCCAAATTAAATAAAATAAGATAGGGCTGGGGGTATAGCTTGAAGATAGAATGCTTCTGTGTTCCATCCCAAGTACCCCCACCCACAGACGTTATATGATAGAGAATAAAGAAAATAGAAATGTTACACACCAATGCAGTATCCAAAATATCATTACCCATATTCAGTACAACAATACCTATAATAGCTTCAATACTACCTGAGGCAGTCCGCAATTCCATTGGCACTATGCAAAATCAAAAGAGGTTTATTCCTGCTATTTTTTGTTCTCACTAAAGTGACTAGGATGCAGTCTTCCTTGATAGCTCAGGCCCCTTTCTTATGACAATTTATGGTTTGGCATTAAGTGACTGTTTTTATAGTTGACCTTTCAAATATTTTGCATTTAGAATGACTGGCTATTTCACCTGCTCCCCGTAGGTTACTCAGAGTAGGCACCCAAGAAGAACTGGAATGATGTGCTATATTACAACATTGTAAAGGTCAATGTTTTAGTTGTTGATATTTTCTACAGAATAGAATTGTCACATATTTTAATGGGTGATAAAACAGAGTGATTAATGCTAAATACCTAATAATGATGATTATTACCACTGTTTTAAAATATGAGCAATTCATTTTCCCGACAAAAGAGCACTAAGAGCAGAATGCAAAACAATAGCAGGGTGGCTCTTAATGGTGCCTTAATGGCATATAATGGCCTCCAGCATTTCATACCTATGGGAGAAAAGTACATTTATGTGGTAGGTTTATAGAATATTAAGCTTTGAGGAAGCATTTTTTATTTGTATCAATTCACTCCAAGTTATCCAAAGTGAAATGACAACCAAATGGATTTCAGGGCTTTGACAAACTTGACTGTGAAATAACCTGCCAGTCGGATTGATTAATTCATCCTTTTATTAAACAGACTTCTTAGCATCTACAATGTGTAGGACATTGTGCTCACTAATTTGCAGTAGTGAGTGTGACATGATAGGAATATTCCTGGATTATGTAAACCAGGAGAGGGGTGGGGTGCAGATGGCTGTGCGCAAAAGGTCACGATGGCACAACACAGAAGATAACATGGCACAATGCAGACCCCAATCAGCTTAATTTCCCTTACTCCTTCAGCCCCAAAGTATTTAAAATACTCTCTTCATAAACACCATGCCAAATTGCTGTTAAATACAAGAACATGTCCACAGTATAAACACTTAAGCAGACAGTAGAACTGTAATTCCTAGGTGAATGAATGAACTGTGATTAAAAGGATGAAAGCAGAGCCTCAGGTCAAAGTAATCTGATAAAGAATGTCATTTAAAAAAGGTCACTGTGAATTCATGAGTAAGAAATAAGATTAGAGAACTTCAACATAAGGGACATAACAAACCCAATGTAACCAGAATTTTATAGAACTTGGTAAAAATCAGTAGCTCCTTTGGAAAAGTACCCAGACACTGCCAGATTAAAAATATTGTATGAATCACATGACTTACACATTTCAAAAATTATTTAGTGTGGAAAACTCTATGATATGCACAGTACTCAGTCAAGTAAACAACTCTATGTGTGTTTTCTTCACACACATGTACACATGCATTGCTGTTATAATCAGAGGAAGACTAAATAGTATTTATTCATTCATACAGGGAGTAGATGTAAACTGACCATTTTTTCTCTTCTAAAAAGTCGTACATGCAGCCAAGAATGGTGATGCATGCTTGTAATCCCATCGGTTGGGAGGCTGAGGCAGGAGGATCACAAGTTTGTGGCCAGCCTTAGCTACTTAGTGGGGCCCTTTGCAATTCTGTGAGACTTTTTTTTTTCAGAATTAAGAATAAAAATTAGAACTGGGGATGTGTTTTGGAAATAGAATGCCCTTGGGTTCAATCCCCAGTACTACACACACACACACACACACACACACACACACACACACACAATGTCATGCCTGCTTTTAGCAGGCATAACATAATGAGCTTGGGCAATCTCCCTGACTACTGCAAACCAGATTATTGTTCCTAGATTGAGGAAAACAGGGTAAGCAGTATTTCTGACAGATTTGGTCATCACAGGGTAAATATATATTTGAGTGTGCTAGCTATCAGATGAGATTCTACGAAAAAAATTTCGAATTTTTCTGCTTACCATTTGACCTAGCAGTGTACTTCTAGGATTTTGCCCCACAAAAGTCTACATATATACACAATTTTATTAGCATACATAGTTGAATGGTTTATCCAATATTGTTTATAATATGGATAGACTAGAAACAACAAGATGTCCTTCAATGAATGAGTGGATTTCAAAACTGGGATATGTACACAATGGAATTTTGCCCAGCCATAAGAGAGAACAAAAGTATGGCATTTACAGTGAAATGTCAAAAAAATAAGAAATCAGATGTTTTTCCTAATGTGCAAAATATTAGGGAGAAATGGGTTATAGGAGAAATTCTAGATGAAGAAGGGGCCCTATAGAGGAGCAATGAAGGTGACATATCTAAGGGTATAAGAGGGAGGATAAGGGAAACTCTTTAAAGCACATGATGTACTTAAACATACAGTCAATCAGGAAGCCAAGCATGGGTAGGTGGGAGGGAGGAGGAAGGAAGGGGTTAGAGATTGGGTAGAGGTTGTTTGGGTGACATGTGCATGTATATCTCCACAAGTTAATTTTTTTATCCCATTGAGATGTATGACTATAATGCACCAATAAAAATTTATTTTAAAAAAGAGAAATGGTTAGAATAAAGTGAATCATTATGTTGATGGGATATCTGCAGTCTCATGTTCATTGAAGCACTATCCAAAATAGTTAAGAAATGTAAACAACCTAAGTGTCCATCAACAGGAGAATGGACCAAGAAAATGTGCTAAATGTCCAAAAGAGAATACTATTCATCCTTCTTTCCTATAAGTTTTTTTTTTTTTTTTGTGGTACTGGGAATGGAAACCAGGGGCTTTCTACCTCCAGGCCACACCCCTAGACCTATTTTACATTTTATTTTGAAACAGGGTCTCACTAAGCTGCTGAGAGCATCACTAAGTAGCTGAGGCTGGCTTCGGACCTGTGCAATCCTCCTGTCTCAGCCTCCCAAGTGCAGGGATTACAAGGGTGCACCACCATGTCTGGCTTTTCTTTTTTTTTTTCTTTTTTTTAATTTTTTATTGGTGCACTGTATTCATACAGCATAGTGGGATACAAACTTTTGTAGATATACATGCACACATCACCCAGTCAGCCCCCACCCTATCCCCACCCCATTCCCTCCCCATCCCTCCTTCCCATGCTTGGCTTAGTGGTTGACATCTAGTATTATAGCAAATTATCCAAAATTAAAAATGATAATCTCACATAACAGTTTCATTTGTCTGATACCAAGCTTTTGATAACTTAAAGATAACATTTCAATACTTTGTTTTGCTTTCTTTCTTACCAGAGAATATTTTATTCTTTTTTTTTTTTAGGTGAAACTGTCATATATTTATATATTTATTTTTCAGGAAAAAAAATCTATCCTAATATGGAATATAGACTCTAGATACCCAAAACAATCTCAAAGAGGAACAAATCTAGAAGATATATATTTTCTGATTTCAAACCATATAAAGCTACAATAATTGAAAGTGTAGTACTGTTTTAAAGGCAGATATATAAACCATTGGAGTTAAATAAAAGCCTAGAGCTAAATTCTTCCCTATATTGTCAAGTTATTTTTGACAAGGTTTCCACGAACATTTGTTGGGGGAAATAATAATTTTTTAACTCAATATTGTTGAAAAATAATAATTACATGAAAAAGAATAAAATTGGACACTTATCTAATCCCATATACAAATATTAACTCAAAATAGATAAAAGACCTAAATATAAATCTTAAGACTATAAACTTTTAGAAGAAAATCTGGGTCATAAAACCTCACAACATTGAAATTGGGAGTGATTTCATGGATATGATTTCAATGGCACAGGCAACAGAAGAGTACACAAACTCCCTAAGAAATAAAAAAAAATTCTATATCCAAAGACAATGTAAACAGAGTTAACAGTTACTAATAGAATGGGATAAAATATTTCCAAATGCTATATCTGAAGGTATTAATATTCCAACTAGAAATCCTAAAAATTAACAACAATAAAGGCAAACAATACCATTGAGAGATAGGTAAAAGACTAACATAAATAATGAATCTCCACAGATAACCAATCTTAGTTGACTGTTGGATGGAAACTCTTGTTTCTCTGGTTCTGGTGTGTGTTACCTATTTCTTCTTTGGAGTTAATCTCTTTGAGTATTTTCTCTAGTGCTGGTTTTGAAGACATAAATTCCTTGAGTTTCTGTTTGTCATGGAAGCTTCTTATTTCTCCATCTAATTTGATAGAAAGTTTTGCTGGGTAGGAAATTTTTGGCTGGAAGTTGTTTTCTTTCAGAGTTTGGAATATGTTACTCCAAGCCCTTCTGGCTCTCATGACTTGGTTTGGGAAGTCTGGAGTGATTCTAATTGGTTTGCCTCTGAATGTCACTTGGCCCTTTGTTTTTGTTGCCTTTAAGATTCTCTGCTTGGCTTCCACATTGGTCATTTTGACAATTATGTGGCGTGGGGATCCTCTTCTCCAATCCTGTCTAAAGGGAGTTCTATAAGTTTCCTGGATCTGTGTATCAACCTCTTCTTCGATGTTTGGAAAATTTTCTGTTATTACTTCCTTGAAGAGATTGTTGATCCCTTTGGTTTCACTTTCTTTTCCCTCCTCTATTCCAATTATTCTTAAGTTAGCTCTCTTAAAATGGGCCCATATTTCTTCAATATCAGATTCCTGCTGTCGGATATTTTTTTCTAGATTAGAAACTATGTGTTCATTTTTGGAATGATCATCTTCTAAGAGTGAGATTCTGTTCTCCATGTGGTCTTGGAATGATCATCTTCTAAGAGTGAGATTCTGTTCTCCATGTGGTCTAATCGGTTGTTTGTGCTTTGAATTGAGGCCTTTACTTCATTAATTGCATCCTTTATCTCTTTTTGGCTCTCTCTGAATTCTTTTCGAAGCACCTCTATTATTTCTAAAGTTATTTTCCTGATTTGATCTTCTAGAAATCTCTGATTTTCTGTTTTATCGGGTTCTGATGTTGTGGGGTTGTGGGCATTCATTGCTCCAGTCTTATTCCTCTTTCCCATGATTTTGGAAGTTTGTGCCTTCTCTGGGTTCTTCCCTTGGGTCACTATGACTTCACTTAAGGTGCTCTGGATCTCAAGTCTGTAGTATCTCAGACCCCACTACTCCTTTACTGGGTTGTATCACAGAGTCTCTGACCCAGAGAGTCGATAGAGGCTGCTTTAAACTATGGGGGGGTGCTAGGTTGCACGTTCTCCTATGGTGTGATATCTCTGCCACCACCACTCCCCCACTGGGTCAAGTCCCTGGGAATACAGTACTGGGATTTCTCCTCTGGGGCCCGCAATTTGACTCACTGTTCTTGAGTTCACAGATGTAGCTGTACTGGACTCGGTGAATTTGCTGCTGCTGCTGCCACTGGCAATATGGCGCTGTTGCTACGCCCTCGGCCGTGAGGCTGGCATATTTTTTCTTGGTTTTGAGTTCCACTCTGAGTCCCTGCAGCGTGTGCTGAGCTTAGCCACTGGGAGCTTTAGATGCTCCCTGCGCCAAATAATCCCGCCTGGCTGTTCCGCAGCGGCTCACCAGGGCTTGCTGTAGCCGTCTGGTGAACTCACCGCTGCCGCCGGCAGTAAAGCGCTGCTGCCACGTCCTCAGGCGTGAGGCCGGTGTATCTCCTCTGTGGCTCTGAGCTCTGTTCTCAGTCCACTTTCTCTCTGGAGCCTGGTGATTTTTTGTTTCTCTGGTGATGGTGTTTTCTGGCTATGTATGGCGCTGATTTTGTGGTAATGGAGATTGGTTGTTAGCGGGGCTCTTAAACCCCGCTTTTCTCGGTCGCCATCTTCCTGGAAGTCTGGCTTTTCTTATAAGCTTTTTAAAAGTCGGAAGTGCTCTCCTTTGTAGCACATTGGGTAAACCTGAAGGACATTAAGTCAAATATGCAAGACACAGAAAGACAAGTACGTCTCACATGAAGAATGTAAAAATGTCAACTCATAGAAACAAAAAGTAGGATGGTGGTTACCAGAAGCTGAGAAGGAGAGACAGAGATTGGGGAAATATTTATTATATAGTACAAAGTTTTTGTTTAGAAAGGGGGAATATGTTCTAGAGATATATCATATAATTATATATATATATATCATATATATCATATATAACATAATTATCATGAGTAATAATGTAAAGTCCCCTTAAAATTTGCTAAGAACATAGATTTTAAATGTTATTCTTATAAAAAAGAAAATTATTTGAGATTATGGATATATTGACTACTTTGGTATATATTCATTTCACTACATATAACATTATATACCAGTAATGATATATCTTTTATTATTTGTTAATTTAATTATTTTTGTGGTGCTGGGGACTGAACTCAAGTGCATTCTACCTCAGAGCTATACCCCCAGCACTATTTTATTTTTTATTTTAAAACAGGATTTTACTAAGTTGAGGATGTCCTTGCTAGGTAAATATAATAATATTTTGAAAAATAAATTGTAATTTACAATTTATTTATACTTTTAAATATATTTAAACAATTTTAAGTATTTTAGTAGATGCTTAAACTAAAATAATTAGATGAATACTGTAAATTATTAAATAAAATACAAAATTCCAAAATGCCAAGTAGCAGAATATATTTATGTATGTATTTATATATATGTGCATATATACATATATATTCCAAAGACATACATGCAAGATTGAGATATTCTATTTTATGTATGTATATATAATGTATACATGTATATATTTATACACATTTTTATTTATACACACTTTATTTCAAAAACATATATCCCTAGGCTAATGAGATATTATTCTATTTTGTGTATGTGCATAATAGTATCATATGAGTGAAAGAGAAAGATCTGGAAGGATATACACAAACCAAGATTAGCTATTTATTACTTTTAGAAAGGAAAGTACGATGGGCAGGAGTGATAACAGATGACTTAGCACAGTTTTTATTTTATAAATTTATTGTTTGTTTTACTTTAAAAGAATCATACATTATTCATCCAATTGTTTTACTCAACATAATGTTCTCCAGATCCCTCCGTTTTTTTAAGAATGCCATGATTTTGTTCTTCTTTATAGCTGAATAGAATTCCATTGTATGTATTTCCATAATTTTGCAAATCATTCATCTATTAATGGAAACCTAGGTTGGTTCCATATTTTGGCTATTACAAACTGTGCTGCTATGAACATGGGTATGCAATGTTACTCTAGTTCTCTGATTTCAACCCCTTTGGAAAGATACCCAGGAGTGGTATAGCTGGATCGTATGGTGGATCTATTCCTAGCTCTCTTAGGAATCTCCACACAGATCTCCATAGTGGCTGAACTAGTTTGCACTCCCGCCAACAGTGTAAAAGAGTTCCTCTTTCCCCACATCCTCACAAGCATTTGTTGTTGTTTGATTTCTTTATGCTTGCCACTCTGGGTGGGATTAGATGGAATCTCAGCGTAGTTTTGATTTGCATCTTCCTGATGGCTAATGATGAAGAACATCTTTTCATGTATCTAGTGGCCATTTGTATCTCTTCTTTTGTGAAGTGTCTATTCAATTCAGTTGCCCATTCCTCGATTATGTTGAGATCAGCCGAGCACAGAAAGAGAAGGGACATATGTTTTCTCTAATATGCCCAAACTGAGGAGTATTGGGGATACCAGAGGGACTCCAGATAATGGAGGGGAAACCTCAGCAAAGCTAGAAAGGAAGGAGAGGAGAGGAAGAAGGTCGAGGTTGGTTAATGGAGCAGCTACATCCGAATATGTGTAGAAGTGTGAATGTAGCATGGTCAACCTGGACACTCATTTTTGGGAGGGGGGAAAGGGGAAGCAGGGGGGCCACCAAGTACTATATGAATGTGTGCCATTGTCAATATGATCCACATTATGATGTTAAACTATAGTGTACCATAAAAAATAAAAAATTTACTCAACAAAACTTTTCCTAACTGTTCTGATAAATAATTTTTTCCTTAAAGTCTCTCAGGAAGTGAATGTATATATATATAGACCTAAATACATATTTTACAAAGTCTAAGTTCAATAAATATATGATAATATGGAAAAATACATGGAAAAACCTCAGAGATAAAAACAGAAAAATAATATTTTTCAGAAATATTGTTCATATTTATGGAATTAATACAGAGAATTCATTCTTTTACTTTCCCAACTTGTAAATAACCTGCAGTACCTAAATATTCTATCAGAGAGAAAAAAACCCACTTTGTTAGTAAGGATGTATTTTCTCGAATTTTCAATAAGGCACTTAGAGTTACTGATTAAAATATGATTACATACTTATTTTGTTTATGAATTTTAGAAATGTCCATTTACTCCTTTAAGCAAAACAGCATATGAAAATTATTTTTCATAATGGATATTTTACTCTCTTAAGGGGAAATTAACTTCTTACTATTCCAACTGTCTCACATAGTTGTAAATCTTTTTAACAAATGACTTTGGGATTTTTAGTTCCCTTTTCCTAGTTTATGAATATATCAAATAAAAGAAATATTAATGATTAATGACCTGAGATTAAGTTGAATTATTTGCCTAGCATGCTTCATCATTAGGCTAGTAGCATTTTTGCAGTTATCCGTTCTCTGTGGCTATATCATCATGCAGTAACTGAAACAAAATGTTTAAGGGTGGTGGATGAGATTTCATTTTTTCTTATAGTTTAAAGAATTATTTAAATATATTTCTAAAAGAAGATGGAAAGACCTGGAGAACATTATGTTAAGTAAGATCAGCCATGTGCAGAAAGAGAAGGGACATATGTTTTCTCTAATATGCCCAAGCTAGGGAATGTTGGTAATACCAGAGGGACTCCAGATGATGGAGGGGAAATCTCAACAAAGCTAGAATGGAAGGATAGGAGAGGGAGAAAGCTGAGGTTGTTCAATGGAGGAGCTACATCCGAATATGTGTAATAGCATACATACATACAACATGGTTAAGCTGGACACTCTCTCTTGGGAGGAGGGAAGGGAAATGGGGGAGGAAGAGGGCACAAAGCACAGTCTAAATGTACACCATTTTCAATATGTTCAAATTATAAATAAAATAAAATATGGAAGAAAAAAAGAATTTTCCTCATCTAGAAAAAAATAAATAAAAAATAAAAAATAAAAATATTAAAAATAAAACTTATTGTTTCAAAACACCATTATTTTAACCTCTTATGCAAAGATTTGAAATCATCTTTTTTTTTTTTTTTTTTTTTTAAGCACTTGGGTGTTTGATGCCATTTTGGGGCTTTCCTGGCTTTTTTTTCCTTTATATATTTCACTTCTTTTTATCCATCAAAACCACTTCATATAAATATGAAGGTAGATTTAAACTCAGTCGGTGAACAACAGAAATGAAGCACATATTCATTTTACAGAGGAAATTACTCAATTTAACTCACATCATAGAAACAGTAGCTATCATTTGAACATACAAAGCAGCACTATTTTTTCTATTTCTTTTTGAAGGTTAAAATAAGAGTAGGGATAAAATATGACAGTCTAATTATGGTCAAATTTTTTGCATATCAGTTTATCTGCATATGAATATTTTATTATAATATTTTTTATTACAAGCACCAGAAGATTTTACTGCCTTGAATTGCTATCCTATATTTTAAGCTATTATGAGAAAGATCTATATAACAAGTATAGTAGGAGGAACAGTATGTTTAGTTTGAAAGCCACTTTTGCCTGCATACTGTTTCATTTTGTTCAGAGGCTCTAAAACAGGGATAATGATGTTTTTTTTTTTTTCCCTGTTACATTTGCACATTTATTGCAGGTAGTTGAGATCTTTCGATTTGTGTAAGATTTCTATAGCATGTTTATTTCGGAGAGAGATCTTTATGTGAAAAACTTTCACTTGATGTGTTTACTTGTTGGAATGAATCTTTTAGAATAGGCAGTGATTAGAGAGCCAACAGCATGGCTTTAATTATAAATCACAGAATTCAAAAAGGGTGAGCTGCAAGCAAAGGAACAGCAAAAATGGGAGAGAGAAGCTTGTGTTTCCAACTCTAAATGCAACTGATGAATGAGAAGGCCATTAGAAATGTCCCTTGCTGCTGGCTCCTTGACCTCTCTTTCTCTTTGGAGCATAGTCAGCATGCCTATAATGCACCAAGCAGATTTTCTAATATTATTCATGGTAAAAAGATAACCAGGTAGGATATAGGGAAAGAAGAAAATTAGTACAAAGGCCAATTTGCAGAAAGGAGCATTCGTGCCCCTTCATTTAATGTAGGCCTTTTCTAAGTAGAGAAGGACTGCGTGTTTTCTTTGTTTTACCCTCACGATAACTACATTAGCAACAGTAGATGGATTTTGCTTCAAATGGCTTTTGCTTTAGCTTTAGGGCACTTTCCAGTGTTTTCGGGATACTTACCATGTGGTTTAGAGTGGTGAGATTTGGGTAAATACAGATTCGGATTGGCCTATCCTTCATTTGCTTACATTTTCTCTTGCTTCAAAATGGATGACGGTGCCATCGACGTCTTGAAAATGCAGAAACTCCCTACACAAAACTATTGTGTCTTGGTGGGTTGTTTTGTACTTTTAAAAAATAACTTAAATATGTAGGTGATTGCCAATTAAAGGCCAGGTGCTGAACTACTTCGCCCCTCAAATTCAATTTACTTCTTAACCATCATTTTCCCTTGATCATTAGAAAGCAGTTCATAGATAGATTTCTCCAAAAGCCAACAGATGGCAGCAAAGACTTGCAAACTGGTATGGAAGTTTTATTTGCACAAGTAATTATCCCCAAGCAGCAATTAAATATCTAAAGGCAGAGCTGTCACTTTTTAAGCCTAGCAACCTTAAGAAATCCTTAAAATGTTTTTTTCAGGCAAAAATTAATAATAGAAAGTCTCCTTACCCTTTAAACATCAAGCCCAGTTTTGATTTTTGTAGCCTAGTCATAATTTCCTTCTTGTGCATTTATGTAAGATTTACAAAAATTGTTATCATACACATAAATATTTTTAAGTGCCAACTGAAACAATAATGCAAATATGCAATAATTTAGTAATCCTCACATTTTCATTTTTGTAAAAATGTCATTGGGTGGGAATTAGTTTAGAGTTAGTCTTCTTAAACCTATGTAGTACTATATTTGCCCAAAGATTCACATTAGACTGCAATGATTTAAAAAAGAAATCTAACTTCAGGCACAGCGTTATTACTGATGTTTTTAATGTAGTCAAATATTAACTTATGATAAAAATTAGCAAAATTTAATTTCCATTATGCATTTGCATTTTTCATCTAGGTTTATTGTACTCGATGAGTTTTGGCTGAAATATGTTTGCAGTGGGAAGCAAATCTCCTTCCAAGACTGATATATGTGAAGTAGCTCTATGACTGGACCTTTGTCATTAGTCTCCAGTACTATTTTGTATCAGAAAAATATATTACAGATGGTTCTCAGTTATTCAGAAATGTATTATCAGGCCTTTTATTTTTATTTTTTTAACCTTCTACTGTCTATCAGATGAATATTTTATTTGGCTACTAAAATATCAGAAGCTACTTGTATCATCTTCCTGATAAGCATTCACTGATTTTTATGTCTTACACCTCTTTAATAATAATTAATAATAATAATAATAATAATAATAAGTTGATTGGATTTCTTTACATATTTGTTCCCAACTACCAAACTATAAGATGCACGAACTATACCTTTTTCACTTTTATATTTTCAGTCCTATGCACATATTTGGAACTCAAATGATGAGATGATGCTCAGATAGAGCAAAGTAGAAACTTTTCAACGCTATTATGAAATATCCACTGTTTGAAGCACATTATCAGGAGCTTCGATAAGATGTAAAAGGAGTGGAAAACTATGTCCTAGAGATGACAATGATCTTTAAAAGGCAGATTTCCCTAAGGGAAGGTTAAATAGTCAAAACAAGGTATAAACCAATATAGTGTAAATAAATATGCTGAACTGAAAAACTACAAAATATTTAAAGTAAACCAGTTACTAGTGACAAATTCAATGATCAAGGGCAAAGTTTACAGTTTGTCTAGCAGATGGTAGTTTAAACCTTTTGAAGAAACGAAATCTCTGAAGTGCCAAAGATCAAAATTTAAATCCTGAAGGATGCTCAGAATTAAAGGGCAGAAGAAAATAAGGTTGCAAATACTAAGAATGCTCTAGTATAAGAAAGAGTAAAACAAGGCAATGATATCCAAGAATCAAATGATGGTAAGCATTTCTAAAAGAAGGCATAATAACAAGGAGAAGACATACTGAAGATAACTGGAAAGGAAAAAGAAGCACAATTACCTAAGATTAAAATCTCTAGTGAATTTTGAGCAGTATTTGGTGATTTATGAATACAAGATCATTACTTAGCAAGGAGCTGATATAATGATTTTAAATAGTATTCTGTTTGCATTTCTGGGGAAATTTTGTTTGCTTGTTTCAGAGGACTTTGATTTAGACAATGAAAAATAATTCTTTGTTCTGAAGCAGGATACAATGAAAAAGAATTTGAACCAGTTTTATCATATATACCTTTTAAAAACTAAACAGAAAAATGTGTCTGCTTTAAGTGAAAACTTAGAAAACAGAGTCATTCAAAGGAGAAGCTATAGATGAGAAAATAAGGCGATCTGACTGAGGGGGATAGAAGGGGGAGAGGGAAATTACCTACTTTACATGATGTACATTCACAAACATGTCAAAGTCAGCAGTCAGTAAGCCAAACATGAAAAGGAAGGAAGGGGGGGATAGGGAGGGAATTAGTTAAGGACTAATTAGGTGATTAGGCGATGTCTGCATGTATGCCTCTACCATCTTCTACTCCATTAAGATGTATGACTACAATGTATCAATAAAAAATAATATTGAGTCATTATACTTCCTTTTCTTTAATAGCATAGCAAACAAGAGTCCAATTGAAATAAAAAATATATATTGGTATATGTATGCATTAAGACAGAGTAGTTATTTATATTAAGATAATGTAATTATACCTAACTTCTTAGATACTCTTTTCACTTAAAAATTTTAAGATTGTTCCAATGTGCACAAGTATTTGTGCATTGTGTATTATGCACATGTTTAACTTTAGAAAATAATTAGGTTTATGTTTAAAAGTAGTCTTAGATTTTCTATTAAATGTTGTCTATTATAGAAAATTTAGATATCTATATGATTTTAACATGACTTTTATAAGAAAAATATAAAGCTAAAGTAATTATTTTTAGTTTTTCTGTGTGTGTGTGTGTGTGTGTGTGTGTGTGTGTGTGTGTGATCCAATTCGAGTAACAATGTCTATTCTGGCCCCATATTTTGTGAAAATTCCAGGTTTTCCAAGGTCCTTCCACTAAAATTTAAAGAGGTCTCAGAGAATTTCAAATTCATTAATTAAATAGTCCTATGAGGTACCAATTGTCACTACCCAGTTCTTCTCTCTCATTTTGTGGCTATCAACATTCCATTTTACCACCATCTATGGTGTCTCCTTCTCCTCTGGTCCAACCCCTTACTAAGGTTAATGGACTTGCTTTGTACAACCTGAGTCTATACATAGTTCTAATCCTTAGTAGCCGTGTATCCTTGAGGAAATTACTATCTATACATCAATTTCTTCATCCTAACATGACCTGACTCATTAAAGTGGTTAGAAATTTAAAAAAGAATTTTTTAGCATTCATAATGGTGCCTATTATGCATGATAAATGTATTAATATAATATTAAATACTGAATATGCAATTATAAATTAACATAATACAAAATAAATAGTAAATATGAATGAATAAAAGAAAATATTTAAACTAAATTTTCGTGGTGGCACACACTTGTAATCCCAGCATTTGGGAAGCTGAGACAGGAGGGTTCAGGTTCACAGACAGCCTCAGCTACTTTGTGAGGCCCTTTGAAACTCAGTAAGACCCTGTTTCAAATTTTAAAAAATTTAAAAAATACGGCTGGGGTGTTGCTCAGAGGTAGAATGCCCCTGGGTTCCATCCTCAACACTACAAAAATAAATAAATAAATAAATAAATAAATAAATAAATAAATAAATAAATTTTAAATGGATTATTTTATCTCTTTTTTCTTTGAAATGTGGTTTTATCACATTAATCTTTTTTACAGACAGGCCTGGTTTGTCAGCACTCTGTATATTAATCCAAAAATATAAAAATTCACTTTAAATATATGATTTCAGGGAGATTTACAATTATAGTAATATATATTACTTAAAGTTTCTGCCATGGTAGAATATTTTCCAATACCTACTATTTTAACATAGTTGTATCTTGTTAATATTTCTAACCTAAAATCTGCACGTCTGCTAAAAAAATCATTCCAATAAATATGATTGATCATTTCTACTCACAGCTCATCAATTTTTATTCATGCAGTGAGTGTTGCAACTGTAAAGCATGGGCTATAATATGTTGCTGCAAAGTTACAAGCACAGATGTAATTCAGAAAAAGGAATAGTTAAACCTATATATAAAAAGAGACCCTTTTTGAAATGTAATAATTTTCTTTTCTGCAAATGCATAGTATTTATATTCAACCTTTCTATGTTTTTCTGTTATAAGCAACAGACCTTACGTGATGTTTCATTTATGTGAAAGTCCAGGAATTTTAAAACCATTTATTGCTTGGACTCATGTTGTCAAGAACAAATAGGATGTAGGAAGACATTCTGAAAGTTTCGTGAGTAGCTTGAGGAATAGTTGGTAAATGTGTAACAGATGACAGGGGACTTATTAAAATAGCTTTTCAAATGAAAAAGTTTTCAACAGAAGCCATCAGGTACACGGGGAAAAAACTAGTGAAATTCTGTCACTAAAGTGCTGATAGGAGTATGCAATCCAAAATAAATTTATGTGGCTGAAAACTGTAGTTTTAAATCCTATCTTGCCTTTGGGTCATTTTTCTAAAAGTCATATTTAATGCGTTGATTATATGCTTTTTAATATATAGTGGTACAGGTGATTTGTAGCCTCACATCATAATGTAGCTCAGAGTTATAAGGACATACATGCACACAGTACTTGAGTTTTCTCCCCAATTTTCCCTTCCTACTCTCTATCTTTTCCCAAACATGATATTAAGATTGGTGGTGATATGCTCACATATGTACATAGCACCAATTTCTTATATTATTAAAATTGTTATTTCAACCATCTTATCCACATAAATTTTTGAAAAGTTCTCATTCATGAAGAGTATTACATATATAAGGTCAATAAAATTTACCCCCTACATGGTAAATTTTATATAATATCATTTTCTAAAAATGTTGAGAAAAATATTTACTTTAAAAAAATTCTCAGAAACAATGTCACACTAAATGTTAAATCATGTGAAAAAGCCTGTCATGTAGGCATATGTAGTTTCAATATCTTCTTAATAATTTTAAGATATAGCTATTAGTTATAAATTATTTCAATTTTAGAAAATAATAAAAGTAAAACCTACCTACTAGGCTCAGTTATTAGGTCATGTCTTCCATCTACTATTAAAAAAGATAATCATGTATGTGTTTTGCCAACTTTTCTTTCTCTGTGTTTTCATATAATTTCTAGTTTGTCTGAAAATCTTACTTTCTTTCCCCTCCCAGTGAACAGTGTCCTTATGCCTTACCATGACAAACTCCTCCCCCTTATTCCTCATTTCATCCTTTCCTACACACAACAAAATTAATTTTTATTTCTCCTCCTCTTTTCTGTTATTTTCTTCCATTTTCAAATGTTCTCAAGTACTTACTAACTTAAATCTATACAATATACAATAACAATATAAATTTTGTTCAACTCTACTATGGTTCTTACTATACCACTAAATTTCTTAAAGGAGAAGCCTACTTTTCACTCATTTCAACACACAAAATTCCTACTGCCACCTTCACAGCTTTACTAAAACCTATAATCTGATGTCCAGGATAAATTATTTATTTTATTTATTTCCCTAGTTTATCTTTCTCACTGGCATTTGATAAGGTTGACTTTGGTCTCTTAGAAAAATTTTCTTTCCTTGGCTTCTATAATATCACTTGGTCATGTTTTTTCTTGGAACTTTGTAATAGATTAATTGGTGTCCTTCATTAATTTGTTCTTTTACTCCCCTCCTCTGAGTGTTGTTATTCCCCAAGATTCCATTCTAGGACCTCTTCTCTCCTAATTCTCTACAGTCTTTCTGGGCACATTAACTCATGATCAAAACTAGAAATGTTATCTATATGCCAGTGGTTCCTAAATCTTTGGTTTTTAAATCTTTCTGCTAAATCGGAGACTAGATCCATATACCAAGACCAACTAGACAGAAAATTCTGCATGTCATAAAAGCAACTATGAGTAATAAAGGTGAAAACCAAACAGTATCTTTCATTAACAAATATTCTAAAGAGAATATTTGTTAACTACTCCATACCTTACCATCATTACATTCCACCTAGTAATCAAACTTAGAAACTTATAAAACCACAACAGCATTAGTTTTATTCTTACCTTGCTTCACAATATATTCTCTGTTGTAAGGTTATTTGGTCATCTGAATTGAGAGGAAGATGGCATGGACACACACCTGTAATCTTAGTACTTTGGAGGCTGAGACAGGAGGATCACAGGTTAGAGCAGCTTGAGCAACTACACAAAGCCTTCTGCAACTTAATTAGACCCTATTGCAAAGTTTAGAAAGTAAAAAAAAAAAAAAAGCGGGGTGGTGGCGCACGCTTGTCATCCCCGCGCTTGGGAGGTGGAGACAGGAGGATCACGCAGGTTCGAAGCCAGCCGCGCGCACTGGCTTAGGAGACCCTGTTTCTAAATAAAAATATAAAATAGGTCTGGGAGTGTAGCCCGGAGGTAGAAGGGCTTCCAGGAACCCCAGTACCACCAAAATAAAATAAATAAATAAATATATGTGCATATGTTTGGTAGTTTGGTTTACATTCTTATTGGTAGATACGCAGAAGTAGTATTGCTGGATCATATGGTAGGTTTGTTCCCATTCTTCTGAGGATCCTCCATACAGTTTTCGAAAGTGGTTGCACTAATTTGCAGCCCCACCAACAATGTTTTAGAGTTCCCACTTCTCCACATCCTCCCCAGCATCTGTTGTTGTTTGTGTTTTGAATGATTGCCATTTCAGTTGGAGTTAGGAGAAATCTCAGGGTAGTTTTGATTTGCATCTCTCTGATCCCTAATGATATTTAGCATTTTTCATACATTCACTAAGCGAGATTAGTCAGTCACAAAAAAATAAGAAATCAGATGCTATCCCTAATATGCGGAAGCTAGGGAGAAAATGGGTCATAGGAGGAACTCTAGATGAAGAAGGAACTATATGGAAGAGTAAATAAGGCGACCTAACTGAGGGGGAGAGGGAAGAGGTAAATTCTCTAATGGACATGATGTACATTAACAAACATATCAAAGTGAATCACTAAGCCAAGCATGAGAAGAAGGGAGGGGGGAGGGAATGAGGCGAGAATTGAGGTAGGGCTAAATGAGTGATGTGTGCAAGTATGCCTCTACCATCATGTAATCCATTAAGATCTGCTACTACAATGCACCAATAAAAAAAAAATGGCAGTGAGAACAGATTTGTAAGGAGTGGCCAGGATTTGAAGATGTGCTCATACCTTAGTGGCATATAGTGCAGAACAAAGCATAAAGTAATGTTTGCCCAATTAGGGACCAGTCTAAAAACTCATTTCTAAAAACTTGGGACCAAGTGAGGAGTGGTGGCACATGCACGTAAGCCCAGTACTTGGGGATTACTGAGAAAGGAATTACTGAGAAAGGCTGAGAAAGGAGGATCGCAGGTTTATGGCCAGCCTCAGCTACTAAGTGAGACCTTCCACAACTTAGTGAGACCCTGCTTCAAAATAAAGACTAAAAAATAAGGCTGGGGTGTTGCTTGGAGATAGAATGTCCCTGGATTCAATCATCAGTATCGCAAAAAAACAAACAAAAAAAAATTGGGAGCCAATTAGACCATGATAGCACTCCCATATTTCAGGCTGACTCAAGTATGACCAAGTTGTTACCTTTTAATGAGAAACAAATATGCCTATTAATCTGGTATTCTGGGCAGCCACAAAAATGTGTGTGTGTGTGTGTGTGTGTGTGTGTGTGTGTGTGTGTGTGTGTGTGTGCTTAGACATATGTGGCGTATATTCTAGGAGGAAGAAGGTAGAGGTGTGAATAAATAGTTGTGATAGTAAGGGATTAAATGGATGGGAGATAGCAAGTTGTACCAGAAAATTAAATCATAATTCATTTTAGTCCATGTTTTAGCCTCATTTACCCAATCCTATGGCATTTAGCAATTATAAATCCAACTTTAGTTTGACATGGTAGCACATGCCTATAATTCTAGTACTTGAGAGGCTGAGATAGGAGGATCATATATTATAAGGTCAACCTCAGCAACTTAGTGAGATTGTCAGCAACTTAGTGGGACCCTGTTTACAAATAAAAACAAACTAGGACTTTGGGTGTGGCTCAAAGGTAGAATGTTCCTGGGTTCAATCCCCATTACCATATACACACACAAAAAAATCAAACTTTTATGAGATTTTTCTTCTTTAACTTGGTTTCTCTGAAATAGCTCTGTATGGTCAATTTAGCCCAGTACTCTCAGATATAAACACAACATTTAATAACTAAGTGTCACTCTATGTATCATGTTTTCTGTTCATTGTGTTTTTATTGAAAGATGTTTTATTTCATTTGTCCCCGTACTTACTTATTTTCCCTGTAATTGATTCTAAAATAAACCATCTACACAAAATTTCTTAGCTTAGGTTTTGCTTTTGGGGACAGTGAAGTCTAAGGTAGTTCTTAAATCATAGCCAAAATTTTTGAAAAGAGCAAAACCATAATCGGAGGCTAAACTTCCCCATTATATAGCCCTACTTTGTCCAACTCAAATTCGTAGTCCTAAAACTTCTAAAGAAATAAATTTATACTCTGCCATTTAATAAAAACTTATTTATCTACATACCCTTCCTCTGACAAATACATGTAGCTTCCAGAGATGCACTATAATCTTTGGACTTCAGATATAATTTTCAGAATCATAAGGAAATTACTAAGATTATTGTGTCCATTAGATGTCAGGCATTATGCTAATACTGGCAAAGCAGCAATGAGTGACAAACCCAAGGTACCCATTCTCATGGATCTTATAAGAAGAAAGACAAATTAATGAACCTAAATCTAAATAATTTTTGTTGTTATTTTCCAACAAGTGGCTAATAATCTCCAACATAAATGACAGTTGCTCAGGGTAAATGGAATTGCAGCTGTTCACATGGTAGGATCACTTTAATTCAGAAAGGAAATCACATTACCTCAGGGGAAATGCAAGATGGGTATAAATAAGCACTATAATTTCTAAGAAAAAAATTAAGATAGCAAGGTAACAATCAGCCAATAAGTAATATCTCTGGCATCTAATTTTCCATTAAATAAAACTGGTCTAAAGCACACAAAGAGAAGGAACATATGTTTTCTCTAATATGCCCAAACTAGGGAGTATCAGGGATACCGGAGGGATTCCAGGTAATGGAGGGGAAACCTCAGCAACACCAATGGAGGAGCTACATCCGAATATGTGTAAAAGTATGAATGTAGCATGGTCAACCTGGACACACACTGTTGGGAGGGAGAGAAAGGGAAAGTGGGAATGGAGGGTACCAAACACTGTCTGAATATATGCCATTTTGAATATAATCCACATAAAAAATTGGTCTACATATATGCAGAAAACTAAGCCAGCTTACTATAATACCTTTACCGTACAGTGATTTCTGCTTACAATGGTGTGAATGAACTTAGATTTGGGAATCATGTTCGCTGCTTACACAAGTCTTACCTTTTTGCTTTAGAATAACATGGCTATTTTGGAAATTGAGGCAGAAGGTTTTTTCTTGTTCCCACAAGGAGCAAAATTGAGGAATCAAACCCTAGGGAAGCCCACCCTAGAAATCCACACCAGTGAGAAAACTTGACTGCTCTTTTCTTATTGAAGAACAGTCATTTTTGAAGAAGCCAGGAGTTATCTAACTCTTCCTCATTCTCAACACCACCTCTCTCTTCAAGTCCAGAGACTCCATCTCCTGTACTCTTTTATTGACCACCAATGGCATGTCCTTATAAAAATGGTATTTGTACCAATAATGGTACAATAATGGTACAAATACCATTTTTATAAGGTCACTCTTTCAATGCTTCTTTCTCAGAGAAAGAAAGTGATCAGAAATAATACACTTTTCAAAAAATTGGCCATGGAAGAAAACGAGAAGTTACTGGAGAAAGGTGCCAGAGGCAAAATACCCAGAAAGAACAAGAAATATCATTAGCTAGAAAGGGTGGGATGACATCTGTCAGAAAGACACCTGCCAATGCATGCCAATGACAGAATGGAGGAAAGATTCAGCCAATCCTCAAACAAAATGATAGGCAGATATCAGGAAATTGACGGCAAGCCTAAAATGTTACTTGCTTCAAGAAAAATGTGTTTCTATATTTGTCTGGCTAAACAACTTATTCTCCTATATAACACATTTTAATTTTATACAAGTCCTGGTTCCCGGGGTGGGATATGATTATAATACATATGAAATGAGGATATAGGTGTAGTGTCACTCAGGAAATTGTTTTTATGGTCAAGAGAGAAAGAAAAAAAAAGGACAATGTATTGCATAAGAAAACTGCCTTGAGGCACTTCATGTGCGCCACAGCACATGGTAGACTGGTTTAAGCACAAAGGTGTCAAGGTGATGGAGAATAAAACTCACTTGGTGTATTCACCCTGAAAAAAAGGGTAAACAGCCAGCAGCACCTAATACTGATTCTTCCCTTGGCTGGCCAAATTCACTTTTGCACAAATCAAATGCAGAAGCTACTTTTCACATGCATTAGTTCCACAGAAAAAGCCGTGTGTGTGTGTGTGTGTGTGTGTGTGTGTGTGTGTGTGTCCTTTTCTTTTTCTTTTATCCGGCATGTAGACTCACAGAAGAGAAAGGCCAGAAAAGACATTTTATTTTTGCAACAGCTTCTTCCTCAGGAGAATATGAGAGCAATCACTGAATTTTTCTTTTAAATAGTGGCAACACAAATTGTCAAACTTCAGTAGCTGAAACATTTGAATTCCAAATATATTCATAGTTTGCTTTATTCCATGGACATGAAAATTACATTCTCTGTTTTTTTCTTTCTTGCTTATTTTTCTTCAAGATTGTTGAATTGATTAATAACAATTTAAACACCGTCTTACATTTTCAAAAATACCTCATTTGCTCTTAGAAAAAGCAAGAATATTTTTTTCTCTTTTACAAACATGGAAACAAGTTCTGAGAGGCCTTGTGACTTGAAAAAGTTTGCATGACTAATAAATAATTGACTAGGCCAGAACCCAGGGATTTTCTGACTCATAGTTCAATACTATTTTTAAACAGTTGAAGTGCTTCTAACAGTTCTTGTTGTATAGTTATAGAATTGGAATTAGCTTTTTATTACTATAATGAAATACTTGAGTCAGGCTTACTTTATGAAGAAAAGTGTTTTTTTCACAGTTCTGTAGGTTCTAGGTGATTTTTTTTTTCTGGCAGAACCCTTAAGTGGTACATGGCATCACATAGAAAGAGATAGAAAAAATTTTGTTGCACCTATGCATCTATATGTTCTGTTTCCTTCTCCTTACCAGCAGTAGCTAATCATTGGCTTTGCCCTAATGACCTAACCTAATATGAATTACCTCCTATATCTCCACCTTTAAACAACATGGTTGCATTGGTTCCATCCTACTAATAACTCACAATGGGGGTTAAATTTGAACCCATAAAACAATGGGGAATACTCAAACCACATACAAACAATAACACATAGCCTCTACATAACGAATATTGTACCCTACGGGAGTGATGTCATCACTAAGATAATATGAAAGCTGGTATTTATAATATAAATTTAGAAAGTTACTTCCTAAAAAAAAGTTTCTAAATGCATCTAACACTAAAATTAATTGCATTCTGCTGATAGATTACTTAACTTTATAAATTTATTCCTGTTTGGCCATGTAGATATTTTATTAACCACAAAGAATAGCCTGTATGGGATTTTCTAATCATATAAAGAAAATAATAACAATTACTATTTAAAGAATCAAATAACCACAAATCTTACTTATTTATTTATTTACTTATTTACTTAACTTTTTTGTGTTACTGAAGATTGAACCCAGGAGCATTTTATTCCTGAGCTAGACTCCCAGCTGTATTATATTATTTAGTTTGAAACAGGATATCTCAAGTTGCTGAGAGTCGCACTAAGTTGCTGAGGCTGGCCTTGAATCAGTAACCCTCCTGTCTCATCCTCCCGTTTACTTGAATTACAGGTGTTTGCTACCACACCTGTCTGTCAAATATCTATTAAATGTACATCATATATCAGGCAATATAGTAAAGCTTTTATGTGCATCATTTCAGATAATCATAAACCAAATGATATATTTAGGTACTATTTATCTAACCATATCTATCCAGATGTGGAAACTGAGAATAAGAGATTACAAAACTTCCCCTGAGTCACACAGCTAAATGGCAGATATGGAATTTGAACCTACGCAGACTTAAAACATTTAACTATATATGCCAGGTGTTTCATAAGCATGTTTCTCATCTAATCCTTATAAAAACCCTACAAGTTAAATATTTTTAATTTTATAAATAAGAAAATTCAGGCCAAGAATCATTCAAGAGTTTTCATTTGGTTCTAGGCCATACAGATCATCAATTGCAACACAGAAACTTCTACTTATCACACTTCTAGCCCTACTTGACCTGGCATGGAAAGAGCTCACCAGAAAGAGTTTACCTTTTTCTATATGACAATAGTTTACTGATGTTTAAATCATTGTAACAGAATAGAGAACATAGAAGTAAACCAACTGTAAATCTGCAGAATCGTCAACCAACTGGTTTTCAACAAAGGTACAAAAAGATGCAGTACAGACAGAATAGTCTTAGCAATAAATAGTGGTAGAAAATTAGATATTCACATGCATAGGAATGGAGTGAGATACATATTTCTTACCAGTTATACAAATCAACTCAGAATAGATTAAAGACTTAAATGAAATACCTGAAATTATGAATCTACTAGAAAAAAACTAGAAGAAAACACAGAGAAAATACTTCAGGATATTTAGACAGGCAGAAAAAAATTTTAACAAAGTCCCAAAGCACAGGAAACAAAAGCAAAATTAGACAAACGAGTTTACATCAAGACAAAAAGAAAACTTCATACAAAACAATCAAGAGAGTGAAAAGAGAAATTAAAGGATGGAAGAAAATATATGTCTCACACAAAGTTAAGATTCATAGTGTGGAAGCACCATATGACCCAGCTATACTACTCTTCAATGTATTTCCAAAAGAATTAAGGTCAGAATAGTATAGTAGTACTGACATATCCATGTTTATTTCAGTAAAACTCACGATAGCTGAATTACAGAACCAACTAAGGTATCTGTCAACAGAGAACTGGATAAAGAAAATGTGGTATATACTGACAATGGAGTTTTACTCATCCATGAAGAAGTATATTATTTGCAGGAAAATTGATGTTACTGAAGAACATCATGCTGAGTGATCAGTCAATCTCAGAAGTCACGGGCCATATATTTTCTCTCATATATGGAAGCTAGAGAGAAAATAGGAAACAAAGGGAATTCAAGTAATTGAGAAGGACCAATAGAATAATGGAAGGGGATGAAGGGAGAAATATGAGGAGGAAGAAATGGAGGATTGGGGAGATACTCAGTTCAAACAATGTTATGTCCTTATGTGAAGGTGTCAATACCAGTCTCACTAATACATGCGAGGAGGGAAAAGGGGAAGTGGTATTTGATGCAGAGGGAAATGAACCAAGTGCTATGCACATGAATGTTTGTATCACTTTGAATCTCACTACAGTGCACCATTAAAAGTATCAAAATACCCAGAATATGTAAGGAACTCCAAAAACTGAGTAGGAAAAGAACAAATAGCCTGATTTAAAAAAAAATTGGTATGGATGAACATTTCTCAAAAGAAGGCATACAAATGGCCAAAAGGCATATGAAAAAATGCTCAACATCAAGGACATGTCAATGTAAACAATAATGAGATATTACCTTCCTCAAGTAAAGATGGTTACTATCAAAAAGTCAAAAGATAACAAGGACCAGAGAAAATGTAGAGAAAAGGTAACCTTTGCACACTGCCAGTGGTAATGTAAATTAGAATAGACTTGGAAAACAGTATGGAGGTTAGCCAAAAAAATTAAAAACAGAACTATTATATAATCTATCAATTCTATTTCTGAGATTAATATACTCAAAGGAAATGAAATCATTATATTAAAGAGGAATCTGCACTTCCATGTTCATTACAACACTATTCATAATAGTTAAGAAATGGAAATAATCTATGTGTCCATCAACTGATGAATGGATAAAAACATGTGGTACAATGGAATACTATTGAGCCATAAAAAGGTGAAATTATGTCATTTAACATAACATGCATGGAACTGAAGGTCATTATATTAAATGAAATAACCAAAACCAGATGAACAAATAATTGCTTTATCTCACTCATATGTGAAGTCTTAAAAAGTCAATCTCCTAGAAACTGAGAGTAGAATGGTGGTTCTCAGAGGCTGGGGAGGCTTGGAAACGGCGTGGGAGAGTGGAGACAGGTTCAACAATAGGTTCTAAGTTACAGTTAAATAGGAGTAAGACATTCTGGTATGCTATTGCATAGTAGAATGACTATAGATAATGATATTGTACTGTATATTTCAGAAAGTTAGAAAAAAATTGAATGTTTTTGCAATAGAGAAGTACTACATATTTTGGAAGCTAAATATGTTTACTCTGATCTTAACATTATGAAATGTATAAATGCATAGAAACATTACATGTTACTATATATAATTGTAGCATATCTATTATATAAAATACTATATAAGTATTATATATAATTTTATATAGTATATTTTAATGGCTTTTTAAATTATAGTATTTTTTATGTATTTTGCATGTGTTTGTGGCTATAACCCAGGGACATTCTATCCCTCTAGCCTGAATTTTTAATATTTATTTCTGAAATAGAGTCTTCCTTGGTTGATGAGAGTCTCACTACTTGCTGTGTCTATTTTTGAACTTGCAATTCTTCTGTCTCAGCCTCCCAACTATGGGGCATTCAACTTTTAAGCTACACCCCAGCCCTATTTTATTGTTTTATTTGAAATTAGGGTCTCACAACATTGATTAGTACCTCACTAAGTTGCCAAGTCTGGCTTTGAATCTATAATCCACGGGTTAGAGTCTCCCAAGTACTGAGATTACTGGCATACATCACCACATCTGGATAATTTTTAGGTTTTGATGATCAATTAAAAATAAATGCTTTTAAACCTGAATGGGTGTTGAATTTTTCAAAAAATTTTCAGCATCTATTGAAAAGATCATGATATTTCTGTCCTTATTTCTGTTTATGTGGTGAATTATATGGACTGATTTTCATATGTTGAACCAGCCTTATATCCCTGGAATGAACCGACTTGATCATAATTTTATTGATGTGGTTTTGTGTATGTATTGCTAGTGTTTTGTTTAGAAATTTTATATCTAATTTCATCAGTGATATTGGTCTGTAATTTTCTTTCCTTAAGTCTTCTTTATTTGGTTTTAGTACTAAAGTGATATTGGCTTCATAGGATGAGTTTGGAAAAATTCCATCTCTTTCCATTTAATGAAATAGTATGAGAAGTATTGGGCTTAGATCGTCTATAAGGGTTTTATAAGATTTGTCTTGAAATCTATCTTGACCTGGGTTTTTTGTTGATGGTAGGCTCTTTTATGCTGTTTCAATCCTACCTTCTCACCCTGCAGAAGAGTCAATTCAAGATGGACCAAAGACCTTGAAATTAGACTAGAAAACTTAACGTAACTAGAAGAAGGTATAGGACCAATAATCCAAAACATAGGCACTGGTAAACTTTCTTAATAAGTCCCAAAAGGCACAAGATATTAAATAAGGATTAATGAATTGGACTGTGTTAAATTGAGGAGCTTCTGTGCAGCAAAGGAAACTATCAAGACCCTCAACAGAAAACTAACAGAATGGGAGGCGATCTTTTCCAGATACTCCACTTAGGGAGGATTAATATCTAAAAATACCGAAGAACTCAAGAAACTCACCTCAAAAAACAAAACAAAACAAAATAACACAATTAAAAATGGGTAAGTGAGCTAAATAGACACTTCACAAAAGGAAAAAACCAAATGGCTAAAATATATAAAAAATATTCAACATCATTAGCAATTAGAAAGATACAAATCAGAACTTCCATGAGATGTCACCTAACCCAAATAAGAATGCCACAAACAATAACAATACTGGTGAGGATGTGGAAAAGTAGAAACTCTGATACATTGTTGGTGGGATTTCAAATTAGTGTGGATGATCCTCAGAAGACTGGAAATTGATCTACCATATGACTCAGCTATACCACTACTGGGTATCTGAACAAAGAAATTAAAATGACATCACCATGTTTATTCATACATATGTATGTTTGTAGCAACGCAATTCACAATTGCCAAATTATGGATCCAGCCTAAGTGTTCGTCAACAGATAAGTGGGTTACAAGATTATGGGATAAAAATACAAAAGAATTCTAGCTAGCTATATAGAACAAAATTATGTTATTTTCAGAAAAATAGATGGAACTGGAAAATATTATGCTAAGGGAGATTAGTCAGTCATGAAAAGTGAAAGATTGGATGTTTTCCCTCATATGTGGGACCTTGGGAGAAACTGGAACACAGGAGGGACTCCAGAAAAAGGAGCAGAGTTAAAGAGGGGACCTAACTTAGAGAGGTGGTAACAATGATGGGAAAACTTCAATGACAATTATGTACATACGTAAATTTATCAATACCGAAAACAAGTCATGCATGAGGAGGGTGAAGGCATGGGGTAAGAACTATTGCGAGACTCATCTAGTGCCGTGTGCATATGTTTCTATCACTCTGAACTTCATCATGATGTATAATTACAATGAACCAATAATAAAAATAAAGATAATTTCAACATAAAAATTAAATTCAGAATAAAAAGAAAACAGTGGCAACATGTAAAAACAAATGGCCATAAATGCATTTTCCTTGATTATGTAAGAAGGAACTCAGTTACACTGTGCTATGAATTAAAGTCTACAGGCAGTTTTTAAATTCAGTATCCCTTTAATGTGTAAATTCTATGAGTGCTGTTAATATAGTCCCAGGTAAAATGTTAAATATTAGAATTGTAGATTTTTAGAAATCTTAATGAATAAGCATTTTTATGTATAATTTCCCATCAAGCCTCAGGCTCTGTTATCTTACAATTATTCAAAGGGTTGACTCCAGTTTTCCTGTAATGATTATACATTATTGATTTCTCAGGAGCCAATACCTTATCAGGAAGACATGTCAGTAAAAAATGATAGCTTAAAGAAGAAGGCTTATTATGCAGTCGTAGGATGGGGAACACGAGAAAGAGAGTCTAACTAATGACTTCTTTGTATTCCTGAGACAACCAGAGGTAAGCTGGGAAATGAATTTCAGCATTTTTTGTCACTAATTTCTGGTTGAAATGCTATGTTGCCATTCCCATCACTATCACACAAAACTGCTCATAAGTTCATGGGAAAAAATCACACTTCCTTCTCAGAATTGATTGTTGCTATCTAGATAGAATGGTGAATGCACAAGCACTACTTGAAAACTTCTGAACTTAAAAATCACAATTTTCGTAGAAATGGAACGTAAGTGATTGACATTTAATGGCTATTTTAAGTATTTCTGAATGTTTAATAACTATTTTCAAGTTATGGAAGTTCTGCCCATTTTATTGTTAAGTTAGCCATTTTACCTCAAACAATGGTACTCAGTAGAGGGAAGATTTTGCTTCTGAGAGACAGTTGTCAGTGTTTTGAGATATTTTTAGTGATTATGCCTGGGAGAGTGGTAGAAAGGAAGCACAAGCGAATAAATCAAGTAGAATCCAGGAATGATAACAAGCATCATACAATATACAGGACTGTTTTGCTGCCCCGAATTTCAGTAGCACCCAGGCTAAACAACCCCGATCTAAAGTCTACATAGTTTCTTCAAGGTGCTTTTGAAAGCAAAGTACAAGTTCAAACAACCACTTGTTCTCAGTTAAGCCTCAGTAATTTTTCTCAAAAGTATTGCATCATTTAAGGGCAATAAAACCCCACAAATACTAAGAGTGATGTCAGGTAAAAATATTCATCTCTATGGCAGAAGTTGAAAGGCAAGTTTAACAATTGTTTTCTTTTTTTCCTTTGTATTAGCTTTCTTTCTGTGGTTCTCTTTTTATTAGTTTATTCACTTTTTAGCTTCTCTTTTTAGTTGGTTCTCTTTTGATTAGTTTATTAATCTCACATCATGTTGAAGTTGAGGGTGAGAGTGGTATACATGCACACAGTACTCACAGAGCCCTCCCATACTTGCACCCCTCCTTTCTTGCTCAGCATAGTGATTGGCTTTGATAAGATCTTGTATGTGCATCGTGTCCATTGACATCGTTCCCTCCTGAGATCTTCCTCCCCCCAATTCTCTCAGTTACACCCCTTCGTTCATTCCACTATGGCTTCTCCTTTGTCTGGAGTTCCTCCTATGTCTCAATTTATCCCTAGCTTTTGTGTATGAGGGTGAATATCAAAATTTTCATTTTTATGACTGACTAATCTCCCTTAGCATAATCTTCTGTACTTTCATCCATTTCCCTGCAAATGACACAACTGGGTTTTTCTGTATGGCTGAGTGGAATTCCGTTGTTTCTCTCTACCATAGTTATAAGTTGAGAATTTGAACACAGGCATCTTTGGAGAAGAAATTATTCTTCTAAACATCTCTATAGAAAAGTGAAATATTAGACGTTTCAGCATTCATCAGTGAGAGAAAGTCTGCATTCAACAAGTTTGGGCTTAATTAGATGTTTTAATATTATAGCTAGAATATATTGTATCATCCTTGTTATGATTAACTTCTTGGCTATAAATTCAACTTTTTTTCAGCAAGATATATAAAATATCAAACACATTAAATCCCAATGAATGAACAAATAGTACAGATTCAGCCATTATATTATGTTATAAATAGAAACTAAACTCAACTTCTGAACTCAGTCCTCTATTTTACTCTAAAATTTCTATTGTAGTTATAATTTTTCTATAGTTTTCTCATATTTGAGCTTGTCTAAGATCATTACATTAGGGAGGTTGATACCACCAGAGAATTTCTCTGGGGTGTCTTATATTTCTGGAAATAATTCCTGTAACATCTTTTTCTGCTATATTGGTCTCTGTGTACCTGAAAATATTACCAAGGTGTTTTTACTAGGAGAAAAAGTCATCTGTAACTGACTAACTTCTGAAATCATGTTAAAAATTTCAGAAAAGCAAAAAAAAGTCTATGTTCTAAAATGATAAAATTTTCTGTGAGGGTCCAAGTTTAAATGAAATTAGCTTCTTCTTACACATGAGACAACCCAACACCAGATGTCTGAGGATAACCATTATCAATAAGATATTGAGTGGTTAATTGCAAAAATTACTAGAACAAAAACAAGTTTTCTAAGTCCAGGCCAAAAAAAAGATTTTTAGGTGCTAATTTCCCTTCTACTCTGCAAGAGTCATTGCAGAATTGGAGAAGAGACATTTCTTTCCATTTAACCATTTATATATCTCTAAGGATGATTCAGAATTTTAAGAATAATTTCTTTACATCAAATGCCACAAGAATCATTAAGAAGATTTTTCATAGATTCTTGTGTAAATCATTTTGAGTTTTATAGAATGCATATGATCTTTTGAAAAAGAAACAGGTAGTGTCCATAAACTCAATCTAAAATATATTCACTTTACCATGAGCAAAGATGTAAAGAAAATCATAGCTTTGTTATTACTGTCAAGAGTTATTTGTCATGCCTCATCACAAACTTGTAAATTCACTCATGTTATTAAAAAGGCATATTGCTCATAAATGTTTATGGCATGATTTTTATTCATGTATAGTACACTTTGTGGCTAGGTTTTTTAAATAACAGAATATTGGACAGAGCATAAATGCTATCACAGAGAGGTACTTTCATAGCATCTGCCTCTATGTACATACACTGAATCCAGTGATTAAGAACATGTTGGAAGAAAACATGCACACTTCATTATATAATGTAATTGGTATTGGACATATGACCTAAGCTAGTTTTTATCATACTGTCAGAGCCAACGACTATCTAAGGCAAATTCAAACTGAAATAAATGTGCTTTAGCCATAACTGCTTCAGGAGACTGTGACTTTATGTAATTCGATATTTCTATCTTGGACCAATTATGTTAACAGCAAGTTGTTCTTACCTTAGCTAGACAATATGACATTGGTGTTATCCATTTTGTCAGAGCGACCTTCTAGTAATATTAGTAGGTTTGTCAAGGCCATTTGAGTGATCAACTTTTGACCTCTCTGGAAGAAGTCTTCACTGAAGCAAATCATTTCTATAATCACCAGTGTTAGCTCAGAGAAAGGTTTAAGGCTAAGGGCCAAAACTTTATGAAATAGTCCTCATTTTAGGAAATAAATCTGTAACTCCAATGGTACTGCCTGCCTCCTCACTTCAATAGCAACTGGCCAATTTTCAATTACCCTTTCATCAGGACCTAGAAAAAAAGAACAAAGAACTAATACCATTGCCTGAATAGGTTGTATTTTGACACAGTTGATATATGATATATCCATTAGAGACAAAGAAAAGTAAATTGATGCTCATTATTTTTATTTGATATTTGCTCCTTTCTCACAAAGATAATTTAGCCATATGTGATTTCTCCACTATTTGGATTTACTTTTTACTTTTTTTTTTAACAAAAGATACATGATAGAACTATATTTAAAATATGAATTAGTATATAAAATTCATACATATTAAAAGGAAACATAAAATTGTGATCTTGTTCCCACATGACTAACCCAAGAAGGTCTAACACCCACAGAAACTTTTCTCAAATCATATTTGATAAATTCTGTTATAATCTAAAGTGACAATCACAACCAACACCCCCACCAAATTAGAATTATTTTAAAATAGACATTAAAAGAAATATCAGTACATGTCTTCTATTTAAATATTTCCTGTTTGTCCCCAGAGTTGTGCTTTTACACATGTAAGTTTCAATAACAGTGTGTCTGATTGAGGGCAGAGGGAGAACTCGTCAAAAGGACAAAACAATGTATTGACTACTTAGTCTACTTGGGGCCCTGTAAATAATCCTGTGGAAAGAACCAAGGAAAGCACAGAAACAGTTTTGATCTGAATGCACACATTTCATCAATTTGACTGAATGAAGACTACTAAAACACAGTCATGGTGGTGCACACCTGTAATCCTAGTACTTGGGAGGCTGAGATGGGAGGATCACAGGTTCAAGGCCAGCCTCAGCAACTTAGCAAGATTCAAAAGTAAAATAGTGCTAGCAGTACAGCTCAGAGGTAGAACACCTCTGCGTTCAATCCTCAGTGCTATACACACAAAAAGAAAAGTATTAGAATAATTTCCCAAATACCTTATCTGTTTTTAAAAGCATTACCAGTGTGCTGTCTAATATTTAACTACAAGAAATACATGGCTATTGAGAACATTAAATGTGGCTAGTGTCATAGAAAATAAAATACTATTTAGAATATATTAACATATTTATTGAATTAGTTTCATTATTTTCTTATTACACTTTTAAAATTTGTTAAGAAAGTGTAAAATTGTATATGTGACTCATGTTATATTTCTATTGTACAGTAGTATGATTAAAACATGATACATACTGTGTAAAAGTTTATTTTCAGTGGCCATGTGGTGGTAATTTTATGTCAGGTACTTCCATCTATTTTCTTGCTCATGCTAAGCTTGTGTGGGCATGAATTGAATGGTAGAAAAGGCATACTCATTAGTACCTCTTGTGCATTTTATAATAACTTTTGTACTCTTCATCATGTGCTATTTTCTAGAGGATTAGACTTTTCTTCTATTTAAGAAGAACTCAATTACCACTAATTAGGAAAAGCAAGGCAGGAAGACAAGTGTCTTAACTAATTTAATTTAGTATTGTAGATTTTTAACGGTTCTTAATAGAGTGGATTGAAGTCTTACACACTTCACTACAGAACAGTTCCGACTCTTAACTCAGATTTGGTGTTTTTCATTTATGACAGAAAAATGATTATTCTTTCAGTTATGCACAGATCAGAACATGCTATTTTGCCGAATTTCAAATATAATGTAGTGGGTACGAAAATAGGAAGCAATCAGCTTTAACTGAATACTACCCTTTTGCTTTCTCAATGTAAATACAACATATAAAAGGATAGTTTATAAAATAAGAGAAACATGGATATCATACATTGAAAATTATATATAATGTGATCTGATTAATAATGCAACTAGTTAGCAAGAAATAGCTAGAAAATACATCTAGAAAAATTCTCCAAAGTCGTATAGAGATCCTGAATCCTACAAGACAACCAAATATTCAAAAATTCACCTACATGTATTGTTCCCTATATGTTTATTTTATATATGTCTCTTTTAAGGTTGGCAAGAAACATCCTAAAAAATAGGGCTCCTATATCTTCTTTCATTCTTCACAGAATCTTGATCCATACTAAATATAAAATAGAGGCATCATGGCCAGTTTTTGGTCTTACTGGGATATTTTCCAGCAAAACAATTCAATTAAATCTTTAACATTCTTAAGTGAATCTGCTCCACTTAGAATTCCTTCAGCATGCATGCAGACCATCTTATTGTAAAGATCTCCAGTGTGAGAGATCTGACATCCTCATTTACAAGCATACTAGCATGTTTCAATGTCTGAACATTCTGACAGTCAAGATAGTCTTTTTTGTTTTGTTAAAGTTTATACTTGAAAAAAGAAATACACCATTTAGTCTTTTTTCCATCAGATTATCTCAAGACTTTTTCCTACACTAGTTTTTCCTGCTTCAATTTTTAAATACAGCTACTAACTACATTCTGAATTTTTGGTTTTTATATCTTTTAGTGACTCAGACTTACTGGATTTGAAATTTATTTGTTCTTTATCTGTAGTTAGATAAAAACATGTCATTTGGTGCCATATTTATTGTAAATAGAAAATTTTCTTTGGCCCTACAGTGATTATCAGCAATAATTGATACAGATTAGGGCAGTCTTGACACTACCAACACATATTTTTGGTGCCTGAATTTAAGCAGTCAAGTATATCGAATTTCATCTGCATAATATATATGTTGTTCTAATTTTTCTAAAAAGTGAAAAAAAATAATAATTTCTTATGCAATAAATTCAGGATAATATTGTTTGTAAATATTTTGCATCAGAGTAATTCAATTCTATGCCTAAAATTTTCTGTTTTAAGCAGTGACATCTGCAATATTAGTGAAATAGGCAATAAATTGTGGATGCATTTTTGGTTAAATAAATGAAGATGAGGGTATCACAAACTAAAATAAATGCATCAATATCTCAATATTTTTGAGTGGTTACTCTAAATATTTGGGAAAGATCAAGTGCTAAACTCAAGGCCCCATGAGCTAGCCTTGTTTTTATGAGTGTTTAATACTCAGTAGTGATCAGAAAAGAAAAAATAATTGCTCTTTTAGAAAAGTTGGAAGCTATTATAGGTTACTGGAATTAAGTTTATTTGCATTTGTGAAATAAATTTAGACCAAAATTTTCCTATGGAGAAGCAGCCAAATATATTAACTAGAATAATTGTATCACTCAATTTCTATACTGCTTACTAGTGGTATAAAACTACAAAAGAAACTTGGAAGCTTTTTGAGGGAGGCTGAATGCAACATAGGATTAAATAAAATCCATTTACAGGGAAAATTTTTGACTCAAATAAAATAACTTTTGTCAAGGGGTGGAAGAAAATAATTTTCTATTATTTAATGATCTCTTCAATGCAATTAGTTATATTAATTCTACTTTTCTTACATGTGCACCAAATCTGTCACACACATTCATAATGCTTAAAGTACATCCCTTTCAGAATTTTTTTCAATTTAATCATCTTTTTTACAGATATATCTTCTTGAATTTCTTTAAAATTACATGTGTGAAGGTATTTGAGATTATAATATTTTGAAGCAAACTCTATGGTGAATGAAATGGAGACTGAGAAGATATATCAAAATATCATTCTTTAGTCTTTTACTTTTACTAGATTCCTAAAATTAATTGACACTTGCTTCAGTGTATGAGGGCATGCATGCTCTGTGAAAGAAAAAACGAAAAAAAAAAATTGGAGCTTGGGGTATTTGTTTGTTGTGTATTAGCTTTGGCTTTGGTTTATATTTTGAGATTTTTGCTAATATTTAATGATTATTTCCTACTTATAAGGTACCATGCTAGGCCCTTGACTACATATACTAGCAAACTTAATTCTCAAAATTATTTTATGGGGGAGGAACTAAAGTAAGCCCCATTTTATAGGGGAGAATTGAGTTTAAAGTTGCTTTACCTTCTATTTTACCGAGTTCCTAAATATAAAAGTATCTAGAAATACTTGTTTCACCCCAAGAATCAGGATTCCAAGTATCCCTCAATCCTAACTCAGTGGAAAGTATATTTTCAGTTCATTTTAAAATTCTGTTAGACCAAGAAAAGTTGTCCATCAACAGGCAAATGGATTATAAAATTATAGGGTATGTAAAATGAAATTTTACTCAGCCATAAATAAAAACTCAGTTATGTCATTTACAGGAAAATGGTTGGATCTGGAGAGAACATTATGCTAAATGAGATTAGTCAGTCACAAAAAATAAGTAAACCACCTCTCTATCCTTAACCAGAAAGCTCATTTAAGTAGCAAGAACATATCCATAAAATTATCTTATGCTTAGGATAATAGGAACATGGAGTAACTCTTCTATATTTGCTGTTCTCGGTTAAAAACTAGTGCTTGGGGGTGAAATCATTCAAACCACCCCCCTTCAGGCATGGGGGTGTAACTATCTTCTGTATTTCTATCTTTTTAATAAACTTCTTTATATCTTACAAAAAAAAAAAACCTAGTGCTTGGTTCACATTCTCTGGAAAACATGTCACCAGGGAATAAGAAAAAGATAGCTCTAGGGTAGTATTTTCTCAAGTATCACTAATGGACTATCATTTACATACTTGCCTGAGATGTTTGTAAAAACATACAGATTGCCGGGCGTGGTAGCGCACACTTGTAATCCCGGTGCTTGGGAGGCGGAGACAGGAGGATCGCGCTGGTTCAAAGCCAGCCCCGCTGGTTTAAGAGACCCTGTTTCCAAAAATAAAAAGTATAAAATAGGTCTGAGAGTGTAGCCCAGAGGTAGAAGGGCTTCCAGGAACCCCAGTAACATCCCCCCCCCCCCAAAAAAAATACAGATCAATTAGCCTCAATTGAAATTGACTGAACCAAATCTGGGAATGAGGTTCAAAATAAATATATTTTACAAGCTCTCAGATGATTCTTAAATATGATATCTTTTGGAATAATTTCTCTAGAAAACATTTTTACCAGATGATAGAACTGGGAGCATTGAAGGCAAGTTCTACTTCATGAAGAGAAAATTCATACCTAGATAGCTCTCTGTGATAACTTTCTAATGAACTTGCTGGTGTCAAATAACACTGAAATAAATTACTTGCCATCATTCCATTTACTCTCTTATTTTTCTGAATCAAAGACATTATCATTTAAATCATCATACTTTAGAGAAATCAAACTTTTTTTTAAAGAGATTGGTAAATAGCAAATAAAGCAGTGTCAAGAATTCTGATTACTAGAATTACTGATTGCATTGTTCATCTCAATTTGAGGTTGGATTGAAGTAGGTTAGGTAAGTCTTAAGACATTTCTATTTTAATAATTCAGCAAGAATGATTTCCATCATTTAAACTTAGAATAATGTGCTCACCTCTAGGAAACCAAGCACGTATTATTGAACAATCTACTCCTACAACTTGCCTCAGGACATTCTTAAGAGAGTGAACCATTTTTAATTTAGAAGTTGCTGAGGTAAAGCAACTCAATGTGAAGACTTTAAATAAGATCTTTAGGGACAAATGTTTTTAAAGCCAACAGAGATAGTGGAGACCCTCTATCAGACACATCAACATCTATAGTCTATGCTCTGATCTACTGTGAATTTTACTTGTAGCAATATATTTTTTTTGTGGTACTAGGGATGGAACCCAGGGGCTTTCTACTTCCAGGCTACACCCCCGGACCTATTTGATATTTTATTTGGAAACAGGGTCTCACTAAGTTGCCTAGAGCCTCACTAAGTAGCTGAGGCTGGCTACCGGGCTTTGTGGCAAAAATTTTAGATAGAATTATGAACACTTGGAAACATTTTAATCAGACTACTAGAATACATAATTTCTTTCTCAGAAACCATTCTGCAAATTAGTGTGGATTTCTAACTATCACAAGCCATTGTTGTAATTGGTTCACCCTCTCATTAGTCACTCTCCAGTAAGTGTGGCCCGATTTGATTCTGTATAACAATCCTGTATTCTCATATTTGTATCCAGGTCTTGTTTGGCCCACTGTAGTCATACATGTTAATGGGGTATAAGATAGTACAGGCATACATTCACATGCTTGTAATCCCAGTACTTGGGAGGATAAAACAGGAGGATTACAGATGGGAGGCCAGCCTTAGCTACTTAGTGAGGCACTCCACCACTTAGCAAGACCCTGTTTCCCAATAAAAAATCTTTTTTTGTGTGCTTTCAGTTCCTACATATCCATGTACCATAAAACTTCAAGGGGATGAATTATCACAGTCTATATATACTGTATTCAGTTAGATGACTGGTAAGTCTTAGTATATGTTCTGGGAAAAGGGTGCATATTATCACCGCATATAACTGCTGTGCATTTAAATGAATTTAGATCATATCTCATTATAATAATGCTACATTATCATTAGTTTTAGCTCATAAGTTGTTTAGAGGTGGATTGTAGCTAAAATTTGTAAAATAAGAAATGATAGTGATGACCACACATAAGAATAGTAATGATAACATTTATCAAGTGTTTATTATGTATCAGGTATAGGCCCAAGTTGTTAACATAGGTTTTTCATTGTATCACGACATACACTACTCTCATTTTTATGTTTCAGTTGGAAAAAAGAACTGAAATTTGAGGAAGTTAATTAGAAGGTTGCCCATGATCATAGAAATGACAAATAATGAGTCTAGCTGGATTTCAGTCTACTTAATCTTTCTGCTAAAATGTTTATGTTCCTAATGACTACAATGCTATGCTATTTTTTCAATACATAGAGATTCAGCTTTGAGAGTTTTAAGTTCCTAGATAAATTGAACTGATGATTCCAAAGAGAATCATTAAAACACTGCTAACATTTGTTATAACATGCTTGTGCAAAAGAAATTTGTTTAATAACTTTTAAGACAAATGTATTATAAATAAATTGGATGCTAACCCAGATGTGAGTGCTACTATCACCCATAGGTTTGGATTTAAATTTTTGGTATGTTTCATGATAGAATCAGATATTTTTTTACTAATTGACTTTCCAATAAGTGTATATTAACAAATGGGATTTTGATAGTATAATCAAGACTTCTGGGAAGATGGCAACCAAGGGAAGCAGCACATATGAGTCCTGCTGACACCCACTCTCCACTACGTCAAAAACAACATTCTACAAAGCCAGAAAATACTATCAGTAGAGGAAAAAAAAAAACAATAGATACAAAGGACAGGTTAAAGAAGATTAGAAGACCAATTAAAGAACAGAAAAGAAACACACCTGCCTTGTGGCAGCGGGCCCACAAAGGCAGCATCTTACCTCATAGTACCCGACACCAGAGACAAAAAGAAAAACAACCAAGGACCTGAAGTGAGCAGCTGCAGACCATTAGGGGTGTAAGCCATCAGTTCTTTCTGCACAAACACAGGATACAACTTCTAGCAGTGGTGGCCGAGCTCACCACACCTTCCAGGGATCCAGATTGGAGCTCAACACCAGAAAAGAAACCCACCTATCTTGCAGCTGGGGGCGCCATGGCAGCACCATCTTGCCTAACTCCACCCGACTCCATGGAAAACATCCATGGACCTAAAGTAAGTAGCTGCAACTAATCGGAATTGAAAGTCATCAGTTTCTCTTGCGCAAACACCGCCTACAACTTGCAGTAGAGCTGTACAAGCCCACCATGCTCTCCAGAGATCCAGGCATGTGCACAACAAAACCGTAAGTGAAGCCATGATCTCAGGAGAAAGTCCAGTACGGTTCCCCAAGGGACTCACACAGCTGGGATACATGTTCTGGGTCTTAGACTTTACAGTTCAACTCAGTGAAGGAGGTGGTGAAGTTTATAACTTACAGCATTAGCAGCTGAGCTTACCATGCCCTCCAGAGATCCAAAAGTGTGCTCAATAACACTATAAGTGAGGTCATAATTCCCATGGGGAACATTCAGTGCAGAGCCCCCAGGGACTTGCGTAGCTGCAATAAACTCCCTGGGTCTGAGACTTTGCAGATCAACCTGGAGAAGGTGGGGTTAATGTCTAATATTGAACACAGCAGAAGCCTGGAGAGACTCAGGCTCTGATCAGTGGAAAGTGTGGGAGGAAACCTATGCTTAATACAAGATCCAACTAGTAGGATCTATGGGATCACCACAGACCACCCAATCGTGGTGAATGGGGAGAAGTCTGACCAGCCCAGCCCTAGCTGTAGAGAACAGAGAGTCTTACACTGAGTTTGGTCTCAGAGGCATATGCCACCTATGGAGGCAAGGCGAGACTAAGATTCCAAGTCTGTGGAATGTGTGGAGGATAACACTAGATCCAGCCCCATCAATACCGACCATTGGCATAGACTCAGAAAGACTCAGAGAACCAGGCTCTCAGCAGAAAAGGTGCCAGTGCCATTCGGTATCAGCACAGAGAGAGATTGCAGAGGCCCTGTCTGCTGAATAGTCATTTATTTGTAGAGTGGCATTTATTTGTCATTGGGATTGTTTTGTTTTTTTGTTCTTTTTGTGTGTGTGAGTGTGTATACCTGATTTTTTTTTACCCTCTCTCCAAACCCTTTCCCAAGTTTCTTCCCTTTTACATACCTATTCTCTTCTATCCCTTTTCTTTTGTCTTTGTTCTCTCTTCCTTGTCTTGTATTAAATCCACTTCATATTAATATACATCAGTATACCAGAAACTCATCATTGATTACTAGAATACTACTAAATTGTTCACTATCTCTAATCTCTAGTATATATTACCTTACCAAACTCATACTCTCATTCTATTCAACCCTATTACAGGCATTACCCTATTCGAACATTTATGACTTCAATTCCCTCCTAATTAAACCTTCACTGTTGAATACAATACAACTTGCCCTTGGATATACCAGATGACACCTACAGGCTGAAAGAAATCTATCAAAAGCAACAGATGCAAATTTCTGAAATCATGAGAAGAAGGAATAACAAGAAAGCAATGAATTCCTACAACACCAATAATAGAACCTGACAACACAGAATTGCAGAGATCTCCCAAAGGTCAAATCAGAAATGTAACTGTAGAAATGATACCGGATTTCTGAAAAAGAATTTATAGAGAATCTGAAAGAAATAAAGGATGTAATCATTTAAGTGAAGACATCAATTCAAACTATAAAAAATCAATTAGACCACATGGAGAAGAGAATATAATTTCTAGAAGATGATTGTTTCAAAAATAAATGCATAGTATATAACTTAGAAAAAAATAATTCAACAGCATGAATTTGACATTGAAGAAATATGGGCCCATTTTAAAAAAGATAACCTAAGAAAAATTGGCATAGAGGGTAGAAAAGAAGGTGAAACCAAAGGGATCAAGAATTGCTTCAAAGAAGTAATAGAAAATTTTCCAAACATAGAGCAATAGGTCAATTGTACAGGTAATTTACACAGGTACAGGAAATTTATAGAAACCCCTTTAGAGATGATCAGAGCAAAGGTACCCTATGCCACATAATAGTCAAACTGACCAATGTAGAAGGCAAGGAGAGTATCTTAAAGACAACAAAATTAAATACCAACTGACATTCAGAGGCAAATAAGTTAGAATCACTCCAGCCTTTCCAATCCAAGTCATAAAAACCAGAAGAGCCTGGAGTAGCATATTCCAAATTTTGAAAGAAAGCAACTTGCAGCCAAAAATTTCTTACCCAGCAAGACTATCAATCAAATTAAATGGAAAAATTAAAGTCTTCCATGACAAAAAGAAGCTGAAGGAACGTATGTCTTCAAAACCAGCCACTAGAGAAAATACTGAAAGAGATTAACTGCAAAGAAGTAATACATGCCAGACCAGAGAAACAAGAATTTCCATTCAGCAAACAACTAAGAAAAGAACAAAAAACACTATTTCAAACAGAAGTTAAATCTCAACATGTTAGAAATTAAAAATCATCTCTCAATAATCACACTGAACATAAATGGCCTCAACTCCCCAATAAAAAGACATAAAGTGGCACATTCGATTCAAAACCAGAATTCATCTATCTGCCACCTGCAAGAAATACACCTACAAGTAAATATAGTAACAAACTTAAGCTATAGGGCTGGAGCAAGGTGATCCATGCCAATGGAACTTTAAGACAAGCAGGAATAGCAACTATGATATCAGACAAGTTAGACTTCAAGCCTAAGCTTATTAGAAATGACAAAACAGGTGATTTTTACTGGTAAAAGGAACAATCCAGCAAGACAATGATAGCCAACATTTATATCCCAAACATAGGTGCATCTACTTGCATAAAAAAAACTCTTTTTGACATTCAGTCACACATAAATCCCAATATAATAATACTGGGAGACTTCAACACCCCTCTCACACCATTAGACTTATCTTCTAGACAAAAGGTCAGTAAAGATGCCTCAGACCTAAAGAACACCATGAGTCAAATGGCCTTGTTAAATACATATAGAATATTCTACCCAACTACAGCAGAGTTCACATTTACCTCAGCTGGTCATGGAAGCTTCTTCAAAATAGATCACATCCTGGGCCACAAAGTGAGCACTAGCAAATTCAAAAGATGTGACATACTCCCCAGTGTCATTTCAGACCATAGTGGAATGAAACTAGAAATCAACTATAAGAAGACCCAGATAAACCACATAAACATATGAGGACTGAAGACCACACTGTTCAATGAAGAATGGGTCATAGAAGAAGGGGTAAAATCAAAGGAAACTATCAAGAACATCAACCAAGAGCCAACAGAATGGGAGAAGATTTTGCCAACTATGCCTCCAATAGAGTAGTAATATCCAGAATATACAGAGAACTCAAGAAACTTATTCTTATTTTAAATAATTTCAAAATTCAGGATGTGTTGAGGATTGCCCAAGATCATAAAATAATATTCCAATGTATGGTGCTTAAGTGGCTCAGTAGTTTGAACTGAGAAATCATCTGTAAGGTCTCCGTGTTCTCTCACAGTCCCTTCCTTTCTCTGCTACCACCTGTCTCTAGATTCTGAATATGCACATCTCAAAAAATACAAAAGGCCAATAATATATGAAAAATGCTCACTATCACTAGCAATGAAAAATGCAAATATAGACTATATTAAGATACCATCGCATCCCAGTTATAATGGCTATTATCAAAATTAGAATGAAATAACATTGACAAGGATGTAAAGAAAAGGAAATCCTTATATACTCTTGGTTGGAACTGTAATTAGTGTGGCTACTAAGGAAAACAATATGGAGGTTTCTAAAAGAACATAAAATCCCAGAATTACCATATGATCCAGCTACTTCACTTCTGCATATTATCCTAAAGAGAAGTGAGTACAACATAACAAAAATATATTCATATTTATTTGTGTACTATTCATAATAGGTAAGAGATGGAATCAGCTTAGGTGACCCTCAGTAGATGAATAGATAAAATATTTTATATATCCAATGGGCTCTTATATATCCATTAAAACAATAAAGTCTTGTCATTAGCAATAAACTAGATTGTATCATCTTATGTAAAATAAGCCAGACATGTATCACATATTGTCCCTCATATGTAGAAACTAATTTAAAAAGAAAGATGAACTGAGAGTGGAAGAGGGACACTTTAAGGACTGGCAAAGGGGCTAGAGGAAGGAGAAAGCATAGAAAATAGTAGAAAACAGGAGAGTGAAGATGATCAGTGCTCGAGTATTGTCATGTAATGGTGAGATTGCATTAATTTATACAATTAATATGTCTTAATAATTATAATTAAAAATAAAACATTGGCTTTGACCATTGCTGCATGCTGGTTACTTTCCTAAAAAGAGTTTAAATGTAATAATGGATAAGGAAACCATATTCAAATAGTATGTAGATACCAATAAAGGTAAATCTCTTCATTCATGTCTCTCATGTGTGCCTCCTCCACTGAATCCATATTGATAACAAATATTTGACAGTTATTACTAACAACAATTCACAGATATTCAACTCACCTCAGAAAGATTGAGAAATTTGTACAAGTTAATTCTGTTAGAAGCACTCAAACCAAACAAATTTCCTTATTGAGAAAGTTTTGCTTACATTCTTACACATCAGTCTATTCCAATGACTCATATAGTATAGAAATAGATGCACACCTTTCATCCCAAAATCAGTCTTCTGGCTCCAAAAGCTTTTTAATTTCACCACATTTTCTTTCTGGTAAACTTCTTTTTCAAGATTTATGTGCACGATTAAAAGAAGACAAAAGTAGTAGCTTGAAATAAATGTAGACACATGGGAAAATTTTACATGAAGGGGAATTAAGGACATTGTTAACTTAGTGAGAGAAAAGCAGTGTCTACAGCTGAATGAAAAGAATAAGAAGGATATTGACACAATATTGGAAGCTTTTGGATGTTAAGCACAAAAACAAAAGGGTAGATTATGTTACAATTGAATTTAGAGATGTGGTATAGGGATGCTGTTGGAATTCCCAGCTGAGCGCCACCTTTATTTTCTCTATGATTTAGGAGGATTACTCTTTATTGTAAGTGAAAAAATACAGCTAGTGGTCAAGAGAGAACAGTAAGTCTTTGAACCAGCTAGATGTAAAATATAAACAGGTGCTTTCTAGGAATAATCAAAAAATATTTAGTGAGTATAAAAAAGCTAAGCTTCAAGACCACCTATTTTTAGTAGTTTCAATCTTCAGTAAAACCCTAACTAATTCTATGTATATTCACTCCTCTAGAAACATGACAATGTATCTCTTTCCATAAAAAGATAGAGTCTGTTTCTCCACTTCATTCTGAATCTTGGCTTGCTTTGTAATTTTTTTTTTACTACTAAGATATGGCATTGATGACTCAGGACCAGATATTAATTTAGGCCTAAAGAACCCTGACAAACGTCCACTCTCCTTCCTAGAAGTCAGCGGTCACTATGAACAAATCTAGACTACTTTGGTGGATAATAAGATACATGAGGTCTAGTTTCATTCCACTTCTAAATATCTTCAGCTGACAGCCACCTAATACCCAGAAGCAGAGACATCCTACTGCTCCAGAAAGGACTTGAGGAAACCCAGCCAAGGCCAGAAAAACTGCCAGCAGATCCAGACCAAATTGCCAATGCTCAGATTCATGAGTTATCTAAAATATTAGTCTTATGTATCATTATTAGTAGTTCTACTACTTTGGTGTGTTTTTATTTCTGTAATATTAAATAATACAGGGTGCATAGGAATCCAATACTCCAAACACTAAGCAACATTGAAGCAAATTTGGTGAATGCATAGTTTGATGAATTCAGTCAGCACATTAGTCTCTTCTTGAAGTGGGCAAGAAGGTACAGAGACAAAATAACTAAAGGAGTTACAGAGAGTGTTTATCAAGTGATCAGATACAGGGTTCAGACAGAAGAGGAATGAAAATGAATCTATGGATTGGTATAAGTTCAGGAATTAGAGTCCTAAGCAAGTCTCCAATTTTTATACTTGTCCTGAATGTTAGCACAGATTAACATCTTTCCTTCTAAATTCAAATGGCCCATTATTTATAAACTTTCATTTTAATTGTAATTAGGTGCTTAATTTAATGTCTGAGCATTGTAACAAGTATTTCTAAAAGACATGGATTTTTTTTTTTTTTTTTTTTGGTGGTACTGGGGTTCCTAGAAACCCTTCTACCTCCGGGCTACACTCCTAGACCAATTTTTATACTTTTTTATACTTTTTTTTTATTTGGAAAGAGGGTCTCTTAAGCCAGCATGGCTGGCTTCAAACGTGCGTGATTCTCCTGTCTCCATTTCCCAAGAGTGGGGATTACAAATGTGTGCCATCACGCCCGGCAAGACATGGATTTTTTAAAAAATGTATTGCACATGAAGTATTAGTGTCATGAATATGTATCCAAGTTCATATATTATGATAAAAGTGTCATTCATTTTCGTGCAATTTTCAGATAATATATTAATTAATCTTAGCTGTCTTAAGAACACATTATTTCTTCCTTATGAAAATAGGAAAAGAAAAAAAAACAGTGTATCCTTTCATTTGCACACACATAAAAAGTCAAAGCATCTATGATTTGCTGCACCTAATCCTCTGAAATCCTCACTTCAGAAATAAATTGAATTCAACAGTGCTTACCCAACCACAGTTGTGTGTTGATAAACATATGTATATATTTGTTATATAAGAACATTTTTCTTAATCACTGAAAAAAAAATTTTGTACTTCCAAAAATAAAAAGATATGTAACCTCTAGTTAATACTCTACAAGATTCTCCCTGCTAACTATTAAATAATGTCATCTCTCTGATATACAGCCCAATATACAAACCATCCTGTAGCACAAAAAAAATTAGTTTGGTTGTCACTAAATTCAACTCCTAGAAACTGGCTGGTTTCTGTGCTCATAATTTGGATTGTATTATGAATGGTCCAAATGCATTGAGAACTTTCACATTATATTTACAAGTATAAGTCTAATTTCCTATCTTTTAGAAATAGGGTAGAGATAGAATATTTCTATCTCTATCCTATTTCTTTCTCTAACACAATATCTTGAGCTCTGTCTCTATTCTCTTTATCTCCCACTCAGGGTCTCTGTTTTAATCCCTTTTGCTCATTTACTACACACACACACACACACACACACACACACACACACAGTGGTTTGAAGTAAAAAAGGTATCAAATTTTTACAAATCTATCAGTTTCAAGAAGTTCCTCTCAGAACATGTGTTAAACTGGAGTTTGTATATAATACAGATTCATTTCCCTAACCCCAGTAATATAAATTCAGTAAGTATAGAAATAGATTCCAGAAATATTGTCTTTTAAGTTTTCCATATAACTTTCATGGCTAATTAGAATTGAAATTCAAGTTTTATTGTTATAAAGATACTACTCATGTCCTTTGCTATAATTTTAGAATATTTACTCCATCACACATTTCTCTCTTTGGCTGTAAGAAAAGACAACATAGAGAGATTTTCAATTTCCCTATTCTTCTGAAGACCTATCTTCCGAGAAAAAGTCCTTTAACCAAACATACTTTGCAAAAGGTGCCTTAAATCTGCTTCAGTATCCATCAGCAAGCACTTTCAATGCAAAATAGGAAAAAAAAAAAGAGGAGCTAACATTCATTAAGCACCTAAACATTTTCCAAAAATAAAAGGGCTAGAATCTTATATATATAATCTCATTAGATTTTTGCAACAAGTCTACAAAATAGACATCAGTAACCTCAATTTATGTATAAGGAAATTGATGCTCAGAGAGGACACAATGGCATAGCTAACAGAAAACAAAACAGGGATTCAAGGAATGTTGGTACTGACATTCAGGACAATCCTGGTACCCATATACTCTGAACCACATATGCATGCACACACACTGATTGCCAATCATGCATTTTATTTATTTTTCCTAAACATTGCATCTTGTTCTGCAAAGAACACTTACATAAGCGTACAAAACTCAAGGTAGACACCATGGTGCATGCCTGTGATCCTAGTACTTGGGAGGCTGAGACAGGAGGAGCAGAGTTTCAAAGCCAGTACACAGTAAGTTAGCTGAACATCTTTTAAAATAAAAATTAAAGGGGCTGGTGGGTTAGCTCAGTTGAAAAACACCCCTGTATTCAAGATTCAATCCAAGGTAACACACACACACACACACACGCACACTAAAGAACTCATGTTTCTATGTCCAGCAATTTCCCGAATTAGCTTTTGTGACCTTTTTCAATATTTGTAAATATTGTGGGCTTCATATTTCTGATAAATGAAGTAGGATAGTGTGTGATTTATAAGGTCATTTGTCACCCTAAAATATCTAGATTTTTTATTCTGTTGAATCATTGTGTGTCCAGTTTGAACTATATTACAAGCATCTGGCACTCTTAGAATATGTTCTTCCTAAACACAGAATAACACTGACTGTTCATCTTCACTAACGTTATTTTAAAGTTTGTCTTACATTCTGTTGTCCTTCATACATGATTTAGTACTGGTCAATAACTGTCAAGCTCACCATGCCTAAAATATCTCAGCCATTCATCTGTTTCAGAATGCATTCCTGTTCTGATGTCTATTGCCAACTCTGTGTTCGTAATGCATTTGGGAAGTAAGTTATTGTAGAGTTTCTGCTTAGAGAACCACTCCTTGGAGAAGGATTTCTATTTTTTGCAAGACTGCCTATGCTTGAATGCAGTGCCTTGGGACAATGCCTCCTCCACATCAAAGAGTATATTCTAAACAGAATTTTGAGCATTTGGAAAGAAAATACCATATGAGCACCCATGTGAAATACACACGAATATTTGATTAGAAAGAGCACTGGAACACGAGTCAAGGGGCTTAAATTTGAGTTCACATCTAGCTACTACCTATCTGTTTGATATTGGATTACAACATTTGAACTTCCAGACTTCAATTTCACCTGTGTAAAATGATCCTCCAAAGAAAATGTAATCTTTGAATATAAAGTGGGTACACTTGAATAGTCCTGCAATCTTCTAGATTTCCCCAGAGTATACCTACTCTCTTATCTATTGAATTCTCCAAACGTCCTTTCTGCTTCCTGTTTCACTAAGAAAACAACAATCAGAGGAAAACATCCACAAACCATGCACACCACATTTTCCCCTTTGTTTGTCTATATATTCATATATTCTTGCTTTTTCTCTGTTACAGTGTAAGAGCGAGCCCCCTTTCCAAAATAAAAACTGTTTAATTTGTGAACTGCATGTCGATTCTCCAGGGCTTTGGCCTTGCAAATACATTTCTTTCCCGAGCCACACTTCTCTCTCCTGCTAATTCCCATCAGCAATAGAAACTTGTTCTTATATTCCAAGATATCTTTTTCAATAAATTTAATTATGTGCAGTACAGGTATAAAATACAATTTTGTATAATACATATGGTTCTTATAATTGAGCAAATTAACATGCCCATCATCTCACAGTTACCCAGTATTGTTTTGTTTTATTTTCATTGAAAAAGCAGCTACAATCAATTCTTTTAGCAGGAATCCTAAGTACATTTTTTGTTTTTTATTTTTGTTTTGTTTTATCCTGAGCCTTCCTGCTAAGCATTATGCCTCTAAACTAGTTCACCCTACATATCTGCTGTTTTGTGACCTCTGACCTACATATTCTCATTTCTTCACCTTAATCTTTCCACTTGTACTCATGTTTTATTATTTATCTCTATATTTTTTGTATATTAGCTTCAAAATATAACCAAGATCATGGAATAATTTTGTCTATTTCTGGCTTATCTCATACAATATAATAGCCTCCGGGTTTGCCTTCTTCAATATTCTCACTGCTGTAAACCAAAACAACTGGCCACAACATTTAGTGGAAGGTAGATTTATTTTCTTACTGTTTTGGTGATTTTGGAGTTTGAGTCCATGTGAGACCAGGTCTGTAGAGCTCAGAGCATGGCAGTGGGAAGCAGTCAGAAGGAGAGAACAAAGATCTGTTCTTACCTTGTGGGGGCCAGAGCACCAGAGCATGAACATTAGAATGGTGCAGGAGCCTGGGCAGGCATGGTGGCACATGCTTATAATCCCAACATTTAGGAGGTGGAGGCAGGAGGATCACGGTTTGCAGACAGCCTTAGCTACTTAGTGAGGCCCTTCGCAACTCAGTGAGACTCTGTTTCATAAAATAAAAAGACTGAAAGAAAAATAGGACTGGTGTGTAGCTTGGAGGTACAATGCCCCTGAGTTCCATCCCTGATACCAAAAAAAAAAAAAATGGTACAAGAACTTACCAGTTTGATCACCATCAGAACTCCTTGCAGGAGAGCTCCCCACTGGGATGGCCAAGATTTTTCCGGAGCTGCAACTCAGCTTAAGGCTACTCTGTTTAAAGCATAACAAACTGTTTCTTTTACTACATACTCTCCTAAATACTCTCGTCAAGATTGATTTGATTGACTCATTTGCATGGCTGCCACAAAGGCAACGATACTGAGCTCACAGACATCAATACCAGCAAAGGACCTATGTTTCTCAGAAGGTTATTTCAATTGGGACATCCTCCTATATACTTTAAAAATAATTTCAATTCTTCCTTTTGTCTACTAGCCCTAGGGGTGATGGTTACTTCTTTTATTTTCTATTTCCATGATACTTTAGAATGCATTATTTACATTTTCATTTAATTAGCTGGCTAATAACTTTATAACTACTAGTATATAAATAGTGCTTTCCTCATATACATGGTGTTTTTGTCCCCTGATTGGATTCTCTTTGACACAAACATGGTCAAGTGCCTCCGTCTTAGGGATGATGAAGATTCAGTTTTCTTCACCAGCCCTTTACAACCTAAGCATATTTGCCCCACCCCCAATATTAGTTGCATTGTTACACTATTATTTCACAAATAAGTTTAATCTTTATTTTGACTTTGCTAAAAGTTAGTGTCAGTACCAGCATATAGACTCTTCCCTGACTGGAAGGTTATTTTGTTCTTATTAGTTTCTGGCTTTTTTTTTTTTTAGTTCATAAATATCTTTTCTTTTTGTGGTACTGGGGATGGAACCCAGGGACATTGCACCTCTGAGCTACACATCTAGGCCTATTTTTTAGTCTTTTTATCTTTGAAGCAGTCTTCACCTCCCAAATGCTGGGATTACAAGCATGTGCCACCATGTCCGGCTAAGTATCTTGATTATAAGATATAGTACATAAAATTTTCAGGTGAAGCAATAGGAAAATTAAGTAGAAACCTAGTAACACAGTGATATATTACAATGTAGCTTGTAGATCACTATGTACACATCAACTCTTTGAAAGCATGGACCATAAAATCCTGAATAATGGGAAGAATCTGTCAGATGTTTACACACCAGGAAAGCCATTTTTAATTTTTAATTTTTAAAAATTTTTAAAATTTTTATGTGGATCATATTGATAATGGCATACTCTAAGACACTGAAATGCCCTCTTGAATTATGTGCTCATTGTATGTTCAGAGCAGCAATATCATCATTTAGTAAGAACTTTGCTACTTCTACCTCATTATCTTGAATCTGCAACATTGTCATGTGCCACCAACCTATACTCTTATATATCTCTTTCTGTTTGGAAACTGGGATATTGGCCATGACTATGCAACTAAAGTAATGAGAAGAGGAAATATCTGCTAATTTAATAATGGAACTAACTTGTCAGAATTGATTTTGAAAATCAAATAGAGGAACATTCTAGAGCCACAGTAAAAACAAAACAAAATAATCAACTAATTGGGTGATGTATGCATGTCTCCACCATCCTTTATTCCATTAAGATGTATGACTACATGCACCAATAGAACATTTAAAAAAGAAAATAGTAAAAAAAAATGCTTAGTAAAGCCAAAAAAATTGTAATACTAGGGAGAAGAAGGAGAATGCTTGTTAAAGCTGTTTCTAATGGAAATGGAAGCAATAAGACATTAAAACACATTAATTATATGGAAATTGAAAAAAGGATTGAGAGGGAAAGGCAAAAATACAAAGGAGAAAATCAAAATATATATAAAGCTCAATTATTCCTAAAATGATGCGATCTTGGCAAGAAGAGGAAACAGACATTTAATGCCAAATAAAAATACGATTTGGCTCTTTAGAAAAAGAAGAAAATCATAAATAATTTTGACTGGGAAAGAGGAATTATATATTTTAAGTAAGTAGCCTGAGTTTCTGACTCAATCATGCTGAAATAGAAATAAAGTTTAAATAACAATGTCAACCAGAAGAAATCTATCCACATTTAAAGCTTTATCTAAGCTTTAAATACCTCTCTTCAGAGTTTAGATTAGCTGCACCATTTTTCACTGTTATTAAAGAAGGGACCACTAGGTGGGGATAGTTCTTGGCTACAATGCTGCTCCTATTCTATTAGGTCTCAAGGTTTTTGCAGAGCTATCTCTGATTTTGCCGCAGAGCAAGTGAGTCTGCGCAGCCTTCCATCCCATAATTAGGTAGTATCTGCTGATGTCCAAAACTTACATAACGTTTGATGTGCGTTGTTACTGTAGTTCTCAACCCCAGCTGTGCATTAGCGTCATCTGGGATACTTAAAAAAAATAATGATGCCTGCAGAATGTCGCAGGGTGGGGCCAGTATCAATAAATTTAAAAACCTTCCTCAGGGAAGCTGTCATGGATGAGAACATCCTGCCAAACAGTCTCAGGGCATGAGCAAACAATACTAAGAGGTCTGAGGATGTCACATCTGTGTGACTGCCCTTTCCTTGTAAATCTATTATGCAGTCGTTTCGGGCTATTTTATAATGAGGGAGACATTTAGTCATCTTCCTATGATTATTCGTTGTATTCAGCCTAATATTTAAGGTTGAGCTGCTTATGTGAGTATCCCTTTTATCATATTTTATCATATTTACTCCCATCTGGGAACTTAAATGCTTTTAAGAGGGGGCAGTGCCATTTTATTATTGTCTCTAATGAATTATTGCTAGGCAACCTTTAGCAGAGTACACGTGGCACGCTGTCATTTCAGCTCAGTGTCGCAGACACTGCTTTACTGCAAGAAGCAGAGATGCCGAAGTTCAGAGGAACAATGACAGAGTTAACAAGCAGGTACGCGCTCTGATTAACTCAGACCTTGTCCCCTCAGTATTATCTTCATGGATGCTACAAAAATAAAATGCTTTAGAACCCAGAGTGAGTAAAAGTCCTTGTGGAAATTAGTTCTAGCCTCAAAGCCATTAAAAACAACATCAAAAAAACAAATGTCTACAGCCAAGGAAAGGAGAGCGGCACTAAGTTACCGCCCCCATAGTCCCTACAGTTTGGGCAAAGGTGGCAGTCTGGTTGACTTAGGTATTTATTGTACTACTTGCTAGTACATATTACTTGGAAGTAAAATGCATTGCAGTTAGAAAAAAACACAATTTTAAATATTAATTTTTTCTTTTTGTGAGTCTGGGTATGGAATCCAGGGCCATGCGACCTCTGAGCCACACCCCCTGACCTACTTTGTATTTTTATTTTTGAAACAGAGTCTCACTAAGTTGCAGATGGCCTCACTAAATAGCTGAGACTCTCTGCGAACCGTGATCCTCCGGTCTCAGCTTCCCAAATGCTTGGATTACAAGCATGTGCCACCATGCCCAGCATAAAATCTTAATTTTAAGACTCATCTACTAGACACACAGTGGTGCACACCTGTATTCCAAGTGCTTGAGAGATTGAGACAAGAGGATCCCAGGTTAGAGGCCAGCCTCATCAATTTAGCAAGTCCTTGCTTCAAAAGAAAAAAAAAGAATTAAAAAGGGCTAGGGGTGTAGTACAGAGGTAGAATTCCTCTGGACTCAATTCTAACAACAACAACAACAACAACAACTACTACTACTACTACTACTACTAATAATAATAATAATTTATGTACTATGCAACAAAAGCAAATAACCTCTTTGAGCTTCTGTTCTCTTATGTTGTGTGAATGAAAAGAGGCAATGAATGTAGAAAAACTACCATGTTCATAGATGGTTCAAAAAGAGGTAGGTAGTACCAGAAACTGTTCTGGTAGTGGACATTTCAAAGTCTAGAACATTCTCAATTGTTGCAACTGCCACTAGAGACGGTCAATGCTGGCTTCCTAGGCAGATCCGGGGTGGTCATTCTCTGATCACGAGCATCACTCTCGCTATCTGCAGTTTGACACACTAGTCTGAAATTCACAGTCCCCTCACAATCTACTCTTCACAGAATTTAATCAAAATGCATCAGGGGAAGTACAACCTACAACCAGGGAACTTAAAAAACCAGTGAAACAAAGTCCTGCTGAAATGTTAATGGGGTCATGTTCAGCATTTGCGTATCTCTCAGAACTGTATAGCAGATGGATTTTCAATTAACATTTCTCTGTCAGAATGGGACGGGTCTGGCCAATAGTTTCCTTGTGAATCTTTCTCATCCAAAAGCAAGGAGAGCAGCAGTAAAAAATAGGAAGCATAAATTATATTATATAAAAAGTATTTATTTATCTTAACATTTACTAACTTCCATCCAAATCATCTGGGTGGGTCACTCAAGAGCAGAGACCAGGTTTAATTTGATTTTGTACTCTACTCAAACTCAAGAATTAGGATCAAAATGCAAGTTACAACAAGATTATCTGTCTATCAAGTTGCCCAAGAAGTAAAAATATACAAATACCTAGTGGTGGTTACTATCTGAAGTTTCTGAACTACAGCTTAATAATATGCTCAAGAAGAAATAAAAATGTCTCTGATCTTTGATGTAGCAATTGTACTCCTATTATTTTGTCCTATGGGGAGATTTTAGAGGTGTCCAATGTTAAAATTTTAATGTTATTCACATAATGTTATTTATGACACAAACCATAAAGTGGAATGATTAGAAGACTAAGAGTATGAGATGAGTTAAATAAGTTATGGTACAACCACATAAAAAAATTATAGAGCTAGTTAAAATGATATTAAGAAAGTTTCTCCTGGCTTTGGAAAAATATGTTTATAATATATTAAGAAGATTTACATTTAGGTCTTTTATCTATTTTGAGTTAACATTTGTATATGGTGTTAGGTAAGGGTCCAATTTTATTTTTTTCATGTAATTATTATTTTCAACAATACTTAGTGAAAAGATTATTACTTTCTTCACAAAATTTTCTTGGAAACTTTGTCAAAAATAATTTGACCATATATGGAAGAATTTATGTTTAGGCTTTTTATTTTACTCCACTGGTTTATATATCTGCCTTTATAGCAGTACTACACTGTTTCAATTATTGTAGCTTTATAAGATTTGAAATTAGAAAATGTACATCTTCTAGCTTTGTTCTCTTTTGAGATTGTTTTGGGTACTTAGAGTTCATATTTCAAGTTAGGATAGATTTTTTCTGAAAAAAAAAATGTATGAAAGTTTCACCTTAAAAAAAAAAAAAGAAAAAATATCCTCTGGTAAGAAAGAAAGCAAAAAGAAATGTTATCTCTAAGTGATCACAAGTTTGATATCAGACAAATGAATCTGTTATGTGAGATTATCATTGTTAATTTTGGATAAAGTGCTATAATATTAGATGTCAACCACTAAGCCAAGCATGGGAAGGAGGAATGGGGAGGAAATGGGGTGGGGGTTGGTAGGGGCTAACTGGGTGATGTGTGCATGTATGACTACACAAGTTTTTTTTTATCCCATTATGATGTATGAATACAGTGCACCAATAAAGAAATTTTAAAAAAATAAGACTATAAGTAATATGGTATTATTGTTATAAAAACATATATCTCAAAAACTATTCTGGAAGTCTAGGAACATATAGTCTAAAATAGGAACAACTTATCTTTAGTGAGAAAATTACAAGAGATAGTTTCCCTTTTCTTAATTTTTCAATGTTTTTATTGGTACACTGTACTCATAAATCTAAATGGGTGTGGTACAAGATGGTAGAGGTAAACATGCACACATTTTTTCTTAATTTTCTTTTTTTTGTGATACCTAGGATTGAACCCAGGGGAATTCTAATACTGAGATGCATCCTCAGCTCTTTATGTTTTATTATTTTGAAACGGGATCTTACTAAGTTATCACACACTGGCCTCAAACCTGTGATATTCCTCTCTCAGCCTCTCAGGTACTGGGATTCCAGATCTGTGCCACTATGCCCGGCTGAATTGTTTTGTTTTTATATATTTATATATTTCTGTGTTGTTTAATTTTAAAAGTGGGTATATATTACTTTGTGTTCAACTAAACTTTAAATGTTGAAATTGTCATAAATAGAGAAAATTGATCGTCACCATCTTCATAACAACTATGATCACGTTAGCTAGGGTTTATCAAGCATCTTTACCCATTTGACCCTATTTTATTATATTGCACATCTCACCACACCTATTGTTTTAGAACATGAATTTTCACTATATCCAGAAAAATAAAGCATTTCTAGCCTGACGTGGTATCACACGCCTGTAACTAGTATTCGGAGGCCAAGGCAGGAGGATGAGAGGTTTGAGGTCAGCTCTAGCAACTCAGCAAGACCTTGTTTCAAAATTTAAAAACAAAGAAGAAAATAAAGGGCTGGGAATTTAGCTTGTAGATAGAATACCCATGGGTTCAATCCCCACTACACAGAAAGAAAAACAATGTATTTCTATTTTGTGTAATGAAATATTGTTCTGCACTTCTTCATAAAAAAACACTACCTCTGTTTTTGTTTATTTTGTCCTTCTTTTCCATTGAGTTTACTTTCAGAGTTACATCCCTAGAGGGGAACTGCTAGCTCGAAGGGCACTACAAGTTTTATAGTCTGATACATATTTCAGGATGCTCAGCAACTTCCAGTGAGCCAAGAAATGTATCAGCGTTGTCAGGTTTATAGCTGTGTTGGTCAAAATAGTCTTGATAAATTTTATATTTTGGTGGCTTCATAGAAATATAAAGCTACCTTAAAGTGTTTCTAATTTGTACTTATTTGATCTTTGTTAAAGCCAAGAATGTATTTCCTTGTCAATTAATTACTGCTTTGTACTTTTAAGTTATCTGTTCACTTATTTGATTATATACGTAGTGGTATTTTATTTATGTTAGTCATATTTTTAATACAAGCATACTTTTTAAGTATAGAATTCAAAACATCTTAATATATGTGTAAGATTCATGTTAAAATGTTTGGGTTAGCCGGGCGTGTTGGTGCACGCTTGGAATCCCCGCGCTTGGGAGGCAGAGACAGGAGGATCGTGCAGGTTCGAAGCCAGCCACCCTGGCTTAAGAGACCCTGTTTCCAAATTTTAAAAAACGTATAAAAATAGGTGTCTGGGAGTGTAGCCTGGAGGTAGAAGGGTTTCCAGGAACCCCAGTACCACCAAAAACAAAAAAAAAAACAAAAAAAAAAGTGTTTGGGTAACTTTGTTTTCTTAGAATATGTGGCTTTATATTGCTAGAAACACAATATCCTTCCATGTTAGGTTCAGTGGATATAATGGTTAATCAAGTCAATCAAGTCAATTTTTTGTTGACTTGATTGGCTTGTGGGATGCATAGGAGAATGGTACTTAGAAACGTGACAGTCTTTGGTATAACTGAGATAATGTGGATAAACCTTTGGAATTGATTTGTTGGAGGATTTTGGGAAAGTTTGGAAAAGGAAGCTAGAGTGGATTCAGAAGACCATAACACTTATAGAATGCAGACACTAAAGGCTACGATTATGAAGTTTCAGAGGGCAATTATTTTATTGGAAATTGAACTAGCAGCCACCTTGTTACACCGCAGAAAATACTTTTGCTGTATTTTCTCAATATCTTAAGATTCTGGAAGGCTGAGCTTAAAGGTGATGAATGTTATCTGGTAGAGGGAATGTAAAGGCGGTAGAGCATCCAAGCAGTGGCATGGTATTATTGGCTGGTTTTAGTAGGATTTACAGTGAGAATAAGGAGCAAAATAGAGCAGAGTAGAAAGATTTGAAAAAATGCAGTTTGGCCAATAAAGGGAGCATGCGTAAAGGTGTAACAAGAAGGCTGCAGAAACTAAAGAGACTGACACTATTAAAATGAAGCTTAGGGAGAGATGCTTCAAGAGAATCTCAGGAATTAAAAAGGCCACAGCTGTCATGGGCTCAGAAAGTAGAAATGCAAATTCTACATAATGTTGAAAGTTTTCAATGGCTTACCAGGGAGAGTTTACTGAGAAGAGAGCCCTGGATTATTCTGCTCACCCAAGACAACCTCAGCTACCAGGTCACTGTGAGGCTGCTGCGGCTGTGTTTCGAGAGGAACTAGGTATAATTTGCTCTGGCAGCAGACCTCAGCGTCCTCCGCTTGATGCTGGGTTTTCAGACATCTAGAATTCAATTGTTATTATATTTTAATAATATCCTATCTTCTACTGGCTTTGAGGTTAGACTGTTCTTCTTTTTCAAGGGCTTCGAGGTGTGTCATTAGGTTATTTATTTGGATCTAAAATGTCACCGAAAGACCCATGTGGAAGGGCTTGGTCCCCGGCTTGACACTATCGGGAGGTAGTGGGAATTTTGAGTTTGGACCTAGTAGAGGACTTTAGTTCATTAAGGGGATAACCTGGAATGAAACTGTGCAGCCTTGGCTTTCTTTTTAATTTTTTTCTTTCTGTCTGTGAGGTGAGTAGTTTTGCTTTGCTCTGTTCTCCCACCATGATGTGTCGCCATTGGCCAAATGCGACACAGCCAAGTGATCATGGACTGGAACCTTTGACTAAAATAAAGCTTTTCTTCTTATAAGTTGATTTTCATGGGTATTTGTTAAGGTGCTGAAAACTGCTTAATACAACAGATTTTTTTTCTCTGTACAAATTTCTATCAATAGGCTGGAATGGAATATTCATATTTTGGTAGTACAGTAAATCATATATATGTAGCCAGACCTGGTGGCGCACACTTTTAATCCCAGTACTTGGGAGGCTGCAACAGGAGAATCATAGATTTGAAGCTCGCATCAGGTACTTATTGAGGCTCTCAGCAACTTAGTGAGACCCTGTTTCCAAATAAAATATAAAATAGGTCTGGGAGTGTAACCCAGAGGTAGAAAGCCCCTGGGTTCCAGCCCCACTACCACAAAATATCTTATATATGTATATGATTTTATATTATATATAATCATATCATATCCTCAGACAAACCTTAAATCAAGACACAATTCACCATTCTAACCTTAGAAAATAGGTTTGATTTAGAATGCCTCTTCAAGTCTAAATGATAGGATCTATGTAACAACCTAGTAACTAAGGCAAGATGAGAACTGCACTTATCCCTTTACATTCAATTCAACAGCAATCTCATCCCTATTTTTAGTAGTTCCAAAGCCAGATGTTACATTCAATTCTTGTTGAGTTGCTTATCATCTTTGGATATTTTCTCACATATGGCATCACCTGCTCGCCAGGCTCATTTCTACCTGGTTTCTCAAATCAAGTCATCAGATTCCATCTAAAACTTTAAAGGAGAGGGCTGAATAATAGCAATTTGAGGGGAAATGAGACTTAATGGTAGAACTATTGGGCACAAAGCTCATTTTCATAAATGAGGATGGGTGGATCCCCATTAATTACTTTGCAAAAAACTGATATAAGAATATGAAGATATTTGAATAAGAGTGTATTAAGTCCTTATTAACCGAATTTAAAGAAATTATATTTTAAACTCACAAAAATAGTGAAAAGAATTATCTTACAATTCAAATACCCTAGGGTTTAACAGGCTTCCTTTTTATAGTTTTAAAGAAGACATAGACAATCTAATGTGGTATTTAATTTTAGATTTTATTATCTATGATATGGTCTAGTCATTATTGTAATTTTTATAGGATTATAGGATAATCCTATAAAAACAGATTGGGTGTCTACTGCTAGCCTAGAGTAACAAAATGCTTAATTTTGTTTAGTGACCAAATATCTCTTTAGATAATTTGTAGTTATCATTAAGTTATTTATCACTCTGCTGTTATGTAGCAAGATTAACATATCTACCTGTGGTACTTATAACTGTTATATGCTAGTGATTTGTTTTTTGGGAAGGGATGGCTATAATATTTTATCCTGCAAAATTTCACTATTCCCCGGAACATTATAAGCCATTATCAATATGTATATTTCATGTTTTTATTTAAATAGATACATATATATATATACACATATATACTTATATCTAAATACATATGCATGTATCAATACATGTATATGTATTGATCTTTCATTCCTATATCTTCTTTTTGATTTTTGCTTTTTATTTATATTTTTAATTTTAAGTAATGATTAATAAATAATTGTATTTATAGAATATACTATGATATTTCTATGTGCATGCATATTGTAGATGATCAAATCAAGCTAATTAACATATTTGTACCTCACATACTCGGTGTGCTTTTTATAGATCATTGAATCTCAAACTATGAAATTCGTATGGTTTATCCAATAGCCTGAAATGCCATTATCCAAAGGAAATAGGAGCATAGGTATAGAGATAAAAAGCATGAGTTGCCACAGGCTAAATCCCAGCTCTGCCTCTTAGCTGTGTGACCTTCGAGAAGTTATTTGACCTTGCCTTGCCTCAATATAGTCATCTGTAAAATGGAATAAATAAATTCCTTAATTGAGGAATAAATATGTTAATAAGAATAAAATTTGGAACATAATGCGACAAGGAATAAGTAATAATTAAGTCTCAAGACGAGGAATAACTGGAACAGAATCATTTTAGATTAACTTCCTATGTTTTTGTTAGGCATATTTGTGCTATTGTGGATTTCTGTTTTTTTCTTTCTTTCTTCTTCCTTTCTTTCCTCAATGGTATTGTTATTTTATTTCCTTATAGGTCAGAATTAAGAGCAAGGGCTAAGAATTTGCTTTTTAGTACTATTTTATCTGATGAATAAATTTGCGTGAATTTTCTCCTGTGAGAACAGTATTATTAGATGTATTTGTTAACAAGAATGCTAGCCACTGCCATTTCCATTGCTTATTTTTTCCAAAGCTCCTGAATTGTTTCTATTTTTGTGCTTGTTTTTTTTAATCATGCATTTGTCTTTTTACCAACACCCATGATTTTGTTCTGACAGATAATTCCTCTGAGATTCACTCATTAATAGCTGTCAGAATGTAATTTCATTGTCAAAATCACAAAGAAAATTTGATCTGCATAGCATAAGGTTATGAAATAAGAGAGATTTAGGAACAGCTGAGTTCTTAACAATATCTAAATCTGATGCCCTTCTGCTTGGATGACAAAGGCTCATTCAAAATGGAGGGCAGGGTCAAAACAAGGCGAATACTTACAGGGTCTGATTCTTTGTTTGTCATTCATGACCATTGGCTTGCTACATATTAAATCTGGGATCCTGAGGAAAACTTGAAGAAATGTGAAACCAGGCCTGGTGGTGCACACTTGTAATCCCAGCATTTGGGAGGCTCAGATAGGACAATTGTAGTAGCTAAGGCTGCTATTTTGTGGGGCCCTTTGCAACTCAGCAATACTCTGTTTCAAGATAAAGGATCAAAAATAGAGCTAGGGGTGTAGCTTGGAGGTAGAATGCCCCTGGGTCCAATCTTCAGTACTAAAAAAAAAAACAAACAAACAAACAAAAAAAAACCTTTCTAAAGCACAAGATGTAATTAAACAGACATATCAAGTTCAATTGCTAAGCCAAGCGTGGGAAGGAGGGAGGGAGAGGGAATGGGGCGGGAATTGAGTAAGGGCTAATTGGGTGATGTGTGCATGTATGTCTCCACCATCTTTTATCCCATTAAGATGCATTATGACTATAATAAATCAATAATAAATTTTAAAACAGAAACGAGAAAGTTCCCTTTTGCTTTTATACTTGACACTTTTTTATTCTGAAATATCTCTTGTATTTGAGATTCAACTAAAATCATATTATTGGCTATTTTGTTATCCACATACAGAAAGGCAAGTACAGTGTTAGATGATCTCCGTGTTAAACATTTCCCATTTTACAGAGGTTAATATGATATTATACAGATTAAATAATTTACTGAGAACCATTCGACTCTCTTTTCCCCCTGTGGTACTGGGGATGGATTCTAGGGACAGTCTACCCCTGAGCTACACCCATAGCCCTAATTTTTAGTCTCTTTAGTTTTTGAAACAGGGTGTCACTGAGTTGTGAAGGGCCTCTCTAAGTAGGTGAGGCTGTCCACGAACCACGATCCTCCAGTCAGTCTCCACCTTCCGTATGCTGGGATTACAAATGTGTGCCACCATGTCTGGCCCATGCAAATATTTTAAAAAAAATTATTGGTGCAATGTAGTCATACATCTTAATGGGATAAAATATAGTGGAAGCTTTTTTAAGGAAAAGTTCTAAAATACAATCATTCCTTCTCTAACAAATATGATTTAGAAAATATAACCTAGGTCTCCAAGGATATTACGTGTCCATTGATACTTAGGTCAGTTTTTCTTATGTACACATTCACAGACACACAGAAACAGACATACATACGCACACAAACATCATTGCCTCAAGTAAATTTACTACTATTTTCTAACACAATAACATGGCCTGATCGAAATTTTCATTTTAATCTCTATTATTTTTTCAAAATATATTGATTGCTCCAATAAAACAAAGAATGTATAAACTGAGTGTGTGTTTCTGTTTCTGTGTGTCCCTTAATATTACTATTTCCAGAAGCAGAACTCTACTCATATAAACATTATTTTAGCTTGAAAGCAAGTGTGATTTTTTCCTTATTTTGAGTTGAGAAAGGCAAGCAAAATAAGATTATGTAACTTTTCAAGTTTATACAATGGTCAAACTAAATCTAAAGGTCACACATCCTGATGATAAATACAGTAGAAAACCTTTGTATTATCTACTTTTCCTACTACAAACATATGGTATACTTTTTCCTTAATAAAGAATTATGTTTAAAATATAACCAGGATATAATAAAATTGGTTGTATCTTTGCAAAAGTGAACATATAATTAAGTTAAAAATGGAAATGGTTCTATATATAAAATAATTTCTTTACCATATGATTAACAAGTTCATTTCATAGAAGCAGGAAAATATAAATAAAAATATCATATTTTTAAAACTAAATTGAAATCTTCATACATAACTAGGCAAGTATAGCAATGAAATTATTGTGAACATGGTAATTTATGCTTATAATACTAATTTTAACTAGTATATAGCACAGTTATTATCAAAAAGAGAAAGACTGACAAATATATCATATGTTTTCTATTGTAAGGGCAAGTGAGAAGAGGTCAGGAAGTAGAGATTGTTCCAGAAGACTCAGGTTAGATAGTGAGGCAGCTCAAAGTATCCACATATATATCTGGTAAAATAAATATATCCAGCAGCTATACCCCAGAAGTTCTCATTAGCGACTTTGAAAGAATTAGATATTAATAATCATCTCTTATCTACTTTCTCCAAAACACAGTCTGCATGATACAATCTGCATGATTCATAAGAATACCTACATCTTGCATAAAATACGACAGAAAATATATTTATTTAAGGAAGCTAAGCTCTTATCTATATAAACTGTCTTTCAGTGTATGGCTCTTATTATTATCACTGTAGGGCATAGTCAAGCACCTTCATCTCCTGATGGTGGAATGGCATAGCAATATATCATGCATTTTGACTTAAGAAAACTTGGTCATATAAAGGTATTACATATGAAATTTAATCCTGAACAATAAATCTTGTAAATGGATTGATTTTTATCAAATGACAGGCAAAATGTCCTAAGAAACTGAAGTTTGTAATAGCAGGCTACAGTGACTGGCTTTGATAAGTTTGTGTATGTCCATCATGTCCACTGAGGAGTTTCCCTCTTCGAGTCTTTCTCCTCCTGCCTATCTACCTCAGTCAGGTCCCCTCCTTCACTCCACTAAGATTTCTCCTCCTTTGTCTAGTGTTCTTCCTGTGCCCCAATTTCCTGCCTTCCACATATGAGGGAAAACATCCGACCCTTCATTTTTTTGTGACTGACTAATCTCACATAGTAATAATATTCTCCACTTCAATCTATTTCCCTGAATATGAAGGAATTTTGTTCTCTATGGCTGAGTAGAATTCCATTGCGTATATATTCAATAATTTTGTTACCAAGCATGAGAAGGTGGGGAAGGAGAGGGAATGAGGTAGGAACTGGGAGAGCGCTCAACAAGTGTGTGCATATATGCCTCCATCGGCCAGAACTGCATTAAGATGTATAATTACAATGTATAAAAATAAATAAATGAAATATAATAGCAGGCTACAAGTATTTATAACTTTCATCCAATTGCAAAATTTGGGAAATATTTTTTAAGAAATCTGGGGCTATAGCTAAAATAATCCCACTCATCACTGAGCTGCCAAGGTTTCATATACTACTTAACATGCAGGGTTCATTTTTAGCTTGGAAAATACAGAACTAAAAATCCTGTCTGTCTAAAAAATAACAGTAGGGGAGACCTATAGGAGAAACATATTTACAATCATAAACACTGCCTACTCACTATACATTAGACAATAAACTATTCCCTGCAGGGAAAAAGATTATTTGAAATGTGGTTTTCAAAAACGAATAGGTAGAGATCATTCCAAGTTGTATTGCTCCTGTTGTAAAATTGATTGCAACTACCTAATTATTGGATAGAGCTTGAATTTGGCACTTACAATCAGCTTTGCCAAACGTCATATAGAATATTAAATAGAAAATGCAAGTCATGAATTTTAAAATAAAAGGAGGAAAGAAAGGAAGAAGAGAGAGGAGAGAAGAAAGAATGAAGAAATCAAGGAAAGAATGAAGGAAGGATAAGTGAGTCAAGCCAGAGCCATATGAGATGCCTTTTGCTTTATGCGGTATAAAAATATTAGTGTTACATAAATATTAGTTTTATAATTAGTTTTATATAAAATAATAGTTTATGTGATACAAACTATTTGAATAATATACAAAGAAGAGGAATTGATAAGATAATTTAAAATTATAAATATGCATCCATTCACCTCAACCTATCAGCAGAATTAATTATGTATTACAATTATGACTACATTGTTTATCTATGTAAAGACTCAGGAATATGCTGAGCACTGTGGAAAACACCTGTATTCTCAGTACTTGGGAGGTTAACATAGGAGGATCGCAGGTTCAAGGCTAGCTTATGGTATCTTAGTGGGACTTTGCTCAGAATAAATAATATATAAGGCTGGGTTTGTAACTCAGAGGTACATTACCCTGGGCTCACAAATAATATTGGGAAATGTAAAAGGTATCTTCACATGAAAGCACATTATATGAGATTTTTCTTCGAGTTGCTTCTGCACAGTAAGCACGCAATTTTACTTACATTGTATATTCAACACTGACTCTACTATCTTCCTTTATATTATAGGCCAATATAAACAATATGAGTTTCTAAAAATACTTGCATCGCCGGGCGTGGTAGCGCATGCTTATAATCCCCGCGCTCGGGAGGCTGAGACAGGAGGATCGCGCAGATTCGAAGCCAGCCTCAGCTATTTAGTGAGGCTTTCAGCAACTTAGTGAGACCCTGTTTCCAAATAAAATATACAAAAGGTCTGGGAGTATAACCTGGAGGTAGAAAGCCTCTGGGTTCCACCCCCAGCAACACCAAAAAAAATAAATAAATAAAATAAAAGAAAAATACTTGTTTCCACATTTAACATGTGTTTGATAAGAATGATTACAGTCATTTTTTAAAGACAGCTCCAGTCAAAGCCTCCCCTACTCCAGTCTACCTTTGGTAAAAGAACTGGGTTAAGATAAGCACAGTTAATTATGAATTTTTCTATAACTATAAATTGGCTGCATTTTAATTCAGCTTTGCCTTGCTGATTTAACAACATGGATATTTCATAAACTAACAAGCAAAATATATAAATATTATATATCTGTATATTGTGTATATCTAGTCAATTAGGCTATAATGTTAAAACATGGTCTGAGTGTTTCTAAAAATCACAAACACATACACACATACATATATACTATAGATATAGTATCACCAAAATTTCAAGGCTCATGGGAAAAATGGGGTTAATAAAATATTTTAAGTGATAGGTGCCTAATCTTATTTCTACTATGAGCCCTGTAGTACTTACTACATGATTTGTATAGCACAATGATTTTTAGGAACACATGTATTACAAGGAATTCACATTTTCAAAATATGTGCTACAACAAAATAACTTCTAAATATGCAGATAATACATCCACCCTAGGTAAAAGAACCTCTTTGTCCTGCCTCGGGATGCTAAAAACAGAATACTCAATATTCATTAATTTCTTTTATTAAAATAATAATCATCATATGTTTGAGTGAACACTATTTTCCGTTATTTCTTAGAATCAGAGTTCCCAAACTGATAAATTGAAAGTATCTTTAGAATGACCCAAATGTTTATCTTTGGATTTACTACCAAGAAAGTGATAGTGTAGTGACAGAAATGTTACATATATTAGTCCAAACTATTCCATATGTATTCTAAATGAAAAAATAGAAAACTCTCAGAAAAATTACAGTGTTAAATATTACATCTTATTTTATATACAATTTTTATCTTAATGTCTGTTATTTCTCAATAGTCACTTTTCTGTACTTCTGTTTTTCGTGGTTTTAGATACCTGTAGTCAACTTTAGTTTGAAAAAAAAATTAGTTAAGTCCAGAAAACAGAAGACTATGAATAAAGTAAATGTAGAAGACTATGAATAAAGTAAAATGTACCAGTAGCTGGTAGTGGTTGGAGGGGATGAAGCAATGAATAGGCAGTGAAAACACTTTGGATTATATTAAAATAAGAGATAGATAGCATATTATACATTTTTCCAAACCCAAAGAAATGCAACATCAACAGTTAAAGTAAACTATGGATTTGGAGTAATTATGCTATGTCAGTGTAGGCTCCTCAGTTGTAACAAATGTACCATTCTAGTGCAGGGTATGGGCAGAAGGTAGATAAAAAATTCTGTACCTTCTGCTCATTTTTACTCTGAAATTAAAATTACCCTATAAAGTTTTAAGGAAAAAGAATGTTCACAGAAGCTCTTTTTAGAGTAGCCCAAACCAGAATAACTCAAATATAGATATAAATACAGGGAAATGTTTGAAAATAGTGGTATATTCGTGCTTTGAATTACTAGGCAGAAACAAAAATAAAGGAATAACAGGGATAAATCTTGTAAATACTATGTTGCACAAAATAAACCAAACACAAAATGTTATATGTACAAAATGTTATATGTACAAAAGTACATATAACATTTTTACATTTATATGAGGTTGAATAATGGATAAAACGAATCCATAGTGGTGCCATTTAGAACAGTGGTTGCCTTTGGGAGGGAGGGATTAGCCAAAAAGGAATAAAGGGAAATATGTCGTAGTAATAAAATCCTTCTTTATCTACATCTGATTAATGGTTGCATGGGTATTTACAATTATCAATGTTCGTTAACCTATGAATTTAAGAAGCAGGTGTTTTACAATATTTACATTATACCTCAATAGAGTAAGTCCTATAAAAAAAATTGCATCCTAGAAGCCAAGTTGGGTGGCACATTCTTGTAATCCCAGAATTTGGGAGGCTGAGACAGGAGGATCAAGGTTCTTGGACAGCCTCAGCTAATACTTAGTGAGGCCCTTCACAACTCAGTGAGACCCTGTTTCAAAATAATTTAGAAAAAATAGGGCTTGGGGTGTAGCTCGGAAGTAGAATGCCCCTGGGTTCCATCCCCAGTACCATACAAAAAATTGAATCCTAATGTTCATTACTATCTTCATGCTACCTGTCAACAAATTAATATGACCCACACGGAATCATATAATCAGTTTTCTACTTCACCAGAAGGAAAATAAAGTATTCAGTTTCTGCCTTATATCCTTTGGTAGTCCTGTGGGCTGAATTTTGTTGTTCCCAAAATCATAAGTTGAAACCATAACCCCTAGTACATTAGAATATGACTACATTTAGAGATAAAGTGATGATTAATTTACAATGAGGCCATTAGGGTGGGGCTCTAAACCAACCTTACTAGTGTATCTATAAGAAGAAGAGACCCTAGATAATACCTGCATAGAGGGACAGCCATTTATAGAAGTAGTGAGAAGGTGATCTTCTGAGGCCAAGAAGAGAGGGCTCAGAGGAAGCCGACACTGCTGGCATCTTGATCTAAGACTTTAGCCTCCAGAAGTTATGAGAAAATAAATTTCTACTGCTTAAGCTACCCAATCTGTGGTATTATGTTATGGCAACCTCAACAAACAAATAACACTTGCAAATATATAAAAGATGTACATAATTATTAAAAAATGATGACAAAAGAAATTGTCTTCAGATCCTTCAACAGGGAGGCCTTCTGATAAAGAGAATATTGTTTCTTTGAAAGTAGTTTAAATAATGAACCAGTAATACCACTTCTGGTTATCTACCCAAAAGAATGCAAAACAAACTACCAAACTAATTCATGTGTGTTTTGTTCATAGCTGTACAATTCACAATTGCCAAACAATGGAACCAGCCAAGATGTCCATCAACAGATGAATGGGTTACTAAACTAAGGGATATGTACACATGGAATTTTACTCAGCCATAAAGAAGAACAAAATTACATCATGCTAAGTAAGATTAGTCACCAGAAGTAAGAATTGGATGTTCTAATATGCGGAAGTTAGAAAATTTGTAGAAGGATTTCTAGATGAAGAAGGAGAAACTATGGATAAAAAATAAGATGACCGAATTGAGGGAGATGAGGGGGGAGAGGGAAACTCCCTAATGCACATGATGTACGTCTATAAATATATCAAAGTCAATCAGTAAGCCAAACGTGAGAAAGAAGGAGGGGGAGGGGATGGGGTTTGAAGGGAATAAGTGATGTGTGCCTGTGTGCCTCTACACCTTGGAGCTAACCTAAGAATAATTGGAATAGAGGAGGGAAAAGAAAGTGAAACCAAAGGGATCAACAATCTCTTCAAGGAAGTAATAGCAGAAAATTTTCCAGACATAGAACAAGAGGTCGATACACAGGTCCAGGAAACTTATAGAACTCCCTTTAGACAGGATCGGAGAAGAGGATCCCCACGCCACATAATTGTCAAAATGACCAATGTGGAAGCCAAGCAGAGAATCTTAAAGGCAACAAAAGCAAAGGGCCAAGTGACATTCAGAGGCAAACCAATTAGAATCACTCCAGACTTCCCAAACCAAGTCATGAGAGCCAGAAGGGCTTGGAGTAACATATTCCAAACTCTGAAAGAAAACAACTTCCAGCCAAAAATTTCCTACCCAGCAAAACTTTCTATCAAATTAGATGGAGAAATAAGAAGCTTCCATGACAAACAGAAACTCAAGGAATTTATGTCTTCAAAACCAGCGCTAGAGAAAATACTCAAAGAGATAACTACAAAGAAGAAATAGGTAACACACACCAGAACCAGAGAAACAAGATTTTCCATCCAACAGACAACTAAGATTGGTTATCTGTGGAGATTCATTATTTATGTTAGTCTTTTACCTATCTCTAAATGGTATTGTTTGCCTTTATTGTTGTTAATTTTTAGGATTTCTAGTTGGAATATTAATATACCTTCAGATATAGCATTTGGAAATATTTTATCCCATTCTATTAGTAACTGTTAACTCTGTTTACATTGTCTTTGGATATACAATATTTTTTTATTTTTTAGGGAGTTTGTATACTCTTCTGTTGCCTGTGCCATTGAAATCATATCCAAGAAATCACTGCCAATTTCGATGTTGTGAGGTTTTATGACCCAGATTTTCTCCTAAAAGTTTATAGTCTTAAGATTTTTATTTAGGTCTTTTATCTATTTTGAGTTAATATTTGTATATGGGATTAGGTAAGGGTCCAACTTTATTCTTTTCCATGTAATTATTATGTTTCAACAATATTTAGTTAAAAGATTATTTCCACCACCAAATGTTCGTGGAAACCTTGTCAAAAATAACTTGACAATATAGGGAAGAATTTAGCTCTAGGCTTTTATTTAACTCCAATGGTTTATAGATCTGCCTTTAGAATAGTACTACACTGTTTCAATTATTGTAGCTTTATATGGTTTGAAATCAGAAAATATATATCTTCTAGCTTTGTTCTTTTTCAAGATCGTTTTGGGTATCTAGAGTCCATATTCCATATTAGGATAGATTTTTTTTCTGAAAAATAAATATATAAATATATGATAGTTTCACCTAAAAAAATAGAAAAAAATATTCTCTGGTAAGAAAGAAAGTAAAAAGAAATATTGAAATGTTATCTTTAAGTCATCAAAAGCTTGGTATCAGACAAATGAAACTGTTATGTGAGATTATCATTTTTAATTTTGGATAAATTGCTATAATACTAGATGTCAATCACTAAGCCAAGCATGGGAGGGAGGGATAGGGAGAGAATGGGGTGGGGATCGGGTGGGGGCTGACTGGGCAATGTGTGCATGTATGTCTACAAAAGTATGTATCCCACTATGATGTATGAATACAGTGCACCAATTAAAAAAAATAAAGTTAAAAAAAATAAAAAAAATCTAAAAAAAATAAGTTGTATGACTCCAATGCACCCGTACAAAATAACATAATACATCATTTAATTTCAAGTACAGAGATCTCATTCATTTCATAGTATTTTGTACTCAGGCACTATCCTTTACACATTGATAAATAGTAAGTTTACAAGTAAAATGAATATTCATAGACAGGATAATTTGAAACAAATAGCAATTCTATCGAAAGTCTTGAGCCCTTTACCTAAACAAATAAAGGGCAACTTGTTACAAAGAGCTAACAAGTTTTAAATTCACTGCAAAGCTGTTGTGCTGAATTCTGCAAGGGTTCTTTTAAAATAGAAATGACTAAATGGGAGACGAGAGAATATGAAGTTCAAGTTCAGAGTTGTTTTTAACTTTCTCCCAAGTCCTGTGTATCTAGAAAACAGGTACACTAACTGGGTATTGGAAATACCCTGGAGAGATCTAAATTGTGAGTTTGCTGCAAATTCACACATATTCTGGGTCTGCAGCTGAGGCGTCAACTTCTCTTTTTTTTTTTTTGCAGAAAAAAAAAAACTCATTCTGAACTTCATGGGAGGGAGGACACCTAGAAATGTCGAAGCAGAAAGGCTGTTTCTCAGATATACGATCCTTAAGCTCTTGGAAAATAAAACCTCTCTCTTTCCCCCATCTTCTCTCCTCAGGACATCTGACTGGTAAAGGGACACTTGCACTGATGGGAAACTCTGTTAGGATACAGAGATTCATCTCCAGTGCATTCTTCAGTGACTAGACAGGGGCTTTGTCAGAGACTAGGAACAGGGGCTTTGTCAGAGACTAGGGAATGTGAAGAGGGACTTTATCATTTGTGGCCTAATAGCATAAGAAAAACTTTAACAGTGTACACTTATAGAGAACCTACTGTGTACCACATTTTGCTCTATATCACAAGATTAAAAAAAAAACAGAGATCCAAAATTTATCTCATGAACTATATCTAACATTACTTTCCCTAAGAGAAATAGAATAATCATGAATTATCTTGTTCCTTCAAAATTTTCTAACACTTGGATACTTCAAGAACAATTCTATTTTATCAAAGGACAATAAAGGAAATAAGGAGCTTATGACATTTCAAGAATTTTTAAAGAAAATACCCAAATAATAATAATTAAATATGCTTTTAACTCGGCATGGTGATACACACCTGTACTCCTAGAACTAAGCAGGTTGAAACAGAAGGATGGCTTGTTCAAGACCAGCCGCAGCAACTTAAGAAAAACCTCAGCAGATTTGTGAGACTCTATTTCAAAGAAAAAATAAAATAGGGTTGGAGTGTGTTTGGAGGTAGAATACCCCTGGGTTCAGTTCCCAGTACCAGAACAAACAAAAATACTTTACTATGTACTACGTTAATCCAAACCAACTTTAACATGCATTTATTCACTCAATAACCATTTCTTGAGTTTTATCTGTGTAGTCAAGAACTGTACTGCACACTAAAGATGTGATAGGAAAAGTAATGAAGTTGAGAGTTCAAAGAAAAGAAAGGGATCCCAATGAGAACATGCCAAACCCAAGGCATCATCTGTACATAAAAAGAAATAGTAACCATTGACCAAGCAGAGAGTTTAAATGTTTACTTCGCAGCTTTATTATATTACCTAAAAAGAAGTCGTTTGAGGTGTTACCTATGAAAATGGATGATTTTTAAAATAGAAACACTGTATAGTTGAAATTCGAGCCGTTAATTGAAACAGCAGTTAGAAAATCAAATCGTTCACACAATTCACTTTCTTCCCTGGAACAGAGTTGTACATCTTCACCCTCACCGTGCAACTTGTAGGTGAGATTCACCTCCCCATTCAGTTTTCAGTACTGTCCAACTGACTTGCTGTTGGTTAATAGAATGTGTAGACACAATATATGTCAAGTCCTGGCAGAAGATTTAAACATGATTGTGCATTTCACTCTGTCTCTTTGAAAGCTCTTGTCATGAGAACAGGACATGTCAGATAGAGGCTGCTCTTTTAACCAAGATCTGAGAATTTCAAACATATGCAGTGGAAAGAAGCAGAGCTGCAGACCTGAGCAGAGACACAGCTGCGCTACGTCCACCACACAACATGACATGTTCATTACTGTAACCCCTGTGAGTTGAAGCTGTTTATTATCACAGTAAAATCACAGTGAAGCTGACTAATACCTGACTTTTACTTAAATTTTACTTGATATAAGCCACCGTATTCTCAGAAGCCAACACATGAAGCTAGCAGTAGAGACAGAAGGAAAGAAGCCCCATTCTTCTTCTAAAAGAATCAGCAGACCAGAAAATTAAAAAAATTAATATGGCTATGTGAACCATGCTAATCAAAGTCTGTGAATGAGGTAATTAATGGGAATAAACAGTTGCTTAATGACTTTTCAACTTTTCGAATTAAACCAATGCATCTTTTTTTCTCTAAAAGTTTGATATCTAAACATCATTGTGAATTCCTTAAATATATATACTATAATGTTCGGTATGTGCATATTTAGCCATAGATGTTTAGACATAGACTTAAGTGCTGATCTTTCTAAATTTAGATTCAGTACAGCTCCTTTTAATATATTTTTGTTGCCAGCACCAAAACAAAAAGTTCTGTCTGAAAAGTAGGGCTGGGAGTATAGCCTGCAGGTAAAATGCCCCTGGGTTCCATTCCTAGCACCAAAAAAAGTCTCTTCTAATACTTGAAGCTGAGTAATTACAAGGAAAGAGGTCATGAGCTCATAGTTTGGAAGCCCAGAAGTTGAAGACTGAGTGGCCATGTTTGTTCGGTGTCTGATGAGGGCCACACAGAGGATGATATCCTGGTGGGAATACGTGTGAGAATACCCTATAAATGACCCTGGGAGTCAGGAAGCGGGACAGCTAGTTGCAAGAAGTTACTAATTTAATTGTAGCCAGGTGTGGTGGCGCACACTTGTAATCCCAGCATTTGGGAGGCTGAAACCGGAGGATCGAGGTTCATGGACAGCCTCAGCTACTTAGCGAGGCCCTCCACAACTCAGTGAGACCCTGTTTCAAAATAAAAAGAATAAAAAATAGGGCAGGGGGTGTAGCTCAGAGGTCAAATGCCCCTGGGTTCCATCCCCAAACACACACAAAAAAAGAAGTTACTAATTGTGTTTTTTTTTAATGTACACTGCCTCATGAGAACTAAAGCTTCATGAGAAGTATATTAATGCTTTACTAATGACCCCAGTGACCTAAATCCCTCTCATGGAGACCAGTCTCTTAAAGGTTCTGTAATATCCCAACATCATCCACACTGAAGACCGAGTTTCAACCATCTGAACCCTTGGGAGACACACTCAACCCATGCCCAAATCATGGCAACATCCATTCCTCTCCTCAGAATCTGTCCAGGGGTAAGTCAAAAGTTATATTTTTAAGATACTATTCAGCTGGGCATGGTGGCACACACTTGCAATCTCAGTACTTTTGGAGGCTGAGGCATGAGGATTGCAGGTTTGAGGCCAGCCTCACAAATTAATGAGGCCCTGTTTCAAAATAAAAGGGGCTGAAAGTGTAACTTAGAGGTAGAATGCCCCTAGGTTCAATCCCCATTACCACCAACAACAACCAAAACGAGGAAACTGTTCAGTATTTCAAATGCAAATTATGGCTTGAAAATGACTATTTAAACTGTTTTGTTACTGGTCAGACCAGTATTAGTAAATCCAACTATTTCCCGACTTCAGGCTAAGTGCAGCCGCATTTGTTTTGATTTGAAAGTTGGAACAGTGCATGTAATGTCGTAAAGCAGAAACTTCTGCTTAGAGATAAAAATTATGGCGCTTAGAATTCTTATTAATAATTACATCAGGGACGAGAAAAGGTTCTGGGAAGCTCATGACAGAGGGAGAGACCTACATTTCTTTGAATGGTCTGTGGAGAAGTGGAACCATTAAATTACTTAGATGTGCATGTAAGGTCTTATTCATTCTAATGACCTAGCAAAAGTGCACTCCGCACCCTGCCAAATAGAGTCCTCATTCCCTGAGAGTGCCTTCTGGTTGATTTGTGAGATATTTCGTTATTTCCTTAATGATCAAATATAATTCATTCTTCCAACACATTACCCTCCTAAATTATCGTCAGGGACACAGACTTGCAGAATTTTGATATTAGGAGGGACCTTGGAGGTCGTCTGGCTCAATAATCTCATCTAATAGATGAACAAACTGAGACTTGGAAAGGCTAAGTAATAGCTTAACTGCAGACCATCTTCCAAATTATTCACCACCAACTGAATAGTCCTGACAATATTTTTTTTAATGGCAAGACACTAGAAATAAAAGCCCAAGGGTCCATAAACAACAGAAATGGAAAAATGTTATTCATCTGAAAAACCACAGGCATCCTTCAACAGGTAAATATTGAGCTGCTGTTCTGTGTCAGGTGCTTTGTTAGATCCTTAGCATGTAAAGGTAAGTAAAAGATCATCCCTACCCCCTGGGAACTCTCAGTTGGTTAAAATGGAAATACTACCATAGACTATGTGTACATGTGTGAATATACCAGTGTCAATCTCAGTACTCTGTATTGGGAAAGGGGGAGGTGGGAGGGTGTCCACCAAGCACTGTGTGCATGTATGTCATTATCAACATGGTTTACATTATAATGTGAGACTATAACACACCAAGAAAAGCACATTAAAAGTAGTCATTAATAAATGCTTTTTATATGCAGGACACTGTCTCAAAACCTTATGTGTATTAACTCATATGATAATAATAACCACCTTATGTGGCAGGGACTATGATTATTCCCTTTTTACAGATAAAGAAACCGAAGTACAGAGATGTTATGGAAACTTCCAGAAGTCGCACAGCTAGTATAAAGGGCTATATTCGATTGCTAGAACTAAGTATCACAAACTGGACGGCTTGGACAAAACTGAAGTATATTATCTTCCAGTTTTGGAAGAGGGAAGTACAAGATCAAAGTGTCAGCAGAATGAGTTCATCCTGAGGGCTGTGAGGAAGGAAATGACTCATAGCTCTCTCTCTTTGCTCCTGAAGATGCACTGGTAATTTTGACATTTCTTGGTTTAAAAACATCACCTCATTTTCTTCCTTTTTTTTTTTTTTTTGCAGTACTGAGGATGGAACCCGGGGACATTCTACCTTCGAGCTACACCCTCAGCCCTATTTTATTCTTTATTTTGTAACAGGGTCTCGCTGGGTTGCAAAGGGTCTCAGTAAGTAGCCGAGTCTGTCCCCAAATTGCAATCCTCCTGTTTTAGCCTCCCAAATGCTGGGATTACAAGTGTGCGCCACCACCTTGGGCCAAATTCATTCACATTCTTACCTACCAAAGATTGCTAATTCAACATATGCATTTTGAGGTGACATGATCCAATCTACAAAAAGCTAAACATGAGATTGCATTTCACTCTAGTTCTAGTTTCTGTATTTAATCACTGTGCTAGATAAGTGCTATTACAAAAGACTTATGATCTATATGCACCCCCCAAAAATGGAGCAATTAATTCTGTCCAGTAGAAAGTAGATGGCTATTGGAGAAGGCTTTCCAGAGAGTTAATGGTAGAATTGACTTTTTTCTTTTTATTGGTGCATGTAGTCATGCATCTTAGTGGATTAGAAGATGGTGGAGGAATACCTGCACACATCATTCATTTAGCCTTCCACAATTCCCATCCCATTCTCACCCCCCTCCCTGCTTCTCATGTTTGGCTTACTGATTGACTTTGATATGTTTGTGAGCATACATCATGCATATTAGGGAATTTCCCTCTTCTGCTCTCCCATCCCCTCAGTTACGTCACCTTATGCTCATCTATAGTTTTTCCTTCTTTTTCTAGAGTTCCTTCTATGACCTCCTTTCTCCCTAGCTTCCACATATTACAAAGAACATTTGATTTCTTATTTTTTTTGACTGACTAATCTCATTTAGCATAATGTTCCCAAGTTCCATCCATTTCCCCGTAAATGATGTAATTGTGTTTTTCTTTATGGCTGAGTCAAATTCCATTGTGTACACATCCCATGCTTTTGTAGTCCATTCATCTGTTGATGGACATCTTGGCTGGTTCCAGAGTTTGGCAATGGTGAATTGTGCAGCTATGAACATAGATACACATGCATTCGTTTGACAGTTTGGTTTCCATTCTTTTGTTGAATTGACTTTTGAAGTATGGCTGTACTGACACTCACTTTCTGTTTCTCCTTTCAAAAACATTTTTTGCCCAGATTTCTTATTGCTAATGCCTTCTCATAATCTTCTTAAAGAGCCTTTCTCCAGTCATTTTATCTAAATAGTCCCCTCCCAGTCATTCTCTGACACATTATTCTTTTAGTCATGGCATTTAGCTGTGACACACAAATAAATCATCGTGCGTTATTTTTTAATCTGTTCATTGTTTATCTTCCTCCTTCAGAATGTAAGCTCAATGGGGGTAAGGGATTATCATAGTAACTGCTCTGTCACTAGTACATAGAGTCCACACTATAAATAATTGCTGAGTAATTGCCTTTACTCAAGAGATTTTTGCTGAACAATAAGAGCAAAACCACAGTATAATCAGGCAAGGAGTAAATGACAGTAAAGTAGTTAAGTCATGAGCAAAGACCATTTCAAGCACTTTGTACGTTGAAGAAATTGGTTAACAATGAACAAAAGAGTTTATGATTAAGGGAGATTTTCTTTTTTAGGTCATAATAGTATCTGTTAACACAAAGTAGAAAATACACAAGTTGGTTCAGAGAAAATGAAAGAAAGCAAAAAGGAGAGAGAGAAGCAGAGAGAGAGAGAGAGAGAGAGAGAGAGAGAGAGAGAGAGAGAGAGAGAGATATTAAGATCTGATATATAGGAGAATAAGGATTTATTTATTTATGAAATAAAGTCTTCGTGAAAATAGGAAAGCATTTGCCCCATGTAGGGGTAATATTCCCAGAGCATGTTTTCCTCTGAGACAAAATGAAAGACAAGAATAAGTCGCATTTGAAGGGCAAGAAAGGGAACTTTGAAGGATATCACGGAGGCAGGAGACTAAACCCTTTGCTGCAAAAGATCTGAAAGAACAGTGATCTTAATGAGATTTCTGGTTTAATTTTAAGACAGCTACTGTGGCATATAGGAGAAGGAAATAATTAGGGATCAGTAAAATAATTGTTGATCTGTGCTGACAGTCGAGGTAGAAGATCATAAATTCGTAATGGATCCAATCTAAAAGGATATGCTCTTTTTCTTCAGCAAAACATTACAATCCTGAAGCAGGAGTGGGGAAATATTGAATGTTACAGAACTGGTGATTGGGAGGACAAGTTCCGCAAATGATGAAGACAGCAGAAAAGAATATACTTGAGGTATCTGACCATTTTCACTAGTCAGTAAAAGAAGTAGAGCTAGGAGGAAGCTAATTAGCAGGAGAACTGTGTGACGGTATGTGTGAAGTAAGGGACTAGGAAAGACTGTTGTGAGCAGAGAATTGCAGTTAGGAGCTTTAAAAAGGAAACAAACCTGAACTGAAGGAGGAGTGAACTACAAAGAGGTGACAGGTATGAGGAGAGGACATAGAAATCCTCTCTGTTGTGATTTTGTTGGTAGTTTCGTGGCACTAGATAACTGACAAAATTCACCAAGTTGTACATTTCATTCTATTTACTTATTTATTTGCTGCTGGGGATTGAACTCAGGAGTATTCTATAACTGAGTTATACCTCCAGAATTTTTTTAATAGGATTTCAGTACATTGCTAAGGTTCATTCTAAATTGCTCAGGTTGGCCTCAAACTTGTGACTCTCCTACCTCAGCCTCCTTAGTATGGGGACTGCAGATAGGTGCCACCATGCCTGGGCAATTTATTCATTTTAATGGTTTAATGTACATATCTTTCCTTACTACTAAGGAAAAACAAAAATGCTTTTCAAATTTGGGCAATTTTAGGAAAAGGCAAAGTTCAGGTTGCAGCCATATTTCTAAACTGTAATGTTCATAATTATCATTTAGAAAAGAAACTGAGGAAACTTAGGGCAAAGCATTGGAAGTTACCAGATATGAGTGAGGGTACTGGCTGAGGCAGATTCTGGGTTCTTAATAAGTATTTGTAATCTGTATGTTCATCAATAGGCAATAGGGTTGTGGAAAAAAGAATCCTTCATTACTATATTATGCTCCTTCCTTTTGTTTTGGTTCTAGTTGGCAAGTAACTATGTTAAAGTAAATATACAGGCATTATACAATTGAGTTTATTTATAGGAATTCCAAACATAGCTCATGAAGACTCACATTAAATGTAAAGTTGGAAAATCTGGATTAGTAACTTGGTGTCCATCAACAGGTGAATGGGTAACAAAAGATGGGATAGCCACACAATGAAATCCTACTCAGCATTAAAGAAGAACAAAACTATGTGATTTTCAGGAAAATGGAAGGACCTGGAGAAAAGTATATTAAGACAGACTAGCCAGTTATAGAAAGTGAAGGCCTATATTTTTTCTCTAATATGGAGAAGCTAGGGAGTAATGCGGATACCAGAGGAACTCCAGATAATGGAGGAGAAACCACAGTGGAGCCAGAGAGGTTGGTCTAGGAAGAGGAGGGGGAACAACATGGATTGTAATGCATTTTAATGATATATTCTGGCAATAATATAATTCTTTAAAATACAAAAAAAGACAGTGAGGAACAGTCACCTTTATTTCAACATACCAGAGAAAAATCAATGTTTACATTGATAATGTATGCATATACATATAAACCTATGTTATTGATGTGTATATTAGAAATATTATCAATAGACACTATGTGCAACAAATACATATATGCATACATATGCATATATCCATTTGTTTAATGAATATACATGCACATGTACATACATATGCACTATGAAAATTGGAATACTATGTATTCTATCTTTCAATTTTTAATTTAATTACATATTTCAAATATTTCCATGGTACTACATTACTAAAACATTGCTTTTAATGACTTTTACAATACAGAAATAGCATAAGCTATTTAGCCATTCCCTATTTTTAAGACATATGGGTCATTTCCAATTTTCTGCTAACATAAACAAGACTTAGATAAATATCTATCTACAACTTTGTGCACAACTCTGATTACTTCTTTAAGATAATTTCCTAGATGTACAATTTATGATGCAAAGCAGTAATGAGAATTTTAGATACATATTGCCAAATTACTTTCTAGTCTGCATTCTCTCAAGCAGTCTATGAACATTCTAATTTTTTACCTCTCATCACTGCTAGTTCTTAAAATGTACTATTTTCATATGTGAAAATAGCATTGAGTTGTAATTTAATTTGCATTTGTATCATTATCAAGAACTTATTCATGTGTTAATATGAATGCTTCTATACCATGAATAATTTATAAAAACGAGTTATTAAAAGCTTTTAAACTGGGCATGGGAATGCTTGTCTCTAATCCCAGTATCTGAGACAGAAGGATTGAAAGTTCAAGAACAGCCTCAGAAACTTAGAGATAACTGCATCAGCTTAGCGAGATCCTGTTTCAAATAAAATATAAGAAAAGGGACCCGGGCACAGTGGCGTATGCTTGTAATCTCAGTACTTGGGAGGTTGAGAAAGAGGATCCCATGGGTTCGAACCCAGCCTCTGCTATTTAGTGAGGCTCTCAGCAACTTAGTGAGCTCCTGTTTCCAAATAGAATATAAAATAGGTTTGTGAGTGTAGCCTAGAGAAAGAAAGCCCCTGGGTTCCATCTCCAAAACCACACAAATGCATAAATAAATAAATAAATAAATAAATAAATAAGAAAAGGGTTGGGAATGTAGCTTAGAGTAGACTGCTTCTGGGTTGAATCCTTCATATAAAAAAAAGATCTTTAGATAGTTTCAGTCACCATTCTCACTGCTATATCTTAAAATACCTAATAGCCACAACTTAGAGGAAGATTTATTTGCTGACGGTTCTATAGCTTTCAGAGATTTCAGGCAATGTTGGGATGGATGAAGGCTCTGAAGCTCAGGGCATGGTGAAAGGAAACAGAAATTGAACGAGTGGAGAGACTCTACTCTCACATCATGGAAGCCAGAAATAGAAAAATGAGAGAGCGAAAGATATATATATATATAGTCCCCAAAGCCTCACCTCCAGGGCCCACTCCTCAGCAACCAATCCTGTTCTCCAATATGGCTGTCTTGCCTACAGAGTGACATCTGATAAATAGTCTAAATTCAAACCATAACAAAATGTTCACTATTAATCTGTGATTTGCATATTGTGACAATTATTTGACTACTTGTATCTGCCTTTTAATGTGGATTGTATTCTTTATGAACACCACAAAAGATCAAACTTTTATCTTAAGTCTTAGTGATTTCCTTTGTTTCCTTTATTTTACTGTTTAAAGGGGGCTCCATTAATCTGAAATTATATGTGTTTTTATTTAATCTATTTTTTTGTGTAGTACTGGGGGTGGAACTCAGAGGGCATTCTATCCTAGCTATACCCCCAGCACTATTTTTATTCTTTTATTTTTTTGGAAACAGGGTCTCACTGAGTTGCAAAGGGCATAAGCCGTGCGCCACCACCCCTGGCTATTTAATCTATTTTCACAGTTTAGTTTATTGAACCTAACTTGTTATAGCATCTAAAATTTATTTTGGTAGATGGCATGAAGTAAGGTTCTATTTACATTTCCAAAATAATCATGCACTATACAATCTCTACTCATTTAATAATACCTACTATCTCATTAATTTAAAAAGTTATCTTTATCACATATAAATTCTTATAGATGCCAGTTATTTTTATGGTTGTATTTTTCTAGTAAATGGTTCCAAGCACAAAAACTGTATTATATCATCATGGTAATACTAAAGTACATGTGAGAAAGATGAATAGTATACTCTACCATTTCCTTGTATTTGATTTTTTTCCGAATTATTTACACTTCTTTTTTTCTTTCTTTTTTTGTGGTTCTGGGGTTCCTGGAAACCCTTCTACCTCCGGGCTACACTCCCAGACCTATTTTATACTTTTTATTTGGAAACAGGGTCTCTTAAGGCAGCACAGCTGGCTTTGAACCCGCGCAATCCTCCTGTGTCTGCCTCCCAAGCGCGGGGATTACAAGCGTGCGCCACCACGCCCAGCTACTTCTTTTTTTCTAGATGATTTTAGAATAAGTTTTCCTATTTATGTACTTACTTAGGTATCGAGGACTGAACCCAAAGGCATTATACCTCCAAGCTACATCCTCAGCCCTATTTTATTTCTTATTTGGAAGCAGGATCTTGCTAGGTTGATAAGAGTCTTATTAAGAAACTGAGACTATCCTCAAACCTGTAATCCTCCTGTCTCACCTTCTCAAGTACTGGGAGAGTGTGTACCACCAAACTCAGCTCTAAATCATTTTATATAAACCAGTTCATGGGAACATGATTTAGAAAGCCTCCATCTTTTCTATTATGATACTTTAATATCAGAAATAAAATGTTGATCAAAAAATAAGCCACAAAATAGTAGTTACATTTTGATTCCACTTATTCAAAGTTCAAAGTGAATAATTAATTGTTCCATAATATACACAGTTGTATAGCAAAGCCATAAGAATTAAAGAAATGACTAGCCCAAACCTAAGGATAATGATTTCCTCTGAGATAGGAAATGGAAGGTTCTACTCTCAGAGATGTATGAGTAGAATATATCTGTCATTATCATCATTAATACTATTATTAGTAGCAATTACTATTTTTAATACTGTCATAATACTATCATAATTATCATGTACATAGGTTCATAGGTATCTATTAGTAGTAGTAGTAGTAGTAGTAATATTCTTTTTGCTTGAACAGGCAATATTTTGATAAGAAAATACTGAATTTATAAACTAAATATTGTTAAAACTTGTACTTTTCCTCTGTACTAACATTCATCATAAAATTTAATTAAAAATGTGATATTATTAATTGTTAAAATAATTCAAATTAATTAATTATTAAGTATAATAAATAATTATAATTAAGTTATTAAATTTTATTATATGAGTAATAGGTATTAAAATATAAAATGCCTTCCAATACACTTAGTAAGATACATTTAGAAACTATTTAAGCTATATGGAAAAATCTATATGCTCTATTGAGTGAAATTTTTAAAAATATTGAGTTAAGGGACATAATGTGATCTTCAAACTATTCTACACACTTAATGCAATACCAGTTACAATCTCAATATAATTTTTGAACTAAACTAAATGCTTCTATATTTTGTCTTAAAGAATGACTTTGAAAACATCCCAGCAGGGCATGGTGGTCCATGCTTGATATCACACTATTTGGGGGGCTGAGGCAGGAGGATCACAGGTTCCAGGCAAGCCTCAACTTATTGAGTATGTCAGTCAGGTCAGCACTAGTTTGCCCCTGGGTTCCATTCCCGGATCATAAACAGAACAAAACAAAACAAAATAGTCCTATGTTCTACTATTAGAATCTTGGAAAACACTAACAAAGAGACTTTCTTCACCAGATAGACAGTACATCATATAAAAATCATATTAAACATGTTAAATCTCCAAATATTAATATAATGTAATACAAGTTTCAGAAGAGATTGAGGCTCTATAATAATGCATTAATAACATTTGACCTTTTAAAATATTTGCTACTAGCCAGATATGATACTGGCTCTTTTACATTCACTATCTTTTCATCCTCACAACACTTCCGATGAATATTTCCAGTTCTTTCAATTTCTACAATTCAGAAACCTAAAATGACCATCCATTTTATGTATCACTGTCAGTTCTAGGATTTGAAGTCCAAAATCCCTGAATAGTTTCTCAATCCCTAACAAACTGGGATGGTTGGTTACTATAGAACTGAAGCTTGGAGCGATTATGAATTAATCCACTCAAAGTATCACAAACAAGTCTGGGAGCTGAGATTTACCTCCCGCTGAGACCTCAAAGCGCATATTCTGACACTGCACATACTACATGGAATCAATGTGGCCATACAAATGACTGGGGGAAATCACTGTGAAGCAACTGGCTAATTAGGAAGGAGAAAAAATGGGATTAATACCTTCCCCTTTACCCTAGGATGAATGATTGAATAGACAACTTAAATGTAAATATTGCATAAAATATAAAAAAAACACATGGGTAATCCTGGAGTAAAAATTAACATTCAAACCAAGACACAAAAAATAGAAGTCATGTGAAAATATAAATACAATGGCATTAAAAAAACACTGGTACTGGCTGGGCGTGGTGGTGCACTCCTGTAACCCCTATACTTAGAAGTCTGAGACAGGAGGATTGCAGGTTTGAGGATAGCCTCAGCAAGTAGTAGGACTCGAATCAACTTAGTGAGACCCTGTTTCCCAATGAGAAATAGCATCAGGCTTGGGGAGGGGTATAGCTCAATGGTAGAATGCCTGTGTTCAGTTTCCAGTACCACACACACACACACACACACACAAAAAAAAAAAAAAAAACTTGTACAACTTCAAACATGAAAATAAACATATTAATAAAAGAAAAATATTTGCAACACAAGTGAGAAATTATAAATGTTCTAATTAAGTAAATATTCTAAAAAATTAACAGTAATTATCTAAATTCTACAATAGAACAATGAACAAAAGACATGAATTAATAAGCATTTCAAAGAAGTAAAGTGGATTAAAATATATAAAAGTAAAAAATATGCAAAACAAAACCAAATCTTATTTTCCCAACTGAGAATGACCAAATAATAAAAAGAAATAATGTTGCTTCTTGTATGGGGGAAATGAGCCCTTTCAGACATACTGATTGGTTAACCTACGGAAGAGTAAAAATTTAAAGACATTTTGATAATATGAATGAAGGCTTTAAAGCTTTGGATTTTAGAAGTTCTTTTTATGTGTGGGTCTGGGGATGGAACCCAGGGGCATTCAACCTCCAAGCTAAATCTCCTGCCCTATTTTATAGTCTTTATTCTGAAACAGGGTCTCACTAAGTAGCTGAGGCTGTCTGCGAACCATGATCCTCCGGTCTCAGCCTCTCGAATGTTGGCATTACAAGCGTGCACTACCACGCCCGGGACCTGGACACTCATTGTTGGGAGGGGGAAAGGGGAAGTGAGTGTGTGGGTGGGGAGAGGGCACCAAGCATAGTCTGAATGTATGTCATTTTCTATATGATCCACATAAAAAAATAAAAAATTAAGAAATTGAAAATATATTCTAAAAATGTGTCAGCACAAAGATGAATATATAACCCAGACTCGATATATTAGTAGATCTTTATTATTATTCTTTTCTTTTCTTTTCTTTTTACTTTAAAATAAATTAAGATTAAAACAGTAAAAAAAACTACACAGGGAAATAATCAGAAAAATACCAAAAATATCCATCTCTATATAATTCATTTCACCCCTGTTTATAACAGTACATAACTCAGAGGTGCCTAAAATTTTTAGTATTTATTTATTTATTTATTTAGTGGTACTGAAAGTTGAATCCAGAGGCATTCTATCCCTGAGTTACATCCCCTGACCTTAGTTTTTATTTTGAAACAAGATATCTTAAGTTACCACATGTTGGCTTGAACCTGTGATCCTACTCTCTAAGCCTCACAAATACTAGAATTACAGGTATGTGCCACTGTCCCCAATTTCAAAGGACCCAATCTATATAATGGATTTAATTAGACAAATTGTAGTATATTCTTGCAATGCAACATGGTGTAGCTATATAAAAGTATACATTCATTCGATTATACATTTATTAAATAATTTTGAATGTCAGACATTTTACTAGTTGCCAGGGGTAAAAGAGTATACAAGACGAACTATATATTTACCCTCATATAGCTATTTTTTACATAGAAAAGAAATTAAACTAAAGACAAGTAAAATAAATGTAACTTGAAGAACTTGAGAGAAATAAGAGGCCAAAGAGGTTAAAAGGAGGACCTAGCACAATGTAAATTTATATTCAGCGCTTACCACCTTACGTAGACACATGTCACATACTCAAATAAATGGAATATTCAAATTGATTTCAGGAAGTATTTCAGATGTGCTCTAGTCAGCCAATTCCGAGATCCTTATGATCTCTCCTTGAACCTAGAAGGCAGAGCATGTGTACTACTCAGAAAGTATGTTTTCAAAAGGCAGAGAATTTAGAGTCTCTGTACTCAACAGAAATATCTCTGTGTACATTCTGCCCTAGTACAGTGACTCCTCAACATACCTCTGTATGGATCTCTGATGAGTAACATCACATCGCTTTTTATTGTTTTCAACCAAATGTAGTTTCTGATATTTACTTATTTTTATTAAAAAAATCTCAATTTTATATTATTTTATTATTTTAAAAAATCCTTCATATTTTTGTTCTGAACTACATTTTTTACTCAGCAAGTGCAATACCTTGCCCTTTGGCTGCCCAAATCCCAGGCACTTCAAATGAGACATGAACTGACACCAATAATGAACTCTACATATAACCTGCATGAGTCACTGTGCTGTATTGCCTAGGCATGGGAAAAGTGCTCAAAGGCACCACTGCCAATTAAAAGGAAAATAAGAGAAGAAAAGGCAAATGTAAAGACAAATGGCAAAATTATTTAAAACACTTGCCAGGTGTGGTGGCACATGCTTGTAATCCCAGAATTCTGGAGGCTGAGACAGGACAGCCCGCACCAGCTACTTAGTGAGACCCTGCTTCAAAATAAAGAATAAAAGCAGGGCAGGAGGTGTAGCTCGGAGGTAGAATGCCCCTGAGTTTCATCCTTAGACCCACAAAAATAACAAACAAACAAACAAACAAATAAATAAATAAAACACTTGTGGTCACACCTCCAGCCAGCTCCGGCCCTGGGAAGCTCTGGCCTTTGGGATCATCAGCGCTTTGAAGATTCCTGCAACTCCTGCCCAGTTTGAGAACTCCCACCCTCTCCATGATCAACGTTTGTTCACCCTTTTAAAGTTTCCTATGAATCTCATATACTTTTTATAGTTGCTAACTTCTCCCTCTCCTCTCCTCTCCTCTCCTCTCCTCTCCTCTCCTCTCCTCTCCTCTCCTCTCCTCTCCTCCTCTCCTCTCCTCTTCTTTTTTCTTCCCTTCCATTCTCCCTCCCTTTTTTCTCTCCTTTTTCTCTCAGGAGATGATCCACATTTCTTTGAATGTTTCAATGTGTTTCTCTTGTCCTAGCCAGCCAGCCCAGCTCTCTCTCTCCTCAGCCAGATCCCCTATCTATGTCTTTCTGACCCCCAGCAGGCCAGCTCCTCTGTTTCTTTGTCAATTTCAGCCAGCATCTGTGTCAACCTCTGCCTCTCTGCCTATCTCTCTTCTGAGATGGTCCATGTCCTCTGAATGTGCAATTCTGTTTCTCCCTTAAATAAAACTGTGAGTGTCTATTGTCTTGTCCTAAAATTCTTCTTCTGCCTGTGTCCCCAGAATGGCAGTTACCTCTTTCTACTAAATTCTGACATTAAAAATAACACTCTGGAGCCAGGCATGGTGGCACATGTTTATAATCCCAGCATTTGGGAGGCTGAGACAGGAGGATCACAGTTGGCGGCCAGCCTCATCCACCTAGTGAGACACTTTGCAACTCAGTGAAACACTGTTTCAAAATAAAAAAATAAAAATAGGGCTGAGGGTGTAGCTCTGAAGTAAAATGCCTCCGAGTTCCATCCTCAGTACCACAAATAAATAAATAATAATATTCTGGAGCCTGGCATGGTCAGTAGCACAAGTCTGTCATTCCAGCCCTTAAGAGCCTAAGACAGAAGGATTGTAGGTTCAAGGCTAGCACTCTGTAATTTAAAGAAACCTTGTTTCAAAATAAATACAAAGGGCTGTGTGTGTAATACAGTGGTTGAACACCACTGAGTTCAATCTCCATTGCCATGCAACCAATCAATCAGTAACAACAACAAAAAAAAACGGGCTGGAAATTTACACTTTATTTTCATGATATAGTATATTTTCACAGACATCATATGAGGGAGAGTGATGGGAAGCAAGGGTACTCAAGTGATTTTCCTCCTGAAATATTTATTTCAATCATTTTTGGAAGAATACTACTAAGCATTAACTATGTGAACTTAAATAGTATCTGCTGTGACCTCTTAATTTAGAAAATGAGGGAAAATTCAACATTATTATACAAATTATAGTATTTATAGAGATTGCAGTAAAGCTTGGTCTCCATTGTTATAATATTTTGTGTTTGATCAATTCAAATCCTTGAAGAAATTTCTGAATCACAGTGTCTTAATTTGCAAAGTAGGAATGAGAACTGGACGTAGGTCATAGTATTATTAAGATGAGTAGTTAACACATGTAAAGCACACAACACAGATATGCATACAATAAATGCTCAATTAATGAGAGCTGTGTAACCTTTGTAGAAACTCAATTTTATTCTTTTAGCCTAATTTTCTAATCATGAGGCAAAACCTCTATATTACAACCTTAAAATAGGCAGCCCTCTGCACGCGAGAGTGGAAAAGAACAGAGAAAATGATTTACTCAAGCTTCTCTGTGAAAGGTCTCAGTGATGCCACATTTGACCAGCATCCTCGTTGCTAAGGACCTCTGGACCCATTCTGAGTGAGAGGCTACGCAGCTAACTAACTGAGGTGGCCCGCAAATGATAGGGCAGAGGAAAGTACCCTCACCTGCAAATGTCTTTCAGGGAACATTATTTTTTCCAGAGGAGAAATATGTATCATCATTCTTAAGTGATTATATATCAGAGTTTACAAATTGATATCAAAAGGTTAAACCCCTCCCAGTTGGCCTTGAAAATGGAGAACAGATAGACCTCCAGAGGAAGTCTCCTTACTTAGGCTACCACACCTATCAGAAACTTCCCCTGGCCAGCTGCAGAGGCAGTTGCTGAAAAGCAATGGGTCCGAAATTCAGGTGTGGGTCACCTCCACAAAGGTGAAGAAAGGACAGAGGACAAAACTTGAATTTTTCTGCATAACAATCTAAGTTTTCTGCCTCTGAGCCACATCAATAAAAGCCCTAGGAAATCTGGAAAGTTTTACTTTTACAAAACTCCCAAGAATTTGTTCCAGAGTCCTTTAGGGTCGGCATAGCCTGCAGCACCTGCAGCTGGAAAGGGAACATCAGCACAAGGGGTGCTAAAGTCCCGCTGTGACCGGTGTGCTGTGTGTAGTACAAAATGTAGTACCAGAATGTTAACTGAAATGACCATCTTAGAAACCTCTATATGAGGATATATGCGCGTGTGTGCACACACACACACACACACACACACGCACACAACACACACACACACACACACACACACACACACACACCTTCACAAGCACCTGGCTCATATAGCCCGGCTTAATCAATTTAATCTTTTTTATCATTTACAACTCATTGCTTTTTTCAATTAATTTTTATTTGGTTTTATTCCAGTCCCCTCATATCAACATACTTGTCATCATCCCTTGTCCTCTGCTGTATCCTACTGCAACCCATATTGGTTTATAATAGATGAGCCAGTTCCTTGTACCAAAGCTGTTTCAGGATCAGCAAGTATGCTTGGTGCCCAATTGCTCAAAGGTTAGAGTCTTCATTAACTCTTTCCACTACTCTGAGCATTTGTGTCCCTATTAGCGAGAGCAAATTCATGTATTGCTGGAACTTAAGGTGATATGGCTCCCCTCCAATAAGTACTTAAAAAAATAAAAGCCTGCAGCTGTCCAGAAAACCCTTTCTACTCTCTCTGCTTCAGGCTAAATGGAAAGAAGAGTTTTATAGTTGGCCCTATCTCTGGCTGCATGCCACCCAAAAGCGTTCATCCATTACTAAATTAAAAATGACTTCATGGTGTTCACTTCAGCGGCATATATACTGTAATTGGGATGACTGAGAGAAGATTAACACGGCCTCTGTGCAAAGATGACATGCCAATTCATGAAGCATTTCATAATTTCCAAACAGGCACTTTCATATATTGTACCGAATGTGAAAATGTTAAAAACCACCAGAAAAGTGAATCTATCAGTACCTCTCCAAATTGAAAATGTGTTTACCCCTTGATACAGCATACAGCAGTTGCAAGTTTAGAAATCTATCCTTTTAATGTACATACACATATATGAAATTATATACTTCAAATATTTTTCTCAGGCAGTTTATGATTATAAAGGATTAGAAAAATAAAAGACTATATTAACATGGAAGTTATTAAATGAATTCTCTTACATCCATATAATGAAGTGTAATGCAAATAGAAAAATGTGAATGCTTTCTACATGTTGAAAAGATATCCAAATATATACTGCTTCAACATACAGACCAGTGATTGATTTTATCTTAAATTTTTATAAGAAAGGAAGCATGAAAAATATTTGAATATGATCATATTTGCATAGAGAACAAAATTAATTGTTATGAACTGAATATTTATGTCCTCCAATGTATCTGTTGAAATCTATTCCTCAATGTGATGGCTTCAGGAGGTGAGTTCTTTCTTCGGAAGGCAATTAGATCTTGAGAGTGAAGCCTTCATAAATGGGATTGATGTGCTTATAAGAAGAGGGTAGAGAGCTAACTTTTCCCCCTTCCCTGTATTTCAAGTCATCTGCAAACTCAAAGAGGTCCTTCACTTGACCCTGCCCCTGCTGATGCTTTGATCTTGGTCTTCCAGCTTTCACAACTGTGATTAATAAATATTTGTTGTTTAAGTCACTCAGACTATGATAATCTGCTATATAAGCCAGAACTAAGAAAGATATAGACAAAATAAACAAACAAAAAAAAGAAAAAACCTATTATCTAGAGGCGAGATAGAAAATTATGGCCAAAAGGCTTTGGTGCCTACTTTTATGAAGTTTTTTTGGAGCTATGCCATGCCCAATTCATATTGTCTATGACTGGTTTTGCACCACAACAGCAGAACTGAGTGATTGCAACAGAGACCATATGCTCTATTACCTTAAAATATTTATGACTGTCCCTTCACAGAAAAAATTTATTAATGCAAGAAATATAAGGTGGAAATAATGAATAGGGACAAAAGTTTAGAAGCAATAATTGTTGATATCTTCTATTATATTTCAACCCATGAATAAAAGTATGGCTTATTTATAAAATCAAAATGAGGATAATAATAAAATCAGCAAACACGAATTTGGATACTCTGAGTTAAAAACAGGTAGTAATAAACCTCAAACAAGGATTTGTGCATCATTTCATGGTAGCTTCACTTATATCTTAACAAATATTTGCAAAATTAAAAATATTTAACTAAAAATTCTATTTTAAATGATAAAATTATGTTTCTTTTTACTTCTTTCTTGTGTTTCCCAAAAAACTTATGTATACAGTAAACTGAAGTGTTGCTTTTTTGAGTGTTATATATATATATATGTGTGTGTGTGTGTGTGTGTGTGTGTGTGTGTGTGCGCGCGCACTAAGTCCAAGGCACTGTTCTAGGCAGGTGGTGGGACTTTACAATTAACAATAGTTAATATCATATTAAACACCTTTACACAAATATATATATATATATATATATATATATATATGGAGTTATAATGTTATATATGCTTATAGTGCTTTAGATATATTTTCTTATTTAATATCTTCACATTATCTCAAATTTAGATTTCATTGTGTATGTTATTGAGGATTATGCCCAGGGGCATTTTGCTTCTGAGTCATACTCTCAGCCCTTTGATTCACTTTTATTTTTTGTCGTAATAGGAACTGAACGCAGGAGTACTCTACTTTGGATCTACACTCCCCAGACCTTTTTATTTTGAAAAAGGCTCTTGCTAAGTTATCATACATTGGCTTTGAACTTGTAATCCTCCTGTTTTTCCTTCAAAGTGTTGCAGGAGATTCAATCTCCCTTTTTCCAGTTTTCCCCTGATTTCCAAGAGAGGATTTCCAGAGGCCATAATCAGAGATGGGTTTCTTTATTTTATTTACCGGTAAATGGCTCAGTTCATAAATTCAAGGAACTGAACTTCGAACAAAGGGTTCACATGATTCTTTTTTTTTTCTTCTTATCGGTGCATTATAGTCTCACATCATAATGTGGGCCATGTTGACAATGGCGTACATTCACACAATACTTGGTGTCCCTTCAGATTTCCCATATCCTCCGTGGTCTCTCACTTTGGAGAGGGGAGGAGTGTGTTTAAAATTTATTATACCTAGCAAGGTGCTTATGTTACATACCATTCCCCAGCTCCCTCCAGTCTTTTAACTGGCTCTCTCTTGTTTACATTAGGAAAAGCTCCTGGATCATGACTGTGGGTTGCCTAAGGAACAGCTTCCTTATCATTTTGAAAGTGTCTCCTCACTTTACTGTGGGCAAATAGGGGAAGGGGCTCGGAACTCTTACTCTTTCCCATCCTAGATCTAAACTCCTGACAATATTTCAAAGGCTCTGACTGGGTGAACTATCTCAAAAGTTCTGGGATTACAGGTGTGCATCACCATGCCCCACTCAAATTTGTATCTTTATTAATACTTCCTTCATCAATTCCAGTTATATATTGCTGACTGCATACTCTACTTCTCCTCCGGGGTGTCTAATATACACCTCAAACTTAGTGCCTCAAAACTGAACTCTATCTCTTCCTTCCCACACATACGTCTGTTCTACTCCATCTCATTGGATAGAAATTCCATCCTTCCTGTTGCTCAGGCCAAAACACTCAGAGTCTCTCGGCCTTTATCATTATCTATAGTTAACTTCTTACCATGTCCACTGTTACCACTCTCCTGTAATGTTCTGAGCCACTGCCGTCTTTTACCTGGACCACTTTAATAGCCTTCTCACTGATTTCTGTTTCTCCTTTTGCCTGTTTATGATCTATATTATTCAAAATAAAAGCCATAATTATTATTTTAAATATAAAGTTGACCACATTATTCTTGTGCTCAACACTCCACTAAAGCTCCCTGTTTTAATCAAAATAGAGAACATAGTCAAAGTGTTTATTTTTTTTCATGTGGGACCCACTTTATCCATCTTATTTTAAAGAACAACACTGTTTTTTAAATAGTTTGATGTCTACTATTCATATATAAAGATAGTTTGTATCTGTATTTATTTTTCTACAATTTTATATGTAGCATTTTCATCCTTTAACTGTATAACTTATTTACATTTTTTATTCTAGTCTGTATACAGTGCAAACTCTTAAATATTTGTTGAATAAATGATCAATCCCTTGATCGATCAATCTATCTATCTATCTCTCTCTCTCTATATATATATATATATATATTTACATGTTATTTATATATGATATATATTATTTCTTCCTCCAGTGCACAGAAAAAGGAAACAAAGGCTTGCAAAAGTTTAGTGACTGGACTCTTGGGGTCATAAAATTAATAAAGGAAAGAATTGGAAGCAAAATAAATTTATTTCTCTCAGACTCAAAAGCTCAAGGTCTTCACCTCTAAATAACCTCATGGCATTGACACTATAGTGCAGGACATGTTAACCAGTGTGCAAATCATTCAGGTACCAAGGTGGCTGTGAAGTAGCATCAACAGTTGTCATAGAACTTAGCTATGGCTCTCCAGGGAATAAAGCAAACAAGATGGATAAGCACATGGTGATGAAATGGTGCCATTTAGGTTGACGGCGCCTCATGTAACCCTACCTGGATAACGGGAGAAAGGCATACTTGAAAGATTTTAGCATCAACCTACATTTTCTTCTTCACTTACTCTGCACAATCGTGTTAATGATACCGAGGCCAAGTCAAATAAAACATTTCCAACTGCCCGAGTTACAAAGTCATTTCATGGGTAAATATCCATTTATGTTTCATGCCAAGCCATGGTGGGAATGTTTAGGCCGAGTCCTTTGGGCAAAGAGCCTCTATATATGCAAACCTTTGTTCTGCTGTGAATTGAGACTAAAACCTTCAGTTCTCTTGTTTGGCTAAGCTTCTAACTTCTCATGCAGCCTAAGGGGCAAAAAGTATACAACATTTTCACAGAATTACTGTGACCTAGTCATTCTGCTCTCTTACACATGCCTGACGAATGTTTTGTTTGGGTTAGTAAAAGCAGATGGAGGGTGGCAGTGCTAACAATACGCCTGGCGTGCAGCTTCTGGCATAGGGGACTTGAGGACTCAAGTGGATTTGCCTCTCATACTTTCGCATAATTTGCCATTGTCTGCCCAATGCCTAGTGGGGCTGAAGTAGGCCAGGGCCTTTTAAACTGACCCTCAGAGTCTCAAAGGAGCTGAATAAGTTTTGTGGGATCATTCTTTGGTGAACTTAAGGCCTCAGATACATTTTTAAAAGTGCTGATTTTAAAAGGGTAACATTTTCCAATAGCTGACTCTTTACCCAATTTTCCCCTCATCTTGATATTATATTTGTGTCTTTTTTTGTAGTTTGGAAAACCAATTCTAGAGCTGGGGATTGCCCACATTTAAATCCTGAATCAGCCATGAACTATCAGTTCTTGAACTTGTTTCTCTTCATCCTAGGAAATCATGGAGAGTCTAAATAGAGAACTTGCAGAATGGGAGAAGGTCTTTGCCAACTACTTCTCTGATAGAGGACTATTACCTAGAATATACAAAGAAATTGAGAGACTTAACGCTAAAAATGAATAAAAATGAGCAGTTGAACTAAATAGATGCAGAACAAAAGCAGAAATACAAATGGCTAATAAATATATGAAAAATATTCATCATTAGCAAACAAGGAGATGTAAATTAAAAGTATACTGAGATTTCATCTATTCTCAAATGGAATGAAAATCATGAAAAAGTCAAACAACAATAAATGATGATGAGGATATGGGGAGACAGGAACACTTTTGCATTGTTGGTGAGATTGCAAATTAGTGGAGCTGCTATGGAGATCAGTGTGGAGATTCCTCAGAAAACTGGAAATAAATCCACCATACGATCCAGCTATACCACTACTTTGTACCTTTCAAAAGGACTGAAATCAGAATAGTATCATGGTAACATGCACACCTATGTTTATATCAACACAATTCACAATAGCAAATTTATTGGAATCAATCTAAGTTTTATCAATAGATAAATGGATCACAAAATAATGAGATATATCTACAATGGAATTCTACTCTGCAATAAAGAACAAAATTTTGTCATTTGCAGGAGAGTGGATGGACCTAGAGAACATTATGTTTAGCAGGATTAGCCAGTCACTAAAAGTGAAGGGTCATATGTTGTCTCTCATATGTGGAAGCTGGGGGGTAATCTGGATAGAAGAGCGACTTTAGCTAAAGGAGGAAAAGCCAATTTAAACAATGGAAGGGGTCTAGGGGAGAGTGGTGGGGGAGAATTCATGAAAGAACCTCTTCCGTTGACATATTGTACTTATGTAAAATTACCAATGCTAATTTCAATATCATGTATGGGGAAAGGGAAAGAGTGGGTAGGGAACTGGGAGGAGGCTCACCATGTGCTGTGTGTATGGATGTCCCTGAACTACGTTATGATGGGAGACTTTTATATACCAATAAAATCATCTTAAAAATAAACACCGAGACAGGTGTAGTGGCGCAAACCTGCAATTCCAGTACTTGGGAGGCTGAGAAAAGAGAATCGCAGGTCCAATGCCAGTCTCAGCAACTTAGTGAGACCCTGTTTCAAAATAAAAAATAAAATAGGGATGGGGGTGTATCTCAGAGGAAAAATTCCCCCGGGGTTCAATCCCCAGTACAACAACAACAACAATAATAACAACAACAACAATAATAAATCTACCAAATGATAAAATGTGTTATTTTGAGTACTCAATGAGATTATATATGTAAAATGTTTAGTACACTATTGGCATATAGTGCTCTTATTTTAAGTCCTCTGAAATAAGACACTCTTTCATGGAGTCAGTTCAGTGCAGTGAGAAGAAAAGTAGACTTGAAGTCAGTAACCCTGGCTCTATCATACCAGCTTTGTCAGGAATTCCTATGCAACATGAATTAAATAACTTAATCTATTAACCATTTCTTAATCATGAAATGTATGGATTTAACGAAGTTATCTTTGAAGTTTCTTCCAGCACTATCACTGAATAATGTTTTTTAATATTCCAAAAATTAGGGCCATTTCAGAAAAATAGTAATCAATACACTAGTTTTCAGTTCTAGGTAGGCCTAAAATAGTTTTATCTAACAAAGAATACTATAAAAACAAAAGAGAAAGATCTTATAATGTTCATAAAATGTATTCCTAGTTTTACTTGACATGTACCCTTTTTATTGCAGTTTGCAACATCCAATTGTTTGTAAATACTCATTGGTCCCAAACTGTCATGAATTTAGTTTTATAATAATCTCATACTGAGAGACATATAAGCTTTCTAACTCAAAGATTGACATTATTTTTCTCTTCAATATAAAGGTTATAGCACTTCAAAAGTATAAAAATTCTTTGAGTTAAAAAATGAATGTGTGATAGCTTGCAGTTTCCATTTAACAGATACTTGGGAAGAAATCAATATTAAGCAGGTACATCAATTATTTCATTTTGTGAGAGTGACCTGATAAAACAAGAGACATCTCCAAGGAGGAAAGAATTCCCTTCTTTGTCAAGATATATGTGGGTTCAAATGCTCAAACTATTCAGGACGAATCAACTTTATGAATGAGAATGTCTGAATGTCTGGCGGGGTGTGGTGGCACAAGCCTGTAATCCTTGTACTTGGCAGGCTGAGACAGGAGGATCACAGGTTCTTTGACCTAATGAGATCCTCAGAAAGTTAGCAAGATATTTGATCAGTATGAGAGAGAGAGAGAGAAAGAGAGAGAGAGAGAGAGAGAGAGAGAGAGAGAGAGAGAGAGAATCTGTATTAGTTTTGTAGAGGTAACAAATATTCCAAGAAGAATCTCATTGGTTTTCAACATAAAAATAGTTTATTGCATGCTTGCACTACATAAATGTTGGCTGCAATTTTGCTACTGTTACACATGATTTCTTCCTTCCTGGATGCAAGCAAAGAAGCGGCCCTCAACTGGAACCGATGATTGCAATGGCAAGAGAGAAAGGCAAAAATAAGCTAGTTTAAAAAGCTTTTCCTTAGGTCTAGCATACAATCAGTTCTGTTCATAATGCTTCAGCCAATGCAAATCACAAGGCCAATCCTCAGTTCAACAAAACAAGAAAGCCTATATAATTCCAGTGAGAAAAGGTATTGCAAGTATTATGGAAATAAATAGGGATATAAATTCATCTAAATGATTATTTCCTTTTCTTACATGTGTAAAATATACTCAGAAATAAAGTTTATGATCTCTCTTTTAAAAATTTTTGATAGTAGGATTAAACCTAGGAGTATTCTACCTCCGTGCTACACTCCCAGTGTTTTATTTTTGTTTTTAATTTTGAAAGAGGATCTCACTATTTTACTGGGAGGCTCGCTAAGTTGCTGAGACTGGCTTTGAACCTGTGATCCTCCCGTCTCAGCCTCCCAAGCGCTGGGGTTACAGACATGTGCCATTGCACTTGGCTTCGTGTTTTCTCCTTGCTAGTTTGGCAAGCTCCATGAAGACAAGACTGTGTTTGTCATTAGCACTGTGCCCAATAGATAGCTTCTCAAATATATTGTTGAACTAAATAATGAAGGAATAAATACAAATAGACTGCATGAGTAGCATATGGCCTTTTTCTTTGGAAGGGTGTAAGAAAAGTATTTGTGAATTGGCAGAAGTCTCTATAAGGTTAAAGCAGGGCTTAGAGATGGATTTAATGACCTGAATCTCCTGGAGAATATTTTTTTTATTCTCTGAGCAGATGGAGTTGTTTCTGGTAGAACTGTGGATAAATCAATTACATTGAAATGGAATTTACAGTTTGTAGTGGGATTTAGAGCTGACCATTATATTCTCTTCATCTATAACAATGCACCAAAATTCCCTGTGCTACCAGTACGCTTTGATGTAGCCATTTTTCATTATCACAGAAACAGAAGAGGGGAAACTTTCTTAGCCAACTTCTTTCTTGCTGTACTTCAGTACCTACCTACTGAAAAAGCTTGAAATTAGCACTTGAGAAGTTTTTTATATTGATACCTTTCTGACATCCTGGGGGGGGAAATGGGATTTTATCCATTTCTGTTTATATAAGATAAAAAAGTACTTATATTTGAAGAACCACACTATCATTATATGTTGAATTTTAAGGCAGTTTCCTATATTTTAGAGCTCCTAAATATGTATTGTCAATATATGCAGAAAAGAAGGAATGATTTGATTCATAATGATATTGTCAAAGGAGACAATATGACTTCCTGAGGGCAAAATGAATCAATAGCTAAGTCAGAAGCAGAGTCCTCGCTTCGTAATTAACAGCTGATGGTCTTACTCCGCAGGTTTATGCCTCCATCTTGTATCCCCTAACACTGTTGAGGCGGCTTGGATGAGGCGATATTATGATCATTATAGTATTTTTTTCAGAAGACATGGGTTGTGTCTGCCTCAAAATATTTGCTGGCTCTAATTATACATTAGTTATCCTGAAAACTAGCCAAAGACAGGATGGGAAGGAAGTCATACAGATGCCTAGTATGTCATTGTCATGTCTCTCTATCTTCTTGGAGCACACAATCTCTGAATGCAGCACACAGCCTGAGCACATATGTGGCAACTGCAGTGTAGTATGGAACATGAATGTAGAAGGGGCAAGGGAACTGGAGAAATACACCATCTTAGTTCATTCTCTTCTGCTCTGCTTCTTCCCCCTTGACATTTGTTTCTTTCTCTTATTACATAAGAACCATTGCAACACAAAGAAAGTTGCTGTTGGTCATTTGGACTAAGCCAGAAATACGCTTCTCCTATTAGTAGACTGTAATAATCAGTTCATTCCCTTTTTCCCCCTTTGGCTACTCAACCCTGAATTGAAGGAAAGAAAATTTGTAATGAGAAATAAAAGGCTCCCTTTGCATTCTCATTAGAGAGAGAAGAAATAAGTGTCATGTTTCCTGCATCACCAATTTCTCTCTCTCTACAGGAGCTTTCTCACCAATGTTTAAAACATGCTGGTATATCTGTAAAAAGGAAGAGGAAGAAGGAGAAAAAAAGAAAACTACTCTTGACACCACATCCTATTCTAGCTGTGCCTAATTTTTTCTTTTCATTTTATAGTAAAAGCCTTCAACAGTGTTGGCTCCAGTTCTATTTTCCACTTTAGATAGGCTTTGCCATGACGTGCTCATTAAATTGGCTTTGTCAAGGTTCCCAGCAAGCCCCATGTTGCTAATTCCAGGGATCAATACTCAGTGTTCATCATAATTGATGTTTCAGATGCATTTGACATAGTTGGTAATAATCCTTGCCTAAACACTATTTTGCAATAGGTTTTCTAGATGTGACAAACTGAACTTTCTTTGTACCTCACTGTTCACTCTTCAATCTCCTTTGTGTATTTTCTTCATCTCCCAGATCTTAAAACTTAGGGTCTTAGTACTGTCCCCTTTCTCTATCTAATTAAACACATGTATTTAAAACTTTCCACATATTAAATAACTCCCAAATGGATATCTGTAGCCCAGAATTCTACTCTGAAGTTTAGATTAATATAGTCAGCTATGTATTCTATGCCTCTCTACCCGGATGTTTAATAAGTCTCCAACTTAGTATATTCAAAATGGAGATCCAGATAAAGTCCCTTAACCCTATTTTATTTTAGATATCTCTCTCATTTCAATTAATGACAGTGCCATTCTTCCAGTTTCTTACCCCAAATAATGAAGACTTATCTTTGACTCCTCTGTTTCATTCACAGATCAAAGCTACATCCCAAATATTCTCAACTCTAGCTTCAGAATGTAGTATATCCAGGATACAATGTGACACGTCTATAATACCAATAGTTGGGAGGCTGGAACAGGAGAATCGCAGTTTTGAATCTAGCCTCAGAAACTTATCAAATCTTCTTTTGAAATAAAAATGGGCTGGGGGTATATCTCAGGGATAGAATGCCTCTGGTTAAAACCTCAGTATAAACAAAATGTTGTATATCTAGAATCTTACCACCTTTTCTCACTCCTACCGACAGACCTTGGTTTTTCTTTATTGCTATAGCAACCTAATTTATTTCTCTGCTTCAACTCATGTTTACTTTTAGTCTTTTCTCAGCACAGTACCCAGGATGACCCTGTTAAAACTATAGTCGACACATGCAATACCCTTCTTCAGAGTATCCCAGTGATATAGCAAGAAATTAAGAGAAACACCTTGAAAGGTTTCTAATATCACTCCAAGCAAAAGCTAAAGTAAAATGATATAGGAGCAAGCCCTCTGTTACATAGCTGACAGCACGTCGTCTTATTCTTTCCACTGCTCATTCTGCTAAAAATTTCTCAAAACATGTGTACCAGGAACAGCCGTGTCTAAGGGCTTTGCATTTACTGTCTTCTATACCTGGTGAATTCTTCCTCTAAAAATCAACACAATTAACCCCTCAATATCATTCAAGGCTTTATTCACCTGTTGACTTTTTAGATTTTCAGTGGACATCTGACATAATCATGAAATCTCTTATTTTTGGCTTTTCCACCAAATTACCACCTCGAATATTACAGATTTCATTTTTATATTGCGTATTTTGTCTGGTCCACTAATCTCAGAAGGCTAGAGATACTGTTTCTGTTTCTCTTGATGCTCCATCCCAGTGCACACAAAAGTGGGTGGCATGTAAGGGTTCTTTATTTTTATTTTTACTTTAGTCAAATAAGTGACTAGCTGAATTAATGCATTCATTCAATAAAATTAATTCATAAATTTAGCTCATAACAAACTAATATTTCATGTAGGTGCAGCGATTAGTTTAAGCTAAGCAATAAAGCATGTACAAATTTACTTTGTGGTTTTAAACAATTATTTCTTTAGCTCATTATTTTCTGAATCAGAAATTTTGTCTGGATAGTTTATCTGCTCTTGGATGGAAAGACTGATGCATTTTCTGTCATTGTCAAGTTAGCAAGGTAGATTTGCTTCTAAGGTTTGGTTGGCTGTTAGCAAAGGAAATAGGAACAAATGGGAAATGCGCCTGTTATCATCCAGAAGGTTATTCTGAACTATTTACTTAGTGGTGGTGCAGAATTCTGAAAGAGGGAAAGTCTGCAAGTCTTCTACAAATTTAGGATAGAAGCTAATAAACATTATTTTGGTCATGTTCTATTGGGCAAAAGAAGTCCAAGAATAGTTCATATTTAAGGTACATGAAATAAAATTGTCCTCCCAAAGAAGAAGTTATAAAGTAACCAAGAAAAATCATATATTACCTGAAGATAGTTTTCTGGAATAGAAAACTCTTCAGAGTGGTGTAGCCTAAAATAAGAATAATTTTTTAATATCCATGAATCTTTTAGTAAGATCATGCTTTCCACTTAAACTAATCTTCCACTTTTAACATTATCACATTAACATTATAATTCAAGATTAATAGTGTGGAACTACAAAATGGAATAATAACAGTGATTTTTAAAGCTGGTATGGCGGCACACGCTTGTAATCCCAGTACTCAGGAGGCTGAGACTGGAAGATTGTAGGTTCGCAGCCAGCCTCAGCTACTAAGTGAGGTCTTCCACAATTTAGTGAGAATATATTTCAAAATAAAAAATAAAATATAGGGCTGGGGATGTAGCTCTGAGGTAGAATATTCCTGGGTTTAATACCCAATACTGCCAAAAAAAAAAAAAAAAGAAAAGTGATTTTTTTTTTTCTGGTACTGGGAGTGGAACCCAGGGGCTTTTCTACAACCTGCAGGCTATACTCCCAGACTTATTTTATACTTTATTTGGAAAAAAACAGGGTCTCATTAAATTGCTGAGAGCCTCCTTCAGTAGCTAAGGCTGGCTTTGAACCTGTGCGATCCTCCTGCCTCAGCCTCCCAAGCACAGGGATTACAAGCATGTGCCACCATGCCCAGCAACAGTGACATTTTATTAACAAAAAACATTCCATTTTTAAATTTACCTGTTTTTGCAGTTTTATGTTGGTAGGCAATTATTATCATAAGCAGATAAATCAGACATGAAAGCACAAGCCTCATTCATATCAAAATACAAAGTATTTTTAATCTGATAAAAGTATGTACATAAAATACATAGAAAATGTTATATTTAATATTGAATTAGTGAAATTTCCCTCCAAGACTGAAAAGGAAAGATACTTATGATCAATGTATCTATGTTCAAATGCTTTACATTTTCAATAACAGAAAGCATGAAATAAAAATAAAAGTACTAAGAAAAGAAGAAAAAATAATGGCATTATTTTACATAAAATAACTATATATCTAGAAAATACAAAATAATCTACAAGTAAACTTTACAATTAATAAGTGCATGTAGAAAGGCATGAGATTAAAACTCAATATATAAAAATAATTTTTATTTCTACATACCAACAACAAAAAATAAAAATAAAGATTTATAGTAACATAAAAAAATCCAAATTTCTGAGAATAAGTTTGGTAGTAGATATATAAGACCTTTACACAGAGAATATAAAATGTTATTGAAAGAAAGTAAATGTCTATGAATTGAAAACTTTAGTGTAGTTAACATGTCCTTATAGCCAAATAACCCTAATTGAAATGCCAGCAATAATTTGTGTCAATTGATGAGCTAATTCTTAGCATAACTCTTAAAAATCACATGAAAGACAGAGATAAAAATATGTAAGGAAAAGTACAAAGCTTGAAAACGTATATCACTAGATGCCATGATTTATCATAAAATAATAAAAAAAATTGTTATAAATACAAAGATATATAGACTAATGGGACAGATTAGAGAGACAAGAAACAGAACCATACATATATGGGCTCCCTACTTATGGCAAAAATAATGCTGTAGTGTAAAGAAGGAAAGATCTGATAAATAAATGGTGGGGAATCAGTTGGGTATCCATATGCATAAAAATGAATTCTGACCTCTATCTTCAACATGCTAAACAAGGAATTTCAAATAAATTATAGCTCTCATGTGTAAAGAAAAACGGTAAAGCTTTTAGAATAAAACATAGGAAGAATATTTTCACGACTTTGTGGCAAACAGATTTATAAAAACAGACATAAAATAGAAAATATAGAGAAAATTATAAACTAGATCAAATTAGAATTAGATAATTTCTTGTCCAATGAAACTAACACTAGAGTTTAAATATCCCTAATCTGAGAAATCTCAACCTGGAATGTTGTAAAATCTAAAATTTTTGAGTACTAACATGACCACACATGGAAAATATGTCATAATGCAGGTGCATTTTAAAAATACTATGTAAAATTACCTTCAGCCTATGCATAAAAAGTGTGCATGGAACATAAAGGTCATATTAAACTTAGGTCCCATCCTCAAGATATTTAATTATATATATGCAAATTTAAAAATCTGAAAGTGTTCTTGTACCAAACATTTTGGATAAAATAACTGTACTATAAAAATGCTAGAGATGATATTTTCAATAATATATAAGAGAAAGAGATCATATCCAGTGTAGCAACAAAAATAAAAATTAATTTTATAAAGAAAAAATACACACAGTATTAGAACATATACTTTGCAAATAAGATATTCAAGTAGAAAAATATAAATACCTGCCATAATTTTTTTGTCCTTCAGATAATATAAATCAAAATCAGATATGTGACATCACTATATACCCATGAGAACACTTGAAGGGAAAAAGACCAATTGTTGGCCAGGATTTTGAATTCGAATTCTCATACATTTCTGTCAATGTATAAATTAGTGAGAACGCTTTTAAAAGTATTACTACAGCGGAACATGTGTATACAATATGACACAGCAATTTCACTACTTTCCTATATGTTTACCATTATAAATGCTTATATATGGTTACTAAAAGACACATGAGAATTTTCATAGCATCACTGTTCATAATGATGTCAAACTGAAAGCAATATACTCATTTTGATTTTCAGAGCATCCATTCTTAGCTAAAAAGTCTGATTAACCCAAGGACATTTGATCTCTGAGCTATATCCCCAGATCTGTATAGATTTTACTTTGAAACAGGGTCTTGTTAACTGACTGAGGCTGGCCTTGAACCTGCAATCTTCCTGTCTCAGCCTCCCAAGAATGTCAATTGCAGGCACTTGCCACTATGACTGCCCCAACCTCATTGTAAACCTGGATTTTCATTAAAATATCTCTATGCCCCACTCAGTACTTTCCCTTTAAGTCAAGTGAATAGTCCTTCAGTGGCTAATCAGGGGAGTTCCTTGGGCTAAATCAGAGGAGGTAGATTGGAGGCTTGCTATAGATTGAATATTTGCACATTTTCCAAATTCTTATGTTGAAATTCTTACCCCTTATGTGATAGTATTAGAGGGTGGAGCTTCTGGTAGGTGATTAGGTTTGAGAACAGAACCCTCTTGTATAGGATTATTATCTTTTTTTTTTTTCTTTGGTGGGTCTGGCGATGGAACCCAGGGACATTCGACCTCTGAGCTACACCCCCTGTTTTTTATTCATAAAAATAGCTACACCCTATTTTTTATTCTTTATTTTGAAACTGGGTCTCACTGAGTTGCAGAGGGCCTCACTAAGTAGCTGAGGCTGTCCGCGAACCGCGATACTCCAGTCTCAGCCTCCCGAATGCTGGGATTACAAGATCACTATCTTTATAAAGGAGGTTTGGAAATTTTCTTCACTTAGCCTACCATCTAACAGAGTGAAAGGTGGCCTTATACAAATCAAGAAGCAGACTCTCATAAGACATCATCTTTTTCTTTGATTTCCCAGCTTCCAGGACTAGGAGAGCTATAAGCTTGGTGTTTATAAACCACTAAGTCTATGGTGTACTTTTATAACGTCCATAATAGAATGAGATAGGGTTGATGTAAGAAAGAGGTTTGGGAGATTACTTCAGCACCAAGGACGATGAAAGAATTACGAACAAAACTAATACAAAGCTCGTCTGCTTCAAAGACCTTTTGGATAAGGCTAGAAATATAAGATCATCACCTACTTTCACACTTTCTTCACACGTTGTTTTTAAAAGACAGCAACAAGAAGTCTAACACCACATCCTAAAATATTAGTATCATGTGTTCCTTTCATATATACTTGGCTATAATACTCCCAAATATTAAATCACAAATTCAAAGGGATAATTTTAATTTGAAAGGCAATAGTATACAGTGAATAGCACCTTTTTGGTCATGTTTTGTGGGACTTGAAAGGAGAAAAGAGTCAGACAAGGAAAGGATTCTGCAGTGCCTCATATATTGAGTGTATAGCAGAGTTTGGTGCTTAAGAAATGTAAGTGGAAGAAAGGATAACGAAAATATCTTCTACTTTCATATAAAGAGAAAGAGGAGGTCGTTGCAAAAGAGCTCTCTTTTATAATAGTTAATGGCTAATCTGTTCAAGCTATATTTTCTGCATAAATGAATCAATTGTCTTTAAAATAGTACCCTCTTTATAAGGTGCAATTTTATATAATTCTGCACAATTATTCTGCAGGAACTATATTTTATACTTAAATTTTAATATTAAATCAATAAAAGTTGCTACTTAAATTTTTAGCAAATTTTTGTTATGGTAATGAATGAATTTCCTCCTCCCTAAAAATTTGTAATTAATATAAGTAAAAAATTTAATATTGACTGGTGAATAGCTAATTTTTATATATTGTTATTTATTTACTGTAAGTATACATCATAATGAGATTCAAAGTAATATTTACATTCATATATTAGTTGTATTTCCCTACATATCCAACCCCACTCACCCCTCTTTTCTCTCCTACATACATGTTAGTCAAATTGAGAGAATTGTTTCCATGTACAGACATAACATTATTTGAATTATTTCCTTCTTCAACCCTCTTTTTCCTTTCCCTACAGACTTCCACCAATCTCCTCCCAGTATTCTCCTCATTCGTCTGAAGTCCTTTTGTTTCCTATTTTTATCTTATTAATGTAACAATAAAATTATCTGAACATATAATGTGCCAATTTTACCTTGTTAAGATATATAGAATAAGCCGGGCGTGGTGGCACACGCATTCGGGAGGCTGAGACCGGAGGATTGTGGTTCGTGGACAGACTCAGCTACTTAGTGAGGCCACTCTGCAACTCAGTGAGACCTGCTTTCAGAAAAAAGAATAAAAAATAGGGCAGGGGGTGTAGCTTGGAGGTCGAATGCCCCTGGGTTTCATCTCCAGACTCGCAAAAAAAAAAAAAAAAGATACATAGAATAATTGTAGGATACAATTTCTCCTCCTCCTCCTCCTCCTCCTCCTCCTCCTCCTCCTCCTCCTCCTCCTCCTCCTCCTCCTTCTTCTTCTTCTTTTTTGGTGGTACTTGGGGTGGAGCCCAGGGGCTTTTCTAAACTCCAGGCTATATATTCCCAGACCTATTTTATACTTTATTTAGAAACAGGGTCTCACTAAGTTGCAGAGAGCCTCATTAAGTATCTGAGGCTGGCTTCGAACCTGGGAGATCCTCCTGTCTCAGCCTCCCAAGCGCAGGGATTACAAGTGTGCGCCACCGTGCCCGGCTTACTCATTGTCTTCTTACTGGTACTACTAGATCAATCATATCTCTCGAAAATCAGTATTCTTATTTGTCTCTGTTGTTAATTATACTTTTTAAAAATATTCATGCCACAAAGAATTCTCATCTCATTTAGGTAGCATATTTATATTGGATTCAGTGGTCCAGTGTTTAGTTGGTGATTTCATTTTATGCATTTATTTAACTGCAACTCAACTGTACATTATATCTATCATTAATGAGTAACAATTATTTGTCTGCCAAGTTTATTGTAGAAGCATCTAAACTACAAAAGAAATTAATCATAAATTCATCTGTTCCCCTAGAACACAGAGAACCATAAAAATCTTTCAAAGTTTACTGAATGTATTCCAGACATAAACATTTCTGACTTTTATTCATTAAATTTCTGGCTATGTATTTCAGATTATATATACAATGAGTCATTGGGAAGTATCAAGCCAAATAGAAAATCTGTAATTGTCTACTAAAGTGAAGAAAATTCAATTTCCCATGGAAAATAATAAAATATAATACAACTAAAATAGATAAATGAGAAAAGAGCCTGTAATGGAGATCCTAATTAATTTGGTGGTTTGCCAAGTTCAATGAAAGAGTTCATAGGAAAATATCAGAATTATCCAAATGCATAATAGATGTGCTGGATACCTTTAGATTCAAAAGAAAAAATATGGAATTAAATTGAAAATTGTGATTATACCATTAAGTCTTTTTCTTTTGCACAATAAACTAATTTGGATGAAGAGAAATTGTATTGGAATAAGTGCAGACATAATATCTGCATTCAGGAAAGAAATCTGCATATTTAAGTTATACTGCTTGCTTCTATACTGTATTAGTATAGGTTTTTTCCCATTACCTTCTAGGTACCCTCGTTTGTGCTAGGAACATCAATGGGCAAGAAGTAAATGTCTTTAATTGAATATTCTCAACACAAACTTTTTTTCCAGATCTTAATTTATTCCTAATATAAGAGATCAAAATAATGTCAAATAACTCAATTCTATGAATAAAATAAGCTTAGTTTTGCATGGAACTTTCCAATGGCAAAAAAATATTTGCTCACATAAGACAGTGAAGCAAAGTTTATTTTCATTGCCGTCTCCAACCACAACCACCACAAAAACATGAATGATAAGTCAAGGTATTATGTATTTGTAAGTTTGTTTCCAGGTAGACACACCCAAAGGGTTTAAGAAGGGCTTCTAGTGGGCCACTAAAAAATGCAGTTCTTATGAGGAGCACTATATCATTTTAATTTACCTAGGTTGAGGTATAAGCTTTAGTGAAGCTGTCCAAAATTAAAATATGCATTGAAGAAAACTTTTACTTTGTGCTTTGACAAAGTGTTACCAGTTATCAGAAATTATATAGATTTGCAAAAGGAAGGGAGGAAGGAAAGGAAGAAGAAAGGAAGACATTTGATGTTTAACTTTTAGTTTTCTTAGTGTTACAGTTTTTCTACACTTTAAAGCTTCATCTACATCAAATAATGAAATATTAAAATACAGAAGAGAGGAGAGCTGTGCTATTGAGCTGTAGTATCAAAATATGGCTAACAAGTAAGAACATTTTGTCCCTTGTGCATCATCTCAGGTTGCACACTGAGTCAGAGCAGCTGGGCTATGATCCAAATCTGAGAGTTAGGCAGTTCAAAACACCAGATCAACAGATTTTCAAGCCAGTGTTATTCATCATATAGACACAGCCATTAAAGCAATGAGAGCTGAAGCTTATGTTTACAGGATGATAAACTTCTAGATGAGAACTGAAAAATACAGTTTCACTCACTGATGTTTTGCCTATTTAGTAGTACACATCTGGATATTTGGAAACATCCATGTGAATAACTACATTTTTAAGTTTCCTTGCAAATGGTTCTGTGTAATATAAACAATTTTATAGATTTTCTTAAATTCATATGTCCCCTGAAGTCCACTAATATTGCAAATATGTGTGTGACTTTATGTATATATAATACAGTAAAATAGGAAACGATCTTCTTCCTGAGGGTACTCAGAAATATCTGGAGACATTTTTGATTGTCATAACCGGGGGTGCTACTTGCATTGAGGGTATAAAGGTAAGGTATGCTGCTAAACATTCTAACAACATACAGGACTGACCTCTCCAAGCAAATAATATTAGCTGAGGAGGTGATCATTTAAAATTAATTTTAAGACCCGGGTGTGATGGCGCATGCTTGTAAACTCAGCATTTGGGAGGCTGAAACAGGAGGGTTGTGGTTCAAGAACAACCTCAGCTACTACTTACTGAAGCCCTTTGCAGCTCAGTGAGACCCTGTTTCAAAATAAAGAAAAAAAAATAGGGCTGGGGGTGTATCTTGGAGATAGAATGCCCCTGTGTTCCATCCTCAGTACCAAAAATAAAAAATAAAAAACAAAATTAATTTTAATTCTTTATCTAGATATGTTCAGATTTTAAATCAAGGTGAAAATGTTGAGAACATGCTATCCTATGAAAGAGCCAGATGAACTGAAGGTCTAGTTGTGCCTGAGTTAAGTTTAGTGGTGTACTGGAGAAAATTGGTACCAGTTACAGATGATTAAATTTTCAGAAATTTTGCAAGACAGTTGACATCACATTGGTATCCTAAAATTGTCCATGTTAAGATTTTTTACATTGTGGAAATCAAGAAACACTACAATCGAGATTTTGTACCCCGTGTCCTGGGAAGGTAATAACTATTTGCCAGAACAACACTGGTTACAATACAGAGTACTTGAAATATTGCAGCAGATATTTTCAGATGCACTAACTTCTGAGAAAACTGTTTTATATAGTTAATTTAAAATACTATATTTCCATCCACATGTTCTTAGAATAACCTATTCTAGTCATGCTTTATCTTTACCTAGAAAAACAAATGTATTACCTTTGGCAAATGTCAACCTCCAATTAAACCGGAAATTCTCACAGGAGCTTTAATGGGCCTCTTCTTGCAAAACAAGGTGAATGGAAATATCCTGCTCTTGGTTTGTCTAAGGTTGTCTGTGTACATGTATACCATTGACTAGCATGATCAGAGTTTTTGAAAAGTGAAGGTCTTTTTAGGTAAGACAAAGGAAGATTAAGTATTTTTTAAAAGCTCATGGTTGATAGATTCAAGATATAAATGACACTTTGATATAGCTAAATTATTTTTCTCCCTAAAAAAAGGTCAGCAATATTAAAATGCCAATTTTATTCAGGAAATGAAACCTCTAGTTATCTTTGTTGATGATGAATAGAGAACTATAACTCTCCTGATTTGCCACATTAGCTTCTTTTGTTTCAGGAAGATATTAATTTTCAAACCCACGATATATATATATATATATATATATATATATATATATATATATATATATATGAAATACCAAGTCATTATTATTTAAACTAATTTTGTCCAGGTTTAGGTATCATTTTGAGAATTTGTCACAGAGGAGTCACTTAATCACATAGGTCAGTTTTTAGCAGAAAATATTTTGCTTTCTCTAATTTCAGTTGGAAATTTGAAATGGAAAAAGCTACTGCATAATTATCTTCATTATTTTAATAGAATGAGAAATAAAAAAGGATTATCTTCAACAGCAAAACTTTTCACTGTTCATGATTAAAAGCAATTGAAAATTCTTACTTTAAATGTACTTCAAAATATCAACTAAGGGAGTAAAGGAACTAAATAATATCCACACTGAGTAACTGTAAGGTAGATACTTAAACCTCGCCGCCATCCACAAAGCATGACCACTGATAAATACCGGTCCTTAATACATGTGATAAACAACTTAATATGTCAAACAACTTCTGAGTCAAACAACTTCTGAGTCTTAATAACAACACAGCAAATGCACTTGATTTTTTCAGAATTTTCTTCTTTTGGATCTAAAATTCTATTTCTACATAGCTAAGATATCTCCTGAGTAATAAACTGAATTATGAATATCAAAATTTGATCTAATCCTGTCACTAGGACCATTGACCATTAACAGGAGTCCTATTGAGTTAGGCAGAGAACTATTTCTGCATTTCTTTATAATTGATACTCTATGGTAGTTAATCCTATTGCCTATCATAAAGGAAAGGTAAGTAATGTCAAAATTAGAAATCAACCAAGAACAACTATGGCTAAGGTAAGCATACTGGTAAGGACTTAAATATTAGTAAGGATTTAAGTATTTCTTCTGTATAGTTTTGAATACTGTGTTCCTTATTATATGTCATAAACCTAAGTTTTCAACCATGATAAGATGTATAATTTTCTTATATACCACTACAAAATAAAGAACCAGAATGGGCAATTATACTTGTATAATTAAAAGCCATAGAATTTAAAGATACATCCCAACTGTGGAGATAGTAAACTTTTTCTAAATAGGAGAGAATGGGGTGGGAGTTGGGTAAGGGCTAATTGGGTGGTGTGTGCATGTATGTCTCCACCATCTTGTACTTCATTTAGATGTATAACTAAAATGCACCAATACATATATATATTATACATATATATTTTACATATATATATATATATATATAATATATATATACATTTTGAAATCAATGAAAAATTTCCTTTCTGTGTGACCCTGAATTTGGCTTCAGCTTCAATATTTGTAAAATAGAGCACATGAAACTTAACCTTATGAAGTATGTGGTGCTAATTAAGTCAGATAATACATGGAAAATATCTGCTCGTTCACTTACCCACGGCAAAGATTTATTGCCCTGCAGGTACTTTTCATTATATTTTATTCAGTGTTCTGAATGCAAATAAATATTATGAATTAAATTGAGGTCTACTGGAATCTAAGAAAATATTCCAGATATCGATTTCAATAAATCACTTTAGGCCAATCGGTTTTCACTTAACAAAATATTGGACTTCTTCTACCAGTGAAAGGCAACATAGATAGTCAACTGTGGATGTTGACTTCCTTTCTTACTAGATATGACTTTGGAAAAGTCAGTTAACTCACTTTCTTCCCTTTTACCTTATCTCTAAAGTAGAAAAAAAATAACAGCTATCATGGTGATTAAATTAATTAACACAAACGCTTCACAGTAACCAGGTAGGCTGAGACAGGAAGATCACATTGAGGCCAGCTTGGGCAACTTAGCAAGATCCTGTCTCAAAAGAAAAAGAAAATTCAAAAGAAGGCTGCAAATGTTGCCCGCTGGGTTCAATCTCAGTATCACAGGAAGGAAGAAAGAAAATCAGGAAGAAAGGAAGGAGAAGGGGAAAGGAGGAAAGGAAGGAGAAAGGGAAGAGAGAAAAGGAAGGAGAAAGGGAAGGGAGAAAATGAATGAGGAAGGAAGGAAGGAAGAAAGGAAGGAAAGAAGGAGGATGTTACACATAATATGCATTCAATAAACATTAAGGATATAGCAGGGTCGCTGTAACTGGGATAGAGAGAAATAGGTAGAGAGGCATTTTCTGGATAAATAATGAGTATCTTGTTTTATGATTTCTATTCTCAGCTTGGTGTGGATTCCTTCCCCCAGAGCTAGTTTTTACATTATCCAATGTTTATGCATTCTGTTCTTGAAGGAAAACTGAAATAACACCCCATTTAAATGCAAAGAGGCTTTAAATGACATTTCTTATACCAAGCACCTGACTCAAAAGAAGTAACCTTTCGAATAGGTCACCATGGCTGAGCTAGTGCATTTTTAATAAAGTAGGAAAAGGAGGAAGATGAAAAGGCCAAAGGGAAGAAAAAGAAAAAGCAAGCCAGGTGTGGTGATGCATACCTATAACCCCGGTACTTGCGAGGCTGAGACAGGAGGTTTCGAAGGTTTGAAGCCAGTCTCCACAACTTAGAAGACCCTCAGCAACTTAGTGAGGACCTGTTTCAAAACAAAACAAAATAAAATAAAGCTGTGCAATATAGCTCAGAGGTAGAATGCATCTGGGTTCAATCCCCAGTATAGAAAGACGAGAAAGAAGAAAAGGAAAAGGAGGATGAAGAGGAGGAGGAAAAAATTAACATTATAGTTGATCATGAGATCAACTATAGGAAATACAGGAACCTCAATAATTATACCTGGCAAAGCAAATATTTAGCTTTTATTTACTAATTTAAAAAATTTTTCCAGAAAGATTTTCTTTTACCTCTTCCTTCCTAGTATCAGAAAATGAGGCTTTTTTTAAAAATAATTTTCTATCATAAACATTTGTTACAGCCTCTGTTATGGTTTGGGGTATAACGGTGGGCTCCTGTTCTTGGATAACTTAGAAAAAAACTAGAACTGCTACAAGCTTAAGCAAGGTTTTACTATTATAAACAAAAGAGAAGGAACAGAGTAATGAAAGCATGTCAGAGAGACACGATAAAGTGCCTCAAGAGTGAGCCAGTGACACCCATGAGAATGCAGTCTTTTTATAGGAATATTTGTCCCCCTTATCCTGCTAGCTCACTGTCTTCTTTCCACCCCAAAAGCAGATGCTTGGGTTACTAGTTATCTCCTCTAGCCTTCTTTGTTCATCCACACAACAGACAGTTCTGAAATTACTGACCAAAATGTGTCACTTAGCACAGTCAGAGGGGCTGCTTGGTAGAAGCCTGCTTTGTTTTTTATTTTTACTCTTACATTTTAAAGCTTGTATTTTCCACCCGTGTCCTTAGTAAGTTCTCAGCATCCTCTTTTTTATTTTTTCTTACTGGTGCATTGTAATCATACATCTTATTGGAGTACAAGATGGTGGCGACATACGTGCACACATCACTCATTTAGCCCTTCCTCTATTCTCACCCCATTTCCTCCCTCTCCCTCCTTCTCACGTTTGGCTTACTGATTGACTTTGATATGTTTGTGAATGTACATCATGTGTATGGAATTTCTCTCTTCCCCTGTCACCCCTAGTTAGTACTCCCTATTTGTTCATTTATGGTTTCTCCTTCTTTGTCTAGAGTTCCTCCTATGACCTCTTTTGTCTCTGACTTCCACATATTAGGTAGAGCATCCGATTTCTTACTTTTTGTGACTGACTAATCTAGTTAGCATAATATTTTCCAGTTCCATTCATTTCCCTGTAAATAATGTAATTTTGTTCTTCTTTATGGCTGAGTAAAATTTCATTGTGTACATATCCCATAGTTTCGTAAGCCCTTCATCTGCTGATGGACATCTTGGCTGGTTCCATAGTTTGGCAATTGTGAATTGTGTGGCTATGAACATAGATACACATTGGTAGTTTGGTTTTCATTCTTTTGGGTAGATACCCAGAAGTGGTATTGTTGGATCATATAGTAGGTTAGTTTCTATTCTCCTGAGGATCTTCCATATTTTTTCCAAAATGGTTGCGCTAATTTGTAATCCCAGAAAAAATTATCTTTATCTCCTGGAAGTTATTTACTATATTGAAAACTTGTTTTATAATAAATGAAAGAAAGATACAAGAACATATTCTTTTTTAAGTATAGAAGTTTTTAGGATCTTATTTTTTGTTATTAGCAATTAATATTGGGTTAATATAGTTCAGTTTTTTCTTTTAATTTAGTCTACATTTTTGTGAGAGTCTGTATAATTCCTTTCTAACTGCAGGTGTCGATAAATTCAGTATTCAGTGTTTTACTGGGATAACAGCCAATTCTTAGTTGGCCAAGGTTATCCCTGGCTGGAGCTTTTGGCTGACAGCTTAGAGACAGAAAATATTTTATTGCTCTGGCTAAGTATGAAAGTTTATTCTTATTAACAATTAGTACTGCCCTCATTAGCAATCAATACAGGCTCAATCCCCATCAGTCTCCTTGGCCTAACCTCCTCCATCTTATTCTTAAAGTATTCAAAACAACCCTTCCAATATGGACATAAAATCCATCATATCCAAATAGGACCTTCAGCCAAATGTGTATGTCAATTAATATGGAAAGTTTCTACAGTCATGTGGGCCAATTATTTCCACTTTTGAGGTCTTTCAGTTATCTAGCCTAACTGATTTTGTACTGCTGAAGGAAACTTACTTATTGTCTCATCTTCCTGATCGAACTGCCATATTACTGTAAGCTAAACATATTTTCAGAGCCTTAAATCATCAACAATGCAATTTTCTTTGTTTTATACAGTTAAATCCTATTTTAGCTTGAGATTCTTTTTTGTACTCAATGTGTTTTGCATGAAGATATACCATGCTATGTCACAGGACCTAACAAGATGATTCAAGGTAAGCCCCCCCTAAAGTAAGTGTTGTTAATGAATCTGAATTTTTAAAAACTGCTGGGATCACTGAAGAGTAGAAATAATGGCTTGGGTCTGAACCTTGTGAGTCAGGCCAGTCCCACATTTTAGACTGAATCTATAAACATGTGACAAAATTGTTTCCTTTCAAGGTATAGAGGAAATTTGCAAAAGGTTCAAAGTTATTGGGGAAGGAGGGACAGAATAACCTTGAAATTTGTAATATATTCTATTCTTTGGAATATAAACTGGCTTAGTTGTAGAATGATTCCCTCCATGCCTTATACAACACACATAGTATCTATTTATACATATATATACACACACATGTGCATATTTGTATGAACACACTATATATGTTTATATATATACACATACACAATATAAACATTTATTGTGTGTATGCGTGTTAATGGTGACTAAACCCAGGGGTGTCTGCCTCTGAGCTACACCCCTAGCACTTTTTTCTTTTTAAACAAAAACTTGTTAAGTACTACACACTGTCCTCGAACATGTGACCATCCATTGTCCTATCTCAGCCTCCTGAGTATTAGAATAACAGGTATGTGCCTATTCCTGACTAACAAATACATATTTTAAATTGGACAAAGAAGTCTTAATTTTATCTTCAAAACACATAGGGATGTATATTTCAAAGGCAAATAGAATCCCCCAAATGTTTATTTTAGGAAACAATGGCCATTCTCCTAAGATTTCAAGGATATGAGTGTACCATTTAAATATTGTGAAGTGGGTCTTTATTAGAATAAAAAGCTTTTATTATTTATGTTATATAAGTGAGTGGTAGAGATAAAGATTTTGAGTTTAAGATGTTCTGTTTTGTGCATTCTTACATTCAATTTTCATTTTATATTTGAATGTTTTTTTTTTTTTACTCAGAAACCAAAATTTCTTTCCCTCTTACTAGTTCACAAAGTATTCCAGCCACTGGCTTGTGGGAGGAATACTCAACACTGTAGCTAGAGAATCTGTGGAAGGACTAAATGGTTTAAACTGTTAATCTGTGCTTCTCGGAAACAAACTGCTCTGAAATCTCTTTTGTGAGAATATATCTACTCTTCCATAAGAGTGAATTCAATGAGATATTTATGGAAGAAAATCTCTTTGGGAGATTTTCTAAATGTTCTTGGTCTGTATCAGTGGATTAACTAGATGCATGATTGAGGCGAGCCAAAAATAAATGCAGCTGGTTTAATGTGAACTATGGGGAATTAGACAACCTATGGATTTTCTTATGTTTCATTGCCCAGGTTTAAGTATTAAATTGGGAACACTCTATAAGCCAATGAGGATGCATTTCCTTACCATATTTAAATATCCAGCTGCCAGTCTATAACTCTGTGTGTAAAATGGATGTCCAAGCTGCTAAATCTTTCTGAGGTTTAACATGAAAAGAATAATGTTTAGGTTTTAAGTGAAAATTAAAACACAGTAAGAATTGGCTGACACTTTGGAAACTTATTTTTTAATTTGTCAACACATACAAAAGGAGAGAGAATGAATATGGAATATAATAAAAATATAATATTTCTAAGTCCTGGGGGTTATATTTTTAAATATTGAAATATTAATTCAAATAGGAAAACATTTTATTTGTGATATTCTAATTATTGACATTTTATTTGAAGGCTTAAAATAATTAAAGGTAGTGATATATAAATTTCTGGCTTTTTTTGCACGAGGGATTGAAACCAGAGACATTCTACTTCTAAGCTCCATCCCCACCCCAGTTCTTTTTACTTTTATTTATAAACAGGGTCTTGATACTTCCTGAGAATCTTGCTACACTGCTGAGACTGTCCTTGAATCTGGGATCCTCCTGTCTTGGTCTTCCTAGTACTGGGATTACAGTTGTGCAGTACCATGCCCTGCCTATAAAAGGTGCTTAATAAAAGATCTGTTATATACATAAATAAGGCAGCTGTGTTAAACATAGTCTCACTGGACACTGAAATACAGAAATTTCAAGTGGGGCTATGGAGGAAGAAATGGTGAGCAAGACTCTGGCCATCTCAGAAACAATCACTGTAGCTGAGGGAAGTGGTTGCCTAGTTTTCTAACCAGTGGAGCAACCCTGGGTTTCTGAGATAGGCTGACAATTAGAAAAAAGCAAAGACTTTAACCATTTTCTGTCTTAAGAAGTCATTGTGTTTCAAAATGTGAAGGTCCTTTAATTCTTAATTCTCCTCCATTTACCATGTACTCCACCTCCATCCTTTTTACCTCTTCTCATTATTTCATTAGCTATTTCACAGCTAGTGGTCTGCATATCTTCTTCAGTATTTTAATAGAAACTATAAAGCGCATATTTGGTACTCATATGCTATAATATTAATCTGGAAGTACAAGAAGCTAATCAAAGAACAATATTTTATGAATACAGTTATTTGTAAGTTCATTTAGGATTCTTCAAATATATTTTAATTCATTTCAGCATTTAATCTACTCGTAGCTTAACTTATTTTTAAATTGCATTTATTTCAGATGTACGAGATTTCAGGAAATTACAAAGAATATAAGGAGCTAAAAATTACCTCAGTTTTCATCAAGACCAGTAAATGAAATAAAAATAATAATTAAATCTCAAAGATATAAGCTGAACTACACAAGCATAATTGCTCACTTACCATTCTGACTTAAATATAAATACAAGTCAGTTTGTAGCTTTTTCTATACTACTAAAAATTTAGCCATAACATCTGTAAACAATATCTTTCTGGATACATAGAGACAGTGAAAATAGAGGTATGATTAAGTTTGCACAGATATTAAGAAAATATCCATGAACAACACTGCAATTAATGTTGAGCAAATCTCTTTTGAAATACCCTTTTTGAATTACTTATATCATATAGCCATAGTGAAATAGTAATGTAACAGGTAGGTTGTAGTGATGGTTGATAGTATGTCTCAACTTGGCTAAGCTATGGTACATAGGTGTTTCATCAAACTCTAGTCTAGATGTTGGTGCAATGGTATTTTGTAGATGTGGTTTACATGTGAAATCTGCTGACTTTAAGATGGGTAGATTGCTGGATCAAATGATAAATTCATTCCCACTCTTCTGAAGATCCTCCATACTGTTTTGCAATGTGGTTGCACTCATTTGCAATACAACCAACAATGTTTTAGAGTTTCCACTTCCCCACATCCTCGCCAGCATTTGTTGTTTGTGTTTCGAATGATTGCCATTCTAGTTGGAGTTAGGTGAAATCTCAGGATAGTTTTGATTTGCATCTCTCTGATTGCTAATGACCCAATTAAAAATATATAAAAAGAAGGGTAGATTGCTATTCAAAATATGGATAGGTCTCATTTGGCCAGTTGAAAGCCTGAGAGCTAGGTTTTCTGAAGAAGAAATTCTGCACCCAAAAGTCAACATAGAAGTCAGTGTGAGATTCCAGGGAGTTGAATCAAGGTCATCATTAACAACTCTTATCCTCCTGGTTTCCATACTGCCAGTTTCTCAGACAGATTTGGGATTTGTTAGCCTCTGTAATCAAGTGAGCCAATTATTTCAAAGCTCTCAATAACTTATCTAGTTTGATAGATAGGAAGATACTAAATAGAACAAGATATATACATCCACATAAATACATATGGGGTGAGAACCCTGATAAACTGATAAACATCATCTTAATATAATTTTGTTTAAAAAAGCTTTACTTAATATGACTATGTACTAGATACTCTCATATATATATATATATATATATACATATACAAATAGGATATAGTGATTATTAATAAAATATGAATTCCAAAGGAGCAGGAGTGTTTATCTGCTTTGACCCTAATATATTCAAAATATTTACAACAGCACCTGGGAGGTTCAATATAAAATTTGTTGAAAGTATAAATAAGTTTAGTTCTTGCCTTCATAAGGAAATAACTGGATATAGAAGACAACAAAAGAACATGCTGAATTATAGATATGCCATATAATCACAACACAATTCTGCTTTTACTTTTAAAAGAAACCCCCAAATATATTTAGATAATCTGTAAAAGGAACCATGATAACATTTCTCCTAGTGACTGGAAATTAGAGTTGGAAGGTAAAATTTTCTACAAATATATTTTTGCCTTCTTTGACCACAAGAAACCTTTACAAAAATATTTTTAAAAAATTGTAAATGCAACTGTTCAAGATTAAGATTTTATATAGCAGTATATCGCAAAGAAAATTCATCTAAAATATAACCTAACAATATAAAATTATAGCAGTACACAAAATCTGACAGCTTTATTAATGTATTTCATTAAATAAAACTTGTTTATCTGTCATACCACTTCACAGGTGACACAGATCAAAATTCTTTTCTAATAATTGTACTACATACTTTGAAAGGAAAACCAGAAACTAACAAAGGTATTCATTTCTACCATAGTTGTTTTTAGCATATCAAACATAAAATCTAATTCCCTAGATCCATATTTGGCACAAGTTTTAACCAGTTGGAAGAGCACAGCTGCTTTTAAAATATCACTCTACACTGTTTTCTAACCTTGGAAATTAAACCTAAATACATTGGATTTCTTAATGGAAATTAATTGGCAATATCAATATCCAATGTTGTATCAGTGTTGCCACATTCTAAAACCATCACACTAAATATTATTTTCTTCCACCAAAGCAATCACTTTTGTTCCCTAAGAATTTATGCAAATGTTCAGTAGAAGTTATAATATTAAATAAGCAGGTTAATATCCCATATTAACATTTCAGTTTTTCAATGTCACTGAACAAAACTTGGGTACATATTTGAAATAATAAATGACTCTTATTAATCTTCAGCAATGCTTAGGATCACAATTATTTTCACAAGATTGACTAACTTCAGCTTCTTATGCTAACTCATGAAAAAGAAAAGTAAATTATTTGGAGAATTAAAAATAAAATCAAGTACATCAGATGGAGAAAATATATTCTCAGTGCTATGTCTCTAATAATGATATCTAATTGCCTTCTCTGGGTACCCAAGGAATTCCAAATTCTGAATCATTATATATGAATGATTAGTTGTTTGATACAGGTTTACATTAATTTTGAAAAAAGACAATGAGCCCTCATAATAGAAGAATGTGTAAATAATGTAGTACTTGGGCTACCATGCCATGGCTCTTTCCTGCAAGAACTCCAGGATTTGTATCACTTAGATTCATGGGTAACCTTTATAAAGTGTCCATTTATAATGAATGTGAAATAGAAATTCTTTTCTACTGGGGCATAAATTTTAATCATACCCACCATTTAAACAATTTATGTTCATTATTTCGGTGATATCTCTGAAAATAGCCCTAAGTTGTAGTGGTCAGCTGCCTGGATTTTGCTGATTATTGTAGACTCCCTAAGAAAGAGGAGATGAAGAAAGCCAAACTTGACCCTCTGATGATCTGCTTCCAGATAGCTGAGTTCTTCTGGTTCAAAAATTGTTTAAAGACATAGGGAATATATTCAACTTTGCTTATAATCAAATAATTGTTCAAGGAGCTAAAATATATTGTTATATCTAAAAGTTAGTATAGTTTTAAAAGAAAAACTGCCTGAGGAAATAAGGATGTGAGAGGACAGCCACTCTCATTTATTGCTGGTAAAAGTAGAAAATTAGATGTTTCTGGAAAGCAATGTCAAAATATGTTATCTTAAAATATTTATATTGTTTGACTCAATAATATCTCTTCTAGAAAAAGAAATTGTGGTACTGGGAAATAAACCCAGAGTCATTCTACCTCCAAGCTACATCCTCAACCCTATTTTATTTGTATTTTAAACAGGGTCTTTCTAGGTTGATGAGAGTCTCACTACATGCCGAGGCTGTCCTCAAACCTGTGATTTTCCTGTCTCAGGCTCCCAAATACTGTAATTACATGCATGCCCCACCAAGCCTGGCTCTAGATGAAATTATAATTATTTTTTATTGTTTTCTTTTATGAAAATTTAAAACATAATGAGATTAGATAAAATATTTAGGATAAAGAATGTTCATAATGATGTTTTCCATAATACTACAATATGTTTTTGATCATATTTTTATTTTTTCCTGACTATCATACAAGTTGATATCACACTGAGATTGTGCAAAATCACAAACATTCAAAATCCAACATGTTGTAACTTCTCTAAAAATATTTTAACTGCTATGACTCCAAAAAGGAGAATATGATGATAGTGTACAAGTGAAGTAGGAAAAGTACCAACATATCCTTATGGTAGTCACCAACAAGGCCTCAATCTTCTGTAACCTATTCTAATATTCAACCAGTGAATATTAAAGATTCTTAGAAGAGTTGCAGTAAGAAAACATGCTTGATATTGTTGAATATATCCATTTCCCCAATATTTAATACTGTAACATTCCTTTCCAAAGAAAAAATATCAGTAGACTTATGAATTAATATTTCATGAAACATATTTTGAGACACATTATAGTTTGCTAATGATTCAATTGTCTACTGTAAATGTACTTTGACTGCATCCATATGATGCATCTTTTCAAACAATTCATTCATTCTAGATTTAAAAAGTCATGATTTAAAAACATTCATTACACAAGGGAAATTTTCTCTACTAATAGAATTTCTAGGAATCATCTTAATGAGTTACAGAGCATTAAGAACAATAATGCAGGTATGAAATAAATGATAACATATTTATAGTGGGAAGATTAGTATAACCTATTTGGATAAATTAAATTTCCATGCCAAATATTGAAAGATTATAAAAAAAAAAAACCAATGACTGAACAATTTTAAAAAAGTGAATGGCAAAGGATGTATTTGTATCATGATGCTATAAGCCAACTTTGGAATTAAATATTTGGAGACTTTTTGATAACATGACAAAGTAGATGTTCTACCCAAATATATATTTCCATAGAATTCAAATTCAAGAAAATAAGTATTATAGTTCATTCTATACGTTCTCTGAATATCATTAATCCCACTCTAATTTTTTTGGCTATGGGTTCTTGGCCTGCAATTATTTCATATATAATAGTTTCCTTATTTAGAGTATTGAAAACGATTAATAAATACTATTTATGTTTTAAATTACATTAAGGTAATGACTTGAGTTGCAATACTTTTTCCTAAACCAATGTAGAAAATAAGATGGAAAGATCTGGAGAACATTATGTTAAGTGAGATCAGCCAAGAACAGAAAGAGAAGGGACATGTGTTTTCTCTAATAAGCCCAAACTAGAGAGTATTGGGAATACCAGATGGATTCCAGATAATGAAACCTCAGCAAAGCTAGAATGGAAGGGTAGGAGAGGAAAAATGCTGAGGTTGATTAATGGAGGAGCTACATCCAAATATGTGTAAAAGTATGAATATAGTATAGTTAACCTAGACACTCATTGTTGGGGAAGGGGGACCAGGGTGGGAGAGGGCACCAAGCACAGTCTAAATGTATACCATTTTCAGTATGTTCCACATAAAATAAAATAAAATATAAAAAAGAAAATAACCTGCTATGTCAGTAAATAGAACAATAACTTTCTTCCTTCTTTCCTTATTTTGTAAAAATGTGATAGCAAACATGATTTTTCATAGTTATTTATATTTTTAAGTAAATTATTCAAGACAAAATTAATTTTAGAAAGAACGAATTTATATACTCTTTCTTTTGAGATAACTTTAGCACATATAGTGAAATTTCTCAAAAAGGTATCCAGTGGCACATAAATCCACTGAGATCCTGCTGAGCGATGTTACCCTAACCTGTTTGGGGATTCATAATGCACATGAGAACTTAAAAAGCTCTAAAAATTCTACAGAGAAAAAAAGAGAGAGAAATGAATATATTTGTTTCAGCTTCTCTTAAATCAATTTGACCATAAACTTCAAATTCCTCCTTTTTCATTCTAAATCTAAACATATGTTCCCCATTAACCTGCAAGAAAAGCACTCTTCCACAAGCCATACTTTGAAAAACACTGATATGAACTGTATTTGGAAATCTGAGAAAAAGATATTTTCCAGGGAGTCATCACACAAAAATTATATAATATATAATCTTAATATATTTTTAAAAATAATTGATTTTTTGCTACTTAGGTTTGGACTTAGGGGCATTTCATTATCATATATATGTCCAGATACTTTTATTTATTTATTTATTTATTTATTTATTTAGATACATACATCAATTTTGCTAAATTGCTGAGGATTTGACTGAGCCTCAAATTTATAATCCTTTTTTTTTCAATATCCCATGCACTAGAATTGTAGGAATATGCCATGGAGCCTGGGTTTTGGATAACTTTTATAAATATTTAAAGTAACTGCCATGCCAGATAAATACATGTCAAATGACTTTTATTATAAGAAACTTAAAAATTTGATTATTCATAAAGAACTAAAACAATAATTTTAATATGAAGCAGTATATAACATATTCAGGATGAAAATCTGAGCATAACCTATTTGGAAAAAATAAAGCTTACTTAGGTCATATTAGAAATTTACCAGGGTGTGGTGGCACATGCTTGTAATTCTAGTTCTTGTAAGGCTGAGATAGGAGGATCGCTGTTTTAAAGCCAACCTTGGTAACTTAGGGAGACATTGTTTCAAAATAAAAATAAAAAAGGCTGGGGTGTAGTTCAGGAATAGAACTTTACTGGGTTCAAATTCCCTGTTCCAAAATTAAATGAATAAATGAGTAAATAAATGAGTGAATGAATGAATAAATAAATGAATAAAAAAGAAAAAGAAAGATTATATAAAGGAACCAAATCACTTTTGAGCCAGACTGATTAGTCTCTCTAGAAGAATCTCATTTAGTAAAATATCAACAAAAGTGACCAAACTTAAGTGTTGCAATATCTTTGTAAAAAATAATACAGTTACATAAATCAAACACATGCATATGATGACATAATAGATACAGCTATGACTAAAGATATTATGAAGTATGAAAATTCAAAAACACTTCATATTTCCAGCTTTTGCCATATTGCTTGCCACTGACAATCTTCAGCCACTGAATTTCTTCATTTTTTCACTGGGATATTTGAAATGATCTCCTTAGCTATTAGTATTTGTAGACATTTTAATTTTATTAAAACATTATGACTAAATGAGACATTAATATCAACATCTCACAAATAACAGATTATTTTAGACACCACAAACAAAAATATATTAAACATAATTTTATAATGTTAAAATTGGAAAGTTAACAGATTTTAATGAAAATTTTATAAATTATGAAAGTTGGCTTGAAGATTCCTGCTAATATGCTGACAACAATGAACATTCCGATGCCTAAGTTTTCATTCAAACTTCAATTTTAAAACAATGAAATGGAGGATTAAAAATGGCAGAATAGAGAAGACAGCACATTTCAGTCGATTAAGGACTCAAAGCTCAACAGGCAGAAAGACTGCTTCTTGGCAAGAGAAAATAGCAGTCAGAACACTATGGTATAAAAACCATTTGGAACAATGTAGTGTAATTGGATAAAGCACAGAGAGCAGAGGACTGAAAAGAACTACAAGTGTTTCATCTGGTAAGTGAAGAGCAGAGGTGGTGCCCTCTTGGTGAGCCCCCACTGAAACTGATGGCTTCCAGGATCAAGAGGCTCTCAGCAACCAACTCCAGCAATGAAGAAACAAAATCTTAACAAGCCAGGAAATGCAGAAGACAACCATCAAAAACAATCACATTCTTCTCTCCATGCTCAGCTTAAATACCTCAAGACTGACTTTCCACACCACCCAGCCAAAGCACCTAGTGAACTCCTGTGGCTACAGATGAACTTGAACCAAGAAAAAATAGGACCTGCAGGAACCCCACTGGCTATATCCCATTGTATCAGAACCACTGTGAATCTACAGAAAAACCAGCCAAACTGCCCAGGAATCTCCTGTGGTTACAGTTAACCTCCTCCCTTCCTGCTAGGACAAGAGCAGTGCTCTTCAAAACTATGAATTTGCAGACCATTCTATCTGAAGCCTGCATGGCTATGGGGACTTGCATGGCAGAAATAAACCCATGGGGTCTGTTAGTTTGCAAATAATCTCTGTGGAGTTGGGAGTGAGGTTATACTCAAACACAGAACACAGCAGAAACATAAATTATCAGACAGTCCCTAGGGAAATTTGAGCAGGCAGGACCTGCTGTGTCCCTGCAGGGTCTCCAGCAATTACCACAAAACCACCAGCATTGGTGTCTGTGAGTTAAAATATCTCAGCCACTTGTGCTACAGCTCAGAAGATTATGAACTCATGCCCAGTAGTGTTTGAGGAAGTCGGAGATTAACAATGTCTAACATGATCACAGATGCCAGAGCAGCAGTGGTATCCCTGGGGCTAAATAACTAAGCCACCAAGGGCCCAGGCTCAGAATGGCACAATATGTCCCTGCCAGCACTTGGGCCCTGAAAGCAGGGAGCCCAGGGGACAGCAGAAGTCCATATGATAGCAGCTACAGGCTGGGAATGCAACACTTTCTATGCCAGCAGTTTTCACATACCAGTGCTTAAAAAAGCCCCACATGATTGAAACCAGCAGATCAGCAGTAGTGTGTCTAAGACATCAGGATATCCAGCCAGCCACAAACTCGGAACATATAAATGTCTAGCCCTGCTGAGCTCATGCACAGTGGCCACAGAGACCAGAAGTCAGTGCTCTGCTGGATTTCATAGGTTCACAACCAGTAAGCAGTGGTGGCATCAGTGGAGCATTATATCCCAGCCAGCAGGCCACAGGCTCTGAAGAAAACATCATAGTCTCTGGGCTGATTGATTTGAGACCTGTGGAGCACATTAGCCTGCAGCCAGTCAGAGAATCCTTTTTTCATACAATGAGTAAGAACTATATATTGTTAAAGAGTCTAGGAGTGTGGAGAATGTGTGGAGAATATGAATGTTAAAGGCAGTTTAACATTTGCCTTGGAAGAGACCTCAACAATAAACACCTCTGACAGACTAGACTATATGAAAAATAAAGTCTCACTTGTGGAAGACAGCTCATTCAAAACTGACTAAACAATCAACAAAATAGAAGACAATAAAACAACACAACTAGAATATGGTGGACACACTACCAATTTTATAAGGTATCTTCTTACTAAACTTCATAGTAGCTGCACTGATTTGCAGTCCCACCAGCAGTGTGGATTTTCTATTTTTCTGCATCATCACCAACGTTGTCATTTGACCTCTTGTCAATTGCTATTCTGATTGGGGTTAGATGAATATTCAGTGTAGTTCTGATTTGAATTTCCTTGATTGCTAATAATGTTGAACAAAGAAAATTATTATGGCTGAAGAAATGGACAATGTGGATGATTGGAGAAATCTGAGGGCAGAGCAGTAGGTAATCAAGAATTGGAGGCCATGTCAAAATCCTCATTGTTGCTGTTTATGATCACAAATCATTGGAGGCTTTGGAACAAGAAGTGACATGCTATAACTGATGCTCTAGCTTCCAAGGTTACTCTATTGTGAAGAGAACAAATTATAAAAAATGATATTAAAGATATTACCTAAGTCCAAACAAGAGCTGTCACTGATTGGGACCAGAATTGTGAAAATGGAAATGGAAAGAAGTTATCGGATTTATAGTAGAGTACGTAGTTAAAGACAACATGACTGGTGGTGCTCTTTACTAAAATAGGAAAGATTGGGAGGGTAAAAGGTTTGGGGAAGTAAGGAATGGAGGCATAAATTAAAAATCTATAATAATAAAAGATTTAGCTCATGAAAAAAATCTGACTTTTAAGATTATATTTCAAAAGACTATTAGAGAGCCAAGTAGAGAGATCGATTAAACAATTGGCTATAAAAGTCAGAAGTTCAGAAGTTGGATATTGGCTGGAAACATATATCTCAGATTTATTAGCATGTATATAGTATTGAAAAGCACAGGCTTAGATGAGATGCCTGGGAAGGAAGGTAGTTGGATAAAAGGCCCAGTACTAAGTCTTTAAGCACTTAATTATTTTTTAGGTTGGAAAGAAGAGAAACTATTCAAGATTTCTGAGAAGTAGTGGCTAGTAAAGCATTGGCCTAGTGAATGAAAATTGTGATAGTCCTGAAAAATGAAGATGATATTCTGAAAAAGAAGAAATAATGGTAAAGATCTGCTGAACAGTCAAATAGAACTGATGTTCTTACCATGACATTCAGCATTATAGTAGAGTTCATTTTTATTCATTGATAATTTTATTTGCTTTGATTCTTTATTTATTATAGTTTACAATTATTTATTCTATGTTTTTTCTAGCATGCTACTGCAGTTCCTTACTGGAGTAAAGGAATATAAATATAAATAAAAATAATTTTATGAACAGATTATTTGCTGTTGGTACTTGAAAACTAATTCAATTTCCATTTTATGAGTTATGGGCCAAATATTATGTAGGGATTAGTAAGAATTAATTTGCTTCACACAACACTGACTAAAGGCATGTAGCTATGCAATAGCCATAGTCTTTTATAGCATAAACAATAAATTTATATGATCTTATATTAATAGTTACATTGTGAGAGGTAAAACTATAAAAATATTGGAATTAAACAGGTGAGTATCTTCCTGACATTGGCATAGTAAATAATTTCTTAAGGTGATAGATATTTGGAGATGTTTCATGGATGTAAACCTTGTCAGAGTTAAATGCTTTTAATACAGAACATCACAAAGCAGAGTAAACAGGAAGGAAAGAACCCTGATAATATATACAAATTCTTAGCAAACAAAATCATAATTCCTAGAATATATAAGAAACACATATTATGAAAATTCTCCCCAAAGGAACAAATAGTATTAATATGCAATTTCCAAAAGAAAATTGCAAATGTGTAATAATAAAGGAGTGCTGCCCAACTTCTGATATATTTTATTTATTTATTTATTTATTTGGTACTGGGGGTGAAACCCAGGGGCTTTCTACCTCAGGGCTATACTCCCAGAGCTATTTTACATTTTATTTGGAAACAGGGTCTCACTAAGTTGCTGAGAGCCTCACTAAGTAGCCGAGGCTTGCTTTGAACCCCTGTGATCCTCCTGTCTCAACCTCCCAAGTGCTGGGATTATAAGCGTGTGCCACCACACCCGGCCTTCTGATATATGCCATTTAAAGATATAACATCAATCTATATCTATAGTATAATAACTATTATAAATTCAGGCAGTATTGAGTTTTAATGACTATGTTAATGAATAAGACTCTTCATGTACTGTTACTGGTTTTAATCTTGCAAATGGAGAAATGGAGGTTGACAAAATGTCTATAATGCCTTTAAGATCACACTATTAAGAAATAGGATTTGAAATTTGATCTCTCTGACTAGAAACCTTGAGCTCTTAATCAGTGGTCAAGGTTACATAAAAGAGGAAAAGAACATTTAGAAAATGTGGGTAAAAGAAATAGCATTGCTTCAAGTATCTGCTTCCCTCAAAGAGTATCAAGAAATCTTTCTGACATCTCTGTGACTCATACAAATGTTATTTTTTACTATTGTACTTCATGTTCATATTGAAACATAAATATTTCTTTTGCCTCATTTCAAGTCTATTTCATACGGTAAGATAGTTTTCCATTGAATCATTTCTGAAAAATAATATTTCAGTTTCTTTTATGTCCTTACCTGCAGTGGTTTATTCATGCATGCATTCAGTTGTTTATTTATGCATTCCAAAAAAGACTATGATCACTTACTGTGAGCCAGGTATCAGAATGCCAAACTTCTTTTTCTTTTACAGTATATTAGGTGTTAAAATAAAGATAGTATCAGAACTCTCTAAACTCTTCTGAATCTATGAGGGCACATATTCCTGAAGAAAAGAGAGTTTGAAATGTTGAAATGTGTTTTCTCAAAATACTGACTTTAACAGGCAAAAATAAAAGCCGTTATAACTCTTAGTAAAAACTGTAATGTGTCTCCAGCACAGAATCCATATAATAAAATATTGATATGTGTAGAATAAGAGCAAAGTCAGAAGTGAAAAGCTAGAAAAAATAAAAATAAGTTAGACATACTAGGATATATTAAATTCGTTTTTGTGTTCAGAGTTTCCCTCTCCTCCCTCCCATCCCCTCAGTTAGGTTTCCTTATTTGCTCCTCTATAGAATCTCCTTCTTCATTTAGAGTTCCTCCTGTTACCCATTTCTCCCTAGCTCCCACATATTAGGGAAAGCATCCGAATTCTTATTTTTTGTGACTGACTAATCTCACTTAGCATAATGTCCTCCAGTTCCATCCATTTCCCTGTAAGTGGTGTAATTGTGTTTTTATTTATGGCTGAGTAAAATTCCACTGTGTATATATTCCATAGTTTTGTAATCCATTCATCTGTTGATGAATATCTTGGCTGGTTCCATAGTTTGGCAATTATGAATTGTGCAGCTAAGAACATAGATATGCATGCATTAATTTGGTAGTTTGAGTAAATTCTTCTTTTCATTTCCTGAAGTACTGTGTCTTTATCTTATTCATGTGTACACCTTGAAAATTTGCCACATATGCCAAATTTCTTTCCTATTTCTTTTGGTGGTACTGGGGTTCCTGGAAGCCTTTCTACATCCAGGCTACACTCCCAGACCTATTTTTACATTTTTATTTGGAAACAGGGCCTCCTAAGCCAGCACATGCAGCTGGCTTCAAACCTGCGCAATCCTCCTGTCTCTGCCTCCCTAGAGCGGGGATTACAAGTGTGCGCCACCATACCCAGCTACCAAATTTCTTTTTTTAACATAATAGTATAAGATATTTTAATGACTTCCCAGATTTAAAAGCTAAGAATCATAATCAAAATATGTCCTTTACTAGTTTTTTGATTCAGTCTATTTTGGAAACTATGAAGAATTTTTCTATAATTTTCTCAGTGGAAAAAGCAAAATTAGAACAGGTGGTGAATGATTGGTTTCTTATTTGAAACAAAATCATGTCAATGTACTTGTATATTCTTGCAATTTAATATTAATTAAAGTAATCTGTCTTTTTTGACCAAAATGAAATATAAAGATGGCCTAATTTAGCTCAAAAACATCTAATTTAAAGAGTAAAAATAAAGCAACCTAGAGAAATTTGTGGGCTACAATATTTCACGTATAATTCTCTTCTGGGGCTGCTCACACTTTGGGAACCTTTCTGTATGGGCAGGCCGGCCAGTTCCATTAGCAAGGCCTAGGACAAATTTTGCACCATTTGAGTGCACAGAAATGAAAAAATGCATCAGAGGAGAGTCTAATACAGTGCTATTCCTGGGAGAGTGCCCTTTTAGTATTTTGTATTTGTTTTATATGAATACCAAGATAATATTCTACCACAGAAAACAAGGGCTTTTGCCTTCAAAAATAATTTAATAACTGTGATGTCCTTGGTAAGTCCATTGTTGGGAATGTTAGAATTGCTATGGTGATAAACACATATTTTCACTTCATCTTTATTCTCTGAAGAATAAAGGGAATGAAAGAACAGGTTTCCAAATGTCAGTGGTTATGTTTCCTTACTCAAAAGCTTTTGATATATATTTTTCCTGATGTGTCATTCAAAGCCACACCAATGTAGCTAGTGTTTAAATGTTACTTTGTGGTGAAATATTTTTGTTATAATTATTTCATGGTGCCATCCTTGAAACCTCAGTTACAATCTTTAAAAATATAATACTATGTGGTTCAATTTCAGAGACTTGTTCCAGGAAAAACATCATAACCATCTGATATCATGACCTTTACTCCAAGCATTTAAAATGGACTTTTATGGACAAAGGCATTTCACATTCAAAAGTCTTCAATAGTCAAGGTTGGATCAAACAACTGAGGACAATAAGATCCTTTAGTGTAGCACCCGGCTTATGACTAATAAGACTTTTTTTATTGATGTTGATTTTGAGGGATGTTGATATTTAACAATGTTTCCTTGAGTAACTGACACCCACTTTTAATTTGTGAAAACATGAATGGTACACACATAAAATGAAACATAATAAGTGGCTAAAATTAAAACTCTTGGTCATTAGGGAAATTAATATCAAAACCAGAATGAACTTGTATCCAAAATACACAAAGATTACTTAATAATGATAAGAAAACAAAGAATCCCATTAAGAAATAGGATAAGATATGGCCACCCCACCAAAAAGATAAACTGATGATAAGTACGTACAGGAAAAGATGTTCAATATCATGTGTCACTGGAAAATTTCACATTAAAAAACAAAGTCATACTAATACAAAGCCATTGGAATGGCCAAAATCCACACCACTGAACAGCATCAAATACCAGTGAGGATGAAACAGCAGAAACATGCATTCATTGCTCATAAGAATGTGAAATGGTATAGCCATTTTTGAAAACAGTTTGGTGGTTTATTACAAAAACATATTATTAATATACAATACAGCAAACACAATCTTTGGTACTTCCCAAAATAAGTTGAAAAGTTATGTCCACATGAATAGTTACAGGAGCTTGATTCATAATTGCCAAAACTTGGCAATAGCTAATATATTCTTAAATATATGAATAGGGAAACAAAGTAGCTAATATATTCTTATTTATATGAATAGAGAAACAAAGTCTGTTCATCTACACAATAAAGCTTTACTCAGCAATAAAAAGAAATGAACTATTAAGACATAAAAATACATAGAATAATCTTCAAAATATATTGCTAAGTGAAATAATTCAATTTAAACAGGCTACACACTGCATTTTTAAACTACATTATATGTATTCTGTAGAGGGCAAAGCTATGAGCTGAGTGATTTAGTTTGTGATACGGTTGATATTGAATATCCCCTGAAGAGCTCCTAAATTGGTATTCCCAGGTGGGGTAATGGAGTCATTAGGGTTGTAATTTCATCTGTATATAAATCCACTGTGATTATTTATCTGGGTGATAACCTAAGCTGGTGGAGTCCGGCTGGTTCCTGGGGGTGTGGCCTTAGGGACTGTGCCTGTGTCTTGGAATCCCCTTGCTCAGGCCCCTCTCTTGCTTCTGGCCTTCATGATGTGAGAGCAGAGCCTTGCTCTCTCCCTTTCTCTGCTTCACACTGCTTTATCCTGAGCTTCACAATCATGGGACCCCAAATCATCCCTCCCCCAAAATAAGTGAGCAAAAAGAATCTTCCTTCCTCTAAATGTTGTGGTAAATCATTTTTGGATTATAGCAGTGAGAATGTTGACCAAGACAGTTTACAAAAAAAGAGAGGGAGAGATGAATAGTTGGACCACAGGCGAGTATTAACACGGCAAAATGATTCTGTAAATATTAGTTCATGGTTTGCAATAATTTGTTAACCATAATTCAAGATATAAATAGGGGTCTTATGGGGGAGAAGGTTATGTGGGAACTCCACATTTTGCAATCTATTTTTTCTGTAAACATATAAGCTGTTCTAAAAATGTAGCCTAAAACTCATTTTTAAAAGACTGGACAGAGTAGAAAAATAGAAGAATTAAAATCAAGCCAAATGTGGTGGCGCATGCTTGAAATCCCAGCATTTTGGACAGGAAGTTCCATTTAACCAAGTGCTCTATGCGTGTGTGTCATTATCACTATGAACTGCATTATAATTTGATACTATCATGCAACCATAAAAGTATTAAAATTATATTAACAAGTTTGACTTTGAGCAAAAGCTGAACTCCACGAGCTTGTGAATTCTCATAACTACAAAGTAAAGGGAGTCTAACTGATACCTATATTTTCTATGCAATTATTTTATTCTAAGAAGTAAATAAGTAATGTTGTTAAGAAGGTAAAAGGATGAATAAATTTTAGGCATGAGGTATTCAATTTATGTTGAGTTTGTATCATATACAATAGTTCAAATAATGTGAACACTGGACAGAAAATAAACTTAATTTACTTTTCACATGTGGTCACCTTAAATCACTCTTCATCAATTTTTAAATACTTTTCTATATTTAGTGTGGTCACATAACCCTTAAGTTAATTAGGCTATGAAAGTGCTGTGTCCCCATATATTTTAGTATTATAAAATATTAATATAAAGAGAGAGAACAATAGAAAAGTAGGGAGAGAATAGATGTATGGGGAACATCTGTAATAAATATAGAAAGAAAAATCAGAAATTCTTTCCACAGCTTTTTTGTCTTGCTTTGAATTGAGTATATAATTTCCCCAATGGTAGAGATAGGGATTCACTTCCCAGTGGAAAAATAATGCAAATGTTAAAAGCATTAAGCAATAAAAGTAGCTAAAAGAAAATATAATTTGATATTTGAATCTGGCCTCAAAGTAGGAAAGTCTCATAAAAATGTAGAAGAGAAAGTCATAAAGTTTTTTATGTGCACATATGACTACATTAAAATTAAAAAGTACATATAAGAGTACAATAAGAATTAAAATATATATAGTAAAGTAGAATATACTATGTATAGCAGACAGAATAGCAAAAACCCTTAGTAAATTACAAACCTTGAATACATTACTAAAATTCAAAATATCCAGTATTTTCTTTAAATCTAGGAAAGAATGTAAGTGGCTATTCATTAAAGAGAAACAAAAATTATCAGTCAACATATACAAAACATTCAGCATTCAGTTGAACTGCAAAAATTTTATTATAATTGTTATGAGGTAATTTTAATATAATATGTATATTATATTATTAGGATAATTTTGTAATTGTTATAAGAGGTATACAGAAAATTAGAAATGTATTTTAAAATAACATCTAAAGTTGCTGAAGTTGTAAGGAAATAGCTAAATACTTGTCTTGTTTTTATAATGCATAAATTAATTCACTTTATCCGTATCTGCCTTAGTTAAAAATGGACATAAAATTTGACTCAGTCTTTCTGCTTCTAGCAATTTCTCTCACATCTCCAAAATGAGAGCCCTTTACAGCTTATGACACAGACATCTATACACATATGTTTATCTTGCTTTTAGTGTTAATTAATTATAAAATATGTTTAAAATAGGAAACAGCTCATAATATATTTTATTATACAGGATAGGTTATGTGGAACTAGCCTGAACATTGTAACTAAAATAAATTTACATGCATAGGTAAAAGAGTGGATAAATCTATGATAAAATGTCAATATTTATTATACCTGGATGGTGGCATTCTAGCTTCTTCTTTTCTTAATATTTTTATTTGCACTTGTTATTTTACAATATACATGTGGTATTTCTATGTCTAGAAAAGGCAATTTTAGGAGGATAATAAATTTCTGCATTTGTTATTATTTTACAATGAGCATGTGCTATTTCTTTGTCTTGTAAAGACAATTTTAGGAGGATAACAAATTTCTTTAGATGAATCCTTTTTCCTTATGTGGTCTGCATATTTTTTTTGAGGTACTGGAGATTGATCCCAGGGGCATTCTATGGACAAGTTACACCTCCTGCCCTATTTTATATTTTATTTTGAAACAAGGTCTCACTAAGTTGCAGAGGGCCTCACTAAGCAGCTGAGGCTGGCTTCGAACCCGGATGCTCCTGTCTCAGCCTCCCGAGAGCTGGGAACACAAGTGTGCACCACCACACCTAGATTGTTGTCTGCTTTTGATCAGTAAGTATTAAACGTGTGGCTTTTATGTGCCAAGTACTATAGTAAACACTTTAAAAGACATTTGATAAAAACAAATTTTTATTTTACTTTTTTCATTTATTTGCTCCCTCATATACTACCCTTCTTCCTTTCTTTTTTCCTTCCTTCTCAGCACTGTTAAGAGACATTGTACAAGGTACAATGTAGTTCCTGCTGCTTTTTGAAATGCTAGGACTTATTTTATCCCATTAGGGATCTTTTTTCATACTGGAGCCTTAGTTCAAATGCCACTTCCTCAAGTGGACTTTTTTTCTCTGCCCCAAATAAAAATTATCCAACCACACTTCAATAATTATCATATTGCCAGGATTTTTTTCTTTTTAGCACTGAAGTATGAATTTATGTTACATATTCGCTTACTTATTATTTATTTTCCCAAATTAGAACACCAATTTCTTAAGTGAAGATAAGTATTATATCTGCCTAACTAACCACTGTATTGCTTGTACCTAGGATGATGGATGGTACATAGTAAGTATTCAATAAATATTTGTTAAATTAATTAATTGATTAGCATTTGTTCTTTAGAACAGATTTTGAAAGAAGGTAGCATTAGCATTAATTCTCATTTTAGGTAAAGAAACAAAAGTATCTGAATGTTAAGAAACTTGTACGAAATTGGGAGCTTTTCAGTAAAAAATAAAAAGGCAAGATATTAACTTGGATGAACCTTGATACTAATGTCAAAAAGAGTTGGAGAAAGAGGAATAAATGACTAGCAAAGCAGAAAAGCATTGGGAAAAGAATATCTAAATAGAAACCAAAGAATAATCATTAAAGAAGTTTCAAAGAAGAAACTAATAATGTGTATCATCACAAAAATCAAGAAAAACAAGGAAGAATAATAGTTATAAAATAAACAAGGAATTTTTCAAGTCTGATAAATATGATACCACATTTAATCATTATATCAACATTGTTAGGTAGGTAGCTTTATTATTATTCCGGGTTTACACATAAAACTAGTAAGGCAAAAAGCAGATTAACTGCCTAAGATCATGAAGCTAATATGTGGTAGAGCAGATTAAATCTGGACGTCACTTGTGCTGTCAATTAAGTGGTCTCTGCTAATGTTATCAGTGGGAGCAATTTTGGAGGAACAGTAGACAGATGCAGGGGGTTAAGAAATGGATGATAGAAAAAAAGTATAGACAACGAGTTATGCATTCTTTTCTTACTTGGTTGGCTTTAAGGAGAAGGCCAGACAGCAAGACATGGACATAAGGTCAATGATGACATTTTTTTGTTTCCAATATGGAAGAAAATAGAGCATGTTATACTTTAATCCTATATGATCTTAAATGTTTTAATCTTATAATGTAAAAATTGCTTTAACAAATTACACATCTTGATTTTTAAAAATATATATTTTATTGGTGCATTATAGTCTCACATCAGAGTGCAAATCATGCTGACAGTGACATACATGCACACAGCACTTAGTCCCTCCCCCCCAAGTCCCTCCCCATCCTCTCTGCCCCATCCAGGATACTGGGATTGACATTGATATTTTCACATATACACACAAAGCCAGCGGTAGTAATTCCTTTATTGATCCTCAGTCTTCCCCCTCCCTTTCCCCCAGACCACCTCCCTGGCTCCACTGAGATTTATCCTCCATTATATGGAGTCCCTCTGGTATCTCTATTACTCTTTAGCTTCTATGAAAATTTATGACTCTTCACTTTCTGTTAGTGGCCAATCTCACTTAACATACTGTTTTCCAGATCTTTCCATTTTCTTGCAAATGACATAATTTTGTTCGTCTTTATTGTGAAGTAGAATTTCATTGTGTGGATATCCCAGAATTTTATAATATATTTATCTGTTGATAGATACCTAGATTGGTTCCATAATTTTGCTATTGTGAATTATGCTGCTATATATATATATATATGCATACATTATTATGATATTTACTATACTATAATACTTGGATTTCAATTCCTTTGGAAAGATACCCAGGAGTGTTATAGCTAGATCAAATGTTGAATCATTTTCTAATTTTAGAGAAATCTCCACACTCCATTCTGGCTGAACTAATTTAAAATTAAATGAGATTAGTCAAGCACAGAAAGAGAAGGGACATATGTTTTCTCTAATATGCCCAAACTAGGGAGTAGTGGGAATACCAGAGGGACTCCAGATAGTGGAGGAGAAATCTCAGTAAAGCTAGAATGGAAGGATAGGAGAGGAAGAAGGCTGAGGTTGATTAATGGAGGAGCTACATCTGAATATGTGTAAAAGTATGAATGTAGCACGGTCAACCTGGACACTCATTGTTGGAAGGGGGGGGGGAAGGAGGAGGGTGGAGAGGGTACCAAAGATAGTCTAAATGTATACCATTTAGCCAGGTGTGTTGGTGCATGCTTGTAATCCCAGTACTTGGGAGGCTGAGACAGGAGGATCATACAGGTTTGAAGCCAGCCTCTGCAGCTTAGTGAGGCTCTCAGCAACTTAGTGAGACCATGATTCCAAATAAAATATAAAAAGAGGCCTGGGAGTATAGCCCGGAGGTAGAAAGCCCCTGGGTTCCACCCCTAGTACCCCCCCAAAATGTATACCATTTTCATATGTTCCACATATAAATAAAAAAATAAAATAAAAGAAATAAAATTCAACCAAAAGTGTAGAAAGGTTTCAGTTTCTCTACATTCTTGCCAACATTTATTGATTTTTTTTTACTTCCTAATGATTGCTATTCTGATTGGGGTTGAATGGATCTCAGTGTTGTTTTTTTTTGTTTGTTTGTTTGTTTGTTTTTGGTTTTTTTAGTTTTTGGGGGTTTTTTTGTTTTTTTTTTTTTTTGGGTGGTACTGGGGATGGAAACCAGGGGCTTTCTACCTCTGGGCTACACTACCAGAACTATTTTATATTTTATTTGAAAACAAGGTCTCTTAAGCCAACTAAGGCTGGCTTCGAACCTGCGTGATCCTCCTATCTCAGCCTCCCATGTATGGGGATTACAAGCATGGGCCACCACGCCCGGCTTAGTGTAATCTTAATTTGCATGCCCATGATTGTTAATGATGTTGTTTATGAATTTATTAGCCATTTGTATCTCTCCTTTTGCAGAGTGTCTATTTAGTTCAATTGCTCATTTCTTGATTGGGTTATTTCTTTTTTAGTGTAAAAACTTAAATTCTTTGTATATTCTAGATATTTGTTCTCTATCAGAGAGATGATATGCTGCCATTCTATAGGCTGTATTTTTAGATTCTTGATGGTTTTCTTTAATAAGCAGAAATTTTTAGTTTAATGTCATTCCATTTATTAATTCTTATTTTTAATTTTCTGAGCTATGGAGAGCTTGATAAGGATGTTTCTGCCTGTGCCTATATGTTGAGTGTTGGACCTATGCCCTCTTTTAGTAGCTTTGAAATCTCTGGTCTAATTTACTGTTCTCTGATCCATCTCGAGTCAACTCCTACACAGGGTATGAGGTAAAGATTTAGTTCATACTTACCATATCCTTATAGTTGGATATCAAGTTTTCTCAACACCATTTGTTGAAAATTTTGTCTTTTCTCCAACATATATTTGGAATCTTTGTCAAAAGTCAATTGGCTGTAAGTGTGTAGACTTGTTTCTATATGATCTATTCTGCTCTATTGGCTTACGGGTCTATTGCCAATACAATGCTGTTTTTATTTTTATAGCTATGTTGGTATAATTTAAACTCAGGAATTGTGATGCTTCCTCTATGGTTCTTATTGCTGAGAATTGCTTTGGCTATTCTGTGTTTTTTTTTCTCTATATGAAATTTATGACTTATTTTTCTAGGTCTGTGAAGAACAACATTGGTTTTTTTTTTGTGGGGGGGGTCTGGGGATGGAACCCAGGTACATTTGACCTCCGAGCTACGCCCCCTGCCCTATTTTTTATTCTTTTTTTTGAAACTGTGTCTCACTGAGTTGCAGAAAGCCTCACTAAGTAGCTAAGGCTGTTTGCGAACTGTGATCCTCCGGTCTCGGCCTCCCAAATGCTGGGATTACAAGCATGCGCCACCATGCCTGGCAACATTGGTTTTTTAATAGGGATTATATTGACACTATAGATCACTTTTGGTAGAATGGCCATTTTGATATTTACTCTTCCTATCCAAGAGTGTGGGAAATCTTTCTATCTTCTAAGATCTTCTATTTCTTTAGTAGAAATTTTATTGTAGAGGTCTTTTATCTCTTTGATTAGATTTATCCCTATGTATTTTGTTGGAATTGAGATTATTGTGAATGGAATTATTTTTTGTGTTTCTTTCTCAGTCAATTTATGGTTGACATATAGAATAGTTACTATTATTTTAGGATGATTTTTTTTATCTTGCTACACTGCTGAATTTGTTAGTCAGCTCTAGTAGTCTTTGGTTGAGTTTTTTGTCTTCTAAATATAGGATCATGTCATCTGCAAATAGAGATAATTTTAATTCTTCTTTTCCTATTTGAATTTCTTTGATATCCTTCATTTTAGAAATTATAAAGAGAATAGTATTTTTGTTCTTTAATATTGGGGATTGAGCCCAGGGGCATTCTACCTCTGAACTACACCTCCAGCCCTTTTTATATTTTTATTTTGAAAGAGGGTCTTAACATATTACTGTGGCTGGCCTCTAATCTTTGATCCTCTTAGTCTTTCAAGATCTGGGGTTACAAGTGCATTTCACTGCTTTGGGCAAGAGAATAGTATTTTATGTTAATATAAATTCAATATAAGAAACCAAAGTCACCAATGATTTTCTACACTAAATATCATTACATTTGTATACTATAAATCTCAGGGAGCCATCAGGCATGGCAATGCTGGATATCACAATATCTGCCTCGAATGACCATCATTACGAACAAATATTACAAAAATATATTTTATTTCCCTCTTAAAGAGACCCAATCATTGGTTTTTCTTTCTTTGAGGGGGTTGTAATATTTAGAAATGAAATCAAAATAAAACAAACTAGTCATTTAAATTGGAAAGCTGATTAGTTTAATCTGTAGAATATTAGTGCCTATAAATGGCTATTGAAATCCTGCTTTTTCTGGCTATCTGCCATTTGTAAGAGAAAAATCAACCAGAATTTTCTCTGTAGGAAAAAAAAGCCATCTGAAGCTTATTTGTTTTAGCAGTGAAAGAGTCTACAATTTCTATTTTGTCCCAGATTCCTATATCATCATTTGGGAATGGTAGAGTGGGCTCAACTGCAGCAAAAGGAAAGGATAATGAAGATAGTAGCTGATTTTCTCTCTAGTATTCACAAATGAGAGAAAACATACCACTCTTGACTTTCCAGACTGACTAATTAACTTAGCACAATATTCTACAGTTGAACCCATAATCCAGAAAAAAACATAGAGAGTAATTGAAGGGGGACAGGGGGAAGGAGTTAGGTTAGGGAAGAGAGAGATTTGAAAAAGGAGCAGCCCAAACACTGTGATAGCAATATGTGCATATATTATTACTAATCTCATTAACTCTTGGGGAGAAGGAGGGATGGTATGGGATTTGGAAAAAAATACATGAAGAGCTGTGTGCACTGAATCTCACTATAATGTATAATTACAATATATGAGAAAATAATTTTTAAATATAGGTAGTTTGCTAGAAAAATGAGTGTTTTGGTAGATCACTTCAGAAAAACAGGAGAATAAAGACTTTTAAATCTCATGACCTAGATGCTATTCCCTAGAAGATATAAGATGAGGTTTAGACAGGACAAAATAGGGATTTGCCTATTCACCACGTTTTTTAGGCCCTCACCACAGTGGTAAAAATTCAGTCAAGGCATTCAGGTTTGTCTCTATGTTGCTATGTTGCTCCAATCATTTAATCAGGTATGGTAGGAAAGTTTTTCATTCATGAATAATAAGGAAAGAACACTGAATACATTGTTCTTGACTTTTTCTGAAGAAAATATATTTTAGGAGAGCAGTAATGAAGTAGAGCATTTTATGTTGTTTCAGTAAATAGTCTCGCCAGTTTTTTTGAAAATATAAAGAAGTTTATTAAGAAGATACAAATACTGAAGACAGTTACAGCCTCATGTTACAAGGGTAACCTGAGGGGATGCTTCTAATGAAATCACCTATTCTTTTTTTTTTAACAAATGAAAAAATTTTTTTTGTGGAAAACCTACAAAAGTTTTTTTTATCCCACTATGAAATCACCTATTCTTTACACCACTTTTATCCAAACACTAGACTTGCAAAACTTAGATGAAGAAAATTTTGTTTGCTCATGGTTAGTTCTGGAGATTTCAGTCCATGTTAGACAAGCTTATAAGCAGGATCTGTGGCTGCAGGTCCTGAGGGCATAATGGCAGGGGGCAGAGAGAAAGGGTAAGCTTGTTATTAGCTATGGAGCAAGCTTGTTATGAGCTCAAGGCTACAGGGCAGAGAGAAACTGGAAGTTTCAGCAGCCAACCTGAGAAAACACCATTTTTTTAAAAAAAAATTATTGGTGAATTATAGTCATACATCTTATTGGGGTACAAGATGGTAGAGGCATATTTACACACATCACTCATTTAGCCTTTCCCAATTCCTACCACATTCTTTCTCCACTCACTCCTTCTCATGTTTGAAGAAATATTTATTTGCACTCATGGTTTCAGAGGTCTTAAACAGTAATTGCTTGGCTTCAAGGAAGAGGGGCAGAGCAGAGAAAGAAAATTGGGACAAGATACTTATTTCTGGGGCATGCCCCAAGTTAGTTGCCTATTTCCTTCAACTAGGACCAATTCCTATATTTTCCACATAATTAATAATCTATCAATGGATTGATCCATTGATAAAGTCAAAGCCTTTATGATCCAATAACTCCCACAAAGTCTATGAATATTGTTGTGCTGTAGACCAAACCTTCAGCACATGAGTCAGGAATATTCCAGATCAAAATTATGATATCCTCAAAAGTATAAAGTTTTAAATTTTAAAATATAATTTAAAAGTTCAAATTGATAGTTATTTATCTGATTCTTGAAGGTAGACTATCACATAATTACTATATATAGTATAAATAAATACTATAGATGTGCAAGTATAATTTGAACAATGTTTAAGAAACAGCTGAAGAATCAAATAATATCAGTGTGTTAGTTTTTATTACCCTTATCAACTATTAAGGCAGATAAATGTTCTATAAAATTATATGTTCATGAAGGATGCAAGTGAGATCTGCACAAGAGTACAGGATACAGAAAAAAAGAATTAGTAGCCATATGTGCATACACGCATCCATGTTCTAACATAGTTTTTCTTTATCTAAATATCTTAACAAAATGTGCTTCTTCTATATTGATATACATGAATGTGTCCCTAATTCTAGTTGGCAGTAATGGCCTCACCAAATTAAGACTGATACCTTCCTTCTATATTCCTTCATGATTCAAGTGTATATAAATGACTCAAGGCTATATAAGTGAAAAAGGTAGGAAGCTTAAAAACTAAATATTTAGGAGTTCCATTAATAACCTCTATCTGGGGCTAAGTGTGTGGCCAAATTTATGACCCCATCTGGCTTCAAGTACTAGAAACTCAGACTTTCACTAAGATCACAGTGAAATAGACTAGCACTCCTGGGGAATGAATCCTTTAATTTCTATTTCATTATAAATAATTAAATAAGCTATGTGAACTATCCAGGCCCTGTAAAATGTTCAGTCTCAATGAACAGATTAATTTTAAGTGTGGAAAATGCCAGCAGTCTACATATGAAATCCATGGATTCGTTCAGAATCAGCCAAAAGAGAATCTCAAAGGAGATAAGAAGATTAGAAATATGGTCAGGAAATGACTAAAATTCATTCTGAACCCATACCAGATAATCACATATATTATTTTGAGCCAAATGCTTCCAGACAGAGACAATTGAGAAATGACAGGCTTAAAGAACAATCCAGGGAGACAACTAGTAAAGAGTTTCAAGCATATGTAAGGGCTTGTAGCATACTCTATAATTTGGGGATGAGTGTAGAAGGATAAAATAAAATAAAATAACACTGCTTTATCAGATTAGCACAATACAAACTTTCTTTTTTTTTTTTTCTTTTTGGTGGTACTGGGGTTCCTGGAAGCCCTTCTACCTCCGGGCTACACTCCCAGACCTATTTTTTACATTTTCATTTTGGAAACAGGGTCTCCTAAACCAGCGCGTGCGGCTGGCTTCGAACCTGCGTGATCCTCCTGTCTCTGCCTCCCAAGCGCGGGGATTACAAGCGTGTGCCACCACGCCCGGCACAATACAAACTTTCTACCATTATAATAGTATAAGGTTTTGATCATTATAAACAAGTAATGAGAAACTGCTTTGTGCCTGACAGCTCAATGATACTTGCCTTGGATTAGTCTTCAAAACAATCCTATGAGGTAAGTACTATTTGAATTCTTTCTTTAGTAAAGGAATGGAAGCAGAGAGTGATGAGACACAGAGAAATCGGAAGTGATTTTTTGTTGTTATTATGAGAAGAAAATTATGTTTAGTGGATCACTTATTCAAAATTAAAAAAATTACTCAGTATATAAAAAGACTCAAATATTTGTGTGCTGCATTGACAATTAAAATATTTATTTAGGCTCCTCTTCTCATTGCTCAGTAATTATTTTGAAAGAATTTAAGCCTCTAAAATAATTTTTGTCAAATTTATTATAAAAGCATTAAAAGAGTCAATTGACGATTGATTAGGCTGGCTTCATTCATGAGCATGACATTGTCCACTATCAGCAGTGAATGAATAAAAGTTTCCTCAAAGGACTCCACTCCTGTACATTGCCACCTCATGTTACATTTTGGGGGGCAACTACTTTCCCATTTATAAAACCTAGCTTTTAAAAGTCTTCAATAAGCCCTTGAAAGTGTTTCAATACTCCTAATACACTCTGGCAGATCAAAACTTTTCATACTACAAAAATGTCACATTTTGATATGAAAAATCAAATTTCACACCTAGAAAAATATTGGTAAAATATGGACATCTCATTTTAGTTGGCTCTAAGCATATCTCAATGGTCAATTTTTTTCTGTAAGGTGACAAAATTACTAAAGATACAGCCTTTATATTTAAGCAAGATGAACATTAACAATACCTATTTTCATATTTGTTTTTATAATTAGTTTGTTTGAATGCAGAGACAGTATACATTGTTTGACAAACACAGTTATAATTTTAAAAAGTGTTGATCTTCTCATCACTAAATAAGTTCAACTTTCCTTAGTATGTCTCTACCTAAGTTTTCACTGGTATTATCTCTAAAGATAAGGGGGATCAAAAAACATCATTTTCCTGAATATTCCCTTTCTGTTCCCAAATCCTAGAGAAGTTAAGGGACCAATGAGATTGATCCTGAACCAAACTTTCAGGATACAACCTATCTTGAAGAACACTGACCTTCTTATGAACCTGGGAATTAGGACAAAATTAGTTTTACCTGAGAAAAGCTACTTTCTTGCATATATACCAGGACAGGGATGCTGGGCATACAAGGAAACTAAGCAAGCAGATAATAAAGATGGCACTGCTTCTGCAGCTCAACATAAAACCCATCTCGGAGGTCCGGGTTCACCTAGAACTGAGGGAACTGTGAAAATGATATGTGTCGCTATCCAGCTGTCACGAGAGCAGGCAGTGCTTAGCCAAGCACTGTGAGGTGCAGAGATGTTTTCTATCACCCTGTCACTACTGAATTCTCCTTGGAGCAGTCACTGATCTCTTGTAAGCTTTCTCCAATAAGTCATAGCTCCCATGCTGTCTCCAGGCACTTGTTTGGCTTGTCTGCGACCTACCCCCTTTTCCTAGTCCAGCGAGGCTGTGGACACAACACTTTGAAATGTTTGATTTTCTACAGTTAGAGTGAACTGTTTAATCTGTGTAGCATCCATAACAATTTTAGGATATGTACTTATTACAAAAAATTTTACTTAAAATAGTGGATATATATTGCCTCATCAATTAATAAGAGTACGGAATAATAAGGCATGGTGATACACATCTGTAACCTCAATATTTGGGTGGCTGAGGTAGAAGGATCACAGGTTTGAGGACAGCCTCAGCAAGTAGTGAGACTCTCATTAACCTAGCAATACCCTGTTCCAAAATAAAAGAAAAATAGGGCTGGGACTGTAACTTGGAGATAGAATACCTCTGGGTTTAATCCCCAGTATTACACAAACAAAAGAAATATTTAAATAAAATACAAAGTAAATGCTTCAGGCAATTTTTCATTGAGAGATGTACAGCTCCCAGTCACTTCAATGAATCACACATGTATATGTATAAAAGTATACATGTGTCTCAAGTAGTTATATTTGCCATAGAAATATATATATCAAATATGTATAGAATGACACTAATTATTACATATATCAGGCAAAGCAATTAGTCATCTAGATTAGTAAATTAGTAAATAGTAAATTAGAAAATAGAAATATCACCCTATTTTCTGTCAACTTGCTTCCACTAGGATGGTGTTATGGTTTGAATTTAGAACACCCCTCTGATCGCACATAGACTAAGCAGTTATGTTGGAAATGGGACTGAGGAGAGGTCTCTAAGGGTATGGCCTTATGTTTCCTTTCTCTCCTTTCTCTTTCTTTGCTTTTCACCTCCATATATGAGAGGAAGCCTTTGCACTCTCTGTTTCTTGTGCCTTATCCTGAGCTCTGCAGACTTTACCTTACCTATCATGGATCGAACCACTGAAATATCCAGATCTGTAATCAAATAAACTTCCTTCTCTACATTGTGGTCATTAGGATTTGGGGGTCACAAAGGTAAAAATGCTTACTTCAAACAGATGGGTAAGCTGACAAAATATTAGGCATCTATTGGTAAATATATTTGTATTCTATTGCAGGGAAAACTTTGAGACCAAAATTCTCTTTGTAATTCTTAATATCAAAAAATAAGAGTGTAAACTCTGTTTCTTCTGAAGCTTGTATTCCTCTAATGAATATATACAACTTAATTTAAGAAACTCACATAATAAAAATATATCCACCTGTATTGAGTAGGCTATTATAAAAGTTATTCAAATTAAAATAAAAAATCAGATCAAATAGAATAGAGCTTCAATACAGCTATATTCATATTAACTTGAGGGTCAAGAGTCTATTATTACAAAAATACGGTGCATTAATAAAATGTTCAAATATATTTACTACCATATGGTGATCATTAAAATATTAATAACATACTTTTAAATTAACATATACTCAAAAATAACATTGCACTTAAAGTAAATAATATGAGTTTTGTAAGGCTAATAAAGTAACAAAGCATAAACGGGGATAAGTATAAAAATTTCTAATACCTCCAAACCCTAGAGTTAAGGCCAATAACTAACTGTCTAAATAGTGATTAAAATTTAAGACCAGCATTTGGGTAGCTTTCTATTTAATCCACCAATTTATTTTCTTTTCCCTGAAGCATATGTTTATGTTTGTTTCATGTAATTTCCAATGTTTGGCACAATACTTAGAATAGAAAAGCCCCTTAGTTCTGCCTGTCAAAACTGTATTCATTCTTTTCTTCTTTTATTTGTAGGATTCTGCCTTTCCATGCATTATGGAAGTTTGATTATTTTTTTATAAACCATAAATGTGTGCCTTTGATGATGTTATTCCATTACCCTGAAGGCTGTCTATTAACACATTGATTCAATGGAGAATTGAGTTAGCTATCTTAACATTATTCTACCATTATTTGGATGGGTATCTCATTTTCCTCACACAATTTCAAGTTCTCTATCAAGTTATTCTATTTGGCCGTACATCTAGCTAGGCAGAAGCTAGGTTGGTTCATGCCAATGAATATACTGCATTTTAGAGATCACCAGATGATAGCATTGTACCTGGTCATGATTCCATTGTTTCATCAAGAGAGCTTCAGTGAGAATTCAGCAGTTCTGTCACCAGTTCTAGTTCTTTCAAAGAGGGTCACCCAGTAGAATATTGATCATTGTAAGGCAATTTAAGTTTTATAATATATAAAATTTTCCTGTTGCTATATGTGTAGAATACACAATGCATTTAATGTTTTTTATTTTTGTTGATTCATTTGGAACATAATTGGGTATGAATATGTGGATCAGAAAAGTTATGTATATAAAATAGGCCTGGGAGTGTCACCTGGAGGTAGAAGGCCCCTGGGTTCTATCCCCAGACCACACACACACAAAAAGTTTTGTAGGTTTATTTTCCTCAGAATCAATGGTATCAAGTTTATGTCTGATGATATCAAATCCATTATCTGTTTAATTATGGATGAAAGAAATGTTAAGACCACAAAGAAATAGATACTACTCTGATCACCTCACTCCTCAGAGAAAGCTAACACAATGTGTATACCATGTTAGACAATATACCTATACCTATATTAAAAATATAAGTATACACATGCAAATATAGGAGATAAAATTTATATATATGAAATATATTCACAGATAAATATTTAATACAAACATGAATGTAACTTTATATTATTATATAAACTGTTTTTTCACATAACTTACTGTGCACATTTTTATACACCTTTATATCTGGATCATTCAAATGCTTTTCAAAGGATGTTATAATTTGACTTTATATGTAAACTATAATTTATATAATCAATTGTCCATTTTCAGACAAGTTAATTTACAGTTATTACCTTTAAAATAATTAAATACTTGCTGTAAAAGCACAGTGATATACATTTGTTGACATATTTATAAAGCAATTTTGCAATATGGGAACTGATAAAAAATGAATTTAAAACAATATATATTCTCTTTTTTGATCTTTTATGCTTTTATTGTGCATTATAATCATACATCATATACAGGTATAAAGTGATAAAAATATACATTCACATGACTCTTTCTGTACTTCCCTCTTGATCCTACTCCCTCTCTCCTGAGATTGGCACTGACAATTTCATATACATGAATAGCATTATTTATTTTTATTGGTCTATAGTAGCAATATATAGTCTCTTAACATATGTAATTTTTTGTGGCAGTGGGGAGGAACTCAGAGGTTTTCTACCTCTGATCTACACTCCCAGCCCTATTTTATTTTTATTTAGAAACAGAGTCTTATTTGGAAATGAGAGTCTCACCACTTTCTGAGACTGTCCTCAAACCTATGATCCTCCTATCTCAATCTCCCAGAACTTGGATTACAGGCATCACACCCAGTTAACATGGGTAATTTTTAAAAAGTAAAAATCCTAAATCTTGATGAAGGTTAAATTATCATTATTTTCTTTTGGATGCCCTGGTGGCTCAACTCAGCTTACACATGTGTTTTGTATAGACCACAAATTTCTTTTTTCTTATTCACAATATTGCATTTTTAGTGGGGCATTTCAACTTAAAAATCACATTATTTTACTTTTTCTGAAAGATATGATTTGTAACAGGGAATTCACTTTCATGTGAAACAATAGTTGGATAGAGCTATTCACTTAAATTTATTCATTCTTGTTAGATTCCTGGTCTTTATAGGCATTTGAGTTTTTGTTCACTGGTCTAGTGTGCATAAGGGTTGATAATAGTAAGCATAATAGTTGTATATAAGACTTTAAAGAAATGATTGACTCAGAATAAAGAGATACATAGAGAAGTTATGTAGATTAGCATGTACTAGTGATTATTATGTTCCAAGTGTTGTATAGTTTAGTTGCCTTGATGCTATTATAAAATAAATATCATTAAAATATCATTATCATTTCATAGAAATAAGAAAACTAAAACACATAGTGGACAAATCAGAAAACTTACGTAAGGCCAGGTAACTTAAAGTTTCTAAAGCATGATCAGACAACAAAATATTCTTAACAGAATTCTTAATGAATTCTCACTTCTGGTTAAGGCCAAGCAATTCATGTGTGGCCCATTGAGAATATTTCTTTCCAAGCCTTACAATCTGATACAGTAAATAACTAGTTCTTTAGAAGGGACATGGAATCAGACTCTTTATTCTGATGCAGTTAATAAACAGCCTAATTTGGGAAGCATTTGTTGTACCTTTCATGAACGGGATATGGTGGCTATCCATTTTTTTAACTTAATCTTATATCTCGTAATCAACTAAAAGGGGTGAATGATATGAATGGATCTGTATCTCAGAATTATCACTCTGGAAGCAGCAGAAAGGAGGATAAGTTAGAACTGAGAGATTGAAAGTAGAATTAGATAGAAGATTACTGCAGTACTTCACAAAAGATAGGATGGGTCTTGAAAGAAGACATTGACAATATGCCTCATTCCAGTGTAATGGGTTTCAAGTCATCAGAGGCAAGAATGTTCTGGTGAGATTCTTTATGACACTTCCACTTAAAATAGCTGAGCCATGGTGCATTAGAGGTGTTTCATGTCAAATTGTGAGAGCCCAACTGTACATGTCTTTCCAACACTCTTTACTGTGATAGTGTGTCGGCCATTTAAAATCAATCACAGTGGTGATGCAAATCAGGAAATATTTGAGAAAGAGCTGGTTGTTTAACGTTCATCAACATATCACTGAACTTAATCACCCTTGGACAAAGCCTAAAATAACTTTATTTTATATGAAATCTTCAACTATAAAAGTCATGCTATAAAGTAGATGCAATATTTTTCAATATTCTGTTCAGTAACAAGCTAATTTATATTGAAAGCTTATCATGCATACATTATTAATTATTCACATATTTAAGACAGTTTAATTTTTACATCTTATTTTATGTGCCCTCATTCAAGATCTGGGTTCATTCAAATTTTGTTTTACTGGAAATTTTATTTTTCTATACATTTATAAGGAACTGGTAGCTTAAATTTTGTAACATTATGGATAACCTTTTGCTCGAAGAAACTCTAGAACATTCTTATTTCCATTCTTTCCTCTCTATCTGTTCTGAAATAGCACATCCTGAAGTAGGAAGGATAGTATTATACCATATCATAATGGCAGGGTACTCCTGTGTTATATAGGAGGGCAGGCTGTTAAAAATTAGTGGTATATAAACACTTTCAGTTGAAAGAACAATCACTGCAAATAGCAGCTTCCGTAAGTGAAATAACAGAGTAGTGTGGGGTTGCCATGAAGTGTCTGCAAAATTGGCAAATACTGCCAGTTCTCTCTGCAGGAGTTAATAGCAAACTCATTGTAAAACATCTGCACTTCTTTTTAAACTACAGTTTGTGAAAAATGATGTTTACAGCTTCTCAGTTTTAATAGGTAGATAGGCTTCTATCTCAAAAGTAGATGAGGTTTAAGTTATGTTTTGTTCTTGTTGAACAAACTCTCTATAAATGGTATGAGTTAGAGAATGAATAGCTTCAGGGATTTTATATATAATGGGATATCCTGTTTGTTTCACACCAGGCTTGTTTCATTTTTTGGCTTTGGACTGATGTGACTGAGAATCCTAACTATCTGAAAGGTGTTAGGTGATGGCGGAAGTTGCTGCCTTCAGCATATTTTCTATAGGAAAGTCCTGCATAGCAGCTTTTTTTTTTTTATCACACTACATTCCTGGAAAAATATCTCTTTTTATAGCCTTTGAAATTGCTACTGGCCTGAAGTAAGTCTGTACTCAGCAAATAGTAAAGAAAGCTGTATGGTCCTCATTTTGGCAATCTCTAGATATCCAGGAGTCTGGATCATTAGCCATGTTTAAAATTTAAAAAAGAAAATCACATCGGTGATAAGATAGTAGCATCTTGCTTCTCTCATTAAAGAATCTATTTCTGTCCATGTTCTCTATAAAAGTACTAAAGGAAAGATAAAAGCCTTCAAAGAATTTTTAGAAAATTAAGCATTTAAAAATCATATGCATTTTAAAATATAGAATTAAAGCTTACTTCAACAGTAGCCGTTATATTCTAAGCTGATTACTTTTCAATGAATCATCTTTTACTACCCCAAAAGGATATTATCAGTTTGAAAGCACATACACTTATTACCTGCATGAATTTTTAAAACCACAAAACTTCAAATATTAAATTTGCATTTTTGAGTTACTAATACTATTTTCTAATACTGGTAATACCAACTCAATTAAAACATTATTCTCTTGAGGAGTCACTGCAGTATAAAATTATGTTAATCTTATTTATGATACACAATAGCTATTATGAGTAAAATTATTATATTGTCAATAGTTAATCATTCAAAATGAAAAGCTCTTAATTACCAACATTGTGTATGCACAGATCTGGACCTGAAGCCCAATTCTGCCTCTATTCAGCAGTATAACCTTAGCTTAGTCATATTGCTTCTTTTTATTTTCATCTATCAAATAAATACAGCAGATATAGAGATGCTTTGTTAATTAAGTGAAGTGTATATATATAATGATGCCTGACTGTGGTTAGTGCCCCATAAGTGGCAGGTGATATTTTCTAATAAGTGTTATAGTTACTATTATTGTGGTTCTTACTATAGTAAAATAGGCATCTGAAACCCTCAGAGGCTATTTAAGTGAACACCATAAATTTTTATTTCTTAGTGATACATTTGGTAGAGAGATGGCATGGATAGGTTGTTAAAATAATGTGCCCTGATCTAGGCCCCCTGACTTATAATCTGTCAGTTGTGTAACTCTGTTCTGTGCTTTAGTTTGTTACCATGGCCACATCACAAAGATTACTATAAAGACTAAATAAGGCATTAAAAATAAAACTATTCCTGGCATATTATAAATTCTCAAAAGTTTCAAAATCATCAAAAGCATAATGCATTGTTTTTATTCAGAATGGTTAAAGTGTATAATAAAGCTGATTATGATACATTTATGCATGTACATGATGTGTAGTCCCAAAGATATAAAAGTCAATCAGTAAGCCAAACATAAGAAGAAGGGAGGGGAGGGAAAGAGGTGGGAACTGGGTAATGGCTAATTGGGTAATGTGTGCATATATGCCTCTACCATCTTGTACCGCATTAAGATGGATGACTGTGCATTTATGCTGCAGTAGTTCCAAATGGAATACTGGTTTTAGGTAAGTAGCATTTTGATCAGTAATATTAATAGTGGATAAGAGAGCTGCTATTATTATCAGAATCATCTTTGCAAAACAAGGTTGCCTTCTTGTTTATGTGGACCATCCTACTTCATCCCACTATGAGATACTTCAATTCAGTGGGGGAAGATATCGTATCAAAAGGGCAATCCTGTCTAGGTAATTGTAAATTAGACAAAGATCCATGGCCTGTAGACAGGATCTAGTTTCACAAGGGTTACTGGGAATTGGGTAGTTTTGCTGTTTTGTTTTTTTAATGTTGCTAGAAATTCAACATAGGAAATCAAACATACTAAGAAAATACTGTATCATTGAGCTACATCCCAGCCTTTGAGTAGTTTAATTGAGCCCTCTTTCAGGATGGGGAAAGAGCCCACGAAAACAACAGGGACTAGAATAAGTTAGAGTATCTAAGGTATCTAGTGCTATAAACTGAGTGGAAATAAGTGTTAAATAAAATTGCCAGAGTTTAGTATGCACATGAATAACCAATATTAACCTCATGGACTCTATCTCAGGTACAAATGGGCAGCTGAAACGGGATGAGGATGGCAAAGGAAGGTGGGAAAGTACAAAGGTAGCCAACACTTATGATTGGATCACTAGATGATGAGCTCTATTTGGCTGTGGGGCCTAAGCTGTATACTTTCTGCCTAGGTACTGGTAGTTGATAGGAACAACCAAATCCTATATTTAGAAGAGAAACAAAAACAAATCAAATAAGGCAGCAATTTTAAAATCCATTTCCTGGATCTCTTTGCATGTGTTTTATCTAGTTAGTGATACCAGTGGCACCTTGCCTACGCATGGAAAAAGGGAAGTGGTGCCAGGGTACGGGAATGAGATAAGAAGGAGATAGAAGAAAAATGGGAAGTAACTATGTGTGTGTGTGTGGGGGGGTGTTACTGGGGATTTAAATCAGGGGCATTATACCTTTAAAAAAAACTCCACGTCTTTATTTTATATAAGTTGCTGAGAATCTTGCTAAGTTGCTGAGGCTGATTTCAAACCCAAAATTTTCCAGTCTAAGTCTCCCAAGTACTGGACTAACTGGCATGCCTCAACATGCCCAGCCAAGTAACTTCGAATCTAAAAATGCCCATTTTTACATCTCCCCTACCCCAGTCCGCAGGAGCTAGGCACAGACTGGGCTCTTTGGGAGGCAGCACTTGCCCAAAGCTTCTGAGAGTCTCCGCCATCTGAGAGCTACTCACCTTGCAGGCATCACTGAGCTAGTTGAAACATTCCACCACATACCAGGGGTGCTTGGAGGCTCCAAATAATAAACAATAAAATGAATCAAGCTCTCCTCCTCTCACATGTCCACCATTTGTTCACCCTTTTCAAAGATTCCTATAAAAGAAAGTCTGTGTTGCTAACCAGCCTCTTGTTCAACCTCTGCCTGTTTCTCTGTCAACTTCTGGGTCTCTCTCTCTTTCCCGTGAACTGGCCCCCGTTCATTGACTGTTCTCCCTTAAATAAACCTGTCTACAGCTCTACTTTTGTCTCGGCAATGCTTTTCTATTATGGGTTCATGGCACAACAATACAATTGTCCTATTTTCTTTAGCCTTTTTAGGCGCAAGATATCTCCTAAATAGCAACATATTATGGCCATTCTTTTCTAGATGTTTGGTAAAAATACTGTGCTGAATGGAAATTAACTAGATGGAATTATTCGTTCTCATTTGTTTATGTAGATGTCTCTTGTAGATAGAAATTAAATTTGTTTAATATAATTGGTTTTTAAACAAATTTTATTTTCCCATAAGCGAAAAAATGGCAAAAATGTAAAAGTGCCAGCTCTTTTGTTCAGTGGGCCATCATTATCCAGTGTATTGATTAATATAGGTAAAGTTCCTCTTTTGCATCTAAATTAGCTATAATCACATCAGTGGAGACACTATGAAAATTCATAGCTGATGAAATCTTTAAGAATTTAAATGTCTTTCTCTCTTAGTGTTGTGGTAAGCATCATATTTATATCTAAAAACTAGACTTTACTTCTTAATGAACTATCTTTAATTTATAAAGCCCTTACTAAAGTTAGAACTATGAGAAGCATTTTAAATTATTTAATTAAAATATTGCCATTTGGATAGATTTCATTTAGGTGAACATGCATGTATAATTTATATAGTTAATTATGTATATAATAACACATTGTTGATTTTAATGAAGAAAATATATTAAACCAATATTAGTTTAGATTCAACATACTGAAATTATTTCTATTTTTACTTTCTTACAAAACCTATTTCCTAAACAGAACTGAGAATTCTATTTTTTATCAAGAAAAAAATTAGTAGGACTTTTATTTCACTCAGACTGAAGAAACAGGGACAAAGTTTACCTGATCACCTCAAATAACCAAAAAGAGATAAAATATATGAAGCAACAGATTTCAAGACACTGGACATCATACAACAGAAGACAATGATGTTTGTGACACATGAAACAAATGAGACCTGTAATCACCTTATCTATCTGCTTCTAAAATTTTCAAAGCAGTGAACAAGCAAAATATAATATTGGGAGAAAATAAATATAGCGATGACAAATTTTTTGTTCAAAGGAATGGGAACAAAAAGGTAAGATCGTTAAAGTACTAACCTCCAGACACTGTCAACATCAAGTTCTGTATTCAGAGAAAACATATTTCAAAACCAAAAGTGAATTGATATTTCCCACATAAAAATGGTGAACAAATTTATTACTAACAGATTTATACTATGTGAAAAGTGAAAGTAACTTCTTTGTACAGAAGGAAAATATGGATCTACAGACAAAAACGAAGAGCACAGAAAGTGCTCACTAGATGTGTGAAGATATGGGGGTTTTATTATTTAATTTAATTATAAAGATAATATATTATTTAAACAATAGCAATTTGGTATGAGGTCTATAAGACAGGTAAAATAAATCTCGTGAAAAAAGTATCACAGATGTCAAGAAGGAAGAAAATGCAAATATATAATTAAAGATAGGAGGATTACAAATTCAAGACCATCTTAGCAACTTAGCAAGACTCTGACTCAAATGAGTCAGGTGTGGTAGCACACGTTTGTAATCCCAAAATTCAGGAGGCTGATACAGGAGGATTGCGGTTTGAGGACAGCCTCAACTACTACTTAATGAGGCCCTCTGCAACTCAGTGAGAACCTGTTTCAAGATAGAGAATAAAAAATAGGGTTGGAGGTGCAGCTCAAAGATAGAATGCCCCTGGGCTCCATTCCTAGTACTGAAAAAATTAAATAAATAAAAAAAAAGGACTGAGGATGTAGTTCAATGGTATATCACACCTGTGTTTAGTTCAATATCATAAAAAAGTTATAATAATATATTTAAATAGGTATGTCACTTGAAATTACACTGTGATAAGTTAAATATGTACACAATAACTTTACAGAAACTACTATAATAATAAAACAATTATATCTAATAAGCAAAAATGAATAGATAAAACAGAAAAATTAAAATGACATAAATAAGACAAAGGAAAAATGTAGCTGGGCATGGAGGTACATGCTTGTGATACTCGTACTTGGGAGGCTGAGACGAGATGATCACAGCCTCAGCAATTTAGCAAAACCCTCAGCAACTTAGTGAGACCATGTTTAAAAATTAAAAATAATAAAAGGCCTGGTGGTGTAGCTCACAGGTAGAATGCTTCTGGGTCGCATCCCTGGTACAAAAAAAAAAGGGAAGAAGTAGTAGAAGAAAAGGAGTATGAGGAAGAAACAAAGGAGGTGAGAAAATGTAAAGAACTAACAAGAAGGTAAAACAAAATTACAAGTAGAATTTTTAAGTCCAACCTTGTTCATAAACACATTAGATAAAACTATTTAAAAACGCAAATAAAAATCAGTGATTGTCAATTTGAATAAAAAAGGAAGAGTGAATTAAGTGCTTAAGTGCTATCTATAGGAAACTCATTTTAAATATAACAAGACAAATAAGATAAAAATAAAAAGAGGAAAATAAATAAAGCATGTCAATAGTAATGAAAATAAAACTTGAGTGGTCAATATCAACATCAAAGAAGATTTGATTGCTTCAGCTTTATAATAGCTCTTAGAATCACATAATGTTACTTTTGTATGCCACTCATTTTTAATGTCTCTATTCTGTCATTTGCATTTCTATATAATTAGAGTTAGCTTCCATAGTCTACAAAATAGAAAAAAGATATAATCTTATATCAAATAAAGAATTAAATGTCACCTCACACATGTTATAAGATGATTATCATCAAAAAAGCAATAGATAGTAAGTGCTTTTTGAGTATGTGGAGAAAAGAGAATCCTTGTAGAGTATCGATTGGAATGTACACGAGCACAGCCATTGTGGAAAGTTTCTACAGAAATAAAAAGTCAACACTCCAATATAGAGGCACAGGCAACAACTCCCTCCATATTATTTCTAAAGTGCAGAAAATAATACCAATCATCAAGTAATGGGATGGCATTAAATTTAAAGCTTTTGCACAGAAATGACATATTTAAATGGAGATAGAGTTTAGCAAATTGGAACACATCTTTGCCAGCTACATTTCTGACACAGTATTAATATCCATAGTATATAAAAAAGTAAAAAAACCTCAACACCAAAAAGAGCCCAAATGACCAATTAATAAGTGGCCAAATTAACTAAACAACTAGTACAGAAAAAAAGTAAAAATGACAACAAATATTAAAAATTCAATATTTCTAGCAATTAGGGAAATGCAAATAAAAATAAACTAAGATTTAATCTCATTCCAGTTAGAAGAACAATCATTAAGAATACAATGATAAATGCTAGCATGGATATGAGGAAAAATGAACATTTATTGACTGCTGGTGAGATTGTAAATTAGTGTAGTCACTATGGAAATTATTATGAAGGTTACTCAAAGAACTAGGAATGGAACCTACATATAACCTACTATACCATTCTTCAGTATTTATTTAAAATGTATAAATAGCATGCTACAGTGATAACATGCATATACATTTTTATAATGACACAATTCATCATAGCCAAGTTATGGAAACAGTCTCTTTGTACATCAATACATGAATAAGTAAAGAAAATGTGATATACATATATATATATGACTTTATATTTATAAATAATGGAATTATATATATAAATAGTGGATATATATAAGACTTTTTCATTAATAGAGGAAAATAAAATTATGTTATTTGCAGAAAAGTGAATAGAATTGGTGAGCATCATGTTAAATGAAATAAAACAGACTCAGTAAAATCAAGACTTTTTTTATTTCTCTCATAAATGAAAACTAGAGAGAAGAATAGGAAAAATGGGTCTCCCAATCTTCCTGACTGCTCTCTTTCTGTTTCTAAAAGCTAGCCAAGTAAGGCCACAATGTGATTGAGCCTGGGCCAGAATACCCAGACATTTTATCTTGAACAGTAGTGACTTTCTCTCATGCATGCTGAAAACTAAGGCAAGTTAGTGTTGGCCACATCCCAAGGAGCTACAGGTATAATCATAGCTCCTTGAGATGCTGGTCATACAAGCAAACTAAACATGCTGATGTTGATACTGTGACTACTTCTACAGTCCAACATATAAAATTCTTCTCTGAGTAAGGGTGGGCATGGAACTGAGATTCTGTGGAAAGGATACATGTCACTATTCCAGCCAACCGCCGCCAGACAAAACACCATGAAGCAAAGGATGCACTGCTTGGCAAAACACCATGAGGAATGGAGTTACTATCTCTCTGCCTGTTGCCACTGAATTCTTCTTGAAGTAATCACTGATGTTTTATACGTGTTTCCTATAAATCTCATGTCTTGCATGCTGCCTTTGGATACTTTCTTTGCCTGTCCACAACCTATCCCATTGCCCAGCTGAAAGTGTCTGTGAATGTGATCACAGACTCAATGGGGATGTAGAATGTTACATGTTATTTCCCCTTTATATATTAAATTAGGCGATGTAAATGGTTAAAATCTTATTTGTACAAAATTTAATTAGTCAAAATATGGAACCAACCCACGTCCCCATCAACAGAATAATGGATTGCAAAATTATAGGAAACACACACAATGGAATTCTATTCAGCTATAAAGAATAACAAAATACTGCCATTCATAAGAAGATGTAAAGGCCTGGAGAACATTATGTTAAATGAGATCAGCCAAGCACAGAAAGAGAAGGGACTTATGTTTTCTCTAATATGCCCAAACTAAGGAGTATTCAGGTTACCAGAGGGACTCCAGAAAATGGAGGGGAAACATCAACAAAGCTAAAATGGAAGGGTAGGAGAGGAAGAAGGCCGAGATTGATTAATGGAAGAGCTGCATTTGAATACGTGTAAAAGTATCAATAGAGCATGGTCAACCTGGACACTCATTGTTGAGAGGGGGGCAAGAGGATGTGGGGTCACCAAGCACAGTCTGAATGTATGCCATTTTCAATATAATCCACATAAAAATAAAAAATAAAAGATAAACAAAACAAAACAGCATTTTTGCAATCTTCTGACAAGAATATATTTTTAATTCTGTTCCTGTACTTTTAGTAAAGCATATATTGATGATTGAAAAAAGAAATTTCTAAGTAAACTAATATTTCTGACTTTCATTAATTAGTGTGAGTATTTCTAGCTAACTATTGATACAGACATTGCCCTCCTGAAAACCATTATAAAATATGGCCTCTGTTTGGCTTCAAGTATTACTTTCTGGTCAAGTATAATATAGAAAATAGCATAATGAATATTTGATGTGAATGTTATTTTGTAGTCTTCCAAGGTACTTTGGCTCACAGAAAAAAAGATAAAGCACCCCACTCTTTTCATTAGAAAAACAACATGGATACATATATACTACTATAGTTATCTGGTTTCACTCTCTTTAGAAAGATATTCGGAGTGGTATAGCCAGATCATATGGTGGATTTGTTCCTAGTTTTCTAAGAAATCTCCACACTGACCTCCATAGCCGTGGAACTAGTTTGCACTCCCACCAACAGTATAGAAGAGTTCCTATTTCCCCATATTCTCACCAACATTTACTGTTATTTGACTTCTTGATGACTGCCATTCTGATTGGGGTTAGATGAAATATCAGTGTTGATTTGATTTGCATCTCCCTGATTGCTAATGATGCTGAATATTTTTATATATCTATTAACCATTTGTATTCTTCTTTTGTGAAGTGGCTATTCAATTAAGTTGCTCATTTCTTGACTGAATTATTTGTTTTTTCTAGTGTAAAGTCTTTTAAGTTCTTTGTAGATTCTAGATATCATCCTGGTAGAGGAATAGCTGGTAAAGATCTTTTCCATAAGCTTTCTTTTTAGACTCTTAATGATTTCCTTTGATGTGCAGAAACTTTTTAGTTTAATGCCATTCTACTTATCAATTCTTGTTTTAATTTTCTGAACCTTGGTGGTCTTGTTGAAGAAGTTTCTACTTTTGCCTATATGTGGGAGTTTTGAACTTATGCCCACCTCTAGTATATTTATTCATGTTAATAGCAGCACAATTCACAATAGCCAAATTATGGAACAAACCCAGGTGCCTGTATACAGATGAATGGGTATAAAATTATAAAAAATGCACACAATGAAGTTTGACTCAACAATAAAGAAGAACAAAATTATGTCATTTGTAAGAAAATGGAAGGACCTGGAGAATATTATGTTAAGTGAGATTAGCCAATCACAGAAAGTAAAGGTTATATGTTATCTCTACTATGTGCAAACTAGTGAGTAATTGTGATATTAGAGGGACTTCGGATAATGGAGGAGAAACCTCAGTGGAGCCAGTGAGGAGGTCTAAGAGAAAGCGAGGAGAAAGGCTGAGGTCATTAATGAAAATGCTACCATCAACTATGTGTACAGATGTGACTATACCAAGATCAATCTCAGTGCTCTGTTTTAGGCAGGGGGAAAATGGGGAGGCAAGAGGGGCCCATCAAGTGCCGTGTGCATATATGTCATTGACAACATGATTTACCTCGTGATATAAAAGGATAATGCCCCAATAAAAGCACATTAAAATAAAAAACAACACAATATCTTCTGTTTGGCTATCATACTGGGTTATTTTTGCTCAGTATTCTACTAAATGAGATTTGTTAAAAGCAGCATAAAGGTAATACTTTATAGTCAAGAGGAACCCTTATGTTAATACGCTTATAAGGTAACATAAATTAGGATTTAAAAAATTGTCTGTAAAAACCTTACTAGCATGCATGGGAGGGAAGAGGGGTAGTAAGATGGCATTTGGAGGAAAATATACCAAGAGACGTTGTGCGCATATAAAACATATCACTCTGAATCTCACTACATGTATAATTATACTGCACCAATAAAATTCTCAAAAAATAAAAAATATTAAACTTTTATCTAAGTTTTCTGTTTTTTCTTTTTTATAGTATAATGGATTGAATCCAGGGACATTCTGCCTCAGGTATATCCCCATCCCTATTTTAATTTTATTTATTTATTTACTTATTTATTTTGGTTCTAGGAATTGAACTCAGGAGCATTCTACCTCTGAGCTATACTTTCAATCCTATTTTTAATTTTTTTTTGTACATAGGTTGTTGCTAAATTGCGGATGCTGTCTTCCAAATTGCAATCATACTGTCTCAGCCTCCCGTGTACTAGAATAACAGGCATGTGCTACCACACTCAGAAGTTTGACTGTATTTTTCAGAAAATATATTTATTAAAAAGTCCTTTCTGGCACCATCCTGAATGAATTCTAACTTCACACTAACTGCTTGGGTAGAGACACCATTGTCTTCAAATACCTTGGTTTGGTGTAGTTGAACTGACAGTTACTGTTGTGACCTGAGTTTTCACCATTGAAGGGGTCACCCAAGCAGTCACAGAATTATTTGGTTATAAAAATGATTGTTGGCACATCCTATGCAATATCTAAATTGAATAATGGTACCAGATAACTGATAGATGGGAATGAAGTTTGTGTATCATCCATTATCATGTGTAATCAATAAACGATTTAAATTCTCAAAAAAAAATTCCTTTCTGCTTCCAATATAAGCAAATATAAGAAACCAGAATACTTGAATGTGCATTCAAGAATAGTACATTTACAATGGAGTTAGGCATATTTATGGTGATTTAGGTGACACTCTGAATGGTGAGGGAGGGTTAATATTTAATAAGAACAACAGAAGAACCAAGAATTGCTACAGAAACCTTGAGCCAGTGTCATGAGGTTTTCACTGACAGTGTGCAGGGCTCTATCACACTGATTAAAATGTGAAAGACACTGCAGTATACATTCTCAATAATATCTCCTTGAAAGGGGCAATAATCAGTTCTTGAAAGGCACACAAATATATTTTTATTTTTTAATTTTTATTGATGCATTGTAGTCATACATCTTGATGGGATGCAACATTATGCTAAGTGAGATTAGTCAGTCATAAAAAATAAGAAATCAGATGCTTTCCCTAATATGTGAGAGTTAGGGAGAAATGGGTCATAGGAGGAACTCTTGAAAGAGGAAATCCTATAGAGCAGCAAACAAGACAACCTAAAGGATGAGAAAGGAGGAGGAAGAGGAAAATCTCTAAAACACACAATGTACTTAAACATATCGAAGTCAACCACTAAGCCAAGGATGGGAAGGAGGGACGGGGAGGGAATGGAGTGGGAATTGGGTAGGGGTTAAATCAGTGATGTGTACATGTATGTACACACAACTTTTTTACTCCAATATGATGTATGAATATAATGCTCCAAAAAAAAGATACATGCACACATCACCCAATTAGCCCTTCCCCAATCCCCTCCCCATTCCCTCCCCCTCCCTCCTTCCCATGCTTGGCTTAGTGATTGACTTTGATGTTTGTTTAAATGCATCATGTGCTTTAGAGAGTTTCCCTCTTCCCTCCTCCCATCCCCTCAGTTAGGTCGCCTTATTTGCTCCTTATTTGCTCCTCTATAGAATCTTCTTCTTCATCTAGAGTTCCTCCTGTTACCCATTTCTCCCTAGCTTTTGCATATTAGGGAAAGCATCTGATTTCTTATTTTTTGTGATTGACTAGTCTCACTTAGCATAATGTCCTCCAGTTCCATCCATTTCCCTGTAAGTGGTCTAATTGTGTTTTTCTTTATGGCTATGTATTTTTTTCTCTTTAAAGTGCCATAGTACTGTAAAAAGATAATGTATATTTCTATTACTCTGATACTAATGCTGCATAATCATAATGAACCAATAAAAGTACATTAAATAAAACATATACTAACTGGGCATAGCAACATGTGCCTATAATCCCAGTGTGTAGAAGGCTGATACAGGAGGATAGCAAGTTCAAGACCAGCCTCAGTAACTTAGGCCCTCCGCAACTTAGTGAGATCCTGTTTCAAAATAAAAAATAAAATAAGACTCGGGGTATAGCTCAGGGGTAGAATTTCCCTGAGTTAAATCCCATGTACCCAAAATAAATAAATAAAAAGATATGCCATATCTATGTGATATTAAAATTTTGACACTATTTCATTTAAAGTCATGAAAGTAATTTCTCTATAGACTATCCAGTAAGCAAACATTTTACTATAGCTAACAGTTGGTTAGATACTACAAATTTTTATGGAATTCTGAATGAAAAATCTAGGTATATAAATAATCCAGGTGGGGGGAAGGTTACAAAAAAGGTGTAAATAGTCTTTTCAGAAGGAATCTAATAAAAAGCGTTTGGGCAACTCTATTACAAGTTAAGAAATTCAGTGTGTGGAACAAGGAATAAGAACCTAGTTATGTCTACATGAATACTTCTTTTTGCGCGAGGCTTTGAAAATGCACTGTTTAATTTAGTGTCATTATCTTTATTACTATACTGAGTCGTGCAAAATGTGAGAGAAAGGAATGAAATGAAAGGATCTCCAAAACTCAAGGTCTCAGATAATTACTCTCTTATCTATCCTTATTTACTTACATCTTTCTCCACAACACTATATTGAATTAAATTTGCTGATTGTTTGGGGTCACACATGGTATAGAATTGACTGACTTGAATTTCCAGAGGTAAGGTAAACAACAGGTCTCTCTTTTCTCTCTCTCTCTTCTGAAGTGCTGAGAAAATTCTTCAGTGCAATCTCAATATAAAAACATTATTAAATTATTCACTTGCTAAGGGCCATTCTCCAAGTAGTATCATCATAGGCTTATTTTATTTGCTTAAAAGTGAAAAAGAAAGCAATAGGTGTCTGCCATTTGGGTGGTTTATTAATGAGCTGGCTCCTTTAAAAAAAAAAACCTACCCTGATGCAGCTGTGGATTTGGCTCAAGATGACTAATTTATGTAAAAGTTCCCTCCTGGGTTCCATAGTTACTGATCCCCATTTTCCAATGTCTCGCAGACCAAATGAGATTTGAAACAGCCAGCAGAAAAAAATAAGACATAGCCTTTCTTTTTAGTATGTAGTATATTAGTGATAATCCAGTAATAGTTACCAAATGCAAATAATATATAATGCAACAGCAAACAGGCTTTAAAAATTGTTTTCACATTGACTTGGAGAGCATTCGCGGTTAGTTCAGAGAAGGCAGTGGTTGTGTTTTAAAATATTTTAAAAGCATTGGAGTACAAATTTTAAGAGAAGTCATTATTGATAATTTTATTCTAAATAGAAATATCAGCTCAATTTAATATTAGTACATTTCTGATTGCTCAGGATAGGTTTATTCAGATTAATAACTATGAAGCAAGAATAACCTGCCTCCTGGTTCCCCACCTCTATGTATTCTTGTTATTAATACCTCCATCATAAGTGAAGAGGGGCACAAATACATGTGGAATACAATTTCATCCATGTCACTACTTATTACCAATTCTTTTCAAAAGGCTATCTATAAACAATACCTAAAGCAGTAGCTGAGGATTTTTACACATTTTCCTTTTTCATGGTCATTTAAAAACCTACATGTCCTGGTTGTAATTGTGATAAGCATATTTGTATTCCATGTTGTTTATGGAAAATTATTAAAAAGCATATTTACAACCAAAGTATAAAATCACCACAAATATAATATTAGTCACATCATATTTGCTAAGGATCAAAGCACAGAGAATGGTGCTTTTAACAGCTCTGCTTAATATTAGATTAAGATAAAGTAAGAGCAGGGCATAGTAGGGCCAGACTATAATTCCAGTATTTAGGAGGCTGAGGCAGGAGGATTGCAGGTTTGAGGACAGCCTCAGTGACATAACAAGACTCTCAGAAACCTAACAAGACTATGTTTCAAAACAATAAATAAAAATAAAAATGGCTGAAGTTGTAGCTAAGAGGCAGAATGCCCCTAAATTCAATCCCTAAATTCACACACAAAGATGAAAATAAATTAAGATTTTTTATTCATTGGTTAATAAATACACATTCAATTTATTAAGAAAATATTATTAATGTAATATTATGGTGAATAAGAATTGTGAAATTATCAAATACATTAATTTTATCAAAAGTAATATATTTTTACTAAATTTATGTATGAAATTGTTTGAGCCTTTATTTTAAATCGAACACTGATGGATTAAAATTGCACTACCATTTCAAAAAATAAAAGTTTAAACACTCTTTTATATAAGATCGTGCCCAGGAAGTAAATTAAACACTGAACAATATCCAAACATAACTTAGAGGTGGTTTAGGAGTTAAGAATCTGCTTAGTAAATGGTTTGAACACTAAAAAATAAAGATAAAAGAGAGAAATTTGTAGATAATACTATGTTTAGCTCTCTGGCACTAACAACCACTTTAAATTGACTTTTTTCTTTTCCTATTAAAATATAAAATTGTAAATTCATGTTGTATTCTACATCCTGATAAAACTGTGTTGTCTTCTCTGAGTCTTTCTTTCCCATAAAATTATTCATATTTACTATTAATCTTCATTATTTGGGGATTTCATATTTACAATTAACTAACTCAATGGAATTTATCTGTAACTTCCAAATGAATATTCATGGATCTTTGGGTCATTTACATACATATGCAGAGTGGTAGAATATTTGATTTAACCGACATGTCTGGTCTCACCTAAGGTCCAAAAAGCCACAACCTGCCTTTTTGTTTCAGTTCACATCTTGTAAATAAATGTCCTATCATAGTCTACTTAGTGCCTCATTTTACAGCTGTGTGCTGTTTGTTGATGATTTCACAAAAGTGGCCTAAGAATTGGAATGAAGTGATATTCGCTACTAATGTCATAACTTAAAATAATATCTAGTATCCCTAAGCACAAGGAAACTGGAATATGTCTTAGAAACGAACACTTGTGTTAGAAGAGACACATTTAGTCATCATCATGAGTTATGGTACTCTTGGCCAAAGTTCAATGTTAATGAATATATAATATATAAAGTATATACTATATAAACTGATCAGTTGATGAAACTGTGGTGACCTGAAACTTACAGAAATCTAACCCTGTATTCTGCCTACAAACAATAATTGAATATTCACTAATTGCATTTTTGTGGTAATTTTATAAAGAATAACTATTATGAATAGTAAGACTTACCTGTTAATATTACATTGTATTGCTCAATATTATATTATTGCATTAATACTACAGTATCAATAGTGTGGTTGACTTCACAGACTAAATTGTTTTCCCCAAATCAGAAAATAGTTTCATCCTTTGGAACCACTTCTGTGCACTAAATGATTTCTTTTTGTCTCAGATAATATGAGAATATAGCTCAACAGCCCATACATAGAAACAGCATTGGATCAAGAAGTGACCTATTCAAAAAGAAATATTTCAAGTTAAATACAAAACAGTTGTCTTTTGTCAAATCTTGCCCTAAATTATACCTCCTGCAAATTCCACTGGGTGGCTTTTTCTTTGCATGCATTTATTTTTCTGACTTTAATTTCAGTGGCCCATTGGTATTTTCCAGTTTCTCTGTGGGCTTGCCTACATACCTCAGCAATGGTAGTGACACAGGCTTATTTACAACACAGACACTGATACCGTTGCTAACATATTTTAAAATAATATACTATTTTATTTACCAGTTATTTCAGTCTAGTGACTAATTGGCCTTTACTATATACAATAATAAATAAACATAAAATAAAACATATTTTGCACAAATTATTATAGTTACTTGTGTTTATTTACTAAAGAATTCTAATTTACCAGAAAACTGCCAAAAATTCATGTTGAGTCTTGGGGACCTGTTAGACAAGGCAATTTCGGAGAAATTAACAAATGAAGTTTATAGAAGCTAATGAGTAATGGAGTATTCCAATCAGTTGATTATTGTGTTCAAAACTTTCTTTAAATATCACTGCTGGGTGGCAAATATATCAACATGAGTATTCTAATATTAACTATCTCTGAAACTAGAACGAACAGAATTGTTTATTTTATTTTAGAATGTATCTGGACATCTAAAATGTGTTATCATGAACTACAAAAACGGTTCTAAATACTTGAAAATAAAATTTAAGTTATTTGACTAGTTTGGAATTTTGGATTCTGGGTAAGTAAAATTTACTATTATCAAGCTTAGAATGTATGGATCTCTATTTCATTCTCTTGAAATTCAGAGACAACATTTTTCAAGATTCAGGGATATAAACACACACACACACACACACACACACATATAGTGATTTATCTGTACTTTTCATATCTTTCAAAGAAACAAAGTCCTTCAGAAAATCATGATTTTCTTCCTTTTCTAGAAGATAGAAAATGTCCTATTTCTGTGACTGTCATTCAACACACACATATCCAGCATCCAACCAGCAATGTGAGTTTTGACAGCTCCTGCCAAGGTAGTAATATTGCTTGTAATTGCTCTCAGCTGGGTTTTCAATTCCCTGGGACAGGCAGGAACATCAACAAGGTCAACTCACTTATCTACTGTGGCAGTTGTACTAACATATTATGAGAGTACACGAGAATCCAGGATTTAAAAATCATGGCTTTAGAAATAAGACTAATATAGAGTAAGGTAGTAAAAGTTCCAAAGGAGTTGATTCAATAATTTAAATGTTGTTAGGACAGGAACTTAAAAAAACTTAGAAATAGAAATTATTGAAATACATTTACCATAGGAGGGAAAAATAGAATATTCCATATTCTATTTAAGAGCATAGATTTGGACGGAGTTTGTTTGTTCAATGAGGTAATCATTGCTAATATCATAATTGTGGTAAGAAAAAAATGATGTATCACATGTTAAATGCCGTATGAAACATTTATTTCTTACCATGTGTGTATGTGTATATGTGAATCACTGAAGATATTGCACAGGGCAGAAAATTTTAAGTTAGTTTTCAGATATTTATTCCTTTTGAACACATATAATATGGAAGTGCATGTTATCACCCACATAAACCCATGTGCACTCATGAATGTGGGCTTAAAAGCAAAAATAATACAATTGTCCAGGGAGATATTTAAATCAGAAATTAGGAAAAATACCTAACATAACTATGCAATTCCGCTCACAAGTAGTATGCTACTATTAGGTGCTATGACAAAACCCTTGCCATGTATGTGTATTGAGGCTCAAGAAATATTTATAGTTTACTGATACATTCTGCCCACCAGAGAATGTGAGAACATGACATATTCCCTCCAAGAAAATTTGTTCCCATTGGAAGTAAAAGGGAACAAATTCATACATTGTCTTTTTGGCCTATTAATAAAAGAAATATTTTTTCTGTGTTAACAAGTAGAAAAATTATATTTCATGATCCGTTACTTATCCAGAGTTTATGAATTTCACTCATTTCCTCAAATAGATACTGAATATAACTTTCCTTCATTTTATCCAAGTTCTTCCTCTTCACAGAAAAGAATAAAGCACATATCATTGAATTGATTTGGTTTTATATTTATTCAACACTGAGACTTCAGATTGTCATTTCATACTACTTTAATAAGCCTAAGTCTACCTTTATTGTGGTCTTTTTCTCAGAAGACCAAATACTCCTGATGTCAGTTCAACAATCAGCAGAGTCACTTTCTCGATAAACAACTGAAATGAATGGCCGTATTGAAACATCGTTGTATTATACACAATTTTTCTAACATTGAATATGTCTGAGATGTTCATTGATTTTGTTTGACTGATGAAAATGTGAACTTATCTGTTACTCCAAAACAAACAAGAATGCTGATAATAAGCAGTGATGATTTTCATTGACAGAGGGTATACACAATGTCCGATGTCCTAAGTGTACAGAGAAAAATTACCTTCCTGCCATTTTAGGTATTTTCTGTTACAAATTTCAACACAGCCATTTGTGTATATGTAGCCATTTAGCATTAAGGCACTTTTCCAAAGAATGGAGAGGATATGGTTGTATAACAATAATCAAAATTCTTTTGATAGTGGTTTAAATTTTCCATGATCACATACCTACTTTGTATTCTAGACAATACAAAGAGAAACAGTGGCTACCAAATATCTCTCCCCCTAATATTTGAAGACACAGAGCATATAGAAAAGTCTTGGTTCTAGACGAGGGCAGCATTTTAATTATGGATGTTTATGTATAAAAATTTAGTAAGCATCAATTCATATACCAAGTACTGTCAGCACTATTAAATAGAGTAAGGTTTGTCCTGGCCTTATAATATAAAGAGAAAAGGCTAACATGTTATTTAACAGTCATCTACTGAGTCATGACTACATACCAGAACTGCTGCTGGAATATCAAAATAAGAATAATACTGTGATTCAGGTATAAATAGTCAAGGTACTATGAAAAATAAATAATAGTTATCTAAAATTGAGGTTAAATATGGTGGCTCATGCCTGTAATCCCAGTTTTTGGGAGGCTGAGACGGAAAGATTACAGGCTCAAGGTCAACCTCTACAACTCAGGAGACTCTCAGAAACCTAGTAAGACATTGTTTCAAAATAAAAAAAATGGGCTGGGGCTATAGTTTGGAAGTGGAATGCTCCTGAGTCCAATCCCCAGTACCAAAATAAATAAATAAATAAATAAATAAATAAATAAATAAATGGAGAGGATAAGAAAAAATTTCCATGACAGAGCTTGAAATTGAGACATGAAGAATTAAATAGGGATCTCACTGGCAAAAAAGACAGAAAGGATTATATATTGAGGTATGAAATCTAGGTTAAAAGAATAGGAATGGATAACAAATCAGATGTTAAGTGAAGACTGCAATATTTCAACCTAGAAGACTAAGAATGTTGTGAAATCAAGAGTGTAAACAGCCAGGCATGGTGGCACATGCCTGTAATGCCAGTAGATAGTACATGGCTAGGCTAAGACAGAAGGATCACAGGCTTGAAGACAGCCTTAGCAGCTTAGCAAGATCCCTCAGCAATTTAGCAAAACCATGTTAAAAATTAAAACAAAAAGTAAGATCTGATGGCATACTTTGGAGGTAGAATACCTTGGGGTTCACAAAACAGTGTAAACACATTGTTGATAGGTGCTGGTTTGAGAGAAAAATAATGGGCTCTTTGTTAGAGTATTATTTATTTAAAGTAATGGCAGGTCATCCACAGGACAAAATTCTTCTAGAAAAAAAAAAAACTAAAAGAAAAAGTAACAGGTGGACAGTTAGGGCTGTGACACAATCACAGGATAACGCATCATACTGCTTTGTGTTTCATATCAGTTATGTCAATTCCCGAAGTCATTTCACGAATACTTGTTGAAATCATGACTTGTAGGTACTATAAAAATGGAGCCCTGCTTCTCCATGTTGAAATATCCCAACTTCCAGGAATAGGGTTGCTAGAAGGTATATGTTCAAAGAATAAATCTTAGGTCCACATCGAGTTTAGTGTTTACATTTTTAAAGATTTGACTTTGATAACTAAGTAAAGCCATACGTTATTGGAGAATTAGAAAATATGTTACTACGAAGAACTAAATTTACCTTACAGAAGTATTGATTATTTAAATGAAAATAATGAATATGCTTTCTTTTCAAATAGATGTCAATATAGGCTATGGATAATATCTAATAAATCCATAATAAGTTTGTTTTTTTCTCTTAAAAATTGGAGCCCTCACTCATGGCTTGTAGGTACTATAAAAACAGAGCCTGTAAGTTGCAATTATCCATGTGCTATCTAGATGTAAAAAGCTCAAAGCAAATATTGTAATGTAAAATAATATTCCTTATCAGTGGCGAAGTATGTGTGCTAAATCTGTTTCTCTGTGATCAATCTCATACAACTGTAAGAGGGCCAGAATACATGGAAATTAGTGTCTCTGTTCTTTTTGAGTTTCAAAAGAAATTAGGCCATCAAGTATGTCACATTAGTCTGAGGCCAAATTGGTTTGGTGAACACAGTGTCAGCAAAAATTAGTGAAATTAACTGCACAGCAGAAGCAAAATTGGTTTAAAAAAACCCTCGCAATTACCTGCCACAATAATCACTGAAGTACAAAATGATGCTCCCTGTAAGATATTACATGCCTTCTACAATCTTTAAAAAAGATGAAAGTATGATGAACATTATTTTAGCTTGATATTTTCCTTTATATTTCCATTCTTTAAAGTTAAATCCATTCAAAGCCAGCCTCGCTGGCTTAAGAAACCCTGTTTCCAAATAAAATATAAAATAGGTCTGGGAGTGTAGCCTGGAGGTAGAAGAGCTCCATACCCAGTACCACCAAAAAAAGTTAAATCCATATATATCATATGTGATACCATTATATAACATATGTATTACCATTGTATTCCTTGTAGTTCTTCGGGAATATTCTTAGAAATAGAGCACAAACCATTCACCAACCATTTTCACCATATAAATAGACTGCTAATTGAAGTAATGATTTATGAAGAAGGCAAAACTATAGTCATTCCTCTCATATCCATAGAAATATTTCTTTTATAAGCAATTAGATATATTTTGAAAGCATCCAATTAGTAAAGTTGTAAACAAAAGCAATTTCTGGGTGCATTGTTGCATATATGTAATTCCAGCTGTCTCAGGAGGTTGATGCAGAAGAATTACCTGTTCAAGGACAGGATGAGAAATTTAGTGAGAACATGATTCAAAATAAAAAATAAAAATAAAGTGTGCCAGAGATGTAGTTCAGTGGTATAGTTGCCCTGTGTTCAATCTCTAGCACTAAACACACTCAAAACTCGATTAGTTCTTTCTAAATGTAATTTTCCCATCCAGGGTCTAAATTCAAATATTTCATGCATAGCTTTCTTTTAGGACATTTGAAGGCATTTTTATTTGTAAACATTTCTCCTTTTACAAATATTAAATTGACACAAAGATCTAGCTAGTATTTCACCCTGGGTCTATTCTTTCCTTAAATAGTATTGGAAGGACAAGTATCGGTGCCCTGCACAGTAAAATGTAGGCTGTATTTACATTTAGAACATGTCCCATTTCAAATAAAGAAATAGAATTGGGAGCACCATATTCCATAATATATTCAGAGTAGGCAGCATAAAGGAGTTTAAAACCAAGATGGATATACACTTGGAATCCACACAGTTGGATATGCTTGCTGAATAGCAAGATGCACCTGCTGAAAGGCAGCGGGATAACTAGATTGATACTGCCTCTTTCCAGCCATAAATTCCAAGTTTTGGAGTAATATTTCATGCCGGCAATTGGAACAGTGGTGGCACAGTTGGATTGATTGGCATAGAACACAAGGTTTTATTTGTCAACAAATGTGTTTCATGATTCATCATGGGCTCACTGATTGATTGGATGCTGACTGCATAGGAAAAAATTGTACAAGTCTATCATAGAAAGTTTGGGGAATCTGTCAGCAACACTGATTCATTGCTGCAGTCAACTACTGGAAGAATTCAAAAGTTTTCCTGGTAGTTGTTGCTGTTCAGGACAAAGGCAAGAGTTTAGCAAACAGATTCATATGCAATATGCGCAGAGTAGAGCCATCTCGTGTATGTTAGACTCCTTTTGCTTTTGGTTTGAAACATTTTGATGACTTCCTTTTGTGTTCATGACATATATAACCAGGAATGGTCACAAAAAGACTATGGGAAGACAACTAACTCACCTTTAGTACATCAAGGTGACTTCAATATTATTCCTTTTGTGAATAATTAGAACAAATGTTATATAATAATAATGGATTCAGAATTACATGAACCTAAATTAAAATATCCAGCTTTGTTTACTAGTTATCTCATATTTGGTAACTAATCATTTTAAGATTTGCTTTCTAAATATAAGAAACAGCAATAACCTACACTGCAAAGGCTAAATGAAATAATACAAGTGCTAAAATTACTAGATATTATTTAGAAGTTTCAGCCAAAGAGCATTAGACAGTATGGTGCATTAGACAGTATGGTCCAGGGTTCCTCATAAATCATTATGCCCTAAACCAGATATCTATCCCCAATAGCTAAAAACAATATTCATTAATGTCCAAACCATACTTGAATGCCTCAGTTATTTTCTGATATATTGGAGAAGTTACTGTGGCATTTTTCCCCCAAAAGAAGGTTACTACTCATAGAAATTGGACAATTTCATTTCTTTTTTTGGTTTATTATTTTGGGGAGTCTGTAATCCTCATGCTTAAAGATCAGTCAATCGACCCATCTGTCAAAAACTCATTAGCGAAAAAGTTGGAAAATTGTATTTATTACAGTAGTCTACAGAACCAGATTTTCTATGAGCATGTGCAAAATGGATGTTTGTTTAAAGCATGTCCTTTGTAAAATAAAATCTATACAAAATAAACCCGGGGGTTAACTGGAGAAACCCTTTGCAGGTAATTAGATTGAATAATCTCAGTACCAGGGAGCAGCCAGAGCCGCAAGTGTTGAATAGTTATTAACTCAAAATTGTGGCCTGTTATGGCCTCTCGAGTACCGGGATTTCAGGTGCGTATTACCACACCTAGGGTTAGACTTCAGCTCTTATAATAGTGCCTTTGACTTATAGCTGTTTCCTACTGATTAATGACACATTTTCCTCCTTGTTCCTGTAATCAAAAGTCCTGAATCACATTCATGAGGCTGATGTGCAAAATTCCAAGAATAGGTAGTATTCATATGTAAACACATATAGGCACACACACACATACACACACACACACACTCACATCCACAAGTGAAAACTAAAACTTCCCTATTCTTTGGATGAATTGACTTAAAATATGAGAAAAACTGGGGTTTAAATGTACTATTCAATGACTTATCTAGGATATCTAAATTTACATCATATCTTGCCAGCCTTGTATTAATATTTATGATGGAAAATTATTGAATTACACTTACAGAGAAATTCAAAGTCATTACGACTATAGGCTCCTATTTTTTGTGTTCAAAGAACACTGGTTCTAAAAGCACAGGAAACATTATCTTCCTTATAATTTGTCATGGAAATCTCTCTAAGCCAGAGATTTCTTATCTGAGAGCATTCAGAAGCAACCTGGGAATTGAGGGCTAGGAACAGGAATGGTAACATAGTTCAGTGGTAGAGCACTTACCTAGTGTAAGAGACACTGGATTTGATTCCCAACATGGCCTTCCTTGAATTACACGTATCTAACCTTTTTTAAGGTATCAACTTAAATTTTGACTTCTATCCCTTAGCACATACCTGACTCTCTAGTTAAGAATCTCTTCTTAGGAGAAATAGCAAAAGGAAGGTTGGTATATCTTTATAGGGTGTTGGGGAGAGAAAAATGTTAAGAAACATTGAGTTTGGAGTGCCATTTATATAACCAACATCTATTTAGTACCTACATGGTAACAGTTTTTAAACAACAGGTAAAACAAAAAGATAAATAAGTTTAGTATCTATCAAACTCATATTAATGAATTTTTCCCTTTGCTCTCATTCTCCTAACTTGCTCCCCCAAAATAATGGAAAATGTATGAATTGATGAAAATAATTATAAAATTCACTCTTTAGGTAAAATACACTATTTACCCACCCTACTTCATTATGGAATATTTTGTATTTGAGTATTGCCCTTTCAGTTAATGAAGAATTATAAAGAAAAATGAAAATAAGTCATACTTTGTTAAGTTACTGGAAAATATATACAATTATCATGTGATTTGCAATCAAAACTTTCAAAACATTAATTTTAAAGACAAACTTTCTTCTGTTCATCTCATTTTTATAATGTTGCTATTAGTACTCAAAATTCATGTTATACAAGTTTCTATACAAAATAAATGTTTTTTTTTATCAGTATGAGACCTTTTGATATAAAACAGCAAGTAAACAGTTAATATTTCTTATTTGGCATGGTATTTCATATACTTCACAAAAAAGTTATGTTAAACTACATATCAAATATTGAATTCATTAATATCAGGATTCAACTAATGTCTATTTCCTTTGGATTTTCTGAGAGAATTTCTGTTTTGCATATAGTCAATGAAATGGCTTCACTAATTACCAAAGAGCTAAATGTGGTTGTATGGATACCTATTATAAAACATGTTGTCAATATATATTGAGGTCATATATCAGAGAATTTATGTAACTAAAAGGATGAACAATATAATCGACAAATAAGCAATTCTTTGTATGCTGGTTCCTTAGTGATTTTGTTTCAATTAAAATACTGACAGTTTCAAACTAATTTCTTTGCCTTCCTCTGTGTTTTCAGTGGTCTCTTTCTTCCACATCAACTAGGAATTGCTTACCAAGTTAAACTTTCCTTTCTTCCAATTAGATACAACATAACTTCCAGTGAGAATTGGTCTTCTTTTAAATACTCACACTTAGCTAAACACTAAACAAAATGACTTTTAAATCACGTAGGTCATGCAACCTTTAAATATTGTAATCTCTAATAAACACAGAAGAGAATAAGTGTGGAGAGATATATGTGTTCATATTTCTCAGTACTTCTGTGCAATGCAACATTTTGAAGGACTGAAGCATGGGGTGCTGAACCAAAGTTCCTAAGATAAAGAGGCAAGGGAAGTCTAGCCAACGAGATGCAAGAGGCTGTGCAGCCACCAATATTTTACATCTTTGGGGGAAGGCTGCCGATGCTTCTACTGTGAAAGATGCAAAGTTCTTTCTCCTTTCCAGGACAACCATAGACAGTGGGCCTACTTCTATTGATTATATGGAGGATATGTAACTACTCTAACTCCGAATGCTTAATTCTAAGTTATTTTTCCTATGTGATAGAAACATTCGTTTCTATCCATTTAACTGCTTACTAATAAACTATATGCAATTAAGATTCAACAGAATACTCACCAGCTCAGCCAATTACTAACTGGGTGACCTTGGGAACACTGCTTAACTGTGTAGAACATCAGTTTCCAGATATGAAAATAATAGCACCTCCCTTCTATGACTGCAGTGAAGATTACATGAGTTGATAGATGTAACCTCATTAGAATTGTGATAGGGCCATGAGCATTTCTCCAGTTCTTGTCCACCGAAATAAAGATTTCATTCAGAGGATACCAATAGGGTAGCCATAAAGAACCTTAAATTCCACGGAGTGTTCAGGAATGGAGTAAGGGCAGTAGGGACCAAGAAGGATGAGGAAAAGGAGCATCCCAAGGGAAGATAGAGAGCTCCAATTACAGCATGGTAGGCTTTTAAGAGCCCTAGAAATCTACTTCTTTTCATAAATATTAATTTTGGGTTCTGTGCCATAGCTTAGTGTGGCTACACAGGATTGTATCTTGTGGGAAACCTAAAGCTACAATGGGGTCTCTGACCATAGCTGGGTGGGATAATTTCTGTCTTTTCTTTGGGGAAGGCGTTCTCTGTCCTTTTTTTTCCCCCTCTGGCCTGTTCTACTTTCTTTCCTAAGCACCCAACAGAACAATATCTGGCACAGTAGACCAATAAATATCACTTATTATTATTCTTTAAAGACAATGACGTTGTTTCTATCTGGCATATTTCTGAAGTGGTTCTTTTTTGAACAGTGTAGGCATTTAGTAAATGAATCACAATCATTTTACCTTGTGTTTATCCTCAATAACCAGTACAGACTCAACCACTTCCAGAGTAACCATTGCCAGGGCCAGACTCATAATCACGTAGGAGTGAAGCACAGGCTTTTGTCGATGAAAATTACCTTTTCATTATCACTACCAGAGTTTCAATAAAAAAACACTCTGTGTGTTTTATGAGAGCCACATGTACACAGTAGCTCTCATAAAATTATTAGAGATGCATTCTTCTGTGTTAAATACTGCTCTTTTAAGTGGGTTTTCTATTAAAATGTAAATCCCTCAAGGAGAATTAACACACTCTCAGAGACTCAAATTTATTGTGACTGAACTTGTGAGATTTCGTTTCCTCAGACAAAGAAAGGTCCTCCTAAATGGGGCTCCTGGATGGTCAGTGGGAGGTCATCCTCTCCAGATAAAACCCCATGCTTCACAATTTTGCTATGGTTTGTCTTGCCCTGACATATGCTATAATTATTTCATGCAAAATATGCCTTTACAAAAATGATGTTTTCAAGGCTCACTTTTCTGCAGATGCGCTGAAAAAGAAGAAATAGATTTACGAATCCAAACTCGATGCTGCTGGAAAGTTTGTTTGAACAAAACTGATTGAGAACATTGCTGAAAACGATTCATCTTAAATAAAGATTAACCTTCCTCTCTTGCCAAAAATCACGCAGACATTTCGTTATCTGCCAAGAAAGTGCTCAGAGGCATCTTTAACTTGCATAGATGTTTCCAGCTTTAATTCTGAATTGACATTTGCTCTTTAATTGCTATAAATCTCTTCACAACCCCATTTGCTTTGAATGTTTCTTGAATGTATAACCTGTTATTCTTTGTGAGGTTATTTTGTTCTTTCCTTAGCACAGGCACACTAAAACTGCAATTGCTTTCTTCCACAGCATAGGCATTATGGTCTGAAAAGCCATTGTCGAGGATGGCTAAGGGGAAGAAGAAAGAGTATGTATAAAGCCGCAGGACAAGTGACATTTTGTGCCTCATCCTCTTTCCTGGTTCTGGCCAACATTTTTAGAAAGATGAAAGCCAGTTACCTTGAATGTCAAGAACACCCTACAGGAGACAAGGATGACAGCCTTGGGGGAAAAGAAAAAAGGGATTGCGACAAACCATAAAAAAAAGGAATGGAGGAATTATCACGTTTTTACCTGTCATTGCCTTCCTCTGGAAGAAAAATAAATACATTTTCTCTGCTGCCCATACAATACAGTGTATTGTCACTGTATTGTAGATCCATGATGACATCCAACTCAGGCCACAGACAGAAGTTGAAGTAGAGAGAAAAAATAAAAGAAAGAAAAGAGAGACATAAAGGAAAGACAAAGAAAGTAATTTTAATATTGAAGTCTGTGGCAAAATTCCCCTAGTATATTTAAGGCCTTGGCCAGATCTATTGGTCTGGTTTCTGGGACTTTACAAGTTGTTACTAATTACCCCAAGAACTACTGACTATTTTCAAAGAGGTATCTATTGATAGATAATAGATAGCATGCAAAAAGACACCCTGTCCATGGATAACCTAAACAAAGCAGATAAATACTGGCAAGAAAGTGGGGGCATCATTAAGATGCAGAAGATGACCAAAAGACCCTTAATCCTCTTGTGACTACCGGAATTATGACATCCTCATATACCTCCTCCTATTTACCACTTACAAAACAAGAACCCAGCCAGGTGTGACAGATACCTATACTACTAGTACTTGGGAGGCTGAGACAGGAATATAACAGGTTTGAAAACAGCCTCATCAACCTCTCAAGGCCCTCAGAAGCTTAATATATCCCTATTTTTTTAAAAAAGTATAAATATGTACATATAATGTGTGTGTGTGTGTGTGTGTGTGTGTGTGTGTGTGTGTGTGTGTGTATTAAGCCTAGTGGTATGTCTCAGAGGCAGAATGCCCCTGGGTTCAATCCCTAGTACCAAACACCAAAAAATAAATAAGAGTGAACCATGAATCCCCAAACATATTTCTAACTCTGGAAATGGCCCACACTCACCCTTAAATGTATATTTCTGGCTTTTTGAAATAAATCTTTGTCTGACTGATGGACATGTGCTGAGATTCTTTTCTGTTATGTAAGCCAAGGATACCACCAGTCCTTAGTTGCATTCTACCTTTCTCCTATGACAAAGTGACTCGATTTCCTGTATTTTGGGACTATCTTTGGACACAGTCACATTGGCCTTTATCTTCTATTTCAGAATTCACCTAAGTGCAACATTCTCCTCGTGACTATGTAAACCAGAATCATAACCTTACAGCAATCATTAACCTTTTCTGCATTTAATCATCCACAAAATATGGCCTTACATAATTCAGTGCTTCCCAGATTTCATTCATATGAATAGTATCTAAATAGCACCCAGCTGCCAGATATTTTAAAACAAACATATAACATTTAAAATATAACACTTAAAATAAAGAGGTTCTAACTGAGGGGATGGGAGTGGAGAAGAGGGAAATTATCTAATGCACATGATGTACTTTAAGAAACATATCAATGGTTGACCACTAAGCCAAACATGAGAAGGAGGGAGGGAGAGGGAATGGGGTGAGAATTGGGTTAAGGCTAACTGGGTGATGTGTGCATGTATGCTTCCACCATCTTGCATCCCAGTAGGATGTATAAACACAGTGCACAAATAAAATAAAATAAAATAAAATAAAATAAAATAAAATAGGGTGTATTCATTTCAAGTCACCCCTCCATGCCAGTCTGGCGTGGAGCTATATTTCTATTTTCTGTATTTCTATCTTTCTATTAAACTTCTTTAAATCTTCAAAAGATAAAAAAAAATAAAATAAAGAGGTTACTCAGGTATCATGGTACACATTTGACTTGTAATCTGCATTTGGGAGGCTGAGACAGGAGGACTGTGGTTTTCAGACAGCCTCAGCTACTTAGTGAAGCCCTTTGTAACTCAGTGAAACCCTGTTTCAAAATAAGGAATGGAAAAATAGAGCTGGGATGTAGCTCGGATATAGAATTTCCCTGGGTTCCATATGCAGTACAGCAAATAATAAATAAATAAAAATAAATAAATAGGTTTTCAAAGACCACCTAAACTCATTTTATGTACTGCCACCATTTGTGAGACTTTTGCATGGTCAAAATACTCTCAAGATTTAAAATCAAACAAGTCTGATTTAGAAAACTATCTGACCCTTATTTTTTATTATTGGCAAGTCCCCCCAATTCATCCAATATAAAGTTGAAGATTAACTGAGAAAAAGTAGAATTGGAGTTGACATGCATCCAGTGTTCACTGCTCTCTCTAGCCCAGTTTTCACATCTATGAAATGCATTCTAGAATAAATGGAAACAGCACTGGCCTTGGAGTTTAACCAAGTTGAATGAAGTCTCAGCTTTAGTTGTTTCATCTTTCTGAGCCTAGGACATCTCATTTTAACTGGCGATGATAAACTAAATTGCACTAAGTTGTCAGAATAAAAATGTATGGTAAAGTGCTTAAAACTCGAAGCAACATATAAATAGGAACATCAAAATTATCAATATTTTCTAATTTAGTAGCCTCTCCAAATCACAAGCAAGATAAAAGTGGGCATTATTCATTAAAAAACTGAAAGAAACTATATTATCTTCTGTTCTGAATTCTCTCTCCACTCCTCATCTGCTTGACAATTCATTCAGTAAAGAAGTCAGAGATTTTATCATGAAAGCTATTGCTGGAACAAGACATAATCAATAACAGAATAAGAATGAAATGAACAAGAGTCTTGAAAATAAGGCCAAACAACAGTCTTGAAAACAAGGCCCAAGGGTCAATATTTTAAAGTACTAAGAATAGATCCTGATAGGGTATACACTACATGAGTATTATACGCACTATCTAAGGGTTAAATAAAGTCACCTAAAATAACTGTGAAAATAAAGATAAAAAGAGAGGTGATGTAATTGTTGAACAATCAAGGACATACGAATGACCCCAGATAAAAAGATTGATGTGTCGATATGAGACAAATGAGGTTAATGGAGAGGAGGTAGCGGGGACAGAGTAAACAGGGGTCCTATAGTATTAGAGAGTAAAAGGTAAATTCAGAGGGACAAATTGGCCTGGAGGGATCTTTGGCTTCTTTTTAGCAAAAAGAAAACAAAACAAACACAAATGAAATGGGAGTTCACAAAGGGCCTGCTTCTTCCCACTTGGAGATGGAAGTGCAGGAACACAGACCATGGCAGATACAATAATGAATAATGATATAATCTGTAATTTTTCAATCTTAGTAATGAGCACTGATGGAAGAACCATCCTATTTTTTTCTGAGCCAGATATTTTTCTATTCTGAATTTCTTTTTTTTTGTCTTGTACAATGTCAATCTGTTAATTCTATGGAATAATGAATGTAAGCCTACCTAAATAGAGGCTTGAAATTACACTTAAAATTATTAAAGCATTTCTGTAAATAATGAACCGATTCACTTAGTATAAAATTTAAGACACTTGATATATGAGAGTTTATGTTTAAAGAAAAAAAACTGAAAGTTATCAAAATATTATTTTGATATAAAAAATCACCTGTAAAATATCTCCTTTGATTTCAATGAACACATACAAGCATTATAAAGCCATTAGCTAAAAAATAGTAATTAAAATGTAGTTTAATGATTAAAATGAATGGATAAGCAAAAAATAGTTAGCAGTAGTCTTTCAAAGCCCAAAGTACATGGCTTCTGAAAATCAGCTTGTATGAGATCCGTGACCATCAATCATTTTACACCAAATGAAATTAGACTCTAAAGATGCATTGTCTAAGCAAAATTACTTTAAACATGATTTGACTATCATGAACTATCTAAAAATATTATTCTTTATTTTTGGTTTTGTCTATTATTTTATTTATTCTTATTAGCATCATCTCTCTTTAGTTTTTAAAGACCCTCATACCCTTCTGCTTGTGTCCTGACTTAAAGGAGCCCCTTTACCTCCCCTCTACCTGTGTGGATGCTCCCTACTCCTTCATATAATTCGAGAACAGTACAATAAATAAGACAAAAAACAAAGCTGAAGAGTCCAATTAATCCAATACTTTGTAGCATAATTTCAAAGCACAAAACTTTATGATAAACTCTGAAACTGATTCAACATGTAAAATGTCCGATATAATTTACCTACAGCAATATGAATATAGATGTAACATATGAGCATTATCAGCTATATGCACACAATTATAAATAACAATGCTTTTTTAGGAATTATTGTAATGATGCCAGACAAAATACTCATTACCAACTCCCCTTTTTGACAAAAATACTTCCCAGAGTAACTCTACCTAAAATTACCTATTAGGTCAATACAATTATAAGGCAGTACCATTATATTTGCTGCCTCACTAAATTTTGGCTTTAATGAGCCTAGAAATACATAACTTTATAGAAAAAAGTTGTGTTATGATGGTAAAATTATACTTTATTTCTTTTGCAAATTTCATTGTGAAATTTTAATGTAGTCTGTTAAGTGGTTAGATTATACTTATAAATAAACTCTATCTCAACATTTTGAATCATACAATCTTGGCTTTTACATAATAGTTTTGTTCCTTGAAATTGTAGGACAATTATTAATAACTGGAAATATTTTAGAATAGAAGAGTAATTAACAATCAGTAGTTTCCTTTAAATATGCTTCACCATTTTAAGTATTCTTTAAAGCACATAACTTTTGTTACAATGAAAATCCATCTACTCATGACTTCCCCAAAATAAAAAATATATATTTTAAAGATTACTTTCTGAACCTAAAGAGTATAAAACTTAAATTAATATGTATTATCTTGCAAGTGCTTTATGTAGAAAATGTTTTACCATGTTATATATACACTCATATTTATGCTTGGAAATTTAGTTTATCCTAAAATAATCATTTAATTGCTTTATAACATTTGCATTACTTAAATTCAACTTACTAAACTTAACCAGTGAAAGTTGTATACAAGAAAAATATATGGCTACTGTTCTTTACCAGTGCTGCAATATGCTTAGAGATCAAGAATTTCTTACTAAAATAGGGAATGATACAAAAAAATTTATATTTCTATTGAGTTTTATAGTCTAAAAAACTACTTATAATCTCACTTCTAGTATTTCATAGATCAGTATATGAAATTTGGAAAGGTTAGCTTTTGAAAATTACATAGATAGTTGGAGGAGGTGATAGAATAAACACTGGAGTATCCATATGTTGGGATATAATGCATCCAATAAAAACATCCCAGAGAAGAATGTTATAAATATATGTAAATATAGCATATCCCCAAATATAACATTTAGGCTACAGAATAGTATACATAGTATAATGTCTCCTTTGATTAAAAATATATGAGCTGGGTGTGGTGGTGCACATTTCAAATCTCAGTATTCAGGAGGATGAGACAGGAGGATTGCGGTTTGTAGTCAGCCTCTGCTACTAAAGTGAGGTCCTTTGCAACTCACTGAGACCCTGTTTCAAAATAAAAAATAAAAAAAATAGGTCTAGGGGTGTAGCTCAGAGGGTGAATGCCCCTGGGTTCCATCCCCAGTACTGCAAAAAAAAAAACATGTGGATATATAAGAGTTGGAAAAATGATTAAGGACAAACATAATCGTAAACAGCTGTTACTTCAGAGCATAAATATTATAGCAGAAAATTGAAACTTGACTATTAATTCTCACTATATATAAAAAAGTCAACTCCAAATTGATCGAAGACCTTAATATAAGACCCAAAGCTCTGAAGTCATTAGAAGAAAATATAAAGGAAACATAGTATTGGTACAGACAGTGATTTTCTGAATAGGATCTCAAAGCACAAGAAACAAAAGCAAATGTTAACAAATGGAATCACATTAAACTAAATCCTTCTTCATGGCTAAGAGTGAAAAGAGAACTTACAGAGAAAATATTTGTAGACTATACATCTCTCGAATGGTTGAGGTTCAGAATATATATGGAATTCAAAAAGACTTAACAAAAAAGTAATCCAATTAAAAATGGTTCAATGATCCAAATACATACTTCTTAGAAAAAAACGACCAATGAAAGAATGCTCAGCGTCACTTGCTATCAGGGAATGCCAATCAAAACTATAATGTGATACCATCTCACCCCCATTTAAAGTGGTTATTTTTAGGTATTTTAGTCAAAATTCTTGCATTTTTGACCCAGGCACCTGACAAAGCAGGGTGTATTTTCGCAGAGTTTTAGATTTGTCAAAGGTCATAACCCTTTGCAAAAGATTCCAGGGCATCATAGTAAGGAAGAGAGAGAAAGAAAGAGATGATAAATGATTAGATAGATAGATGATAGATAGATAGAATGAGACTATTGTCAGTTTTGGGAAGCAGAGAAGAAAGATGAGAAGTGGTGGAGGCCTGGCTCAGGAAAACAATGTCCCGAGGGACCCTTTCCTGGCAGTCAAGTCCCCTCTCTGCATATGGCTGCCTTGTCTAGCACATGAGGTTTGGGAGACATTTCAAATCCCAAACAGAAATCTCAGCAAAGCTAGAGTGGAAGGATAGGAGTGGAAGAAGGCTGAGGGCGATTGACGGAGGAGCTACATCCAAATATGTGTAGAAGTATGACTATAGCATGGTTAACCTGGACACTCATTGCTAGGGGGGAGGGGATGGTGTGGGGAGAGGGCACCAAATACAGTCTAAATGTATAGCATTTTCAATATGTTCCACATATAAATACAATTTAAAAAAACTTAAAAAAGAAAAATCCAAAACATAGCATCAAGAAAACATTAGGCTCCCTTACCTGAAGCTTCTATTTTCATGGTCTGAGATACCTGAGATCAACTGTGGTCTAAAAATATTTCAAGCAAAATTATCGAAATAAGAAATTTATAAATTTTAAGCTAGAGACCATTCTAGTGACATCTCACACTGTCCTTCTCTGTTCTGGCAAGATCTTTGACCAGCATATACACGCCATACACACACACACACACACACACACACACACACACACACATATGTATAGTGTGCCCATTAATCAATTACCATCTGTCTTGGTTATCAGATTGACTATTATTACAATATCATATCACAATGCTGGTGTTTTAATAATGCATATTTTACTTAATAATGACTCAATACCAAAAGTTGTGGACCTTATAATTCATATATTCTAAGGCAAAGATGCAGAGTGCTTTGTTTAAGTGAAAAGGTGAAGGTTCTAAGTCTAGTAAGGAAAGAACAGATCTTATGCTACAGTAACTAAGATCTACAATAAAAAGAGGTTTGGTACTATTTGCATTTTTAGACATTCACTGGGCATCTTATAATGGATCTCCAGCAGATAAAGGAGAACTACTGCCTAGAAAATGTATGAAAAATTCATGGCCACAGTAGTAAGTAACCTATGGGAAAGGAGAAGCAAAGGAAAAAGCAATATTTTAACCAAAAGAGGTATCTCTCCTACCCTTTGCCAATAGAAATTCTGCACTGATCTGGCAACATGCCCATTTAATAATCCTCCAATTCAATAGGGAACCTGCAGCATTGGCAGCCTGTGTATCAAGGGACTGCTGAGTCATTATCTGGGCAGAAAGCACAGGCTATGGAGTATTACATCTAGATTTTCACTCTTGTTAGGCACGGATCCTACAGACTTATTTTGGTAAAATCTCATTATATAAGATATTCTTACATGATTTTCTCATTAAAACTTAATGAAAGACAATTCTCAACATTAGAATTTGCTCATGGGCATCGTTTAAAAATATGATCGATTATGTTAATATGTATTGTGCTTATATTAAAAATGAGAGAGGTTAAGGTTGTGCGTATTAAATGAACATGGAATAGAAATGAGGGTAGAAAAGAGGAACTCAAGAAAAGGGTGATTTGGTTACGATTCTCATACAAGCATTGCATGGTTACGGTACCTGTGATCTGTTTCTAAGGGACTGAGTCCTGAGCTGACAATTTCAAGAAGCAATAACAGAAAACCCAATAACAACTACACAAAGATGCCGAACTCAGCTGCAAATGACCTGTGTTGCTCTGAATACCTCTAGCTTTTATGTCTTAGATTTCATAAACATATAATTACATTATAAATTTTACTTAATCCCCACACATTCAATTTTCTTTTATTTTTCACTCTGTATGCCAAATGCACCTACAATATTTCACATAATGCAAAGCTTTAAATAAACTGAAAGAAATCAACTTGTTACCAGGAAATAAAAGAATGAGCCAAATACAAAAGACTCCAACTAGAGCAGTATAGAGGAGGGGGTCGGGGTGGAAATGCTGCAACATGGAAAAAAAAGTTGGCATCCTTAGGACATTGAATGGTGCAGTGCAGGCTCTATCAGAATAAAAGCTCTCACAGCAACATTCACTGTCTGATCCATGATTCCCCTAAAAACCCACAAATAAAAATGAAGGAAGCCAAAAAACTTTGTCAAAAGAGGTCCTAACATATTACTATAATGATGTATATGGAACCATTCAAATTTCAATCAAGAAATCTATGTTTTAAGCAGAAAAAATTAATTTGTAAAACAGCAAAAGAATCATGCTTTCAGCTCATCCTAAAGCGTAAAGAAAATAAAATTTTGTCAAGCTTGCTTGTTTTTCCAGCCTAGCCTCTTCCATTCCCAGGAGGTAGCTCTATTTTTCTTCTCCTAAGAACTACTTCATTTGAGCTCCTATTCCAAAGATCCCTGACTCAACTCCAGGCCACAGCGGCTGCTGTTGCTTTATTCTGTCTTTTGTGTCTTTGCCTTTAGGGGCTGCTTTTCAGTATCTCAGGGCTAGAATTTTTTCTGCTACAGCCAAGTCGCAGATGGCCGACTGCCAGTTTTAGTGGGGTCTAGTACTAGCTGATCTTCACAGTACTTCAGGTCCTTTCTACTACTCTCTGTCTTCTCCCTAAAATTGTTAAATAATGTTCAGTGTGGACTGCAGGACTCTACATATATTTAAGCTTGCTAAGGGATAATGAATTGTCTAAATGTTTCAGAAAGACTCTCCATAGGTATCAGTTAGTTTATCTATCTTTACCTGGGTCCTGACATCTATTTCCAGAATGATGGGGATTGAGCCTATATTGATTGTTAGTAAGAGCTGTATTAATTGCTAATAATAATAAGCTATCATAATTGGGCAAAACAATAAAATCCTTTTCTCTGCCTCTAAGCTGTCAGCCAAGAGTTGTGGCCAATACTAACCTCGGTCAGCTAAAAGTTAGCTGTTAGCCCAGCTAAACATGGAATGTTAAAACAAACACTAAATTCTCACAGTAGTTTAAATTAAGGTTAAGAGAACCTACAATAATTACCAAGTACACAAAAGAGTTATAGCCCAAAGCCTCCATACTTTAAATACAAGGGTTTTTTTTTGGGGGGGGGTTGTTTTGTTTTGTTTTGTTTGCAGGTTTGGGGATGGAACCCAGGAGCATTTGACCTCTGAGCTACACCCCCTGCCCTATTTTTGATTATTTTGAAACAGGGTCTCACTAAGTTGCGGAGGGCCTCACTAAGTAGCTGAGGCTGGCCGCAAACCTTGATCCTCCAGTCTCAGCCTCCTGAATGCTGGGATTACAAGCCTGCGCCACCACGCCTGGCTTTAAAGACAACTTTTTAACATAATATTTCTAGCAGATAGAGAAAAAGGCTGCAAACTCCCCAAGGACACGGGTAGATGGTACAGGCCTTCTGCACAGTGGGCACAGACCATGTGACCCCTGCCCTTGTTAACCAAGTAACACATCTTGCACATCTTGGTCATACATCTAACAAGAAAGGCTAAGTAAGACCATGGAGCTAATTGGTGGTCCTGTGTGGAGATCATTGGTGGGCCTGGGCCTGCATTAAGTCAGGGGGAGGTGAAAAGACCATTGGCTAAACAGGATGAGGAAAAAGAGATTATGAAACCATATCAAAACTGTTCTAATGTTTAAAACTTTACTAACTTATTTTCAAGTTACTCCACTGTATTTATTCCTTTAATGCATTGCTTTAAGTCTGTCCCTTCTTTCTGCCTTTGTAATAATAAAATTGGTTAAGCTTACAGCAGAAGAGTTCTGGCTGTTCTTTTCCATAAATAGCTAAGAACAAGAACCCGCAGCTACATCTCACACTGGTACAGTTTCGCTGTCCCACCATAACACAGAACAAGCCCTACTCTTTCCCTTCTTTAATCCACCAGGCCTAATCATTTTGCCATTTCACCATTAATTTGGGTCTATTATTACCCCTGATTCCATATCTTCCTTTTAATAATTCTAGACTCATATCTGATTAAGTGACATAACCAGTTTTTTCTTCAATGTGGTCCGAGAAATATCTGCATCATTTACCCACCACAGACATATTCAATCTGAATCTCTTGAGATGGAACGCAGCAATTTGCATTTTAAACAAAGACCATAGGAAACTATTTTGTGCACTAATGTTACAGAACTACTTGTTCGTCCTTCATGTCTTTTAGAACAAGGACATAGAGTGAAAAGTTTTGGGAAAAACTCTTATCTTAGGAGAGTTGTTTAACTTTCCTTTTTTCTTATTTAAAAAAAGTTGATAACAATAGCATATATTTTACAAGGTGATGGATGCCCATTTTATTTTGGACCACTTAAATGTATCTGGCTCATCTATTAAAATGAAAAACTAGTCTATTAAAAAACCTTTAATTAAAACTAGTTTCTAGTTTTATCCCAATAAACTTGAGGTCTCTACACTCATCTATCCCATCATTTATTGCAGTACAGTGAAACTGGCTTACTTGCTTTTATTCTGAAACACTAAGATTACTATAAGTTTAAAACCTCTGCATGTGTTTTTGTGTGAAAATTTGATGTGGAAGTTTCTACCTCTGAACTACATGTCCCATTCCTTTTTATTTTTTATTTTTAAGTACCCAAGGCTAGCCTACAACCACCTATTCTCCTGTCTCAGCCTCCCAAATACTGGGATTATAGGCATGAGTCACTCAGCCCAGCCATTGTATCATTATTTTAAGTATATGTAGATTAGCATTATGTCTATGTGTATTTGGTACTGGGTTGAACACATGGGCATTCTACCTCTGAGGTACACCCAAAGCTCTATTTTGTTTTATTTTGTAACGGGGTCTCACTAAGTTTCTGAAAGCCTTGCTATATTATGCAGGATGCTGGTCTTGAACCTGATACCCTCCTGTCTCAGCCTACCAAGTACTGGGATTACAAGTTTGTGTCACCATGCCATGCTAAGATTAGCATTTTCATTGTCTATTTTAAACATTAGTTTAGGAACATTGATAAACTGGCTCTCCATATACAAATCTGACTTAGAAAAGTACCTAGAACATAGTATATGATCAATAAATACTTGATAAAAGAGCAGTTAAATAAGTGATCTTTCAATATTGTAAAATTAAAAGCATCAATTCATCAGAATACACCATAAACTAAAATTAAAAAGGAAGAGACATATTAGAAGAAATTGGTAATACTGATAACTGCCAAAAACTATAATATATGTCTGTTATATGTATGTAAATAGCTACAAAATCATAAAAGAAAAACCTTCTGGAAAGAAATGAACAAAGCATTTTACAAGTGAGAAAAACAAATTTTACAATACATGCTTTGAAACATACAGAAAATAGAAAATAAAGAAATGAAGTAGAGCCAGATATCAGTTTATAGACATAGTCAAAATTATAAAAGATTAAGAATACCAAATATTCATAACTGTGAAGACAAGAATTTTTGTATGTTGCTAAAATGATTATGAATTGTTATTGGGACCAATTTGGAAGAATATTTGGGAAGAAAAGACCAAAATTAATGGTGAGACAGCAAAGAGGTTAGGTCTGGTGGATTGAAAAAAGGAAAAGGTACGGTTTGTTCTGGAAATAGATATCAGGACCCAGACCCTTTAAAGATAAATAAGGTAATTGATACCTAAAGAGAATGTTTCCGAGGCATTTAGGCAAATCATCATTACCTATGATAAGTCTTTTTTTCCTCTTCTATTTCTATATGCATTTTTAAGCTTAACAATTTTCTATACTGACCCTGTAAATTATACTTATCTTTAGGACAGACTAAGTTAAATGCAAGGTAAAATTTATAACTGAATTTAATGAATACAGAGATTTTTGCCCATTTACCCTAAGTTTGTATTACATTCCTTCCCTATAGTTTGCAATCTAAGTAAATAAACCTTAATTCTCAAAAAGCAATATGAAACAGAAGCAAGGCCTTTGAACTGTGTAATAAGGTCACCAGAAATATTTTTGTTTTGCATTTATTAACCTAGAGACAAAGATGTGTCCAAACCTACATATTTCATATTTCCCTCAACAGAGTCTGTTGCTTCTGATCAATGCACATCACCATAGCCCTTTTTCTTCACAATTTTCCCACCCAAGGCCTACAAAATTGACTTTATAAAGCTGAGAATGATGGCACACACCAATAATCCCAGGTCTTTAGAGATTGAGACAGGAGGATCGCAAGTTCAAGGCGAGCCTCAGAAATTTAGCAAGACCCTGTTTCAAAATAAAAAATGAAATGGGCTGCAAGTATCACTTAGAGACAAAATGACCCTAGATTCAATCCTCACTTATCCACCAAATGCCTTCCCTTCTTCCCTTTTTATTTTGGAGGCTGAGACAAGTTGAAAGTTTAAAAATAGTCTTGGCAACTTGACAAGAACCTGTTTCAAAATTTAAAAATCTTCCCTTTTGAAGTTATAGTCTATTCTTAAGTAATTTTACCTACTCATATTAAATTCATCTATCAGACTCTAGGATGCTCTTCTGTCTTCCTCATGGTCTTTGGTATCTCATAGGCCTCACACCAACCTCTCCCTCTTCTAACCTACGGTGTCATGAATTTCAGCAGGTCAACCAATGATGCATTGGGTCTTCAACTTTCATAGTGCCTCCATTTTAATCAGTTACCCAATAATGTAGCTATAAAATATCTTCCCTCATAATTTCCTACTGCAATAAATACACTTATTAAAATGTCTCTGTCTTATTACACATTCCTCCCAGAACTCTTCCATTCTCAAAGGCAAAATCAACTTGTTTTCCACTCTTACAGTTATGTATAGTTACTTGGCTTCTTCTACATCTCCCACTTAACCACTCCAATTCACCAACCCATGGTTGTAAGATGATGTGTGGCAATTGAATCTACTTTTACTTCTAATTAAGTTATAGAGCCAAAATCTTCATAATTTTTCTCATGAGGATGAAAACTACAATTCAGTTTCCTTGTCCCTTCATAACTGCTTTTCTTTTTGTCTAATACTCCAAATACCTAGACTTTGGCCACCCTTGTGTTTTTCTTGAAGTTTCTAATCTAAAATAGAACCGGGTTCAAACATTGCTTTGTCAGTCAAAAAGTGGAATTGTAAGGCCAAGTATAACACTTTTAAAAAGTCAGCATGTCTTCATTTCTGGAAATAGACATCAGTTCAGAAAAATATGTCTGTGGAATAATTCAAAATCTGTTGGGAAGTGAAATGAAGATGATGAGTTTTTCTCATCTTAATACCTCACTAGACATTTTCCTTTGAGGGTTGATTCTTAAAGCCCTCTAATAAAAAAGAACACATATGTTTAACCCCCATTTATGGTTCTTCCATTCAGCTGAGATTTGGCCTGTTCGGTCTTAAGAGAATATTGTATTTCTGTAGAACTTGTATTTTTACAATTGATTTCTGAGATTCACAGTACTAAATTATCCAAACTTATCAAGATTCAGTCATTCCTAAATCCATCTAATTTAAGTCTGCTGATATCTGCAGAGCATATATGACTAAACGATAATTTTGATTCATATATTCACATATTTTATAGCCTTGTTTGAATATTTTATTTCTGCATTAGGTACCTGGGACTAATGTGAAACTATGCTATATTTATTACTTCTTAATGCATAATACTGTTTTATTCATCTGGTTTGATGGGTAAATTTTCTAGATACTATAAAGATGACCCATTAAAATGTAAACCTCATATCCATTTAAAAGTCTTTTACTAAGTATTTCTATAATTATCTGTCTATACAACTTTATAAAATACAATGTACATGCCCTTGTATTCCTATATAATAGTTACTGAACATTATATATCACTTTCTTCTTGATAAGTCAGGGTTATCATTATAAACATGTAGCAATGTACTCGACTATTAGACACCTCTCTTATTTTATCTACTTTTTCACTTTTCGTACTATTTCACTGCACGCTGTTGCAACTCATTGCTCACATATTGTTTGTTACCAATATCTTCCTATATTTTAAGTTGGATATTTCTAGTAGAAAAACCGATAATAGAATTACTAAAAATATTGTTTTTATGCAAAATATGACGAAGTGTAGAAGGATGAAATGCTATGTCTGCAATTAGCTTTAAAATACTCCATTAAGGAGAGTGAGAAAATGGCGACTGTGGGATGGAGCCCATCTCAGTAGCTGTAACAAACAAAAATCAACTACTAAGAAGGCAGCCCCTTGACAAGAAAAAAAAATGCAGCGAAGACACATATGAACAAAAGCACCACAAAGGGAGCTATGGTCAAATAAAATCCAATAGTCAGAACTTGAGATCGGTAGCAAAGAGCCCGAGCGCACAACTGACCTGGTGTGGAAGCAAGTGCTGTCTCACCTCGAACATCTCCCATCTCTGCAGCCCCAAGAAATTCCAGCAAGAAAGCCAAGGATGAAGGTGAAGTAAACAGTGGCAGAACGCCAACATCTTAAGCAACTAGATCCAAAAGCCCATGTGCTCAGCAGAAGCCTGTACTCGCAGCAGTGCACTGTGCCCTCCAGAGATCCAGTCCACAGTCTGCAATTTAGCAAGACCCTGTTTTAAAATAAAAAATAAGCAAATTAAAGGAAACTGGGGTGTGGCTCAGAAGTAGAATTCCCCTGGGTTTAATCACAAAAAATAAAATATCAAAATTTATTGAATGACAATAAATTCACAAGCTACATCATTTTAATTTGCCTTCATATGGGAGCCAAGCTGGGTGTGGCTTGGAGTTATATACCTATAACTCCAATACTTGGGAGTCTGAGACAGTACAATCTCAGGTTGCAGGCCAGCCTCAGAAACTTAGCAAGACCCTTTTCAAAGCAAAAAATAAAATAAAATATCTGGGACCATATGTCAGAGTAAAGTGGTGCTGGGTTCAACTCCCAATACAAAATTAAAATGAAAAATGAAAGAATGAAAAGTAGGTAGGTAGGTAGGAAGGAAAAGAAAAAAGAGAAAAGAGATTTGGTAAAATGTCAACAATTGCCAGTGGCACATGCCTGTGATCCCACTGTTTGAAAGCTAAGACAGAAATATCACAGGTTCAATGCTAGTGTCCAATATTTTACTGAGAAGGGTCCTATGTTTTCTCTAATATGTGGAAGCTAGGGGGTAATTGGTATATAAGAATAACTTTAGATAATGAAGGAGGAACCCCAACAGAGCCAGAAAGGTGGTCATGGAAAGGGAGTGAAGAGACAGAGGTTCAATTAAGTAATCAATTCCATTGACAGTATGTACATATGTGAGAATACTAATGTCAACATTCATACCCTAAATGGGAAAAGCAGAGACTAGGAAGGGAGCCAGGAGGAAGCCCACCAGTGGGTATGTAGGTCACTATTACTCTGAACTATGTCTTGATGTGAGACTACAATGTACCGATAAAAGTATTTATTTCATAAAATAAAAGTAAGGTAGTGCTATGATGAATCTCAGAATGCTAGATTGACCCTGGCTTCAAGTTCAATCACCAGTAACACACACACACACACACACACACACACACACACACACACACATTAAAAATTGGTGAATCTAGGCAACAATTAATATATGGATATTCCTTGTTCTCTTCTTTCAAATTTTTGTAGAGTTGAAGCTCTCAAATTATAAAGTTAGAAAAAATGTATAAACAAGAAATAATAACAAAATAAGTAAATACATGAGAGCTTAGTTTCTATTTTTAAAATTAGTATAAAAGGCTATTTTCTAGTTACTCGTAATTCTATTTTAGAGATTTGAGACTCTTAAATATGAGAAATTATTGTATTTAAAAATCAAAGGCAGGCATAGTGGTGCATACCTGTTATCCCAATAATCAGGAGGCTGAGACTGGAGGATTTCAAATTCAAGGCCAACCTCAGTAAATTAGCAAGACCCTGTTTCAAAATAAAAAAAATAAAATAGGGTTGAGGGTATATCTCAGATGTAGAATGTCTCTGTGTTCAATTCTTACTACCATAATAAATAAATAAATAAATAAATAAATAAATAAATAAATAAGACAAGCCTAGAGTGGTGGCCTTGATTGTATTCCAAGTACTTGGGAGGCTAAAACAGGTATATCTTGGTTTGAGGCCAGTGTAAGCTACTTAGCAAGAGGATCAATGACTTAGCAAGTCTGTCTTTCTTTTTTTCTTTCCTTACTATTGTTTTCTTTTTTCTTTTTTGGTACTGGAGATTGAACCCAGAAGCATTCTACCTCTGCACTACACCTCTCTAGCGCTATTTTATATTCAATTTTGAAACAAGGTCTCACTAAGTTGTGAAGGGCCTCGCTAAGTTGCTGAGGCTGGCCACAAACTTGTGATTCTCCTGACTCAGCCTTGAAAGTACTGGGATTACAGGCATGTGCGACTACATGCAGCTAAGACACTGTTTCAAAATAAGAAAAATTAAAAACCTGGGCAGGAAACTTGGAGGTAGAATGTCCCTGGGTTTATTCCCAGTATCAAAAATAAAAAATAAAAATAAAACCATAGATGAGCTAATAAGGTGATCTAACTGAAGGTGATGGGAGGGTGAAAAGGGAAATTCCCTAATGTACATAATGTATATTCATAAACATATCAAAGTCAATTAGTAAACCAAACATGAGAAGGAGGGAGGGGGAGGGAACGGGGTGGGAATTGGGGAAGGGCTAAATGAGTGATGTGTGCATGTATGCCTCCACCATCTTGTAGCCCATTAAGAGGTATGAATAAAATGCAACAATTAAAAAATAAAAAATGATAAATCAGAAAAATCAAGACAAATTTTAATCTTCAGTAGCAAAACCATCTAATTTTCTTCAACTATATTATAATATTAAAATTAGCAATGATAGAAATCATAAATGCAATAATGAAAGTCAGTCAAGGGATTTGGAACCACCCAGTTTTGCTATCTGATAATCGTATTATATTTTTGTTATATTGCTTAAAATGTAATGGTCTGAGAGAACTTAGAGATCCATTACCTAATCCAGCACTTTGATTTTTCACATTAGAAAACAGAAATATAGAAATGTGCAATGATTTATTTAAAGTCACACTGATCTTCTTTTTCAGTTTTTTTTTTTTACAATATACTATCCATTGGTGTTTTGGTTTTATTTTTATATGAAACCCAGGCCAATTTTGCTTTAAGGGCAATATTTATTATAAAAAACTCACTCATCTCAAATTAATCAATAATATAATATATTAAAGTTAAACTTAAAAATAATTACTTGCCTCTGCATTTGTATTAGTTTATATGGAAAAAATGATTTGTCCTCGAGGAGACCTGCAGAATTACTCTATCCATTAACATCAGCTGGACATAGGAGTTCAAATGCCATTTTGAGAAATTAAATTATATTTCATTTGTTCAGGGGTTGAAGCCAAAAAGAAATGGCAGTAGCATGGAGTGCACTGGAAAATGTAGTTTATTTTGAAATTAAAAATTTTATAGAGTCATGTGAGCATTAAGAAATGATAAATGACTAAAAGTAAGGGAACAACTGAAAAAATGGGGCCCAATGCAGATTTTTATGAAATTTAGTATTATGCTTAGCATAATAATAACAGTAATAATTATCATAATAATACTGATACTAAAATTAACCCCTGATTCCTCAGGAATTATATTACACATGCATGCCATCTGTAGTCCTCAAGCCAGTATTTAATCAGAAAAAAATTTTTAGTTGATTTACTTCTGGGACTATTGCCATATTTGGAGATTCAAATCACACATTTAATGAGAATATTTGATGTGTAATGTTTTTTTTTTTTTTATAAAAGCTGTGGGGGAATACATAAGAGAAAACAGACTGGAGGGTAAATTGAGTATGTTTAAGGTGTAATTGTTTGGAAATAGAACTCCTAGCCATCACAGAAGCAGGGTGGCCATGTTGGAAGTGGGGCAGAGCTGTCATCTCAGCAGTTATAAATCCAATGTAATGGATTCACCTGGTGGTGGCCCAGACTAGTTGAGTGTAGCTGGAGAAGGTGCGTACCTGAGGCTGCTACCTTGGGGATTAGATATAATTCTTCCTTCCTCTGACTTCTTTCTCTCTTTCTTGTTTTCAGAACTCCAGGATATGAAAGTGAAGCCATTTGCGTTCTATTTCTCTGCTTCCTGCAGCCGCCACGCCCTGAGATCAGTGGTCTCCAGACTCACGTGGACTGAACGCAAAATCTCCAAACTGTGAGCAATAAATCTTCCTTCCTTTAAATGACATGGTCAGGTCTTTGGCTTATAGAAGTGAAAATGCTGACTAAACCATAATGTAAAGTCCACGTTATTGCATGCAAAAGTGCAGGTCAAATCAGATAACATTTCAGTGATCTTTCATTGACGAGATTTAATGCCAAATATACTTTTTACCCTTTTGTATTATAAAATTATTTTCTACTTAATAGTATTAAGAGAGATTGAGAATTGTCCTAAATTCTCTATCTTCTTTGATTTATACATTAGATTCTAATGTAATAAATACTGTGAAATGAGATTTCAACATTTCTAATGACTTTTCACACATACAGAAATTATTTTTATAATGCTCAAGATATTTTAACCTAAAAGAATAAATTATTTTCATTTTGAATTGTTGAAACAAGAACTAAATAGGAGAAAGATTCCTCTAGATAAAAAATATTTTCAAAGCTCACTTTGTTGAGGATTAACATAGCATTCATTTGTTCTAGTGTGTATCAAGGAGTTTTAGTCTTCCTGTATTTGAACATTGTGTTTTATCAAGCTCACAGGACTATGGAAACAAAAATGTGATTTATGTACACACAAATATATGTATTATTATAATGAATATAAATATGCTGAATATAATTTATTATATTAAGTATAAATATAGTTTGTTGATATATTTGTTTATATATTTACACACATACACACACACGCACACACACACACACACACACACACACACACACACACATATATATATATATATATATATATATATATATATATTATTAGGAACATTTTTTGACAAATGTACACATTCAGTGGATGGTAATTCCTCTCATTCAGACTATTTTAATTTTTTTTTTTTTTTTTTTTGGTGGTACCGGGGTTCCTGGAAGCCCTTCTACCTCTGGGCTACACTCCCAGACCTATTTTATATTTCATTTGGAAACAGGGTCTCTTAAACCAGCAAGGTTGGCTGCAAACCTGCTCGATCCTCGTCTCCACCTCTCAAGCGCAGGGATTACAAGCGCGTGCCACCACACCCGGCGACTATTTTAATTATTTTTAAGTTTCTTTTCTTTTTTTTTTTTTATTTTTGCGGGTCTGGGGATGGAACCCAGGGGAATTTGACCACGAGCTATACCCCCTGCCCTATTTTTTATTCTTTATTGTGAAACCAGATCTCACTGAGTTGCAGAGGGCCTCACTAAGTAGCTGAGGCTGTCTCGGAACCGCGATCTCCCAGTCTCAGCCTCCCGAATGCTGGGATTACAAGCGTGCATCACCATGCTCGGCTAGTCTTAAATTTCTTATAGGCACAAATAACTGTCTCTTGGTGGTAAATTCAAATGCACTGAAAATTATTGCAATAAGTAAAATGGTTCTAAAAGGTAGAAAATGGAATAAAAAGACTGTAATAAATAAATCCATTAATAATTATTAATTAATAGAATTAATAATAATAGAAGTAAAATATTAATTAATTAGTTAAAGAGACTGTGAAAGTCTTGTTTGCTTTTCAATTTGCTGTAGAACCATTGTGAAAACATCTTTAATGTAGAAAGTATTCAAGAAACATAAATAATCTAGTTTGTCACCATGGGGATCTTGATTTAATCATTGGCTTAAAACCACTATTTACAACTATTTCCATGTTTACAGCAAATGATCAAATGAAATGAACTTTCTAGAAACAGACTAAGACACTAAAATTTGTGTATGGTGGCCCATGCCTTTAACCTTAGTACTTGAAACACCGAGACCAGACTATAAAGTCCAACCACTATCAGTTAATGAGACCTCGGCAACTTAGATCCTGTTTTAAAATAATAAAAAAAAGTAGTAGTAGGGAGTGTGGCAGTGTAGCTCAGAGGTAGAACACCCCAGGGTTCAATCCCCACTACCATACACACATACACACATACACACACACTCACACACTCACTCACACACACACACACACACACACACACACACACACTAAATGTGCTTTATTTAGTGGTTAATTTCAAGCTGGAATTTGCAGGAATTTATGTACGCAGCTGAGAAATACTAAAGATTTGGTACAAAACAAAGAAGAATGTAAATTAACAAGAAAGCAATGGAATTGATTTCTTTTTTTTTGTAGGAAAGAGTACTTCCTCTTTAATTATATATTTCAAGTGTCTAATTGTCAAATTCCACATTTTTGACACTTTCCAAACATCTTTTGATCATATATTGACACGATCTAAAGTACACAGGTATAGAAGTGGAGAGCAAATGTGTGAATATGATGATTTGTGTATGTCTTTCTGAGAATATATAATAGTAGTTTTCTGCATTAAACAGATTTCTGTTACTGTGACAAAATACATTAGACAAACAGTTTAAAGGAGTAAAGATTCATCTTGGCTAACAATTTCAGTACAGACAGTTCTGGGTCCTCGTTCACCACTCATAGGCACATCTTCAACAATTTGCTTCCTATAACTAGGTGGAAACTAAAGTTTCCACCAGCTCCAACTCCCAGTAGCACCATCAGTTGGGTACCAAGTCTTCAACACATAAGGATTTTGAAGACATGTAAAATTCTAACCATGGGCTTTTTGTGTCTAGCATTATGTGAGACATATTACGTACTTTGCCTCATTAAACTCTCTTGATGACCTTGTGAGATAGGCTTCATGCCAAGTTAAAACATAAAAAAGTCAGTTCTGAGCTTCAAAGAGTTTGGAATTCATGAAAGTTGTATAAGTAGTTATATAGAGAGTTGAAATTAAACAATAGAAGTAGTGAATGGGACTAGTAAATAGTCGATTTATTATCTAAACCCAAATCTGACATTTTTCAGGATATCATGCTGTTCAGAGAGTCAAGTTTATGCAGATTTTTATAGTCAGAGCTGGGAAAGGCTATGGAACTGACATGTTAATGGAAAAATTGACCATAGAACCCTAGATCTGTATACATTATCCTAAATAGTTAACATATCTAAATTTAGTTAAGAAAAACAATATATTTTTGATATATGTGGGCATTTATCTTAAAGTTCACACTGAATGGTCAGAAACCTTGATTCATAGTGTCAACTTGCCCACTTATTAAGAAAAAAGTTAAGAAAAAAACACAGTTCAGATTCTAGGGACCATATTTATTAAAGTGAGTTTAATAATTGTCATGCATTAGAAAAATAAAAACATTTTGGAAACGTTTAACTCCTGAAAAGTTTCACATAGTTCTCATATAGACCATCATTTTCACTTCTAGTCCTATATTGAGGAAAAATGCAACCATATGTTCACATAAGAACATATAGAGAGCAAGGCTTGATAGAGTATTATTTAAACAGCCCTAAAGAAAAACAACCCAAATTATCATCAACTAATGAATGAATGGATTAACAAAATGCAATAGACATCTACAATGGAATATTATTCATTAATAAAAATGAATGAATTATTGATCCATACTACCTTATGGATAATCCTTGAAAATACTATGCTAAGTAAAAATAGTCAGAAAAGAATGCAGGTTGTATGATTGCATGTATATAAAACGTCCAAAATAAAAAATCCACAGATGTAGAAAGCATAGTGTTGTTTGCCAAGGGAACATGGGAGGAAGATTAGAAAGTTCAAAGTTTGTTTTGGGGATGACGGAAATATGCCTGAAGTAGACAGTATAGATAATTACACAACTCTGTAAATACATGTTAAATTATATTGTATGTGAATTATATATAAATAAAGGTATTCAAAAAGAAAAGACAAAATATTTTATGTTCAAGTAAGAGCATTAAATTTCATCTATCATTATTATTAAAGCCATGATGGACAGAAAGAAGAGTGAATGCTTTACAAAGTCAAACTAACTCTGCCTTTTGTGAGTGTGTGGTACTGGGAACTGAACTACGCCCCCAGGTCTTTTTATTTTTTGCTTTGAAACAGAGTCTCACTAAGTTAGTATGTACTTCTGAATTGGAACCTGGGATCCTCCTTTCTCAGCCTCCTAAGCACTCTGATCACAGGTATGAATCTCCATGCCTGGCTACTTCTGCTCTTTTAGTCGCTCCTGGATTTTAACCTGCCTAATTTTGTATCTGCTACTAGCATTAGCAATGGACAATTTATCTTCATGGAATAGTTTTTAACCACCTGAAGCTCATTCTGAAAAATATCTGTTGAGAACATATTTCTTTTGTCTTAATATTCAGTAATAAAATAGACTACAACGTAGCAAGCTTGTGATCCACCAAGCATAGTCCACAACCAAGGAAGCAAGGATGCTAAGTGATTATATATCACGATAGAAATACTCGTTACAAAATGCATCAATTTGCTAGGACTAACAGTTCAAAGGTAAGGTTTGTATAGTCTGCAAAACCAAGGGACACTGGAATGAGTGTTAATTATAGCAAATCTTCTGTGAATGTTTGTGAACTTTGACCATGTATGGAGTTAAAAAAAAAGCTATAAAACTCATTCACCAAACCAAACCAAAGAATTTAGGGTTAGATGAGTTGCTTCTAGTGCCTACACTTCTAACAATAAGGAACAGCTGGCTTACAGGTTGGAATACAACCCCTCAAAGACCAGTAAACAGTACATGCATAATAGAACATTAACTCCAGTGCTAATCTGTTCCTCTAGGAGGAAAATAATAAAGTTCATTTTCGTGCAGCAGTTAATCAAAAGACATTAGAGAAACAATCAAGGATTGGTATGGTTTTAATTGACCAGACTGTTTCTCAGCAGCAGAATGATCCCTTTTTACCAAATTATAATTTCCTGACTCTTTATATGGTCATTCTTTGCTGGTTTTATTGATATTATAGCCTCAAATCAAATTCTCTCACCCTTCTGCTCTCAATATTAAAGGGTTTCATCTCTGAAATAAACATCAAATGATCCTTATTGCAGTTAATTGTAACCAAGTCATACTTTCCCTATTTAAGGAGAAGAGAAAACTACCGACTATGAATGTTAATATTCATGAAGCTACTCAGGCACTTTGTCCAACTAAGCATAACCAATATATATTATGCATTCAAGTCTCTATTATTTCCAAAGGCAGAGTAAAATTAAAAAAGAAAACACCACAGTCTTCTATAAGGGCACAAAATAATTGAAAAATTCACTTTATCATGACAAACAGGCAAATGCAAAACTTTTAAAAACAGTTGACATAAATGTATTTTCCAAGGTCATAGTAAAGATACAGAAGAAGGAGACAGTAATATTTTACCACTTCTCAACATCTTCCTGTGATAAGAAGTTAAAGAATCAGAAGCACGACTCACATACACACAAAGCCTCTCAAAATGAAAAAGAAAACCACCCAATTTAGTAGTTTGGTTACTTTGTGTCTGGAAAAAATCATAGAAAGGTCATATTTTAAGATGAAAAATAACAGTAGCTATAATTAGTCTTTCCTATATACCAAACATTGTTTAATATATATATATATGTGTTAAGTAACTTAATTCTTACAACATTCCTATGAGGTCAATGTTATTTTACAAATGAGGAAATGAGTATACAGAGAGGTAAAGTACCTTTCCAGAGCCCCAAAGCCACACAGCCAGAAAACCACAATTTAAATCTAGACATTGGGCTTCAGAGCCTTCAGGCTTGACCATCATGCTATGTTGCTCAGTATGGGGCCAGATAAACTAAATGACAACTGCTATTTTCTGTTTCTACTATTTCATTTAATTAAGTCTGAGTTTAAAAGAAATATCCCAGTGGCACATGGTAGTTTTTGCTTTGCTTGATGGTAGTTAGAATGGGTCTTTGCCATCAGTGATTGCCAGTTTAGCTGTAAATGTTATATTGAGAAGACATATAAGATCAATCATTAAGTTCACTATGCTGTGATTTGGTTGACTTTATTCTCTTCTTCTTCTTAATGAGGTGGTATGCCACTCATACCCCATTTATTATATATCACTGAGATTCAATGGGATTCCCTAGAAAATATAATGAACTATGGGTCACAGACTCTCACTCACTCCTAGCCATGCTTTTCAGATTCGGAAAATGTCTTATTATTTCATAGGTGCAAGATGAAACCCTTATTTTGAATTTGCCCGTTACTATGATCTTTAAAAAGCATATTTTCCTCTAAATAGCCCATGGTGATATGCCATTCTATGTCTGAGTTATCTATATATTAACTCAAAGTCCAAAAAGGATCCACAGTTCATTGTTTCAGAAGGTTTTTTTTTTTCTTGGCAATTTCTCCCTGCTTAATAGACTCCAGAGATTCCCATTGTTTTTAGGATAAGAACAAATTTTTAAACATTTTATTGGTGCATTGTAGTCATACACCTTAATAGAGTACAAGATGATGGAGACATACATTCACACATCACCCAATCAGCCAATGCCATTTTCAATATCCAGTATGGGGAAGGGGGTAGCGAGGAGGAAGCCAGAAGGTCCACCAAATGCAGAGTGCATGTATATCACTACCACTCTGAACTCCATTATGATGTGAACTACAATGTACCAATAAAAGTATAAAAAAATTTTAAAACTACTGAAAGTGATCAGGAACTGGACCATCCTGGAAACATGTTTATGTCAGGGTGAAAAAAGCCCTAAGAAATTAAACAGTCATCTTTGAAATGCTTATAGGTATATATTTTTAAATTAACACCAAAAACTGTGTCTAGAAAAGTTTGAGTGATGATTGTCTTGTTTTTTCTCTATATTAACTCAATCTAATCGGTAACCTTTACATGAACAATATAGTAAGAGCATAGCAGATATTTTATGATCATGTGAAATTTGGAATATTTGACCAAAATATTTTATTCTGTATCTTTTAAAAATAATGACAACATGCCAGGCATGGTGGCGCACGCTTGTAATCCCTGCGCTTGGGAGGCGGAGACAGGAGGATTTCGCAGGTTCAAAGCCAGCCTCACTGGCTTGAGACTTTGTTTCCAAAAATAAAACTATAAGATAAGTCTGGGAGTGTAGCCCAGAGGTAGAAGGGCTTCCAGGAACCCCAGAACCACACACACACACACACACACACACACACACACACACACAAATAAATAAATAAATAAAATGACAACATATTTCAAAGCACAGTTGGGTTTGAAATTGTTAAATATAGTAATATGTTTCTCAGCATATGTTTTAAAAATCCTGGAATCTGCTATATACCATTATGCTTGGTTTCCTCTTCTTGTTGTGCTCCATCATGTCTATAGAAAGCAGTAGTTTGCATTGGTTAAGGGTTATTGGTTTATGAAGACAAGCCATCTGACTTTAAGTCATGGCTCTGCTGCTTAATTCTGTGACCTAGAACAAGCCGCTTAGTTTATATGTGTGTGTGTTTCGTGAAATTTAATAGCAATATTTTGTGTCTCATTCTTAGTGTTTCTGTAAACATTAAAGGAGATACTTAAAAATGTTTTGACAGAATACATGGTGCATGGTAACTATTCAATAAACATTAGCTACTATTTTTACTGTTGGTTATGGTCAACAATGGTTTGCAGAAACTTACACAAAGGCAGATATTTTTTCCTTCCTAATCCATCAAGAAAATTATACCACCAAGCTTCTGTAAAAGTTGTCATAGAAGATACACTTAGGAACTGCCATAGCACCAGATGTAGACATTGATTAAGAATGAGATAATGTACAGGCATGTTCTTTACTGTATTTTAAACATACTTTAAAAAATTTTATGTGGATCACATTGAAAATGGCATACATTCAGACTGTGCTTGGTGCCCTCCCTCTTCTGTTTCCCCTTTTCCACCATCCCAACAATGAGTGTCCAGGATGACCATGCTACATTCATTCTTTTACACATATTCAAATGTACCTCCTTCATTAATCAACCTCATACTTCTTTTTTTCCTACCCTTCTATTCTAGCTTTGCTGAGGTTTCCCCTCCATTATCTGGAGTCCCTCTAGTATCCCCAATACTCCCTAGTTCGGGCATATTAGAGAAAACATATGTCTCTTCTCTTTAAGTGCTTGGCTGATCTCACTTAATGTTATCCAGATCTTTCCATCTTCTTGTGAATGGCATGATTTTGTTCTTTATTGCTGAGTAGAATTCCATCATGTATATTTCCCATAATTTTGCAATCCATTCATCTGTTAATGGAGACCTAGGTTGGTTCCATATTTTGGCTATTACAAATTGTGCTGCTATGAACGTGGGTATGCATATGTTACTGTAGTTCTCTGATTTCAACCCCTTTGGAAAGATACCCAGGAGTTGTATAGCTGGTGGATCCATTCTCAGTTTTCTAAGGAATCTCCACACTGATCTCCATAGTGGTTGAACTAGTTTGCACTCCCACCAACAGCACAGAAGAGTTCCTCTTTTCCTACATCCTTGCCAGAATTTGTTATTTGACTTCTTTATGCTTGCCATTCTGATTGGGGTTAGATGGAATCTCAGCATAGTTTTGATTTGCATCTCCCTGATGGCTAATGATGTTGAACATTTTTTCATTTTTCATGTATCTATTGGCCATTTGTAAACATACTTTTAAAAAAGCATAAGATAAGGAGGAAGATGGCAACAGAGTAAGGACCTTTAGATGAGCCTGTGTCTAACTCATCTTGGAGAGCTACAAACTAAATATCATCCCACATAGTCTAGGATAGACTATTTTCATGGGAATGAGAACTAAAAACAGATCAACTCAATAAACACGCAGGATAAAAAAAAGGAAAAAGAAGCAGCAAATCCCCAAACAAGCAGAGACTTGAAAACAATAGTGTACACAACAGACAAGCAGGAACTTTGGAAGTCCCCAAAATTCTTATATCCGATATCCTGAGACTTACTTGCCAGACAGAGAGGTCACAAGATACAGAATTGTACAGCCTCATGATCACAAGACAGAGAATAATGACCAAATCCATGAACCAGTCTCTCCCTACCCCTGATCCTAGCATGGCAGAGATGAATGTGGAAACCCCAGGTAGGAGAACTGAAACGGTAGGGTAACTGAAAAGAGGCGATAAAAAGGGGGTGGGAATCCACAGACTGTGGCTTCTTACTGCATAGGGAACTGTGAGGAAAACACTAAGCTTGGAAGCCACAGACCAACTCATCCTTCTCTGTGGAGAGCTCAGAGTCCCCACACTTGTTTTGGGATGGACCCTTCACCTGGGGCCTGTTGCCAGGAGCCCATGCAGACAGAGAGAGACACAGAATTGGGGACTTTCTGCAGAAGATCACAGCATTGGGGCTGAATGTTATGGACTTCTCTGTTATAGGCTTTCAAGCAAGCAAGAATGCTTGGAATGTGCTCAGGAATCTACTATTATAAATGAACCTTAAATGCTGAAAGCATCCATGGAGATCTAAGAGGGCTGTAGAAGCCAAGAGCAAGAGTTATTTTTTTCTAATTATTTTTTCCTCTTTGCCTTTCTGTTCTCTATGTTTCTTTTTTCTTTCTTTTTTGCTGTTGCTCTGTACTTGTGTATTTGTAGGATTACTTTTTATCCTTTTGTGTGTTTTCTCCCTTTTTCTCTTCTTCCTTCTCTCCTTTTTTTTCCTTTTGCAGTCCAGAGGATTAAGCCTAAGACCCAAATAAATACTGGGTAAGCACCCTGGACCATACTCCCAACTCCCATTCTAGAGGAGCATTCTCCCAGCAGTCCTAGCAGCCATCAGCCAAGGCCAGCCCCTCCCTGCTCCTCCATCCCTATCTGACTTCTTAACAAAGTTGAAAGAAGAGTAAGCAGGTAAGCAGGCTGGAACCAGTTTTGGAGCAGCTTTCATAACTCTTCCAAGAAAACATCAAAAAAAGAAGAAAACAAAACCTGGTAAGGAAATATCCAAAGCCACATGGGCAAAGCTATTTTCTAACAAGAAAATTACTCATTCATGGTTAAACAATTCTTAAGGTTCCTTTTTATTTTTTATATTTTTTCTCTTCATCTCCTCTTGTGTGTGTGCATGGGAGAGATTACCTCTGTTATTATTTTTTCCTGACTCCTAGTGAACCTGACTGCCAGTGCCTTTTATTATATCCATTTTCTATCACTAGACCTAAATGTTCTATACTGGTCACTAGAATTCTGCTTTATTTTTATGATCTTTATTATTTACCATATATTAACTGCACTCAAAATTTTATTATACTTGATTTTATCCTCTACTTTACCCTATTCTTGCATCCCTCACTCTAGCCCCTTCATCCTTACTCACCCTTAACCACTGATACAATACAATTTAACTTTATGTATACCAGCTGATTCCTCTAAACCCGTGCTGCTGATGTTGGACTATATAGATAAACCAAAAAGAAGGGCTTCCAGATACAAATATTGACCAAGCACAAGAGATAGGTACAATCAACTGCACCCCACAAATAAAAGTTTGAAAATGAACAGGACACAAACTACTCTGTCTACATTGCAGCAGGCAGTCAGAGTCCTGGAGTAACTGCAACCCAGTACTGGTGATTAGCAGGCATGGTAGAAATGATCTAGAATTTTAGAAAATAGTCCAGAGAGAGCCTGAAATAAATAAAATAACAAATCAACTAAAAATCTGATACCCTGAATATTTATCAAAAAGAATCTCTGAAAGAAATGAGAAATGTAGCTGGGCGTGGTGGAGCACGCTTGTAATCCCAGCATTCGGGAGGCTGAGACCAGAGGATCATGGTTCGTGGACAGCCTCAGCAAATTAGTGAGGCCCTTTCCAACTCAACGAGACCTGGTTTCAAAATAAAGAATAAAAAATAGAGCAGGGGGTGTGGCTTGGAGGTCGAATGCTCCTGGGTTCCATCCCCAGACCCACAAAAAAAAAAAAAAAATGAGAAATGCAATAAATGAAACGCAAGCATTAATACAACCCATCAATGATCAAGTAGACCACATAGAAAACAAAATTTCACTTTTAGAAGATGATCACTCCAAAAATAAATTTTATATAATTAAAAAACAACATATACAGATCTGATTGGGAAGCTGAGACAAGAGGATCACAGTTCGTGGACAGCCTCAGCTACTTAGTGAGGCCTTCTTCAACTTAGGGAGACACTGTTTCAAAATAAGGAATAAAAAATAGGGCTGGGGTATAGCTCATATGTAGAATGCCCCTGGGTTCCACCCCCAGTACAGAAAAAAAAAAAAAACTCATGATCTGAAACCTACTAGCAGTATGATGCTGGCCAAATCACTGAAATTATTTAAGCCTCAGTGAAAAGTATATAGCATATGTAAAATCTCTAGCAATGTACCTAGCACATAATAGCACTCAGAAACTGTTCTATTTCTTTTTATTATTTCACAGATAGCTGGAGTCTGACTACAGAGACATTTATCCTCCACCTGCTAAAAGCAAGAATTATTGATTCTGTAAGAAACATTTCTTTTCTTTTTCCCTCCTCACCAATATACTTTATTCCCCTGAATGAAAATACCCTTGAAGTAGAAACTAGAAAATCAGTGAGTATTTTCTCTTTTCACATAAGAATTGAGCAAAGCTCATCACTAGGGTTGAATAGCTGTACATACAGCACTGTTTGTGAATTGAAGACAGTTCTTCATCTTTTACTGCTATCAGTCTTCAACCTTGGGAAGCCTTTCAGTTGAAGGCTAAGAAAAAAGAAAGAAAGAAAAAAAACTTTGATTTTCTTTTGAACAGCAAAGAAGAGGGCAGTAGCCTAAAAGAAGCAAACTGCTCTTTCACTCTGTGAAAGAAAATAAAAGACTCTTATGCTATGATGGACAGAAATGTCAAATAAAAATTAGACCAATCTGTACAGCTAAACACAAAGGGAACCTTAAGTCTGAAGTCTTGCATTTCCTGGGAGCTATAGGAGAGACTTTCCATGGCTGTTGCTAATGATCTAATTCAAAAGAAGAAATCAATTTGAAAACATACTGAAAACATGTATGTGCTATGTTTCTCTGTGTGCACACACATGTGTGCATATGTGTGCATGTGAACACATGCATGCATTTACATGCACTCACATTTGCAAACATATATGTGTATGTGTACATATATGCATGTGAGTATGCTTCAAGTTTCAGTACATCCTTAGACATTCAGTTCTACTGGAAAAAGGGTTTTATGTTCTACAAAGGATATCTTTAAAGGATGTGAAAGGAGAAATGTTGCCTTTATGGTACAGAAGGTTACCTTTTTATCTCAAGATAGTAAAAGAAACATTTTGTACTTTATAACTGATACTTAGAGACTTTCATCTTCTTGGCAAAAGAGTTTTTGAACGAATAGAATTTAAAGTCAAAGTTAAGGTTGCAAGTATAATGGAAACTCTTTAAGTGATGTAATCAAGAGTTACTATTTTATTATGCATGCAGTTGTTTCTGAGAGCCTAGATAAAATATGTTCATTGAGTTCTTTCTTAAAGAAAGGTAGATTTTAATATATATGTATATATTCTCTATCTGTATGCATAGTATTCTTCAAAATAATATGACATTACTGATATTTAAATTCTATAGCCAAATAATACAGTAAATTCTAAGATACCTTTTCTATACATCACAAAGAATAGCCTATCCTCTTCCAATGTTGTGGATTCCCTGTGGTATCAGGAGATAATCCTAGCAGCAAAAAAATATTAGAATAAACGTAGACATTTCAGAAGCTTACAGAAAAAAAAAATGACCCATTTTCAGGGAAAATATTCTAGGTTCACCAATATAGGTGGTGGTAGAAAAATAGGTTCATAGGGTCAAGTAGGACAAGTTCTTGGTGGCAACATATTATATACCCTAATTTCTAATTCTAAAGATTTGTAAGGAAGAACATTTTCAACTAAGACAAAAGATAATGAGTAGAAGTAGTTTCCAAATAACATCTCCCTTAAATTACTCATCTAAATTCATGTGATCAGGTGCAGTGGTACATGTTTGCAATCCCAGTACATGGGAGGCTAAAACAGGAGGGTCAGATTTTAGGCCAGCCTTACCAACTCATTGAGACACTCACAAATTTAGTGAGACCCCATTTCCTAATAAACAATAAAAAGAACTGTGTATGTAGCTCAGAGGTGAATACCCCTAGATTTTCCAGTACCCCCCAAAAAATCATGTGATTACTTCTTATTTCTCTTAAAATAAGTTTCAAATATGAACCTCTGTGATTCCTCCACTACCTCCTTATCATTTTTGTGTTCTACCACTTTCTCCTGCCCTCCCTTCTCTGGTCACAGTGTCCATCTGATTCATGAACAAATCAAACTAGATTGTCAAGACCTTTCTGCACAGTTTTATCTACCTAGAATACTGTCTCCATTTGTTATTATTCAGAGGTAAGGTCAAATACCATCTCTTTCAACAACCCATTCCAAATAATCCTATCTAAAATAACCTCCAAATCTATCACTGTCCACATCATCCTCTGACCCCTTACATTGTTTTAATTTCTTTCTACCAGAAGATTCTCAACATTTGTAAAATGAAGGAATCCATCATAGAATAATTCTTGAAATGCCTCTACTTTCAAGTGACTTACTGAAGTCTCAGACTAATGCAGATTCTTCATTCGGAAAAGAGAGTAGAAGAAGGCAAATAAAAAAAGTGTATGTTCCCAAATCTCTGAATATATGAACAAAACTATTTTTTTAAAATCTGGATCACTGCCAGGCGTGGTGTTACATGCTTGTAACCTCAGTACTTGGGAGGCTGAGACAGGAGGATTCGGGTTTGTGGCCAGCCTCAACTACTTGTGAGGCCCTCTGCAACTTAGTGAGACCCTGTTTCAAACAAAAGAATAAAAATGGGGCTGAGGTTGTACCTCAGAGGATGTACAATGCCCCTGAGTTCAATCCCCAGTACTGCAAAAAAAAAAATAAAAAGTATCTGGATCACTAGCTGATTGTTGTTGTTGTTTTAACTTTCATTCAATACATATGGTTGCCAAAACTCTATCATAATTCTTACCAAGAGGCATATTCCTTTGGGAGAAGAAAAATTACTTCTCATTTTTAAGAAACGTCCCTCGGTAAATGCTTTATCAGTCAGAATTCAAGGATCTTGCATCTGATTGCCACTTACAGGTTAAATTATACTGAGTGAAGAGTCCATAGGTTGTACCACTAAATGGACTGGAAAAACCACTTCAGTGCTTTTTATTTGTTATGTAGGAATGAGATTTTATGTCTTGTCTAACAGGCATATTATGAACTTCAAATGAAATAATGCTTATGCACATATTTAATATTGTCAAGTTCCATAAAAGTATAAATTATGCTTTTTACAAAAGTATTATATTAGCCAGGTGTGGTGGTGCACGCTTGTAATTTCAGTATTTGGGAGGCCGAGACAGGAGGATGACACAGGTTCAAAGCCAGCCTCTGCTGACTTAAGAGACCCTGCTTCCAAATAAAAAATATAAAGTAGGTCTGGGAGTGTAGCTCAGAGGTAGAAGGGTTTCCAGGAACCCCAGTACCACCAAAAAATATTATATTTTCTCAAAAAGAGACCAGAATATTTTTTCTGCAATATTCAAGTATTTCTGGAAAATAAATGCCAGTCTTGGTTATTACTATTTAAGCCCAGTCAAGACTATGCCCTGTCATATCTTTAATACTTTTCTCCAGATCCATATAGACATGCAAAATAATTATTTTGTGTTTGTAAGAACAAATTGAAATGTCTTCTTCTTGTGTATACCAGACCACAGATTTATCTGCTAAAATTACGTTGGATATAATGGGCTAAAACAGAACTAGCAATGAAGGACAGATACCTAATAATTGGACAGAACCAGTTTTATAAACATCTATGTAGTATGATTGAGGAATCAATGAGGACTCTAAAAATACCTTCACCAGACTACACATTGTTAGTAGAGGAAATAGATTTTATGTATTTTAGTAAACTTTAATTTGATTTTAACAATCATTATATTTTTGGATAAAAAAAAGAAATAGTTGATTAGTACTATAGAAGAAAGAAACTTATCTGAGTAATGGCTCCTGGCTACTTTTAAATGGCATCTCTGATGAAACTAGAATCAGGGGATTAGGTAAACTTTGTTTGGGTAAAAGAAGTCAGAAACATGGTGTTCTGCTTTGAAACCTGAAAATGTGTTCCAAATAGCGAAAAAAATGGCAAAGAGAAAATCTAATAGGAATCTAAAAATTCGATATCACCAAAAACTATCAAAAATAGCAGCTATTTTTACCAAACTACCACATCACTGAACTTCAGTTGAATCAGAAACTAGAGTTAAGGTGCTTAAGAATTCTTTGTCAAGCTTTGGTCATATTTACAAATAGTACTTTTTAATTATGTTAAAATAGCTTTATTAAAACAATAAAAACCACTTGTTCCTGATAAGTACAACTTTATTTTTATCTTTTGCTATAGAAAAATATTCTTAATAATGTCAACTTCCACAAAGAACGGATAACTTAGACTTAAAGAAGATAAGTTACACCAGAAGCCCAATTGGTCCAATGCCCTTTAGTCATTAGAGCAATGGCCCAAATGTGATTATTTTTAAGACATTCTGACTCTAATTCATCTCAGTTGTAGTTTTATTGAAAAAATTATATTATTTTGCCTGTCTTTTAAAAGAAAAATTCTTTTCTGCCTGCATAAAGTAACTTCAAGCCTGCCTACTTTTATTAAAAAAATAAATCTTGAGAGTCTAATGAGGGTGTAATTTTCCCAAATTTCAGATTTTCTGGAAAGAATATTACAAAGGGCAAAGGTTTTCCATAGCATCTAAAATAAAGTAGCTAGTACAACACTATGGATCCTCCAGTGTGACTATATTTTGCTTATTATTTATCAATATTTCAAATATTTTCTTATAAACACATCACTGCTGTTTATTTTTAGAGATTATAATAATACATATGGATGATTTTGAGCCTAAGTAATCATTAAAGAAATACAAGCTACATTTATATAAAATAGCATTTCTCTGAGATTTTCTTTTTTTAACACCAGCAGTGAGTGTTGGAATAGTAAAGTAAAAAAGATCTTTAGAATTTGTGAAAAACAAAGCAAGTCAGATTGATGGTTTCAACTAAAACATATTATTTAACTTTAAAAAAGACACAAATTTTAAAATTTGTTATCCAAGCATGATGGAATAAAAATTATAATCCCAATATGTGGGAGACTGAGAGAGGAGAACAGATTTGAGGCCAGCCTCAGCAATTTAGCAAGGCCCTCGGCAGCTTAGCAAGACCTTTTTTCACAATAAAAAAGAAAATAGGGCTTTGGGTGTAGTTCAGAGGTAAAATAACCTTTGGGTTCAGTATCAAGTACCACAATAAATAAATGAATAAACAAATAAATAAATTTGGTTATTCAATCTGACTGCGAAAACCAAAGTCATTTTATGTCAACTCCGCCCCATAATATCTTCTTGACTCCAAACAAAGTATCATGCAAAGATACAGATGAAATGCTGGTATATCTCCAAGTAAGGTATCAATAAAATTTTAAGGTACCTATGAAATCTTTTCACGCTATGTTTGCCATCTTAACTATTCTAAGTAGTAAGGCACCAGAGATAGAACCTCAAAAGTAGAAAAGATATTTTAAGGTCAGCATATTTGAAAACTAAAGACTAGGCCATATTTTGAAAGATTCTTGGTAACCTGAGTATTCCCAAAGGGTACGCTAGGAATGCCTGGAGTAATCTCTTCTTTGACATCCACAACCTTAATACCTCTGAGGATTATTAGAGCTGAGAATTGCTTCAGAGATGAATAAAGATATTCTAAAGGTAAATGACTTTTCATTAAAGCTTACTAGTCAAGCAGATTCTCTTGGAATGTTTATAAACAGGAATGAAAAACACAAATGGGAATATGCTGAAGAGAAAAGCGTTCAGGGCTTTGGCATTAGTGATCTTTCTTCTTTCATGGCTGCAGGACTGAGAGAACTCTTTTCTGAAATCTGTACCCTAGGCACAGATACCAAGCCAGACGCCCTCTACCCAGCCTTCTCAGAACAATATGTAGGTTGTCATTCTCAAGGCAGCCCCTTCCTTTTTAGAAACGAAATGAAATAGAAGTATAATCAGGAATGCACTCTATGGAAAAAAAAAATCTTTTCCACTTGCCTTCAGCAAAACGTGTAAGGTCAATTTTAGAAATACCAGCTAGAGAAATGTTATTTCCTCATCTCTGTTTTCAATTTGGTCACGTGCTAATGATTTATGTAAGCAAGATATTTCATGGAAGAAAATCTCACTCAATGCCCTTATCAGGCTTTTGCACTCTTGCTTATTAAGAAGGATAGCTTCAATACTGAAACTCAAGAAGGTTAACATACTATTTCAGCTAGTGCCAGAAATCCTCTGGTTATATTCAGAAGAATGTTCAAGATTTTTAAGCTCCTATTATGGAAATTTTCAAAAATATACAGAAGAAGGGAAGATTACAATGAGCTACCACATATCCAAGTTGAATATTTATTAACTTCTATTCAATGTTTTCTTCATCTGTAACCCTTTTTCTTTAGTTGAATTATTTAAAGTAAATCCTAGAGATCGTGTTATTTATCCACAAGTGTTTCAATGATCACAAGGATTATTTTGTTCTTAAAACATTGTACCAAAGATATGACTAAAGTAAATCAAATTGGAAAGATGAAAACTATATCACTAATCTGGAGTTTGCGATTCAGCACTCCATTATATGTAAAGCAAATGAAGAAGTCATTCCGCAAATAGAAAAATTTAATGAGCTTTTCCCTGACATTCCGAAAAACGCCCCATGGCCTCCTTAGCGAATTTAAGGCTCTCTTAATCTTTTCTTTGGGGCAAAGAAGTGGAATTTTCCTATTAGAAGTGGATTAAGACGTGCTTTTGTCATGCATAAATTTAACTTCCTGTGCAGAGTTATTATTCTTTATCCAAAAGGTTACAGCTTAAATTAGGCTCTATAATTTTAAAGAGTACTGCTAGAAAATCACTATTGCAAAATATCTGACATTAACATTCATTGCATTTAAAATACAAAGCTGCCTTTTATCATGGGAGTACACAGATTTCAGGTTCTTTTAATTTTCGGTTATTGTATCTTATTGTAATGCTAGGGATTGAACCCAGAGACATTCTACCTCCAAGCTACACCCCATCCCTATTTATTTTTCTTTCTGAAACAGGGTCTCATTAGGTTGCAGAGTGCCTAGCCAAATTTCTGAGGCTTTTCTTGGATCTTCAATCCTTTCTCAGCCTCCCAAATTGTGAGATTACAGGCACGGGCCACCACACCCAGCTAGATTTCAAATTCTTGACTGCTGAAAGCCTTTCCCATAGCACGTACAATTACTATTACCCTTTCGCATGGACAAGGAAACCTAACTTCAGATCCCAAAGTTGTATGAATTTGTGGATTAATCCAGAGACTTAATTTATTAAAACCCACATTGCCCTTAGCTAGAATTAATGTAAAATGTCAGCCAAATCAACAGCATAAAATCCTGAGAAAAGATTGTAATGTGGAGAATAGTCTGACAAATTCAAACTGGGAAACGGGATTGAAGAGAATGAGGAAGAACTCACAGCAGCTGCTTTAGAGATTTCACTGACAGGCTGTGAAGATGATGATGAGCCAGATAGCAGCCTACATAAAGGATTTGCAGAGGCGTATTTTCAAGTAATGCCTGAATATCCAGAACCTATGGAACCATGAGTCCCAAGCCAACATGGATCCAGATTCTGATAGTCCAATTGAAGTGCATGTTTTAATTAAAATTAAGTTGATAGACTCCAGGAGACAGTTTCAGCACAATAAGTGGCCCTGGGTTCTTAGGAAGGAAGGAAAAGAGGAAGCTATCTGCTATAGTTTCATCTGAAAAGTCTCTCAAAGGCTCATGTGTTAAAGATCTAGTTTCCACCCTGGTGCTATCAGGAGACCAATGTGGGGCTTCCTGGGACCTCCTCAGGTCTCTAGGGCATGGGGTACCATCAAAGGGGGTTACAAGAACTCAGACTTTCCCTCCCCTTCCTCCCTGTTGACCTCTAAGGTATAAGGTAAACAGTTTGCTCCATGATGTTCTCTTAGAAAAAACTATGAATCAAAACAAACTTTCCCTCATTATATGTCTATTTATCTCAAATATCTGTTATAGTGACAGAGAGATGATGAATATACTAGAATTGATACAGAATATACCCAAGAACTTTCAACTCTTTTCTGAGTGTTTATGTCCTCATGAGAACTTTGGATACTTATTTTTATAAATAGAGACCACAGAAACTGAAACTGAGGAACAGAATTAAGAGCCTTAAACTCAGGTGTTTTCTTTATTTCTATTGTGCATCAGTGCTATGAGCCATTCATTCTTCATTTTAAGGTCAACAGTGATGCATATAACATTTAGAATCAGACATGGCTCAGTTAGAAGGATCTAGAGGTACTTAGAATTCAAGAGGAATCAGTGCAGAGTGACTGAGATTGAAGTGGTTACAATTTCTCTACATGGACAAGTAGATGTAATACTTATCGTTTATTAAGTAGATGGATAGGTCTAATCATTGGGCCTTGTGACAAACAAAGTACTTAGTTTTGGTGAATAAATATTTGTCTTATCACACTCCAGTTACACACACAAATATGCCTTCTGATTTTCATTCTGATATGAGAATAATCATTACATCAGGTCCAAACAAAATAATAAATGTATAATCAGGGCCAACCCTTACTTAGGATTCACACTTAAGCTAATCTATTTTCTCTCCTGTCTTGACCAGAGTGGCACTAATTTTTGGAGACTATATGGGTAGGTATACATGTACACATGAATATACATCATATATATAGAGAGATGACAGGTAGATAGAAAGCTGAAACTTGAATTAGAATATTCTATAAGAATATGCGTGCTCCAAGAATAGTATAAAAATATAAAAAATAAATGAGAAAACTTAAATAACAAGGAGATGAGTAAAGATTCACAATCACTGGCTTTCTTTTATGTTTTTCAAATAGTTCAACACAGTACAATTGTTAATATAAATTTTCCTGTATGTTTCTTATTAATGAAACCTATTAAAATGACAACTCTCCGTGTTATATTAGTGGCAGTCATTTGCCACTGATGACATTTTTGTCTTCCATGAATTGGTAAGTCCTTCTTTGCCTATGTATAACTTAAAGAATGAATATTGGTGCCTTGTGAAAAGAGACGGGAAAATATAAATGTACTGAAAAGAAAGTTATATCTAAATTATGATGTATATTATTAATTTTAAAAAGAAAAAATCTAGAATAGTAGGTTTGGCATTATGTTTTGGTGAATAAAGTATATATCGACATAGGTGTACATGCTGGTATAGTTATATAAATATTTTTAAATATTATTAAAATATTAACGGATATATTACTCTGCAAAGTCTAAGTTTAATTACAAGTTTAATCTTATATCTTAGTGTACTATTTAAGTTTTAATCATATGTATATGTAACTTTTTATGGCAATATTGAGGATTAAACCGAGGGCCCGATGCATACTAAGCAAGCACTCTACCATAGAGATACATCTTAAGCACTTCTTAATTTTTTTTTAAATATAGTTTTACTAAATTGATCTGGCTGGCCTCAAAGTAGTGATCCTCCTACCTCAACCTCCTAAATAGGTGGGATTACAGTAATATACCACCATGCCAAGCTAATTTTTATTTTAATTTTTCAGTCAAAAGACACAAACCAACTTCAGAAAAAGATGAATTCTTTAAAAAATTATTTAAAATCAAATATGGTTATATTTATATAATAAAAGATTGGAAGCACCTGTAATCTCAGTTCTTGGGAGGCTGAGACAGGAGGATTGCAGGTTGCAGGCTAGTATATAACTTCGTAAGACACTGTTTCAAAATGAAAAGTTGTGTAGCTTTTCCCTTAAAAGCTACATGTGAATATGTGTATGCATGTGAATCTAAATTCTTAATCTGGACACTCAGTTTGGGGAGGGATGGAAATGGGGAAGTGGGGGTGGGGGCACCAAGTACTGTGTGGTGAAAATATGCCAATGTCAACATGATCCACATTTTGATGTGAGACTATAGTGTACCAATAAAAAATAAAATTAAAATTAAAAAAATAAAAATAAAAACAAAAAGGTGTGAGTTGTAGCTCAGTAGTAGAATGACCACGGGTTTAATTCCTAGTACCATAAAAAAGGAGAGAAAATAAGATAATTGAGTCTGTTTTCTTTTATTAATTTTAGTCACTTTTACTGGACACAAGTTGAAAATGTTGTTTTAAAACAAGAGTTTGAATGGATTATTCATTAATTTCATTCTTTCATGTTACTTTTCACAAATATTATGATTTACAGAGATATAGTTTAAATCTGTTTTGGTTTTGCTGTTTTTTAAAATTTCCCACTTGCTTAAGACACGATGAAAGTGTTAACTAAGAGTCTATTCTCTAAAATTAAAGTTGGAAGAATAATTTTATGCTCAGAATTGCTCATAGTTGATATTAATTTTCATTGCTCACAATATTGACAATAATGAAGACTAACATTGTTAGCCTGGTGTGGTATATGCCTGTAACCCCAATATTTGAGAGGCAGAAATAGGAGGATCACATGTTGAAAGCCAGCCTTGGCAACTTACTGAGGTCCTCAGCAAGTTTGTGAGATTCCATTTTTTTAAATCACAAAATAGAATAGGGCTGGGTTGTATATTGAAGGAGCACCACACACACAAAAAAATATTTATGTTGTTTGGTGTGAATGAACAAGTGTGTGTGTGTGTGTGTGTGTGTGTGTGTGTGTGTGTGTGTTACTAGGGATTGAACTCAGGGCATTCTACCTCCAAACTACAACTGTAGCCCTATTTTTTTTTTAACTTTTGAATCAATGTCTTAGTAAGTTTCTGAGGGCTTCCCTAAGTTTCTGGGCTTGTGATCCTTCTGTCTCACCCTCTCAATTATTGGGATTATAAGAGTGTGCCACCATGCCCAGCTCATAAAAACAAACAAATAAAAACTATAAAAAAGGTATAGATCAGAGGTAAAATGCCTCTGAGTTTAAGCCTTGAACACACACACACACACACACAAACACACACACATACACACACACACACACACACACAAACACACACACACACAGAAACAAACATTTCCAAGTAAATTAACTGTGTTCCAGAATAAAGTTCAAGAATAATTGTAGAACTACTAAATCATTACATAGGGTGAAATTCACCATGTATGGCATCCAATCAAAGATTATCAGGCATACAAAAAACAACAAATATGTGAACCATCACGAGGAGAAAAAGTACTCAATTGAAACTTCCCCAGAACTAGCACAGATCTTAGAATTAGTTAACAATATATAAGAGTATATTTTTTTTATAATTGTGTTCTTTATATCTAAGTTAGTAAGTAAATGGAAAATGTAAATAAGACCCAAACCAAACTTCGACACATAAAGACCGTGATGTCTTAGGTGAAAACTAGTACAAATGGGATTAATACCAGATTCTATATTGTAGAAAAATATTAGTTAACACAAAGTCATAATAATGAAACTATTCAAAATAAATCAAAGGAAGCAATAATCAAATGAATAAATCAGCATCAGTAAGCTCTAGAGCAAGGTTAGTTCCTTGGAGTCCCCGAAGGAAAGTAGTGAGGACAGAAAAAACATTAATGAACATAATAGCAAAATAATTTCAAAATTAGATGAAAACTAATCAAGAAACCTAGAATTTTAATAAGACATAAACATCACAAATATCAACAAAACGACATAATAATTAAACTGTTTCAAATCAGTATAAAGAGAAAAATCCTGAAAGAAACAAACAGGGAAAGAGGCCATTGCGTATAGAGGATCAAAGATAAGGGCACGAGCAGGTTTTGATTGAACACAATACATGTGAGAAGGCAGTGAAGCAAAATCTTTAAAGTACTGAAAGGAAAAACAAAGGTCAACCTAGAATTCTATACCCAGTAAAAATAACTCTCAAAGGTGAAAGCCAATTGAGGAAATTTTCAGACGCACAAATTTGAAAGAACTCATCACCAACAGACCTGTGCTACAAGGAAAGATGAAGGTAGTCTTTCATTTAGGAGGAAATTATACCAGAGAAAAACATGTATCAACTCCCTAAAATAAAAAGAATTAGAAATGACAAATATAAAAAATTAATGTAAATCTCCATTTTTTGTGTGTGGTACTGGGAGTGGAACCCAGAGGCTTTCTATCTCCAGACTATAATCCCAGACCTATTTTATATTTTATTCTGATACAGGGTCTCACTAAGTTGCTGAGAGCCTCACTAAGTAGGTGAGGCTGGCTTTGAACCTGTGTGATCCTCCTGTCTCAGCCTCCCAAGCACTGGGATTACAAGTGTGTGCCACCAAACCCGGCTAAATCTCCTTTTTTTGTGGTCCTATGGATTGAACCCAGGGACATTCTACCTCAGAGCTATACCCTCAGCCTTGTTTTTATTCTTTATTATGAAACAGGGTCTTCTTAATTCTGGAGTGCCTAAGTAGCTGAAACTAGACCAAACCCACGACCCGCCTAAGTACTGGGATTACAAGCCTATGCTACCATGCCCTGCTGTAAATCTCCTTTTACAAAACATAATAATCATCTTTGGAATCAAGCATTTATCCTGACTTTCTTTGGTAGCAAATATGTACCTGAGTTGATAGGAAAAGTCCATCTCAAAAGAAATTCTTTAAAAAAAATTAGAATATCAGCTAATAAATTAAGAAATAATTGTATGCTCAGAATATCAACAATTTTAATCCTTTAATAAAATAATAAAAAGCTCATGGAAAATTGTGTATGGAGACATCAACACCTTATCTCAATGATCAATACTAACGTGACTAAAAATGAGAGAAGCAAAAGTTAGCTTTCTACTATGACACAATTAAAAGGTTAAATGCCACCTATCAAGTATTCTCAATAAAAATTTGAATAAATCCGAGTCTGATGAATCTTCCCAATTAAAATGGCACTTTTTCACAATTCAGGGAAGAAGATATATATTTTAAATATCACAGGCATGTAATGATTACACTCTAGAAGGCCAGGATCTCTATGACACAATAAGGCTGATGTTAAAAAAAAAAAAAAAACTAAGAAAAGCGAGGGAAGGAAAATATGTAGACTGTACAAGACTTAAAATACTCATAAAACAAGTGCAATGTTTGGATGGACTTGTCTGGGTCAGTATTCAATACTAATACAAAAAAGTGTAAAACAGTTGTGAGAATGTGAACATCAATTAGACTTTTACCACAAAGCAATTTACTGATTTTTGTTTTAGTGGTTATATTGGTATTGTGTTTTTACTTTACAGACAGAGTTCATCTGTTTATATATTAGCACTGAAAATTGTTTTGATAAATTGATAGGGCAACTGGTATTTGCTTCAAAATAATCCAGAGGAGGGAAACATGGAATTACAGGTGAAGCTAGTTTGATAATAGTTATAACAGTTAGCACAGTGATAATAGTTAGCACTGGTGAAATATACATGGGAGTGCATTATATTATATTCTCTAATTTTTTATATTTAAAAATTTTCATAATTAAATAATAGTACCCTGCTTAATTTCAGCACTAGATCACAAGTTTTAGAGCAGCAGTGAGGGTAAAGGAATGAACAGTGGGAAGTTCAGTCTTTCTATAGACAATTTGCTTCCTTTAAAAACAATAGAGAAACTAACAAGAAATTCAAGTGCAGTACTGTTTTGCTTTGAAGCTAGATTCACTTATTTGAAACAATTATGGGATGCATATTCTATAAAGATTAGACTTTAAGACAGCAAGGCTTTGATGATAAATACAGGTTTACCTATGTGTAAATCACCACCTTAACAAATTCAGTTCTGAAAATTCATGAAGAGTATTTCTAGTGTTCGTGACCTACAATAGTAAAACAGCATTATTTGATCTATAGTAATCTATTATAAAAGCTAAAGGTAAGAATCTAATCTTTTGTCATAGTATGAAAAATTGGAAATAAATGAAAATTGGATTGTTTTGAACTGAATGTATTCCTCTTGCTATATTTTTTCCCTTACAGTCCTGGAATATATTGTAGAATTTTCTAGGCTATTGTGTTCAAGTATAACATGAGAAAGAGTTCTAGAAAACTAAAACAAATGAAAATATCTTTTTGAACTCTTAGCCAATTACCAGAGTGAACCTTTTCCGAACGGTTCCTATTTGGTCTCGCTGGTGGAAGTCTATATTTGCTAAAAATACCAAGCCAAATATTAGGAAATAGTTGTCAATGTCTAAGTTATTTTAAAGCAAGCTTAATTACCAGCCTGAATATCATTTCAGACAAGAACTATGGGCAGCATTTGGCCTAGGGAAGGGAGGAAATAAAAGTGCTAAGGCAAATTGGGGCAATATACACTAAATGTGTCTTAAATCTGTATACAATACAATATAGGCATATAAAAATTGAAACTTAGAGTTGGTCTCATAAGGAAAAACATTAAGATATTTCCAAGTCTTAGCAATTTTCCTTTTGAAGAAGCATATGAGGTTTACTCAGCTATAATGATATGATTCTATAGATAAGCACATGAGTCTATGATTTCCTGTAATTTGTTTAGCTGTCATGCCATGTATCTAAATGACAGTTTTTAATCACTAGAAATGCCTTGTGCCCGTGATTATATTTGAAAGTAGCAGAACTTAGAAGGGTTTTACAAAGAAATTAATGGCATCTGTTGAAAATAGAGATCCAGGACATGGAAAAGGTGAATGAATACTGAAATAACAGTTATGACACAGTTTCCTATAATTCTAGCATGTGCTAGATATGAGATCAAGAGCAAGTCACTTCAACTCTTGACCCAAGTTGACACATTCTTAGAATGAGCCAGTTGACTTACATTATTTTTATGAGATTTTTGTTTCTAATTCATTCATTTCACACACATTTATTAATTGACAGATACAAAGGCAGAAGAAAGTAGTTAAGACCCCCGCTTCTGAAATGATATATAGCTTTACATCTTGTATTTAGTTGTTCATCACCTGTGTGTGTCATTGGATAAGACATTTTAACTTCAGAGTCCTCCCCTATAAAATAGAGATAATAATAGCATTTACCTCCTAGTCTTAAAAGAATTAAAGGGAAAGCCAGCCGTGGTGGGGCACACTTGTAATCCCAGCACTTGGGAGTCTGAGACAGGAAGATTGTGCGGGTTCAAAGCCAGTCTCAGCTACTGAGTGAAACTCTCAGCAACTTAGTGAGACCCTGTTTCCAAATAAAATATAAAATAGATCTGTATATATATATATATATATATATATATATATATATATATATCCCAGACACACCCCCAGTACCACCCACCAAAATAAAAAAAATTAAAGGTAGACAATAAATTTAAAGAATTTAGAACATTGTATGGTGTAATGGTTAATCTGAACTGTCAACTTGATTGGACTCAAAGACCTAGGATTAGGAGACTCTGAGGTATGTTGATTGGCATGTGAAAGGACAAATTAAAGGGGAACTCCAGCCTGGAGTGTGGCCAGCATTGTCCAAGAGACTTGGGGGCTCAAATGGAACAGAGAGCGAAAGGAGGAAGAGGCTTGAAGCAAGCTGGATTCTTTTTGAGCGCTTGGATCTGCTTTGTTCTTACCTGAGGATACCTGACTCCAGCTACTTCATGCTTCCACTGTGGATTCTCCCCAATTCTCCAAGGAAGTTCCAGGCCTTCCTGTCTTGATCTGGGCCTGCATCACTTGTGTCTTAAGTTCTGAGACTCCTCTTATTAACTGAACATTGCTGGTTCCTCTGGCTCTCCAGCATGCAGGTGAGCGTTTTGGAAGTACCCTTGTGAGTATATAAGCTAATTTGATTAATCTCTTATTATATGGTAGTTCTCTTATCATGGTAGTTATCTCTTATCTTATCATGTATGTCTTATCATGGTAGTTATATCTTATCATGGTAGTTATCTCTTATCATGGTAGTTCTTTTCTTCTAGAGATCCTTGACTAAAACATCTGGTATTTGATGGCTTTTGCTATATTAGGAATCAATAATGAAATAGTTCTTTATCTCAGGGAGCACTCAATGAATAATGAAAAGCAAAAAATAAAAACAAAAAAACAAAGTGACAGCTGGAGGTGGTGGGGCACACCTGAAATGCCAGTATTGAGAGGCTGAGACAGGAGTATCACAGGGTCGAAGCCACCATCAGCAACTTGGCAAGAACTTTAGCAACTTAACACAACATTAAGAATTTAAAAAATACATGCCTGAGGGCTTAGTTTGAATATAAAATAGGAAGTAGTTCAATCCCCAGTACAAAAAAATGGATAAAACTATAACAGAATTAGTAATTTATAGGGAGAAGCATGGCAAGAAGCTAAGGAGGGGTGCTTTATGTACCTGGTGGAGGAGGCTCAAACTGAGAAAAGAATAACTATAAATGAATTAAGACCCAGGCATGGTGGTGCACATTTGTAATCCTAGTACTTGGAAGGCTGAGACAAGAGGATCATGATTTTGAGGATAGCCTTACAAATCTAGGGAGAACAGCCTCAGCAACTTAGTGAGGTCATCAGCAACTTTGTGAGACCCTGTTTCGATAGATAAAAATAAATAAATAAAATAGGGCAGACATGTAGCTCAGAGGCAGAATGCTCCTGGGTTCAATCCTCAGTATCACAAAAAATAAAAAATAAAAAATATTAAAGAAGAGATGATAAATATGTCCCAGGAAACACCATGTACAAAAGCTGTGTTTCAGTAATTCCTATAAACTAAGATATAGTATTTGCATGTAGTATAGTCCATAAAGCAACTACCATACATTAAAAATGCACCACAAACTTCTGTTTATCAACATACTGTGAAGGACGTAAAACAAATTCATGAGTGGGAAATGATATTTGTAACACATGTATCTATCATAGTGCTTATCTAAAGTTTATAAAGAAAAATAATAAACAAGATAATAGAGAAATAAACAAGGGACTTGAACAGATACATCACAGAGAGGCTATCCAAGTGATTAACAAACACACAAAAACTTTATCAGTTACCAGAATAATATAAATTAAAACCATAGTGCAATAGTGGTATACATCCAGTAGAATGGTTAAAAATATCATTTGAAAAGAGTGTAGAGATACTGAAACTTTTATATACTGCTAGAAAATTTGTACAGACACACATTAGCTGTATCTATTAAACTTAAAAATATACATATTTTATGGTCCTGCTACTGTCCTCCTAGTTATATACCCAATAGAATTGAAGGTATATGTTCAAAAAAGGACATTAGAATGTTCCTGGAAACATCATACATAATGGTTAACAAAAACTGAAAACATGAAAGTCTATCATCAGTAGAATAGATAAATGAATAGAGGATATTTATACAATGGGACTCTATTTAGCAATGACAATGAATGATGTACAACTAACACTCAAAGTATAAAACCTTAAAAATAAAAAGCAGAGTGAGAAAATGCAGACACACAAAAAGTTATATACCTCTAATTATCAAAAATATAAAGCCTCAAAAATTATTCTGTATCATGTAGTGGTGCGTGCCTGTAATCTCAGTACTTGAGAGGCTGAGACAAGAGGATAACAGGTTGGAGAACATCCTTAGCAACTTAGTAAGAACAGGTTCAGCAACTTTGTGAGAACCTGTTTCAAAATAAAAAATATAAATAAAATAGGGTTGGGGGTGTAGCTCAGAGGTAGAATGGCCCTCGGTTCAACCGACAGTACAAAAAAGAAAGTAGAGGTAGAGGTTATTCTGAAGAACAGAATCATGACAAAAGGGAGAACACAAGCAGCCGTTAGGTTTCTAATAATATTCTGTAATATGATCAGAGTGACGGTTAAGTAACCTGGGAATCATTGAGTCTCCTATTTTAAAGTAGAGTGATAACGTTTCTTAATTGGAAACAGAATTGACATTCTTCTTGCAGATCTTTCACAATTAAGAGAAGAGATGATCACAGCAATTCCAAGAATTGCATGAATTTGCACTTCCCTCTCTCTTATGAATCTAGGATGATGATGCCTTCAAATCCAGAATCATAATTAAAAAGTAATACAATGTGGAGGGACCACTGACCATGTGTATAATTTGAAATAATGAACCTAATATAGCAAGGTGGCAGCTGACATGTCAGGTGTTGTAAATGATGTTAGGCATTTTCCTTATGAATACAATTTTATGTTTTATCCACCTGTACACATATTCACTTGTAGAAGCATTATAGTAACTTCCTTGAGACGCTCAATTCATATTCTTTTGAATATGAGCATTTGATTGTTGGGTTCCCTGCTCTTCATTTTGTTCTTACCCATTGGCAAACTGTGTACCCCACCCTATCTCACCCTGGTCAGTTTTCCCAATCTATGGTGGTGACAGGAATTTCCTCATTTTCCACAGGGTAAATGAAAGAATAATGCCAACTCTCTTTTAGGTAATATTGAGTGCATTGTAGGTCATATGCTTTCAACCTAAGAGCCCACTGTAGTAAGTAAACTGAATAACAGTCGCCCATAGGTATCCGGCCCTACTCCCTGGAGCCCATAAATGTTAGCTTGTAGTGAAAATGAGGGGTTTTAATTTTTATTGTTGCATTATAATTATAAATAATAATGGAATTCACTGTACTATATTATTTTCATACATGCAAATAACATAATTTGGTATATTTCCTTCCCCAAAGCTCCCCTCCCCGCCTTCCCCATCCTCTATTCTACTGCTATAACTTCTGTTTTCATAAAATCCCTGTTTTTTCCCTTTTCCCTTGCTAGCTTCCACATATGAGAGAAAATTTATGACGCTTGACTTTCGGAGGCTGGTTGATGTTACATACCACAATGTTATCCAGTTTGCAGGTATGTTAAATTAAGGATTTTAGCACGGTGAGATTATCCTTGATTATACAAATAGGCCTTAAACCCAATCACAGTATCTTTATAAGAGAGAGAAATATTGCACATAGACAGACTGTAAGGCCCAGTAAAGATAGAGACAGAGATTAGTGAGAGAGATACAAGGCAAGGGATGCCAAGGAATGTAGCAGGATGCTGGCAGCCAGCAGAAGCTGGAAAAGTCAGAAAGGAATTCTCCCAGAGTCTACACAGGGAGTGTGAACCTGCCTATATAATACCTTGATTTCAGCCTAGTGAGATTGGTTTTTACATACCTCACCTCTGAAACTCCAAAAGAATAAATTTCTGTTAGTGTTGGCACCAAATTTATGGTAATATGCTTAATAATCAAAGAAAAGTAATACATTAATTCTCTCATATAATTCTCATCATATTATGAGAGTGTGTGTACATAAGAAAGAGACAGATGGGCAGAATTCAGTGTGCATCTATAGTATATCTTTACTTTCTGCCTTTTAGGAAAGAGATTGGCCAGAGATGAAGATATTCTCTATACACTAATTTCCCAAATTCCTAGTGCCCAGTACAGTGCCAGGATACACCAAAGGGGTTTGTAGGAGTAAAGGAATGATCCCAAACAGTGGCATACATGTCTCTGACATCTTTAGGTATACTAATCCCTAAATAAAAAACATACCTAACATATTCAAAGTTTATAAACAAATTCAAAAATATATAACCTTTTAATCAAAATGTATTTTGAGGAACAGAACATTGGCATCTCCTGGAAACTTTTCAGAAATACAGACTCTCAGACTTCACCCTACATCTAGTTAGACAGAATCAATAAAATTCCCCTAATGACTCCTGTGCACATTAACACTTGAGAAGCACTAATCTATGTATATCAGAAATAAAATTTAAATTTATTTTTGATATTTAGAAATTACTAATATTTAATGTTGGATGATACCAGGTTAAGAGTTCTTTTAGAAATCCATGCTGAAATATTTATAGATAAAGCCAAATGTCTTGGATTGGCTTCCAATTACTTTAGAAATGAGAATGAGAAAATAGGGGCACACAAGGAAGAATTTTGGTTAGGAAATTATATGTATAGAGGCTAAATATAATTTTTTAACATATTTGAAGTATTTCCATGTTTCTTTAATGTTTAGGTACAGATTGACATTTCCCCCCATAGCTCTTATATGTGCAAATTGGTGTTTTCCTGGTAAAAGCTACCAAACAAACTATAATTTTGATACAACTAATTCATCATCTGCAGGAAAACAATGTGCCATCGTTATTTCATATTTCCTTTTATTCCTATTGCCACCTGTTATTCTGGGTGGAGAGGGCAGGGCAAATAAAAATGTCCTTGGAGAAAGTGTCCGCACAGGATTTTCAAGAATTATGTGGTCTTCCTGAGCTTGGGTACAGAGCCTTTTCAATGCCCCAAACACGTACTCTGAGCAGACAGTCTTCCAGATGCGTTATATAACCAGAATGCTTGATTAGGGAGTAAAGAACTATACATGTACAATCTTCAAGGGATGGACAGAATGGCTGAATGCGTGAGAGTGGGATTTTCTGGTAGCCCTTTAAGGGACAGTGAGGGGGAAATCAAGCTAAGTAGTAGAAAAGAAGATGAATTTTGCTGACATCACCTCAGCTCTATTACAGAGAAGTATTTATTTTAGTGATAAATGTTCTCTGTCTACAGTCTCACAGGCACGGTTTTGAAAGTGTGCATCAGTAGCTTATTTAGCTCAGATTCCCTCTTTGGGGTTTCAACAGTAATTGCTATTCATCTATCTTACGTGCCTGCCTCTGTTGCTACTGCGGAAAAGCAATAGCAGCAGCTTCTCCAGTGATGATTGGTCTCTGAGAACACTATTTTTCTATCCAGCTGCAGCAGCATGGCAAGCTCCCTTTTGCCAGGCAACAATGCTGACGTCATTGCTGAGGCTTCAATTCATCTTTCAGCTATAAATAGAAAATCCATTCAATTAAAAACACTTTGCCCACAGAAAACCAGATTTTATCTTGGTTCCCTCCCCACTTTCCTGAATACCTTTGACTTACATAGAAGTTATAATTATAACCATTCTTTTGAAAGGATGTTCAGTGCTTTTGTCTGCTCAGGACTCACTGTTCTTATATCATAAATTGGAAGCCTAAAAGAACTGACTGAAAAATAGGGTTGGACAACATGATTGTGATAGAATTCCCCTTCTCATAGATGCTGTCAGAGCCCAGGAGTGGATGGGTGATAGGTTAGGAGGTTAAGGGTTTTTATAGTAATGTAATAAAACCATAGTGATTTTAACTAAACCAATTCCATTCAGTTTAAATCAATTCAATGATATTGTCTTTGCAATCTTTTGAATATGAAATCCTCTTATTTCTCAAAGGCACTATAGATTCTAATCTTTGGCCTCAATATATGAGAAATACAGATTTTTCAAACATATCTTTTCCCAGGATTTAGCTCCAGACAGAGATAAATTAGTGTGGAAGATCTTTGGATGTTAAGAGTGAGGCCAGGCAGAACTTCTGGTCAATTCCTGACAGTGTAAAGGGGTGAGGCTGAGACACAATATCATGGCCAGAAACTTCATATTATCAGTAGCTGACTGGGGTTGACAGACAGATCCTGATAATAATTTCAATCTTGCTCTCAAAATCCTCGGACTCAGCAATTCCCACACTAAACTGTAAATTCATATTATTTTGCTCATGTTATAGATGAATAAATTTAATCATAGGAAGTAACCATAACTTTTTTTTGGTGGTATGGGGTTCCTGGAAACCCTTCTACCTCCGGGCTACACTCCCACACCTATTTTATATATTTTTTTTAAATGTGGAAACAGGGTCTCTTAAGCCAGAGAGGCTGGCTTCGAACCTGCGCGATCCTCCTGTCTCCGCCTCCCAAGTGCGGGGATTACAAGTGTGCGCCACCACGCCCAGCATCCACCATAACTTTTTAAAATGTATATTCTAATATAATATAATAATTTAGCTTAGTTTTCTTCAACAAAGCATATATGCCCTGAAACTATATGAAGACTTTCTTAAGATACATAGGTAAGGGTTATTTTTTAAAGATCATTTCCAAAATTTCAACTTCCGTATGTATATTTCCCTACAATCATTTTCCCACTTTACAAAAAAACATACTTCTTATCTATTTGGAACTTGATTGATGGTGATTGCTTTAGGATATATCGCTTTTAAATAGCTTCAAAAACATTTTTCTCATAGAAGTGTGGCAAAAAATATTTATTGTATGATTATATTTCAATAAAATTTCCAGTTAATTTATGTATGCAAAAAGAATACTGGGAAGTTATCTCAAGCTGGGGTTAGAAGCAATGACTGATGGCAAGTGGACATAAGAAAAATGTATGTGTGGTGATGGAAATGTTCTAAAACTAGATTATAGTGAAGGCTGCAGAATTCGTAAAAATTATTAAAATCATTGGATGAGACATTGATGATGGGTGGATTTTTTGATATGTAAATTACACCTCAATAAAATTGTTAGGGGAAAAATAAAATTACAAGAGTCAAACTAAAGGACAATTAGAATCATTGGTGCCTACTTTTTTATTCTTTCTTTTTTTTTTTTGGTACTGGGGATTGAAGCCAGGTGTATTCTAAATCCAAACTACACCAGCCCTATTTTTTATTCTTTATTTTAAAACAAGGTCTCACTAAGTAGCTGAGGCTATCTGCAAACTGAACTGCAATCCTCCACTCTCAGCCTCCCAAGTATTGGGGTTACAAGCATTCACCACCACACCCGGCTTGATATCTAGTTTGATTGCAATGTTTGGAAACAAATATCCTTTCTTTATAATTTTGAGGCATTGTAGTTATACATTTTAATAAAGTACAAAATGGTAGAGACATACACGCACATATTACTTATTTAGCTCTTCCCCAATTCCCACCGCATTCATATCCTTTCAATACAAGAAATTGTCAATTATCTGCTTTCAACAAAACTGAGAATATTCAATCTAATTTTCAGCAGGTAGATCATTAAGTTCTATCACTGAGCTACATCTCAGTCCCCCATTTCTTGGTACTGGTGATTGAAGCCAGGGGAATTCTATCTCTGAGGTACACTTCTATCCAGTTATATTTTTTAAATATGAAATAGGATCTCACTAAATTTCTGAGGGTCTTACTGAGTTTCTGAGGCTGGTCTCAAAATTGTGCTCCTTATGTCTCAGCCTCCCAAATACAGGTGTTCAGCACACTCAGCTAATGGATTATTCTTGATGATAGGTCACAATGTAATTTTGGGAATATAATGTTGAAAGAAGTCAAAGAATTGAGTGCCATTGCTATTAAACTCCTTGTATTCTCATGCAAAGAGTAAATTTCCTCAATACTCCATCTACAAAAACAGTCAAAGGAATATATTTGATGATGACCTGTCCCATAGTTTCAATACATAATATTAATGCATATACACAATTATGTACAAAATACATTTACAGATATACTTAAACTGCATAATTTAAAAGTTTAATAATTTAATAAAAATTGTATATTTTAGGTTTTTCATATTGTATGAATAATAAGTGACAAAAACTCAATGTAGAAAAATGTTTTAACAAAAAAGAAATATGATGTAATCTAGAGTTTTACAATAGAAGTGTAATTGTTTTACACAGAATCAATTAGGATGATTCATACAAATTTAACATAGAAGTACAATGTGTTAATATTTGAGTAAAATTCTGTGGAGGAAAAAGTATAGAAATTTAAGTTCAAGAGGAAGAAACTATGTAGAGTTTTTAACTATTAAAAAAAAACTCTTTGAAATGGGGTGGGAATTGGGTAAGGGCTAACTGGGTAATATGTGCATGTCTGCCTATAACACCTTGTACTCCACTAAGATGTATGACTACAATGCACCAATAAATTTTTTTTAATTAAGAAAAAGAACTATTGGGTGTTACACACCTGTAGTACCAGTCCTTGGGAGGCTGAGACAGGAGGACTGCAGGTTCAAGATCAACTTCAGTAGCTTAGTGAGATTAGACTCAGCAAGTTAGCTGGGCCCTCAGCAACTTAGTGAAACTCTGTTTCCAAATGAAATATAAAATAAGTTTGGGGAGTGTAGCTCAGAGGTAAAATGCCCTTGAATTTAATCCTATTACCACAAATTAATTAATGATATAATGAAGTCTTGCCCAGTATGGTGGTGCATATCTTCATTCCTAGTACATGGGAGGCTGAGACAAGAGGATCACAGGTTCATAGCCAGCCTCTGGAACTTAGCTAGACACTTTGCAACCTAGCAAGACCTTGTTTTAAAACAAAAATAAAATAGGGCTGAGGGTATAGCTTAGTGATAGAATTCCCCTGTGTCCAATCTCTAGTAACACACACACACACACACACACACACACACACACGCGCACACACACACACACACACACACACAAACACATACTCACACACAAACCCACACACACATATAAAATAGTACTATTACATAAATTTTAATTGACAATAACAAGTTTCACTTCAATATTTAGCTTCCATTTGATGCACTTATACTATGGCCATTATTGTGATCATAATATGTTTACTTTTACACTATTGTATATAAAGTTCAAAAAAAAGCAAAACCAATACTTTTTGGTAAAAGTCAAAGCAGTGATTCCCTCTGGAGTCTTTGGAGTAGGACTGGTATGAGAGAACTACAGAACTGTAGGATATTATGCATATGAAAAAATATATCCACTTTTATATTTGAGATTAGGATTTTTAATATGTTTAAATATACCCCAATAAAAATTAGTGAGGAAATAGAGCATTTTCAGAACACCAGAAATCATATACCTTGCAACTGTTTAAATGCAATGTTAAAAAGTCATCTTCAAAATGTGCAGAAGGTATTATAGTTACACACACTTCATTTAGAAAGCATTTGATTAAAAAGCTGAAGGTTATCTAATTAGCCTTCACGATCCAAAATGCTGTATCCATCTCCTCTACTGTGCAGGTACAGCATTCTGTAACAGTAATTTTATTCCCACTCCCATCTTCTGCTGCCACCTCAATTTCTAACCCATGCTTCTTCATCAAGTGGGCAGCTCACTGTCCATGTTGATTTCAGGACTACACTTCCCAGTAATGCAACCTGGCTCCTGGTGGAAGTTTACATTTCTCACATTGCATTCTGGACTGTGAAGTGCAAATTCAACTACAGGAAGAAGTAAAAAAAATAAAAGATTCAGAAGCATTGCATATTGGGAGTTGTAGTTTTCCATACACTCATTCTGAGAAGGAAGAGACTACAGACTGGTTCAAATTTGCAGGAAGAAAATAAAATGAAAACAAGATGACCTTTGCCTGAAGAGATAACCAGGTAACAAAAATAGAGGTATATTAAGTAAATCTCTGTATACCAAAAAACTTGTCTATGGACAATGAACAGCAAGTGTACCAACACTGAACAAAGATTTTTAAAAAGAATTACTGTATAGTGGCTTTTCTGTTTATGAAGGAAATGCTTACTCATGGTAAACACTGAAAATATACCAATAAAAATAAAGATCACAGAGAATTTAGCACCTAGACAAATACATTAACATAATTTTATATAGAAGAGTATGTTTTGCCAACTTCTAGAGAATGCGGTTAAACTTTGCATAACTATTGAGATGACCCTATTACTAATGAAGAAACAAAATTATTTCCAGATGTTATTATTTTATACCAAGAAAATAACCTGAAAAAGTATCATAACTAATTATGAGAGTTTAATAAGGCAGTTGCATATAAAATGAAAAATAAGCAAAAAATATTTTCTATATGCTGTTATACACATTATATTGTGGAGAGAAATCTATTCAAAACACTAGAACTTAAACAAGGAATGTACTGGTTTCATATGAGAAAATACCACAATTAATTGATAGTCCCTAATGGGGTAAAATTCCTGAGTGGTAGTTTTGAAATTAAAAAAAAGTCAATTGTTCCCAAACTATGTTTACATAAATATTTTACTATGTTTTATGGAGTTATACCACTATAATTTAAATTTTGGTGTCAGATCTTTTATAAACACATTAATCATTTAAAATTATTCTACATATCTCTTTAATATTTTTAACCACGGGGAATGAGAAAAGTAGACAGGAGAGAAGAAAAATAAAAGTAGCTTCAGTTAGGCATCTACCATATACTAGAAAGGACCCTAGGAAAGGACCCTAGGAAGTACATTGCCTATATTAATTCTTACATGAACACTTTCAAATAGATAATAACTACATTTACAGGTGCAGAACTTAAGAGTTGATGAAATTAAGTCAAAGGTACTCAGGGTCTCATCACTCCAACGTGGTTGCGGGATCACTCAACCCCAGGTCAGAGAGTATAGTCATGCCCTTTCTCTGCTGCTCTATTTTGTCCTTCCCAGCTTTGCAAGTTTGGACACATTGATTAACTTATGCGTCTCAGTTTTCTAGCCTTTGAAATGAAAATCAGAACATTATAATATTTATCCTGTCGGGTGGTTATGAGGATGGGGTGATCTGATTTATGTAACAGGTGCCTGGGATATAATTGATATTAAATACCCAAGTGTAATTAGCATTATTACTCTGTGACTCCTGCATACATGTTGAGAACATGAAGCCCAGCTTTGCTGATATTAGTCAGTGCTCTAGAAATTAGGATATAGAAGTTGGTTGGGTATATATTAATTGAGCACTTACAATGTATTAACAATGTATTAACATTGTCCTATGCATTGTACATATGCCATAGATAAAAGATAAAACTGTAAAGAAGTGAGGTTATACACAATTTATATGACCTAGTAATTAGTATGAACCAGCAACTTATTAAAGCTATGTTAAATGTTATTCCTTTCACATGACCATATGTCTAACTAGCACATGAACATTTTTGAAATTTTTGTTTGCTATTTCCATTTAGGTGACAATTATTTCACTCACTTATTAAAGCCTTTATGAATATACCTCCTAACAAAATGTTCATTCAAGTGCATACATTTTTTCATATGGAAAACCGAGATTGTTTATGAAATTTTCCCCTAAAAGAAATAACCTGTAATTGGTTTCATTGTGTTTTCTCTCCTTGTTTCATGAACTGAGTTAGGAGAATATACCTTATGGACATGAGAAATCCTGCTATGTTCTTGAATTGAATCAAAATCAGTTAGTAATAATATAATAAGTAATGGATTCACACAACTGGTTTGGTTTCAGTAGTGCATGAACAACAATAAATAAATCTATAATGAGTTGCAATAACAGTGAGTTCAACATGCAGAATTAGAAATCCAGCCACTCTGTGAATAATAAAAGGGCACGTAAGCAAGCCCTGAATGTTCTCTATCCTCAATCTGACTCCAGTGTTCCCTTTTGATCAATATTAAAAAACACATGGCAGGCAGGGGAGCATCAAATATATTTATGGTACAATTGTGTTTCTTTAATTCCGTAAAGATACTAGGTTTAAAAAATCATTTAATAATCATCCTATATGAAATTGATTTAACTGTTAAGAAATCTCATAGTTTACCCAGGTTAAAAATCATCTGCAATAAAAAAGGCATTAATTTAGCTTAGTGTTTGTTTTCATAATTAGTTTACATTTGCAAACACCCTCCACATTCTTTATTTAGCTTCCTTGAGAGCCAGGGTCCTTGTTGTGTTCACTAATGTGTTCCCTGAGCCTAGAATAGTACCTAGCAACGAAAAGAGCTCAATTCCTACTGGCTGAAATGACTAATTCTTCCATGCCAATATAATATGGAGTTTTCACCTTCTAAAATACTTCACCAGGATTTCTATTAAGTGCCCATACTGAATGATTCTATCACTAGCTGGTATACCACAGCACATCAAGATGCTTGAAAATGTTGTATTTTGTTTTGTGATTTGTCATTGTCTTTTTTAAGATGCGATACTTGGGTAAAAGCTTTCTCTTGAAAATATTGGAAAGACCGGGATATAACAGTTGACAATTTTAGTTTTGGTCCCACTCATTATGTGACCCTCTTCCTTGCTTTGCTCATTTGTAAAACCAGGACAACAAAATTTGTTCTAACAATTGTGTGTGGTGCTTGATGATAGCAATGAAAATATGAGATAGCATCTGTATACGGCTAGCATAGTTTCTGACACATAATGAACATTTAAAATTTTCTCCCCTCATTTTTTCCTCTGTTTTTCCTTCCTGTGTAAAGTATTACATATACCTTGGTGTGGAACTATAAATATGTTAAATGACATCTGTGAAAAACCCAGCAAGGTTTCTGACCTGTTGAACTCATTAAATTGCCATCACACATAGAAATAGATCTTCTTTTTCACATGCAAATTTGGAGTCCGGGCACAGACATAATTCCTCCTTTGAAATGATAAAGTACTGGTTTCGGGTCCTCAAAATATAAAGCTTTGCTAATATTATCCTTCTCATCTGTATAACAACATTTAAAAAGGTAGTGCAGCATAATGAACACTGGCATTGAGGTAATCCTAATTTGAATTTAGCCTGCTATTTACAAGCCATATTACTGAACAAATTTGTTAACCTCTCACCCCATTTTCTCCTCTGCAAAACTGAGATTATATTCTCTGTCTAGCCAGCCACTCTCTAAGAATTTGATCAAATCATGAGCTAATATATGCAAAATCACCTCCATCCTATATTGGTGGAAGTCATTAACAATCTGAATCTATCTCTGATCAAAAGTGAATTCATGCTACATTTCTCTTACTACTAGTTTCTTTACATGCAATGCTTTTTTGGCTTCTGTCACTGGCTACCCTTTCTTAATGACTATGTCCCCTAATTGAAAGGATTTTAATTTTGACCACACAAACTCATCATGTAGCTCATCCTCAGTCTCTAGAAGCACCACAAAGAATCAGTTATGGAATTGTTTTATGACTTCTAGCATTTACTTATTATGATATGTAAAATATTTTAAATGTTAGGGTTAATATATGTATAAATATGGTCATTGCAATATTTGGAAACACAGATATGTATATAGAATGTTTATAGGCTGAATTAAATAAAATAAGTAATATATAACTCTATTTAAAAGTATTTTATACTAGCAAATATACTTCCAGAACCAAATATTACTAAACTCTATATAAGATATATCAGTTTGGTAGAATTAAAAAGAAAGCAAAAGTAGCTACATATATATCAGATTAAATAGACTTTAAGTCAAAAATCAGTAAAAAGAGACAAAGGAGGTTATTATGTGATGATAAAACAGTCAATTCAGCAAGATAAAACAGGAATTCTAAATATATTTGCACCCATTATTGAATCACCCAAATAAACTATTGATATTCCTAAAAGGAGATATAGGTTCCCAAACAGTAATAGCTGGGGGATTTTATTACTCTACTATTAGCAACAAAAAGATCAACCTAACAGAAAATGAACAAAGAATCAAGAGACAGCACCCTTGAGCAAATGGACATAATAGATAAAGAATATTCAATCTAACAGCTGCAGAATACACAATGACACTTTATCTTTGTTATTTTAATCCTAGAACCAATTACCACAGACTAAGAATGAGAAAAACATCTGGCGCATTCCAATGAAGGAGAATTTTATACAACATCTCACCAATACTCTTCAAAGGAGTTATCAAAAGCAAGAGAAGTCAGAACCAAAAGTTGAGAAATTAGACATGGCAAATGTAATATAGACACTTAGATGGAATTTTGGAATATAAACAATAAATTTAGCTAAAAAAAGCAAGGAAAGTTGAAATAAGAGTAGATATTATTTTAAAAATTTTCTCAAGAAAGTAAAAAATAAAATCATTTTAAGTAACTTTTCTAAGATACAATAAAATTAGAAATCAAAAACAAGAAAAACTTTAGAAAAATACATAAATATAATAAGTCTAAACAACTTGCATTTATTTATTTATTTATTTATTTTTATTTATTGTGGTACTGGGGATGAAACTCATGGACATTCTACCTCTGAGCTATATTACCAGCCCTAATTTTTACTTTTAGTTTGGAAACAGGGTCTCACTAAGTTATGGAAGGCCTCACTAAGTAGCTGAGGCTGGCTACAAACCTGAAATCCTCCTGTCTCAGCCTCTCACATACTGAAATTACAAGTGTGTGCCACCACATCCAGCTAACAAATTATTTTTAAACAAGCAATGGATCAAGGAAGAAATCAAGAAGAAAATTAAAAATTATTTTCAAATAAATGAAAATATAGGCAAAGCATGCAGAAACCTATGGTATTCAGAAAAATCAGAATGTAGAGACAAATTTTCAGCTTCGCTGCTGAATTCCCCCATTAAAAGAAAATGAATGTCAATTCTAAAATTATTTAAAAAAATCAGAAGATGAAAAAATATTCAAAGCACATTTTATGTAATCAGCCATATCTTTTTCCCTAAAACAGATAAGGACACAACAATAACAAAAAGAACTACAAAAATCAAATATCTTTTATACATGTAGAAAAAAATCTTAAATCTATCAAATGATATCTAAAAGCATATTGAAAAGGAACATACCTCACAAATGTACCTCAATATAAAAAAGTTATTAATGATAAGCTAATTGCTAATATATTGAACAGGGAAAAACTGAACACTTTCTAAGATCTGGAAGACAGAAATGCCCAATTTCACCACTTTTATTTAAGAGTATACTGGGAAGTGCTAGCCATAACAATTAGGCATGAGAAAGAAATAAAGGGCACCAAATTTAAAAAGAGGATGTTGCATTGTCACAATTTTCAGATGAAATTATCTTATACATAGAAAACTTCCCAAATTTCTTAAAGAGTTAACATTAGAAATGAATTTGGTTGGGGAATACAAATGCAACATATAAAATGTGATAGTGCTTCTATTTCCTAATAGCAAATTATCTGAAATAGAAGTAAAGAAAATCAATCCCATTTGTAATGGCTACAAAATAAAAGATCTTGAAATAAATTTATTCAAAGATGTTAAAGATATCTGCAATGAAAATTATAAGACATGACTAAAAGAATTTGAAGAGGACACCAAATACTGGCTTGGAGGAATCAATATTGTAAAAATGGAGCCGAGTGTGGTGTCGCACACTTGTAATTCCAGCACTTGGGAAGCAGAGACAGGAGGATAGCACAGGTTCAAAGCCAGCCTCAGCTACTTAGTGAGGCTCTCAGCAACTTAGTGAGACCCTGTTTCCAAATAAAGTATAAAATAGGTCTGGGAGTATAGCCCGGAGGTAGAAAGCCACTGGGTTCCTTCCTCATTAACACACACACACACACACACAGACACACAATATATATATATATATATATATATATATATATATATATATATATATGTATGTATATGTACTTAAAATGTCCATACTATCCAAATTGATTTATAAATTCAATACAACCCCTATCAAAAGTACCAGTAAAAGAAAATCAACTCAAAGTTGATTAGAGGCTCAAATAAAAGACTCTAAACTATAAAACTATTAGAAAAAGAAAACAGGAAAACCCCTTCAGGACCTTGGAATGGGTGAAAATTGTTGAATAGTAAAATCAGTATGCATAGAAGAGGCATATGAACTTCCATGTTCATTTCAGTACTCTTTAAAATAGCCATGAAAAGGAAACGACCTAAGGATCCATCAACTTATGAATGGATAAAGAAAATATGGTAAGCATACACAAAGGAATGCTATTCATTCATAAAAAATAAATTATTTTCATTCTCCCAATTTAAATATAACTGAATATCATCGTGTTAACTGCAATAAGTTAGGTACAGAAAGACAAATATGTGTTCTCCTTTGTATGACGAAAGTGAAAAAGTACATATCATAGAAATTGAGAGAAGGATGGTTATTACTTGAGGCCAAAGAGAGTATGGGTGGCAATGGGGAAAAATGGACCAGTGAGTACAAAGTAAAAGTTCGATGGAAGCAAGAATTTCTTGTGGGCTAATTCTCCGTAGGGTAACTCTAGATAACACTAAAATAGTGTATATTTCAAAAAATGAGAAGAAATATTTGTGAAAGCTTTTACCATAAACAAGTGATAAATTTTTGACAAGATAGATATGCTTGCCTGATTTAAATATAAAATATATGTTACCCTCATATATACATATATATAATTTTACATTTTCATGTATAAGGAAAATAAGTTAAAATGATATTCATATCACTTGGGAGCATATTACATTTGGAAAATACTGCCATCATTTTTGACAAAAGATATAAATTAAACTTCCAGTGTTTTATGATTCTCATAATGCAATTTCTTTGATGTCTGTCAAATATTTGAAAGATAAAAAAGTCATAAAAGAAATAAAGGCAAACTATCAAGAGGTTAAGTTCAAAAATCAACTTCACTCTGTTCAGTTTAGTATATCTATATTTTTGTTGTTATAAAAATTTTCCATTTAAATTGTGGTTATTTCTAGGTCATTTTAATGCTCTTTTGTAAATTGCTAAGCTTTGTTTGTAAATTAAAGAGCAACAATATCAAGCTGCCCTTGAATAAAAACCTGAACCTGAAATAGTGGTTTGCAGTCTTTCATTTTCAGCAAAGTAAGTATGCAAATGTTGCTATACCTTTCTAATCCAGTGAATAAATATTTTGTAATAAATAACTTAATGATTATTTTTGTATTTGGATTTCAGAAATATTTTAAAAACATGAAAGAAATATGCAATTACTTTACTGTAGAAAATAAATGGCATCTAATATGTAATTATTTTACTGTAGAAAATAAATGGCATCTAATATCACCACACTCAACCAGAATTTCTATTTTTCTACTTCACTCTCTATTAAGGAATTATTTGCTTGTTTGCTGGAGAACAAAACACTCAATTCTTAGTGAAATTTTTCTTCATTGAAGAAATCTAAAGGAAATAATTGAAACACTTGGGAGAGGTCTTAAGTATGTCCTATATTACTGGTAATCTTTGTCTTAATGCTTTAATGATATATACACCATTAATATTCAATGCAGAAGTTATTATTATTATTTTCATAGTTGTTCATGATAAATTACTAAGGGTTGTATTTGAGACTGAAATTTTTCATTTTCTATGCAGAAATTTTTATGCTGTAACTTTTCACTTTTCTCTTAAGAATGAGTATCTCATTTAGTATTTATATTTCCAAGTACTTTGGCTATGTAAAATCTTTCTTTAATTATTAAATATGTCAATAGAATATATAACAGAATATATAAATAGATAAACTTGTTGACATTTCATTGTAAACATATAGAAAAATTAATCTGTGGAAAAATCATTTAGAACTTATTTTTTACTCTCAGTAGCAATATTGTTCATACAATAACATACATAGGAATCTACTGGATCTTATCAAATGGAATTGTCTCAGTAAGCCTAGTTTGGGGGCTGAGATTCTGCATTTCTACCAAGTTCTCAGGTGTTATAGATGCTGTTGATCCTTATTACACTTGGATTGGCAAATACAGGTCAAAGCATCTGGAAGAAAAATGAGACAATGATCTGTATCTCCACTGTATTCGCATCACAGGCAACACCGAAGTGGACTTGCTTGCAAGTGTATTGTATGTTTGTGTTTCATGACTTTCCCCTAGGAGAGTAAAAAACAAATCTACAGTCTCCAGGCCAAGCTGGATAATAAATAGGTCTTGTTCTGAGAATATGAAGATACTGAGTCCTTAAATATCTGGGTTATAATTCTGGGTCTTAATCTGATTACTAGCCAGGTGGTGTTAGACATGTCTACTTTTTTTTTAAACTTATTTTATTTCTAATATATGGATAATAACTCACCTCTAGGCACTCACTGAGCACTTCTAGGTTCAGGGCACAGGTCTAAGTGCTTTAAATTTATGATCTCATTTTATCTTTGTGTCTCTCTGAAATAGGCATGGCTCTTGTTTACACTTTATAGATTAGGAAATGAAAGGATACAGAAATGAAATAAAATCTTCAAAATCACAATACTAGTATGTGATATAAATGGTATTGATAACAGGCAGTTCAACTTCACAATCTACTCTTAAAATATTGAGCCACAATTCCCATGAAGAGATGCTGTTACCATTAGAACTAAGAATTATACATAGAGATGTAACAGATCAGTATCTAAAGATCCTCCTTATAACTTTTATTTTATTTTATTTTATTTTGGTGGTACTGGGGTTCCTGGAAGCCCCTCTACCTCCAGGCTACACTCCCAGACCTATTTTTACATTTTTATTTGGAAACAGGGTCTCCCAAGCCAGCGCGTGCGGCTGGCGTCGAACCTGCACGATCCTCCTGTCTCCGCCTCCCAAGCGCAGGGATTACAAGCGTGCACCACCACGCCTGGCGCCTTATAACTTTTAAAACTGATATTAGAGAGCAAGGATGATATAAGTGAAAAAGTGTGATTCTTAATGGTGAACCTCTGAATTATTTCCTGCCCAGGTAACATGGAACATCATGGCTTTGCATTTGGAGGAGGCATGGCCTTTACTGCAAAGCACATGCAGACAAAACCCAAAGAGGATGGGTGAGGTAATCCCTAAACTTTCACATGCTTTCCAAATCACTATTCAGATAAATTACTAGTGAAGCCTCTTCTACCTAGGAGAAAACAAAACTGGTAGAGATTGAATGTTGTCCTACAGCAGTCAGAGTCTGCCTTTAATCTCCAGCTAAGAATTACATAAATGACATGCATTATACATGTATCCTATTAAAATCTGAGAATAGCAATTAACACTTGCTACAGTCCTTTCTGCTACCAATTAGTCAGACATTCATTAATCCTGAACAATCAAAATAGATCATTAATACTTATCAGGACAGAAAATGCTGACAGGAAAAGGAGCCCATCTAGGAGTACGTACAATAAAATAATCACTTAAATTTAAAACTCAGAAAGGAAGATCTATTAGTGGATTTTTCTCACTTAGGGTCTATTAAAAGTGACACTTTACATTATTAATGAACATCCTAATAACATGTTTCTGAATTCAAGAGAAACCATTTTGCTATTCATAACATTAGTATAAATGTTTATATAATCAGAAAATAGTAAAAATACATGAATTGCTAAATAAGAGAGTCTCAAACAATGGAGAAAAATTAAAATGTAAGGTCATATAATAGAAAATATAAGATTTATACTCAAATTAACATCTTTATTAGTTAGCATACATTAGATCATACTGTTTAGTTTCATTAAGAACCAACTTGTCACAGTTCTTTCTGGTGTTTGTATTTTTGTATTTCTTCTATATGTTCTGTATTTTTATGTGTGTCTGTCATCATATCCCCTTATATACATGATTTTTTAGCTTAGCCAACTCTTTAATTTCTTTTTCTTTTACTTTTTCTTTATATCATCAACCTCTTTTTAATCTACCTGTCCTCCCTATTCAACTCTGACCTTATAATCCATCTCTTCAAACAATCCTCATGTTAGCACCACTGTCTTACCTCTGTAGATAGTGTTGATATTTACCTACAAATTTCTAAAACCTGGATTAATCCAAACTACTAGTTGCCTCAGTCCCACTTTAGCTCAGTGAAATTGGCTATCTTCCCAAGAATATGAGTATTTATACACTCAAAAAATTATAAATTCCAACCACAGCTGAGCTCTCAGTAATTTGTTCAAGAGTCCCTGGGAAGATCCTTCTTCCATTTCCTACATCTTCTATTCCAAATGTTTCCAATATTCTATTCACATCAGAGGAGAATAAATGTTGTCAGACAAAAACTATTGCATTTTCCTGCTCTAAATATAAAAATCTCTAAATAACTTTATTTTCATTTTGTCAGTCTCTTTCTTTCCTAGATGAATGTTTCTGTTAGTGCTATGCATTACAGCCTTTCTTGTCTCATCTAAAATCCTTTTATAAAAGTAGCTTTCCTTTTGTTCAGTCTATCCTCTATTTTCTGGCTGGTTCACTTTATAAATGTTTTAGTCTCTCCCAAATTAAAAATATTAAACTTGTCATCTCTCCAAATGCCCTTGCAACTCCTAGTCACTCCCCTCAATTTCCTTAACTGCTAACCTTAAAGAGTTTTCTATACTTACTCTTTCCATGTCCTTATCTCCATTTGTTGCACAAGGCTGTCTAGTCTAGGCTTTGCCTCCATTATTACACCCAACCAATCTCCACTGTATTAGTCAGAAGGAAATATATGACACCCTAAAATTTACTAATTAGAGGATAACATGATAAAGAGATTATTACTAAAGATGTGGGCAGGTTGTAGGGAAACAACTGCAAAATTCCAGTGCTAGTACTTGTAGGGTCATTTTACCACTCTTAAATCTGAAGGTGCAAGAAAAGAAAGCAGTTACAAAACCTGAAAATAGAGAATATCACTATTCTCCTTTTCCAAATATCCTATATGGGCTCCCCAATATTTGAACTTAAATTGAATCCCATCTATTAAATATATATGTACATATATAAGAATATATAGCATATATAATGTATATAGTATATATAGTGTGTATATACTATGTATATATAGCATATATATAGTGTATATATACTATGTGTATATAGAATATATAGTATGTATATACTATGTATACACACATAATATCATGTTCCCAGATCAAATGATTTGCAACTTAACATTTGCTCTCTTTGATATTGTTGCTCCTTCTGACCACTTTAAATTTCTGTGGAATAGATGCATTGTCTTTGTTTTACAGATGATAAAATGCAGTAAATAAGCTTGTATGCTTACAGATGCATAAGACTGGTTATTGACAGAGGCCACATATTAATTCACACATATTCAAACAAAAACAATCACATATCTGACAGGATGCATAGGACTTTAGATACCAAGCTTAAAGTGAAACTATTAGTTTTCATTCTCAGTTTACAAAATTGCTCATAGTTATTATGATTAAAAGAAAGTATGTGAACAATCTAAAAAGTGCTTGACATTTGGTAAATACTTCCAAAATGTTTACTACGATTATTAGACTCTAGACTTTAAGGCTTTCTGGGATTTGAAAGAGTTAAGAGCTTTCTAAAGACTCTACATTGATTGTTCCTCTCCCCTGACCACCAATTACTTTTCTGTAGGAAAATGGAACGAGAAATGTTGCTGAACCTCATTCTGCATACAGGGCAGATTTTGCTTGAAAAAGAACTGCAGTGTACTCTCATTAGAAATTCAAGACCATATTCGCCTGCAGCTTCGCAGTGAGAGCTCATCTTTTTGAGCAATCACTTTGCAAGATAACTTGAAAGGCACAAGTCCAGATATAGTTACTCATTTCATAGCAGTGGGGGAAGGGATATGATGCAGTTTTTGTTTTTCTATTTATCTGTTTGGGGAGAAAAGTTAATACCCTAAGCAGTCTTGAGAAGTGTTTGGAGAAAATATAACACATCAATATTAAATCTATGTGTGGGTGTGGTATTAGATTTTGGCAATTACACACACATACACTCATTTCCTTTCTCCTAGCCCACTCTGTCCACACAGCATGAATGAATCATCCAGCATCGTGACTGCATATAGAACACAGAAACAGCAGTAACTCGTGTCCCTTTTCTCACTGCCAGCAAGCCCTGGACTCTAGTGCCCTTTTTGCAAGCTACCGGCTAAGGAGAAAGCAGAGCTGAATGACGTACACAACTGTCTCCATTTTTTGCATCAAAGAAGTACAGGCTCCTTTTCAACATCTTATCCCAAAGCCTCCTGAAAAATAATGCCCTTTAGTTTGTACTGATAAAAAATCATGTGTACCTCTCCTTCCTTTCCTTTTATGGCTTAACAATTAAAATATTCACTTATTTTTGAGCAGTCTTCCTAGACTAGTTTCCATTTTCACTAAAAATATATATTTGGACATAACTCAGTTTTTAGATACCATCGTTCAGTCTTATTTCTCTCTCTTTCTCTCTCGCTCTCGCTCTCTCCTTCTCCTCCTCCTCCTTTTCCTCCTCACATAACAGGCCAAATAGTAAAATTAAAATATTTCTAAAATCCCCTTCACTTTCTTACACATGCCACTGGGTAATGTGCATTCAGAGAAGAATCATACTGGATCTCCAAGTTAAAGGATTTTAAACTTCAGGAAAGTGGGTTCCCATCTATAAGGTAGCTTCATCCTGTGGAATTGGCTGAAATAAGTCATCTTGAGGTTATACCAAGACAGATACACAGGGAACTAATATATTAGAACACTCTACTTTCAATTTAGAAGAAAAGCATCAACCATATCCAATTTCAACATAAAGCTTTCATAAATCAAATCAGTATGATCATCACAAACTAAGCCAGAAGTGCTTTTTGTTTGTTCATTTTGACTAGAATTTCAAATAGAACATTCCAATGCTTATTTCCACTTATCTCAAAAAGAAAGCGAAAAAAAAAAGAAAAGTCATAATGCATATTGTAGTTTTCCTCAGAAAATTTGACTCTATACACTGAGGTTCATTACACTTCTTGTTTGAACATTGAAATGTTGTATTTTAAGCATTTTGTAGCTATGCATTTAAATACCTAAATATGCTCTTTGGGAATTTTACATTTGTAGAAAGATTTAAGACCTTAACTTATATAGTACACAATCTTCAGTCTCCAGAAATGAAAACAATACTATAATAAAACAAAATATTCAAAATATTTAAAAATTCTGTTTTCTCATGAAAATACTGTCTACTTTGAGAAAGGTTACAATAGGGAGAATCTTGAAGGTAAGGCTGGAAGAAATAGGACCAAAATGGGGCTTGACCTTAAGTGCTACATCAAGAACCCAAAATAACATGATATTTACTTGATTGCATATGTATGTATGCTTACAGCTTCTTCATAATGTGCTCTTCATTTGCATGTCATTTGCTTTACCCATTCAAGAAATATTTATTTAGTAAAATCATCTATTGAAAAATTCACCTTTTCTCTATTACTTTTAAACTTTTTTGTACCATTTGTCTCAGCATAGACTGAACTTCCTGTCACAGACCTTTCTCGACCCAACTACTCAGTCTTCATTTTGAGTGAGGTGACCCTTCTCTCCGATGAGATGGTCACCAACACTTAACCCATTACTTTTGCCTGCACTGTTTACCTAAAAATTTCATCTACCACAGTAGAAATTCCTTGAATCGGAGACCAAGTTCTGTTCATTACATTACCAACTCCCATCCTGTGTGTACACAATAAATATTTAATGAACTAATGATTTGTAGTATTATCTGACTCGTGCATTTATTAGGAGTCTTTTGTGTTTTGCAAAACTGTGGCTAATACTGAAATTTTAAGAAGGCCATGTATTGAGATTTTTCTTGATAGTGTAGCAAGGTATTTTTTTTTTACAGGACTATACTAGAGATTGAACCAAGGACATTTACCTCAGAGTTACCTCCTCAGCCATTTTATTTTTAATTTTGAAACATAGTCTCACTAAGTTGCTGAGAATGACCTCAAACCTATGATCCTCCTTTCTCAGCCTCCCAAGTGCTGGAATTACAGGTGTGCTCCAACATGCCCAGTATAGCTATCTTCCTATTAGTGAATTGTCCTGTCTCTTCATCTTACCCCACTCCCTCTAGTGTATACTTCAGTGTTTTAGGTATTTTTGAAATATTATAATAATAATCTTCACTCAGTCACAGAGAGATTCATGAACTAAGGATTCTGTAAACCTGGCACTAGGAACCATTAAAGGGCCCAGAACACTCTTCTTGACTAAGGTCTTTATTTCCTCTACAGTTATGTGTCGCAGATGCTATTTTAGGATATCTCTGCTATTGATTTTTTCCATAAATCTATTTTGACAGTGTATATAATGTATCTTGAACTTAGTAGCTTAATATGGAGGAAAATGAAGGAAAGAGAAACATAAATTTTAAGTCTTTTTCTGTCCTTTCTTTTATATCCATATTTATTAAACACACTATGAAATACATTGTCTTATCTCGTGAACTCTCTTGAATAACTGCTCTTCTCATTTGGATGGAAATTTTATTTTAACCTAATACACTTATTTTTAGGCCATTTCTTCTTATAATCAATTTATGGATAAAATGTGTTCCTGGCCCAAATGATTGTGAAATTACAGGTTTTTGGACAGTGATAATTTAAATAAATGTGCTGTTATATAAACAAAACTAATAAAGCAAAAACCTTTACATCCATATGATTAAGGAGAAAATTGGAAACTCTATTTTCTTTAAAACTTATGAAAATGAGCTGAAAACATTGTGCACACCTGTAGTTCCAGTACTTGGGAGACTGAGACAGGATGACTGCAGGTTTGAGACTAGTCTCAGCAACTTAGCAAGACTGTCAGCAAACTAGAAAGACCCTGTTTAAAAACAATAAATAAATAATCGAATAAACAAACAAACAAACAAATAATAGGGCTGGGAGTGTATCTCTGAGGTAGAACATCTCTAAGTTCAATACCCAGTACAAATATATAATATATACACACATATATGACAATGTCATTTTCATGCATTAGGAACTAATGAAAAAATTGTCAGAAAAAATATGAGTCCAACATATCACTTAACTGCAACTAGCAATGAATTACAGTATCATTTATAAGTTATCTTTAAAATGTATTATTCTTTGTGTGCCACAATTAACAAAAGATCAAATATCTTAACAACTTGTTATGGTTAAAAACAAGTCTAAAAAGCTGGAATCCAGCAGAGCAAAAAGTGCTTCTGCACATAATAGCAAGCAGAAGAGAAGAAAATTGAAGAAAGCCTACCATACTTTGATGATGAAAAGAAATGTTCTATCAACAAGCACATCAGGTAAGGAAACTAAAGGAACCGATCTCAGATTGGATAATCCATTTAAATACTTTTAAATCCATTTAAATATTATCAAGAAAAATGACCTAAAGACTGTGAGAGGAAAAAATACTCAGAATACCTTTATCTTGTTTATATGTAGATATGGGTTATCCCTGCACACAGAATATTAAATCCAAGCAAACCATAATAAAGAAAATAGGAGAATCAACAAATGTATTTCACCTCTTATCCACAGAAAAAGTATGATTTTAGACATCTCACTTTCCCACCATCATTTCAGAAATTAATAAATAAGCTCAAATGTTATAATAATTTATGAAAGACAACTGAGTAGCATACCTGGGGTGCCACTAGATCTGACTCAAAGTTTGGCTCTCATCATTTATTTATTTACTTATTATTTTGGTGGTACTGGGGATACAACCCAGGCCATTCTACTTCTGATCTATACCCTAAGCCCTTTTTGTGTTTTTGTTTGGAAATTGGGTCTCACCAGTTTACTGAGAATCTCACTAAATTGTTAAATCGTTCCTCAAACCTGCAATCCTCCTGACTTATCCTCTTAAGTACTGGGATTACAGGTGTGAATCACCATGACCAGCTCCTCTTTTATTTATTTTGAAAATGTGTTATCACTGATTTTTAATTAAATTCCACTCTTTAGTATACATATTCTTATCTGATCTTTTTGGTGCATTGTAAATACTTATAGTGAGGTTCAGAGAGATTAAAACATATATGCACACAGCATTTATTGTGTGCTTCCCTTCAGGTGTGTCTACACTCCCTCCTTTCCTATAGAAAATATTTATGTGGATAAAGATAACAGAATGGGGTGGGAATTGGTTAAGGGCTAATTGAGTGATGTGGACATGTATGTCTCTACCATCTTGTACTTCATTAAGATGTATGACTACAATGCAGCAATAATTTTTTTAATTTAAAAAAATGTTTTTAGATTTTTATTTGTACATTGTAGTCATACATATTAATGAGATACAAGATGGTAGATACATACCTACACACAGCACCCAATTTGACCCTACCTAATTCCCACCCCATTCTCTTCCCCTCCCTCCATTTCATGTTTGGCTTAGTGATTGATATTGATATTTTTGTTAAAGTATATCATGTGCATTAGAGAATTTCCCTCTTCCCCCTCCCATCCTCTCAGTTAGGTTGTCTTATTTGTTCATCTATTGTATCTCCTTCTTCGTTTTGAATTCCTCCAAGACCCATTTTCTCCCTAGCTTTCACATCATAGGAAGAGCATCTGGTTTCTTATTTTTTGTGACTGACTAATCTCAATTAGTATAATGTTCTCCAGTTCCATCCATTTCCCTGTAAATGACGTAATTGTGTTTTTCTTTATGGCTAAGTAAAATTCCATTATGTACATATCCCATAGTTTTGTAATACATTCATCTGTAGATGGACATCTTAACTAATTCCATAGTTTGACAATGGTGATTTGTGCAGCTATGAACAGATACACATGTATTAGTTTGTAGTTTGGTTTCCTTTCTTTTGGGTAGATACCCAGAAGTGGTATGTCTGGATCATGGTAAGTTTGTTACAACAATGTTTTAGAGTTCCCACTTCTCCACATCCTGGTCTGACTTCTCCCTATTCAACACAATTGGGTGGTCTGTGGTGATCCTGGAGATCTACTATTTGGGTCTAGTGTTAATTATAGGTCTACCTCCACACTTTCCATTAATACAGAACCTGAGTCTGTCTGAGCCTCTGATATGTCCAACAGCATACTCCACCCCACCTTCTCAGGGTTGAACTGCAAAATCTCAGACCCAGGGAGTTTATTGCTGCTGCGCGAGTCCCTGGGGACACCATAATGGGCATTCTACGGAAGGGACCGGGGCTTCACTTACTGCATTGCTGAGCATTGGTCTGGATCCCTGGAGGGCATGGTGAGCTTGGCCGGCACTGCTGAAAGTTGTAGCCAGTGTTTGCACAGGAGGTACTGATGACTCAAAATTCTGATGATCTTCAGCTGCTTACTTCAGGTTCTGGGTTGTTTTGCTGTTTGTCTCTGGAGTCCGGTGCAGTGAGGCAAAATGGTGCTGTTTTGGTGCCTGCGGCCGCAAGGCAAATCGGTTTCCCTTTTGGTGTTGTTGAGCACCACTCTGGTTCCCTGGAGGGTGTGCAGGGCTCAGTCACCACTGCTACCATTGTAGCTGGTGTTTATGCAGGAAGAACTGACGGCTTACAACACCAATGATCTGCACCTACTCACTTTAAGTCCTTGATTGTTTTCCTGTGTGAGTCTCTGGAGCTGGGTGAAGTCAGGCAAGATGGCGCCGCCACAGCACCCGCTGCTGCAAGGTGGGTAGGTTTCTGCTCTCTGATCAGTCTTTTAACCTTTATTTTTCCTGCCACTTTGTACCTATCATGTTATTCCTCTACTAATAGTATTTTCTGGCTTTGTACAATGCTGTTTTTAAGGCAATGGAGATCAGGTTTCAGCAGGACTGGTATGTTCTGCTTCCCTAGGTTGCCCTCTTCTCAAAAAATAAAAATAAAAAAGATAACCTTATGCATGAACAAAGGATTATTTGAACTATATTCATCATCAGATCTCCCCTTCTACTCTCCATCTTTCTCCACAAGCCTTCTTCTCCCATTTCACCAGTGTCTCCCTCATTTATCTGAAATCTTTGTTTCCCAGTTTCTTCCTAGTTTCTACATATGAGTGAAAACATTTAACCCTTTTCTTTCTGTGACTGGCTAATCTCTCATAGCCTAACTTCAAATTCCATCCATTTTCCTGCAAATGACATGATTGTATCTTTTTTTATCCCTGAGTAGAATTCCATTGTATAAATAATAATGTCAATCATCAATACTAATTTCATAATTCATTTGTCTATAGATGAATACCTGGTCTAGTTGCATAGTTTGGCTATCATGAATTGTGCTACTATAAACATGGAAATGCATGTATCTCTATAGTAATCTGTCTTCAATTTCTTTGTGAAGATCCTCAAGAATGGTATGGCTATGTCATACATTGTCCCCATTCCAAGTCCTTTAAGAAACTACTGTACTGATCTCCATAGCAACTGTACTAGTTTGCAATCTCACCAACAGTTTATGAGGTTTCCTATTTTCCCATGTACTTGCCAGTATTTATGACTGTATTATTGCTGATTGACATTCTAACAGGAGTTAGATGGTATCTCAGTGCCATTTTAATTTGCATTTCCCTGGTTGCTAACTATGTTACACATTTTTCCTATATTTATTGGCCATTTGTATTTTTCCCTCCAGAAATGTTTATTTGGCTTCATTGCCCAACTACTTGATTATGTTCTTTTTTTGTGTTAGGATTTTTAGGTTCTTTATATACTCTAGATATTAATCCTCTATCAGAGAATTATCTGGCAAAGACTTTCTCCCATTCTGTTGGCTCTCTCTTTACGTTCTTAATACCTTCCTTTGCTTCACAGAAGCTTTTTAATCTGGTATCATCCTATTTATTGATTTTTGTTTTTATATTCTGGACTTTGGGAGTCTTATTATGAGCTTTAAGAGTCTTATGCCTTTATGTTTGAGTTGGTTCTATGACCTCTTCTAATAGTTGCAAGGTCTCTGGTCTAATTTATAGATTTTTTTATCCATAATGAGTTGACTTTTGTGTGGGATGAGGGGTTAGGATTTTGTTCTATTTTCTACATATGTTTAACCAGTTTTCCCAGTCTTCTCTATACTGTTTTCCCTTGGGAAGTACAGAAATGTTTCTCAATGGCATACCTAATAAATTGCATGTCCTTCCTATGTTTAAGAAAAAGGAATTGAGGCAGCAAATTATATGCCACAAAATGGAGAAACTATTGCTGAGCACAGACTTAAGGAGGGATAAAACTGAGGCACAAAGAAGACCTAGAGATCCATATTGAGGCCAGAAGAAATCTACATTTCAAGGTATTTTACTGCAACAGAATGTACTATCCTCTTGGCGGAGTCCAGGAGTCCTTCATGTCAAGGAAGCTGAGGAATCATTTCAGCAAAGCTGCTGTTCATGAGTCTCTCCAAAGTACCAAAGAGCTGCCACAAATGTCCTAGTTTCCTTTGATAATGAAGGTCATGTTCGATCATTTTAGAGTCTATTTCTTTGTACATAATGAGTACCATTACCACTGTCTAATAGAGAAGCGCTGAACTAATTGGATGAATCTATAACTTAAAGAGAGAAAATGTATTTTTACTTTGCTTTGAACAGATATGATGTTATTTAACTGCTAATTATCTCAAAAATTTAAAGAAACGTCACAAAAAACCTATTTTAAAAATAGCAGCCAATATATAAAATATAATAAAAGACCTAGGAAGAAATGGTTAATTCTAGAATAGTTGAAGGGATTTTCTTCCCCCTCCATTGGTTTCTATTCATTAAACAATTTAAATGTCATTTAACAAAGAAATCGCTCCTGATTACCTAGTCTATAAAAACATCCCATTAATTTTTATTCTTCCTGCTTTTTATTCTTCATGATATTTTTCATAATAGACATATATTTTTGTCTACTTTTCTCAGTATATCATAAGGTCCATGATGACATGTATCTAGTTTTTCTTTCACAATGTATTCTCAAAACCACAACATATAATTTCAGGCATATTGTATAGCAGGCACTCAACTTGTATCAGTAATGTCTCAAGTGTGGGGTTTGCATCATCACCAGCCCCCTGAACTTGTTAAAATGCGAATTATCAGACTTCATTCAAGACCAATCAATGACCAACAATCTATATTTTTACATACCTTCCAGGAAATTCTGATTCATGCTAAAGTTCAAAAACACTTAGAAAAATTTGAAGGTATAAATGAATTCAAGGTCTGATTGTTTTGAATGGGCAGACATCTGCATAATTACTTTCTTTTTAAATTCACAGTTAATTAAGTTAGAACACCATTAACATCTGCATATGAAAAAGACTACATATTAAGATGTATAGTCATCTTTTGGAATTTTGTTTGGAATATCAAAGGACAAAAGGAAACCTTTGGAGAACATAGGGTTTGAAATCTATTAGGATGATGATCTTCACTCATGTGATTCTGTCTACTGCTTCTCAATACCAACATCATGTGAATGCTTTAATAGTATGTTAGAGGAATGGTAGAGTACTTGGAACTACTTGTTATATTCATGAAATGAAATGAACAAATATTTAGTATCTACTCTGTACAAGTCACTCTTCTAGCAGCTGTGATACATGAATAAACAAAACAAAACAAAATCCCTACCCTCATAAAGTTTGCCTTTTAATGAACCTTGGTGAAAACATCTTTCTCTCTCTCTCTCTCTCTCTCTCTCTCTCTCTCTCTCTCTCTCTCTCACACACACACACACACACACACACACATACTACAAGCACAAAGACATGCTATCAACCAGATTTTAATTAGGACGTTATCTCATTACCTATAGCATTTAACATACTATGAAATCAAGTAAATGTTTTGTTAAAAATAAAATACTTTAACAAGATAATTTCCAAGAAATTCTATCTTTCTTTAAGTTACTTCCAAAACCACAATATGTTATGACTAAAATGAAGACTAGGCTCTGCTGGCCTTACATTTGCTTGTATTAGTAAAAGCCTGTGTACTAAACATATATAGCTGCCTTAACCTCCTACTATTTATTATTGTTATGTACATAACAATAATAAATAGCATAATATCTACTATGTGGTAGGTACTATTTAAGCTTACTTACATTTATAAATGGATTTATTTGTCACAATAATTATTGTGATGATTAAATAATTGTGATGATTAAACGATTAGATGATTGTAATAAATAAGTACATTTTTAAATGTAAGTAAGCTTAAATAATAATAAATAATTCAATTGGGGAAACTGAGGCACGGAGAGGTTTAAATAAGTTGCTTAACTGTTCAAAGATTATTTTGAGTCCGAGTATTCTAGACTATCTTTCTCCAGAAACTTCTTTTGGAACAATCTAGCTCCAAACTATACACTATCACATTTATATTTTTGTATTGTGAAACAGAATCTCACTAAGTTGCTGAGGCTGGCCTTGAACATGTGATTCTACTGTTTTTGCTTCCTAAGTACTAGAATTACAAACTCAATAATTCATGTTCTTAAATAGGGCAGGGCACTAGCATTTCTCTGTCAGGCCAAGGAGCATCATTACCTAAGAATTCGATACCAGATAAATCTTCTTAAAGCATTCATAACAATAGCAGTTCGCTCTTGAAAGGCTGAGAATAGAATGGCTAAATAATTCTGTGGATTGCTAACCAAATAAACAGCACTATCTCTCTTAAAATATTTGCCCTAGCAAGGCATAGTATTCCACACATGTAATCCCAGGATTTGGGAATCTGAGATAGGAGGATCACAGGTTAGAGGCCAACATTATGAACTTAGTGATACCCTGTCTCAAATTTTTAAAACAAAGGGCTGGAGGTAGAAACAAGGGGCTCAGAGGTAGAATGTCCCTACCTTAATTGTTAGTACCATTTTAAAAAGTACAACTATTGCCACTAATATCTGCTTTGGAAGAGTTTCTTACATCTTTGTTCAATCACCATTTCTTTTCTCAAATATTTCTTTTCACACACACACACACACACACACACACACATATCTATATGAGTTATTTATTATATATATGCTGTTTTCCTTTTACATTTTCATTCTCGCCTGACATCCAACCTCAAACTCACGTAAATTTTTTTTTGGAAATGCTGAAATAGGACTATTTCTATAGCTGTGGTTTTCAAATAGCGCTTTTTTTTTTGTCTAATTGGTACAGAATTTTAAGGTCAATCAGAAAACTGTATTAACTATTCCTGAATATGCTGACATTTCAAGTGCCACATTGTTTTCATTCTGATGAAATTATGTTAGTGAATTACAGCTACAGGAGAAGAGAGTCAAATAAATTTTAAACAACTCATTCTTTGAAACAGGAATATGGTCTAGTTTTTTGACTATCAGAATTTTATGAGCTTTTTATCTTCACTGAAAAGGCTATAATTTCTTCAATGTCAGTAACAACATTCTATATCTGTTGACTTTTATTTCACAGGCCCAAGTGAATAGAAGAAATCCAATAAGCACTTTTCTTTTTTTCTTTTTTTTTCGTGGTACTGGGGTTCCTGGAAGCCCTTCGACCTCTGGGATACACTCCCACGGGCTACACTCCCAGACTTATTTTTTTACCTTTTTATGTGGAAGCAGGGTCTCTTAAGCCAGCAAGGCTGACTCCGAACCGGTGCGATCTCCTGTCTCCGCCTCTCAAGCGCGAGGATTACAAATGTGCGCCACTGCGCCCGGCCCGATAAGCACTTTTCAAAAATTAATAAAAAAATCAAGATTACCACTCTAGTGTTGGCCAAGACAGAGTAAGCTAAATATTATAGTCTATATCTTCTCCTGATTGCAAGTAAAACCTCTAGACAAACTATAAAATAAACCACTAGAAGGAAAATACAATAACCCATTTTTCTTCTATTAATTTATTTGAAATATTAGGTAGAATGGTCCTCGAAGATGTTCATGTGCTGATTCCAAGAACCTGGAAAAATATTGTTTGGCAAAAGCAAAAGTAGAGAAATAATTAAGTAAATGGCTAAAGTCAGAAGAAAGACAAGACAGAGTGATTCAATGTGCAAGGGATTATGAATGCCATTGCCGGAAAGCATGAGACAGAAACAAATTTGCCCCCAGAAGTAGAAAGAACCCATCTGAAAATCAGCAAGAAAGTAGGGACCTCTTTCTTGTTCTAAATATGTTTGGCTAATAACAAAATAAGCTTGAACACAGATTTTTCCCCTTAAATCTTTCACTTAGGAGTAAATGCAGCTCTGACTAAAGCTTTTGACAGATTCATTGTGGATGCCACAAGTGTATATTGGCAGAAGATAATTTCTTTCTTTAATCTCACAGGTTCATAGGTAGAGAGAAATTATGTCTTAAGAATTGTACTTAATATAATATTCAAAACCTTATCCATACCTGAAATAGATGATGAAGCATTGGATCTTAGATATGATGAGAATATCCCTAAGATACTTTTGGACTTTAAGTTGAGGTTGTAAAAAGATAAAACCTTCAAGGACCTTAGGGTGAACTGTATTTATTTTTCATTTGGGAGATATGAATCTTTGGGGAGGAAATGGTAAATTGTGGTAGATAGAACTGCTCCCATAATGTCCACAGTTCTAATTCCAGATACCTGTCAGCATGTTACATTAAATGGCCAAAGAGAATTTTCAGATGTAATTAAGGTCACCAAGATGAAGATAGAAATATTATTCATGATTATTAAAAGGGTTCAATTTAATTATATGAGCCCATTAAAGCAGAGAACTTGATCCAGATAAAGTCAGAGAGATGTGGTATAAGAGGATGTCAAAGATTCAAAGTATAAGTCTTTAACATCTGTAATCCTCAGAAAATCCAGATAAAATCATCAAGTTGAGACCTACAATAATTGTGTAAGATTATAATAAATTTAGTTGAGAATTATGAGAATTAGAAGCTTTTGAGAATGCAAAAATTGAGTTATCCACTAGTTGTTAACTAGTGGAAAAATTACTTTGCTGTGCTATATCAATATACTTATTGATTTAATAAATTGACATAATTTATTAAAATGATATTCTGAGCCCCTTCAAGTTGAAAATGTGGCAATTATTTATGTCAAAGTTAGTATCTATAAATATGAGCAAAGTGATTAAGAATGTAGGATATTTTCCAATTATAGCCATAATTGGAAACAAAAGATGAAAATTATTGGATTTTTATTTCCTCAATAGTTTTATACAATAATCAGTAGTGGAAAAGGGGTTATTATGCTAGTAAGAAAAATATAGGAAAACATTTAATTATTCATAAAGAAACCTATTTGATTAAATAAAATAAAGCGATTTATGATTATGATTCCCTTGTATTATCAATATATAATATGTTAAATATATAAAATAAGGAGAATGATATGAAATACATACTCTTAGAATATTACTCCGTAATCTACGTTCTCTCCTCATATCCAGAAGTAACAAATATCCTTAATTTGGTCAGAAATATATTTATCCATAAGCAAAATGCAGAATTGTTTCTACTGTTTCATTGCATTTTCATACTATAATTTTTATTTCCCTGGTTAATATGGCATTACATTTTATACTATTATGGGTGAGTTATAGCCTCACACTATAATGTGGTTCATAGTGATAGCAACATACATATACGCTATGCACACAGCACTTGGTGTTGCAATTCTTATTTTAGCTTAGTGTTTTTAATTTTCTAGTTTCAACCTCTCAACTCAGAAATGTTATTCTTTATTAACATTTTCCTTTTTCTTTTCTGTTATGATTATTGAGTCATATTAATTGAACAAATCAATAGATTTCATTGTGCCATTTCCTAACTTGTCTGGTTTCCTTTTGACAAACTTTTGAAGCTAAAATTATTTCTCTGTTGTACCATTAGTTTTTTCATTAATTTCTAAATCCTAATTTATATGAAGCCTTTTTGATAATTAAAATTGGAATTCAAATAAATATGCAGATCATTTTTCTGTACTTAGAGACTTTTTCTTAATTTTTAAGCATAGAAACTTTGGAGAACACATGGGGTACAGGAACAACTTAGTATGCAGACTTGGTGACACTGAATTTGAAAGAAGCACACAAATGCAAGCTTACCATGGGCTCAGAAGGAGCACCCTAAGTATCTTTTGAGTAGCATTAATTGCAATACACAAAGGGAAAGGCAATAGGCAGCTAATACATTACATCCTTTATAGAATCAGTCAAATTGTGAACTCTGTCAATAGAGATTCAGAACATAGGCGACAATATGGATAAATCTGAGAGAAGACTGGAGCAAAGGCTGATTAGGGTTTCCATAGGAATAAAATGATCACCAACAGATAGAGCCCTGTGTTCAGTATCTATTTGCCCTACCAGCTCTACTTCCCAGTCTTTGATTTCTGCCCTAACAGTTTTGTGTTACCTCTAATAGATAGGTGTTACATCAGTAGGCTCCCATGTTCTCTGGCTTCCAGTTGGGTTTAACCAATACAAAATCCCTGAAAGAGATGAGACAGAACGAGAGTCTCTAATGAACCCTGAACATTTAGTGTCCTGGCATTTTCTAGTGATGTCAGTGTAGGTCTCTGTCTCTTAATCTCTCTTGCCAGCAGAGGCAGACTCTGCATAATACTTTTCAGCAGTAGCACCAGGACTTCAGTTAACTCAAAAACTGGATTATTCTTTCTGAGTCACCAGTGATAATTGTTTCCAGATCATAAAAGAGTGTGTAAAACATGTATGGGAGTGGATTACAAAGAAGTTATACCAAGCAGATAATTCGTAAGATTCAACGAACTGAATAATTTGTCATGGGTTTAAGATTGTGTGTGTGTGGGGGGGGGGTACTGGGGGTAAAAACCAGAGTCTTTTCTACCTCCGGGCTATACTCCCAGACCAATTTTATACTTTATTTGGAAACAGGGTCTCACTAAGTTGCTGAGAGCTTCACTAAGTAGCTGAGGCTGGCTTCAAATCTGTGTGATCCTCCTGTCTCAGCCTCCCATGCACTGGGATTACAAGTGGGCGCCAGCACACCCAGTTGGGGTTCAGGATTTAGTGGTGACACCCTGGCTCATCAATTAGAGAGTAGCACTGACAATTTACTAGATTCACTAATTGAATTCTGTGTTTATATATGGCCGTTAATTAGGGTAAAATGCTAGTCTTTTTTTGCATAAATTGAAGCCCTGCTATTAAAATATAATCCCTACACCATTATAATCAGCCTAATCTGGAAATTTGTTATAATGGCAAATTCTTAGAGACCACACCAGAATACTTAATAAGAGAGGGCAGAACCCAGCAATGTGTATCTTAATGAACCCTCCAGGAGGTTCTGATATACACTGATGTTTGAGAAACACTGCACTAGAGGAAAGAGGCCAAATGCCTAGAGAAATGAGGATTTTGCAATAGATCCATTATATGTAACCTTCACTCACTAGTGGCTTAACCTAAGCCAGACAACAATAAGGGATTTTGTGATGGATTTTGTTTCCCTGTTGTCAATGAAATAATGGGATCCTGGTGTAGTAGAGGTCGAAGAGCAGCATTTAACCATCAGAGACAAGTTGTACAATTTCTCAAAAAGCTAGCGGATGTAGTTTGACCCAAGACAAACTGTGACCATGACCAACCAACTGATCACATAATTCCCAGAAATAAAATATATTGGCTGAGTATTAAGTTACTGGCAGGAAATAAAGACAAAAAACGCTAAATCAATTTAGAAGTTTAACTTGGGTCACTATAGTGGGAATCCATGGTCTCTTCTCCAATTCTCCAAAGTCAGTCTTGTCAAAACCTTTCAATGACAGGGTAAACTGGGGACCTTTGACGAGGAACCATGTAATGTGGTCGGTCACAGACTTGCATTATAAACCTTCCCTTAATCCTTCTTTAGTGAAACCTGAAACCATTAAACTGAGTATCTATGAACGGAGGAAAGGAAAATGCCCTGACATTTTTGGATTTGGTTTGATGCCTAGAGACCCTGCCACTGTAGTGCAGTAGCAATAGTTGGGGATTAACAGAATCAGGTGAGAGATGGAGTATTGACCCATGTTAACTTCAGAATGTATTCATTTGGAATGTCAAGCCACTGTGGTAATTTCCTTTGTTCCACAGTATATAGTAGGATGAACTATATACAAAATTCACTGAATCTTTATAATGACTCCTTGTCTTATGGAATGAAGGCTATTATAGTAGAAAAAAATGAAGGAGGAGCTTCATTTCCAACACAACAAACCAAAAGTACCGGGGGAATTGTCAGATTATCACTAGTACAAAGATTTAGGAGACGCAAGAGAAATTATTTTTCGTATCAGTGAGAGACGTTCTGTCTAAGAGCAAAGGGAAACAGGTTGTTGAAGGATTAAGAAAGATCAGAATAACTGACAAAGAAGCCATGGAGGAGAGGAGCTTTGGGTGGGCCTATTGATATGGGATACGAATGTGAAGACATTTTAGCCCATGCAAATGCTGACCAGAGGACTTCCATATCAGAGGAATGTGTCAATAATCAGATCAAGATGTTGATCTATTCTGTTAGTCAGCCTCTTTCCCTGATCACTCTGGTGATTGTTCAATGGGCTCATGGGCTGATAAGCCTGTACAATGGTGACAGATTAGAGATTATGTATGGGCTCAACAATATTGTCTTTCCATTGTCAGAGCTGACTTGGCTACCACCACTGCTTTGGAGTGCCCAACTTGCCAACAGCAGGAGCTTAACTTAATCTTCTAATATGTTATCATTTTCAATGGCTAACAGGCAGTCTGGTGGCAGATTGAGTACATTGGACCTCTCCCTAAAAGAGAAAGCACTTTGTTATTGGTGAAATAGACACATATTTTAAACACAGATTCCTCTTCTTTGTCTAGAAAAAAAATGTGTCAGCACCATTATATCACAGACAGTATTGTCTCTAACCAGGGGATTCATTTAATAGTAACGGTTTCACACACACAGAATCCATGGGTCTTATGTACCTTGGGAATCATTCTGGAGACTCGGTTGTAGGAAAAATAAACTGCAATATTAGAATGCTACCCTAAATGATGCAGTATATATCTTTAACTAGTGGCCAAATAATGTAATTTCTTCCATAGCCAAGAATTAAAGGGTGGGTGGAAGTAACCTTTCCTACTATTACAGCTTATAACTTACTTGAATGATTTTTACTTTTGTGTTTACAATCTTTGTCTTAATGTATCTGGACATATTAGTGTAAAAAGGAGAAATACCTCCACAAGGAAGGTCATGGGTGTGATGGGCAAGATGCTGAGACTGCCCCATAGGAATTTTTGAGGCACTCAAATAAACTAATAGGCAGAGAAGGAAGCCACTGTACTGGACTAAGTAACTGATTCTAATTCTAGGAGAAAATTGGATTGTTGCAATGCAAGTGGGAAAAAGGAGATTGTTTGTAATCCAGGTGTATCAGTGTGAGCCTCTAACTCATTTGTCTGATTGCCTCAACAACCAAAAACCCCAACAGTCTACAGTGGCTCAGATCCACGAGGGATGAAGGCTTCTTTCAGCTGAAAAGATCAGGGGTCTTTTGACCACACTGTATAATTAAATACCTTAGCTTTATAAAATGCTGTCAAAGGGAAGATATACAGCAGATACAAAATCTTTCATTTTGAATATAAACAAATATTTGAGGATGTGGCCTTCAAAATATTTCTATGAAACCGATTTCTTGTGAAAGTACTCCATGGTAACACTCCTCAAAACAAAAAAGATGGAAAAAAAGGATTTTCCCCAATATCTGCATTATGATCTAAGGAATTTTGATATAAATCTACAGAATCTAAAACTGTCAAGGGACGTGATATGAGTGCTGTGAACCCTAACCTCATATTTGGCATGCTTATCACCAGGGACACTGTATAAACTAAACTTAGAACCTATCAAACTGTACAGTTCTCTCCTTGTATAGCCTTTACAAGGTCATATTCTCACTGATGACTTTTTTAATTTATTGGTGCATTGTAGTCATACATCTTAATGGAGTAATTTGACCAATATTTTTGATAAATGAAATAAATAAAAATATTTGATGATTTATTACAACCAAGCTAAGAGATAAAAATTGTTGTCTTAATGGATAGGTGACTTCTACTGTATAAAATTTTATATGAATTGGGCTGGACAAAAGTTCTAAATACCGAAGAGTTCATAGTCATCCACGTCTGTTAAAAAGGGGTCACTAAATAATTTAAAATATATCTAATACTAAATGGGACATTTTAATATAAATAAAAGGTTATAATGTCCCTATGATTTTGAAATTATCAGTAAAAACAGATACCTTTACAGATTAAAGTATATATATATATATATATATATGCACATTAATAATAAAAAACCCTTCATATATTAAAAAATATCTTCTTGGCTATTATAGGCAATAAAATAATAGTATGAGAGGATAATACCATTTCACTGATTTAATGAGAATCTAAGATCTAGTACCTATTAACCTATACCAATAAAAATTTTATAGAAATTATAAAAATATTCCATAAGAGCTAAAATTAACTATGAATCATGACACCATTATCTGAAAATATAGATTTAGTCACCCCTAATACCACCATGAATGGAGCAACTGTTTGTCTTAGGATCCCCATTATAACCAACTCATTTTCCAATTGGAAAACCCAGTTTTCCAATTTTACAAATTAAAAAAATAACACTCAAAGAAATCAGACAACTGAATACTATTTCTGAATCAATACCAAATTAGGACTCTGTCCACTGAATACATATGATAGCTAATGAAGGCAATGGGATTGCTATTAATATTTCATTGTAAGTTTTCAAGAACTATGGTTTTTTGTGTTCTAAGAATAGGATGTTTATTTTTCAGTATATAAAATAATACTACAAATTTTATTTCACTTAAGTTTCTGTGAAAAATGTAAGACTTATTTTTTTTACATAGGCAATGGTGATATTATTAATAATGCTAATTTTTATAGTTTCTGGGAAGAGCCATCTAAAACATTATATTGGATCCTTGAATAAGCCATTCATTGTAGTAGCTTATTAGAAGTAAAATTAGCATATCATGATCTCCTCAAAACAGTTCTACACTCACAAATTTTCTGAACACAAATCATACTCATGCTATGTTAATGTTATCAGCATCTACCATAAAAATTGATTCCTATTTCTTTCTAGGAATCCTCATTTGGACAGTTTTATATCCAGTATATATAATTCCTCAATAACTTTGTATAGTCAGGATTTTTAAAGTAGTGCAAATGAAATTAATGATACCCACATATTTAAGTATTGAAGATGATTTTTCTCCTGGTGCTAGCAGAAATAATGTGAGCTGCAGCACATTTTCTTTCATTTTATCTTGATATAAATTTTTGATGCATGCTACAAAATAGATGAACCTATGCTAAATGAAAAACCTGTCACAAAGTAGTATTATTTCACTTAAATGAAATATTTAGAAGAGAAAAATCTATAGAGACAGAAAGTATATCAGTAGTTACTCAGGGCTAGAGAGGCTGTGGGGTGGGGGCAAGGAGAAGAAATAATATGGAATTTATTTTGAGGTAACTGAAATGTTCTAACATGAATATGATCTATTTATCCTTGGCCACTTCCTTTCTCTTTTTCCAGTTGCCATGAGTTGAGCAGCTTCTTCTCTACCAGACCCTGCAACTATGATGGTTCTGCTTTGAGCCAGCCAACCATGGACTCAACCTCTGAAACTGTGAGACAAATAAACCTTTCTGCCTATGAATTGTTTATCTCAAGGTACTTTGGATACAGTAATAAAATGCTAATGAATACAGGGGGTAATGATATAATAATGATGACAATATCAATTATAGCAGAAGGAATAACAAAAGGTAGAAGATGAAGAAAAATATTTATTGAACATTTACTATATGTCAGGAACTATGTTAAATGCATTGAGTTTTTTCATTATTATAACAGTACTAGAGATAGGTACTATTGTTTTTCTTTGATTTTATATGTTAGAAAATTGAAAGAGGTAAAAATATTTCAGGTCACTTACCAAGAAATGGCAGAAAAAAAGAAATTTAGCCCAGTACTTAACTGAAAGTGAGGGTCTTAACAATTATTTGATAAAACATACAGAATATGTAATATAAGGAAAATTAAGGTATGTGCCATGAAATACTACTAGAGTCATTTGATAAATGAAAAAATCTTGTTTATAGCTCTAGAATAAGTGAGAGTCAGTTTAGCTTTAAAGTATATAGTTATTTCTGGATGTATGACAAACTCTTTAGTATTGTAAAATAAAAATGACTAAGAATAGATTTACCACAGAAATGAAACAATATCAAAGGTACAACTTTCTTCTCAAAATGAGTTTATAATTATTAAGGGTCATATTGTTTGAAAGTAAAGTGTCCCTCGGACCGACCTCATGCTCTGGGGGTAGTTATATTCAGGGGTGTGTCACATCTTATTCAACAAAATCTACTGAGTCTCTTGTTCTTTATATATTTCTACGGCACTTTTATTTACCATAATTCTTTACCTACATTAAAAAAGCACTTATCTTCTTTATCAAGTACCCATGAGTATTTTTAAAATATGCTTCACAAGACCTTTACCGTAATATTTGGCTATAATCAGAATAATGAAATATGATGCTAGATCATCCTCTTATTCAGTCCATATGTAAAAACTAATGTAAATAAAATTAACATTTCCTTCTACTATAGTATAAGTAACTTCATCTGGGTGAATCTGCACACTACCAGAAGATGTGATAGAGGTGAGTTATTTTATGCAAATAATGAAATAGTTATTCTAGAGTTCAGTATTATTGGTCAGATTAGGTTAGGTGATGATGTCGCAAAAAAAAAAAATGACCCCAAAACTCAGTGACTTAACACATAACAATTTATTTTTTACTCTCAAAAAAAGTCCACTGCAAGTCCATCAGCTTTCTAGGGCAAGATCCTTTGAATCAGTGACTTAAAGATCCAGCTTGCATCCATCTGAAGACAGGCCATTTGCTTTCAGGTCAAGGTGGCAAGTAAAGGTAGAGCTGGAAAGTCATGTAGGACTTTTAACCGCTCCAGTACAGAAACAACACATCACTTCTGTATTCGATCCCTCTGTTAGAAGTAGTCAAATGGCATCACCTAACTACAAGGGTCTGGGAAGTGAATGAGAGCACAGAGATATATGATGACCTCTAAGTGTCTTTGCCATATTCTACAAATAATATAACCTTTTAAAAACATTTTAATGAACAATAATCTTGAAAAACTCTATGTGGATACAAAATACCCCTTAATGTAATAGTTTTATCATCATATACATATAGATATATTTTTTTAAGAAACAGCTAATGTGATGAAGCTCCAGGATGATTAACATGGCATTACTATAATGCTCCAACAACCTTACTGATGGGTTCTGGTATTTCCACTGCAAAATTTTGGGAAGCCAATGTTATTAATCTACTAGATGTTTTCTATCTTTGTATAATTTTGTAACTCAAGGCAGCCAAAGTGAAATCAGCTATTTAAAACAGTTTCTGAGCCTCTAATTATGCCAAAATACTTCTTACCTATGACATTACAGTTAGCATATTCTCTGTAATAGGTGTTTTCTGAGACTGTATTATGTTGCTCTGACATATAAAAATGTAAAGTAAAAATAGTTTTATAACACATTTTTAACATTAGTGGTAAACGTGAATCAGCAACAGACACAAGGCACCAAATCTTGGTAAAATACGAACACAGAGAGATAAAGGATATCATTATCACCTAAGATTAACTTCTATTTTAATTCAATATTAATGCTTAAGACAACAAACATTTAAACAAGATACTTACTAAGATTTTGGCAGTAGTTTTATATAACAGGATACACAGCATACTAGAGGTCTGGCACTCAACTTGCTTACAGTAAACCAGCTTCAATATGAAGGCATTAAATATTTTTAAAAACCTTCTTTTTACATGCTAAATATTTTGGCAAGTGCACAATTAAACACAGTAGTGAAATTAATATAGCAAGATTAAGAAGCTATAAATTTGAAATTTATATTCTAAGCATAAATCATTTAAAAAGCATTACTGGTTATAAAGAATATCATTGGATAATCAAAACTTAACTATAAAATGTGAAAAAAATCAGAATTTTTATTCATCAAAAATACTAGGGATAGTTTATAATGATTTCCCTCCAAAAGGTATCAAAGTTAATTCAAACTATGTTAATACTTGAATGCAAAATATTAGTGCTGCATGGTGAAGAGTGCGGAATTGGAGGTAAATGGCATAGTTTGGGGGGGGCTTACTTATGCCGTAAACTGCTGTCTTTCTTGTTCACTTGAAGAAACATATAACAAAATCCCAGAATTTCACTACATAAGAAAAAAATGGCTGCTGAGCTGGCAAAAATAAGATGTGTAAGGATCAAAGGCACACTATTCAGCTAGCCAGAGTAGCAAACACTCCCTCCCCCCATTGCCTGCTGCAAGCCCTTTCCCCACGTAAACAAAAACTTACTTAGGTAAAACGTAGAACAAACTAAAGTCATCTACAAAAGTAAGTATTCTGAGACATCGGTGTTAAATCCTTGCTTCAAAACTGTTAAGCAGAGTTGTCAGGAGATTTCTGATTATATTTTAAAGATGTATACAAATTCAATACATTTAACATTAGATACATTTTTGGTCAAAATGATTCATTATCTAAAAACATTTCACTTTAATTCTAAACGTTTTAACCACCAGTTTGACAACAACATTTTAGGTCCAGGAGGAATAACCACAGGAAGGAGAGACAAACAAACAAACAAACAAAACCGTATAGTTAAGCTGCAGGCAACAAGTGCCCTTTCTGGCACAGTGGCATTTGACTGGCAAATCAAAGTCCAAGAATATCTCTAACACAGGGAAAGTCATGCATTTTGGTAAGTATGCCCTTTCACAGTTGAAGTTTCCTTTAGACTTTGCTTTGTAGGAAATGTGGAAAGCTTACTTATATTTTCTCGATGTTACCCTGACTTGTGACTTGAAGCAGACTTCTTTTTCTTCTTCTTACTATGTTTCTTGTGCTGCTTCTTCTTCTTCTTCTTTCCCTTTTCCACGGCCTTATCCTGCTCTTCACGCTTTCTCTTCTTCTTTGCTTGTACTTCCTCTTCATAATCAGATTCTGAAGAGGACTCAGAAGATGAAGGTTTCTCCTCAGGACACATCTTCTTTCTCTTTTTGCTGATGTTCCTAATACTCTTTTCTTTCTCTGCTTCGTCCTTTGACTTCTTTCTCTTTTTTGTGAATTCCTTGCTCTCTGATTCTGATTCAGATGTAGAGCCTTCGGATGATTTGTATGCACGGTTCTTCTTTTTCTTTCTCTTTTTTCCTTGTTTCTTCTCCTCATCCTCAGAATCTGAAGAACTGCTTGAAGAATCGAAGCTTGATGAAGATGAAGACCGACAAGATTTCTTCTTTTTCTTTTTCTTTTTTTCTCTTTTTTTGGAGGAGCTCTCATTTCCACTTAGTAATTTCTCTCTGCTTTTTTCCAGCTCTTTCTTCCAATTTTCATTCATTTTTTCTTCAAATTCAGCTAGTGCCTTGGAGCCTTTCTTTTTATTTTCTAACTGTTTCTTCACTTCCTCCCAGGTGGGCCTTGGTCGATTCAGATAATCTTGTATTGTGGGGCCTGCAGATTGAGTTGGGCCCCTCCATCTGGCCATTGCTATAGGATTCATATAGGCCACCCGGTTATCTCGCTTCCCCATGGTGCCTGACGGTTCTCAGAGTAGACGCTCAGTTGCCAAGGAGAGTAGGAATAGACAGTCTCCTTGAATTCATCTGCTACTGTACCCAGCAGGCTCCATTCTGTGAGAGAAGCAAATAGAATGATTATAAAACACATTGAATATATGACAAAATGCATACATAAGCTTTATTGTCCACTTCCTATCACATATTTCAGTAGCAAATTCTAAAATCTTATACCTTGGGAACAATCAATAGGCACATTTACATTTTGACATATTATAGACATAGTTCCCCAAAACTAGATATCATAAGGTGCTTTATATACTTCATGGAAGTTTCTAACAGGTATCTAAAATGTTTAATAACTATTGCCTTTCGTATTGTTTGACACCTCTTTTCTCTCATTCTTGCCTCACATGGTATATACAGAGAAATTTATAGAGCTAAAATCTATATGAGCAGACTTTCTCCAATTTAGGAAATTATAGCAAAATCTACTACATTCCTTTTGACAGAAACATGGCAGTAATACATGAAAAATTCCCCTCTCTCAACTTGCACATCCAATTCATTTCTAAATTGTGCTATCTCCATGATAGGTCTCCCATCCATTTACCGCTCTCCCAATATACTGTCATCTACTTAATCCAGGCCACTATAATCCTTTGCTTGCACTATTAATCTTTAATATCTATCATTTGTTAATTATTAGGGACTGTTTAGTGCTTTGCAGTATATTAAAACCTAAGAAATTGATTTAATTATTATCCAGATTTCAGAGACAGGGGAACTGAGGCTTGTAGAATTTGGGTGTAACCTGCATAAAGAGCAAGGCTACCAAACCCATCACACCAAACCTCAACATTATATTGCCTCCTACATAATCTCTTCATTGGTAGCCCATTTCCATTCTTATTCCCTTTCATTCTGGTCCTACACTGCAAGCAGAGTGACTATAAAACTCTCCAGTGGCTTTGCTTTTCAGTGAGAATTAAGTAAAACCCTCTATAAAGGCCTTATATTATCTGCCCTGCTTCTCCTTCTTACTTTCATCTAGTCATTAACATTTCTCAACCCTACCTCTTCCAGTCTTTCCTTGATTCACAAAATATTCTAAGCACCAAGCTTGGCTAGCACAAGTCAATTCCACTATGCTTCAGGTATCAGTGTCAATTGAATGTCAATTAAATGTCAATTCCTCAGACAGCTATTGGGTTGAACTATAAGACAACAGTTCAGACACCAACAATTTCATAGAGCTCAACCTTATACTCAAGTAGGGTTCCTTGGTCTACCCCTCATTCTCATGTTCTATATCTCAGTTCTTTGTTTAATACATAGCGCTTACTAAATTGGTAAACATTTTATTCATTTACTTGGTTGTGTGTGTATGTGAACTGATAAATATAAGGCCAAGAAAGGTAAACGCCGTATTTGGCCTATTGTCTTCACTGAGGTGCTCCCAATATATAACAAAACTTAGCCCATACTTACCTTCGCTAAGTAATAGACAAAAATTAATGGATGGGATGGATCACTGTTGGAAAGAGAACTATTCAGAGGTAGCCTCCTAGAGTTAGTGATCTCTGTATAGGATTTTGAAAGATGACCTGAAGTTCACCCATTAAATAAGGAAATCAAAGAGGTTTCAGGAAAAAGAAAAAGTATGTTAAAATAGTAGGGTTTGAGAGAATACTATATGTTGATGGAGCCTAAAGTGCAAGAGGACATGGGTAGAAGACATGGCTACAGAGACATGAAGAAACCTGATTATGGAGGCCCTCCTGGGTCACCTGAAAGTCTTAGGTTTTGTCATATGTTTTATAGGGAGCCAATGGAATGCTTTAAATTAAAGAGAAAGGTGGTCAGAAATGTCTTGGATTTTCTTCATCTTGATTCTGGTCCTTTAAGTCAACCTAACATACTTATCCATCACAAGCTCAATACTACAGACACTTCAAGTGACTTTTGGTGATAGTTTCCTGCATTGTATTTGCTATATTCTTGGTTTCCTTCTCCTTTCCCTTCAGTTCTGTCCAGTTCCTCTTAGAACTTCGTGTTATTTTAACTCTTATTGCTCCCCTAAAGTTCTATCAAATGTTATTTTGCCCATGACTTAAACATCCGAAACCCTAAAGAACTTTAGTTGATATTTAGCTTGCTAATGTCTTCTACTTGACACTTGCAATAGCATAATCCATTCTAATTTCAGTTCCTGGGGACCTAATCCTTACATCAGCTAGAAAAATAGGGGAAAGACAGTTCACAAAAGCTTTGGATGCTCTAAGGAAGCTAGAATGCATCCTGTGGGACTGTAGTGAAGTTAATGGGAATATACTGACCATTTTAAGCAGGGGAATGATACACTCATATTTGAGTGTTTATGAGACAATTATTAACAAAGTGAAGGACAAGACTGAAGGTAATGAGAACATTTAAATTTATATGGAGATAAGAATGAAAGAGCCTGAACTAAAACAATGACACTGTGAATAAGAAGAGGGGAAATATATGAAATATAAATCAGTGATCAATAAGAGAGAGAGAGAGAGAGAGAGAGAGAGAGAGAGAGAGAGAGAGAAAGAGAAAAGAAGAAGAAGAAGAAGAAGAAGAAGAAGAAGAAGAAGAAGAAGAAGAAGAGGAGGAGGAGGAGGAGGAGGAGGAAGAGGAGGAGGAGAAGGGAATCTAGAGCAAAGTTTGGGATTGAGACACTGAATAAAAGCAATTCTAATGACTAGATAATATGAGAAATGTAATATAAAAATGGCATAGACTTTTGAGACAATGTTTTAGCTTCCCTTTTGGTCTCATAAAGTCTGAAGAATTTGTGAGAGATCTGAATGATCTGTATGTAGGGAATGAATATATGGGAGTTGGCACACTGGCAAATGATCCGGAATGGGAGAAAATGAACTTTGGATCTAAGAAACACGGGGTTGACAGGAAAGAAAGGCTCACAAAGACCACTTGAATCTCACAGTGATGTATAATGACATTGGACCAATAAAATTCTAAAAACCAATAAAAATAAAATACCTTTTAATTTTAGAAGTTTAACAGAAGCAACTTTTTTTTTTAAATGAAAGAGGTCAAAGTAACTATTATATGGATAAAACAAAATACTACATATAGTCTTCAATAATAGAAATCTAAAGTAAATATGTAGCATTTTGTTTTATTTGTATAATAGTTATTTTGACCTCTTTCATTTAAAAAAAGTGTCACCACATAGAACTCAAGTAACTGTACTATAACTCAGTTTTTAATGAAAATGTGAAGATACAGAGAGAAGAGATAATGTTTGATTTAAATTTTAGCTTAGTGTTCATATTATATTAGACACCCAACTACCTTGTTGAATATGGGGTAGTCACAAATTAATAGACATAAGCAACTTTTCAATTATCAACAGAACAGTGAAAATGATAATAAGGTTATAGCAAGGCTGAGTGTAAATTGAATTGAATTCAGGTACAAAGTGAATCAAATTTAGTACAGATAATAACTAGGTAACAATTTTAAAAGGGACTTTTGCTGGACATGGTAGCACATGCTTGTAATCCCAGCATTCGGGAGGCTGAGACAGGAAGATCGTGGTTTGCAGAGAGCCTCAGCTATTTGGTGAGGCCCTTTGCCACTCAGTGAGACCCTGTTTCAAAATAAAGAATAAAAAATAGGGCTGGGGTGTAGCTTAGAGATAGAATGCCCCAGGGTTCCATCCTCAGCACCACATAAAAAAAATGGACTTTAGCGTTTAACATAAATTTTGATGTTTAGCTTAGAAACTGATAGTATATGAGATTTATGTAATTTTGTAATTGAGAAACAATGTCACATCTTATTTGCTTTTCCTTTCTTGTTTTATTTATTTATTTATTTATTTATTTATTTATTTATTTATTTATTTATTTATTTGGTGGTACTGGGGATGGAACCTTTCTACCTTCGGGCTATACTAACAGACATATTTTATTTTATTTGGAAACAGGGTCTCTTAAGCCAGCGAGGCTGGCTTCGAACCTGTGCGATCCTCCTGTCTCCGCCTTCCAAGCGCGGGGATTATAAGCATGCACCACCATGCTGAGCCTTTTTTGGGTTTTTAATGTTAATGTTTTTATTTATTCTATTTAATTAGAAGATGGCATAAATATAAGAAAGTACCTAGAAAACTCTCATCTTATGTGTAAAGCATGATGGATTTTTTTTTGCATGCATATGGTCCTAGGTAAAAATCAAGATCTAAAATATTTTCAGAATTTTGTAGACTTTCTACTGTCCTTCGTCTATCACCATTGATTAGTTTTGCTTCTTCTTAAAATCCATAGGGACAGAATCACAGAATAACTGTCTTTGTGCCTAAGTACTTCCTGTCAATATATCACCTATGAGTTTCACCATACTATCTCACTGAACAGAATTCATCCTTTTTTTTTACTGCTGTGTAACATCTATATAATACGTAAATATTTGTTTATCTATTTACCAATCTCTGTGTATCTGATTGTTCACAGTTCAGAGCCATGATGAATAATACTACTGTGAACGTTTGGTAATATACAAATCACTTTATTTATGATTCTGAGGATTGAACCTAGAGTCATTCTACCTCTGAACTTAAACTCCATCTCTATCTTTTATTGTTTATATTTGAAACAGGGTCTCACTAGGTTGCAGAGGGCTTCACTAAGTTGCTAAAGCTCCCTAAGAACTTCCAATTCTCCTGTCTCAGCCTCCTAAGTACTGGGATTACAAGTGTTCTCCATCATGCCCTGCATAAAAGACCACTTTAGAAAATTATTATTCCGAGTATAAATCTAGACCAAGATCAGAAAACAAAGTGAGAGCCAAAGAGAGAGAATAAAATCTCAAACAAAGCAATCAACCTCATGATTCTGTTATATTTGTATTTGCTGCAACGAGCAGGTATCATTTATCTTCAAATGTCCAGAATGAAAGGAACAAAAAATGCCATAAACAGCAATATTAAATGCAGCAGATAGGTCAGGTAAAAACTGAGAAAATCCATTAACTATTAGGATGTCATTAGTAACCTTTGCTAATGCAATTCCAATAAATGGTAAGGGCAGGAGCCAGTTGACAGCGGGTTAACGCCTGATGAGTAGGCAAGAAAATAGATATATAGAGTATACAGACTCTGTAGAAAAGTAAAATAAAGAGATAAGGTGCATGATGCAGAGTTAAAGAAAATAATTTATTCTTTGTTTCTCCTATGGAAAAGATTGAACATATACATAGGTTGTCTAAAAGGGCAAAATAAAAAGAAAAAAGTTTTTAAAAAGGCAAGAGAGTAATGAGTAAACGTGGCAATGCCATAATGTAGAAGGGAATGAAACTCATAAGAGCCTTTTTTTCTAGAGGCAAAGAATAAAGAAAAGGTATGCATGCAGGTTTTTATGAGAGTGCATTGGTAAGAAAAAGAGAAACAACATAGTGAGACCTTGTTTCAAAATAAAGACTAAAATAGGGCTGTGGTACAGTTTGGAGGTAGAAAGCCCCTGGGTTACATCCCCAGTACCGCAAAAAAAAAAAAAAAGAAAGAAAGAAAGAAAAATGTGATATGTATACCACTTGTCACTGAGCATGCTCAGCTAAAAGCCAATATGAAGGTAAGCTTTTAAAAGTGTATTTTAATATTTTAATATTAAGCTGGTTATGTTACATATGTCTATTTCTCGAATTATTTCAGTGAATTTCAGTGAGATGTATAACTGCTGATGAGTTCTCACAAAGGCATTTGAGTGAAAATATTTTTTCAAGACAGTTGGCAGACTTTCTGACACTTATTCTAAAGCATCAAACTCTTCTGCAAAGATCTGGACATTTGTATAAGGCTCCTATGAAAAACAGTTATGTATAAAAAAGCTAAAGAATTTGAGGTATCACAAGCCCACTAAATTACAAAGTAATCATCATCTGCACATATATGCTAATAATACTTTTAATTATTACAGTATGTTCTGCCATTTGACATTGGATGACAACATAAAGACCACACTGCAAAGAATTCATGGGCCACATAAGAGATAAAGAGTGGTTATGGAGAAATTTAATGACATTTGGCAAGTTCCTGGAAATACTTAGCTCTAGAAAGCATGTATGATATGCTATCATTTTTACTAAATAAAACTCCTCTCTAAACACATCATTTATATTATTTTTAATTTTTACATGACTATTCTGAAAGAAGAATTGTTGTTCTTATCCTGACTAGGATTAGCATGCCAGGAAACTGTCCTGTGTCCTGTGTTGAAACCATTTTCCTCGGGTGAATTCCCTCCAGCATAGCTATGTTAGGAAGCCTTTGTCATGCTATGGGAAAGGTGCAAAATTTAAAACACTGCTTCCTCTGTCTTCCTTCTACAGAACTGTCAAACACCAAGGGATGCTTCTGCAATCCTAAGTGTGATACCGGTAAGTTTACAGCAGCAACAAAATACTGCAAATGCAAGTAATAAAACAGAAAAAGAATGGCTGTGCGAAGGGCCCCAAGTATCAGTTTTATGAAGCATTTGTTTTAAAGAAATGAGCACTCTACCCTCTTAGTTATCTTAATACAGTGATACCTTTTGGGTTTCAAATGTAGAAAAATAAATCATCCTTCTTGTTTGGTTCTTATGCAAATGAATCAAATGTCTTTAGTAAAATCAATTTTAAAATTATTTTCTATTGGAAGTTACAAGTCATATTTGTATACATGTATGGGTTACAAAATGAGGTTATGATTTATGAATAAAATGTAGAAAAATTACACTGAGAGAATTAACATATCATTAACAGAGTACATGTTCTGCTTTTTTTCCTCAATTAGTAGAAAAGAACCTCTCCTGAAATTGTTTTAAAAATCCAGGAGTATAGTCTAAAGAAAATAGCAAAGTTCCTAAGAAGAACTAAATTCAAATTCTTTGTCTGTTTAGATTTAGCAACTTGCCATGGCAAAGAATTCACAAAAAATAACAATAGTTGTGTATAGTGCCAGTCAATATTTAAGGAAATGTTCTATAGTAAATCAGTTTATACATAATTACCAAATTCAGTTATGCAGTGGTCAATAAGCTAATAATTTTTGTTATTGTATTTGATATGTTTTAGATACTCATTAGCCCTTCTTTTAGCAAAAGGTTTCTTCTAGAATGTTCTTTTTAGATGTGGTGAGGCATGGCTATACATAGTATAACGAAAAAGCCCTGGAGTCTTGAAAATTTAAAGCCTTCTATTCATGGGGCCCTCTCACATAAAACAATTCTAATTGAATACTAATTTCTTTCCCTCTGTGTAACATACTGCTCATAAACATATACCTAAAAAATAATCAGGTTTGTCCCATATCCCCTGCCCATTGTTCCAGTTTCAATTTTAACAAATGCCTCATAACTTGACTTTTGTAGACAACACTGATACGATTTCTTAAATTACAAAGATGGATAAGACAGTGTCATTCAGCACTGAGCACCTAAAATCAATTTCATTTATGACTGCTATGAAAAGGGGACACTAGTTCAAATTTTCATAGTGAGATAAATTTATACCTTTGATTTTATTATTCCTTATAATTTTATCTACATTTGGCACTAAGCTAAAGTGATATTATTTTATAGTAGAGGACCATGAGATACCTCTGGAGGCAATTTACAGTGCATTCAAACTGATTTTTAGTCTAAATTCTATTTTTCCCTAGGGTTGAGTTGTACCAAGTTATACTTATAAGGCCCTGTGCATGGGGAGCAAAATAGGAGAGCTCCTTAATAATTTCCCACAGAATAAAGTTTAAAACACAAATATTTAAGCATGGCTTTGAATAATTTTGAGTTAGTTTTATATGAATCGATGCCTCGGTACTACATCATTACCCACATAGGAATTTTTATGCTGTTCTGAAAACAGTAAATGTGATGTGCAAATGGAATTATATTGGCTATAAAATAGTTAAAAGCACCACAGTTATTTTTGAAGCTAGGTACACTTACATGAGTTACATATCATCTCACATTAGAAATGACTATATAGGAACATCTCCTTAAAATTCAAACGCCAAAGCATATAAGCTTATTTGCTACAGTGATTAAATTATAGATACCCACTGGAAATAATAGTCGGGAGTGCTCTGAAGAATCATAAACTGTACAAATTTGTATTATGTTATTTATTATGCTGGAATCAAAAGGGACTGCATTTCCATATCTGGCCTGATTCAAAAACTCACGTAGAGAGATCAATCAATATTCATTGTCAGGGGAACAAAAAGCAGTTCCCAGTTCCAAGAAGCATACTAAGAAACAGGTAACTAGATGAAGGTAGATAATGCCTCTTAAGACAATTAACTGCATCTGCTGTATGCTACATTCACTTTGCAGATGTGGCAAATCATCATTAGAGTTTATTATCATTAAAACTGAAGGCCCAGTTGCCTCATTTACTTTCTGAGGGCTCTCAGGCAAATCATTTCACCTCTCTGTGTCTCAGTTCTCATTTCTTTTTTTTTTAAATATACTTTCACTGGTCAATTGTAATCTTGCAGTATAAGGAGGCTCCTAGTGACAGCAACATACATGCACCTAGCACCTGGGGAGTTTCCCCCAGAACCCACCTTCCTCCCTCCCCTGCCCTCCCCTTCCCCATATGTGAGCCTGATGTTAGCACTGATGATTTTGTATACGAATACAGCAGAAACTGAAGTGTTGCCTTAATCAAGTCTTCATCAGACTCCCCCCTCTACCGCTTCATTTCTCCGCTGGCTTTCTCCTCCTTTATCTGGAGTTCCTCTTGTATCCCGATTACTCCCAAGCTTTCACAGACGGGAGGAAATATACAACTCTTAACTTTCTGTCAGTTCTCATTTCTGAAAATGGCGCTGACAGAGGATCATTCTCTTTTATATCTATTTTTATTGGTGTACTGTAATTCTACATCATACTGACGGTCGGAGTGCTAGAAACGTGCATGCACACGGCACTTGCATTTTCCTCCAGGTCCCATCCCCTCCCTCCTTCCCCGTACATAATATTAAAATTGGTATTGATAACTTCATATATGAACATAGGATTATTTCAACTGTTTTCTTCATTGAATCTCCCCTTTGAACTCACTATGAACAGGTGCTGTTCCAAGTGGTTTGTGTGTATTATCTCATTTAATTCTCAATTGCTCCACAAAGTAAATCTTATTTTTGTCTCCCTAATGACAGACGGGAAAACTTAGTTTCAGAATTTGTTCATGGTGCCATAGCTAGTGGGGTCTACAGCCAACATTTGACCTCTAGTTTCCTGAATTAAAGCCCGTCCAATTGTGATAGCAGGAAAAGTGATAGCAGGAAAAGTGGCTGTGAATTCTAGCTAAGGATAATAAAAGGGCAGTGGTTGTCTGTAGCTAAACCTCTACACCTCATGTTCAAGTCACTTGTCTAAGAGTCCCTGTAAGGGAAAAAGAGAGTCTACTATTAATAATATTAAAATTGATTGATTTGATCAATTCCTACAAAGTAAGACAACCTAAAGCAAGTGAGTGTTCTGTTCATTTGTCAAAGCAACAAAATTTTCAGATTTATGAATCATAAATCTCTGCTAGATGGTAGGAATATGGCTAGTTTGTTTTTTCTAAACTAGTCAATATGTTTTTCTGCATTGCCATGTGGCTGGATAAAACTATTTTTACAATAATGAGGATAATCTGAGAAAATAGAAATATAAAGAAAACTCAAAAGTGGCCATTTATTATTTTCAGTTTCTTCCCTTAGCCAATCTGATTACCAGTTGTGGTAAAATGAACTGAGTCAGGTTTTCCCTCTTCATATCCACAAAAAGAGGATGCTTAAGGAATAATGTTGTTATAAGGAAGAAGGAAATGGAAACTATCCAGGTCAGCCTCGACTAAAAAATTCATCTGCTTATATTTCAAATAACTTAATACTTTGTTCCTTTACACAGTAGATGTTTCCGCAATTAGTATTTGTACATTATTATTAATTATTGTTATTATTTAATTTTTGTGAAACTGGGGATCAAACCCAGAAGCATCCTACCTTTAAACTGCAACCCCACCCTACTCAAAAGTAGCTGAGTTTGGCCACAAACCTGCGATCCTCCTGTCTCAGCCTCCCAAGTACTGGGATTTAAAGTGTGTACTACCATGCCTGGGTCTCATTATTATTTATAATTCATTTTTGCCTCGTTGGATAGAAGATCTCTAAATATCTCATTGTTAAAAGCTCTAGTTTTGCTAAGAATACTTTTCTGTGTCCATGGCTTTGACAGTAATAGCGAGTCATAACTTGGCAACTTGATACCTTAACGCCATCTTGTACTCAGTTTTCAGGTATTTGTACCTATTTACTATATAATTGCCAGCAGCAGATATCATGTAGTAATTAGGAACACAGTATAAATTTATACTGGGAAGTCAGCTCTTTTCACCTAGATACCTCTTAATTTTTTTCTCCAGGCTACACTCCCAGACCTATTTTTTATACATTTTTATTTGGAAACAGAGTCTCGGCTGACTTCAAACCTGCGTGATCCTCCTGTCTCTGCCTCCCAAGCACAGGGATTACAAGCATGTGCCACCACGCCTGGCCCTGAGGGTGAATCTTAATGGCAAATTTATATAATTGGAAAGTAAATGATTCACTTATTTACACAACATTTATTGATATGTGTCTGAGCCAGATACTAGCGTTAAGCAAGGCAAGGCCATTGCTTGATTAGACTTACATTTTAGAGAAAAGAAGATAATGAGACAATTTGGGTTTTATCCCAAATATATCAGAATGTGCCAGGCCTGATGGTGCACAATTGTAATCCCAGCATTTGGGAGGCTGAGACAGGAGGATGGGACAAGTTCAAAGCCAGCCTAAGCTACATAGTGAGGCTCTCAGCAACTCAGTGAGACCCTGTTTCCAAATAAAATATAAAATAGGTCTGAGAGTATAGCCCAGAGGTAGAAAAGCCCCTGGGTTCCATCCCCAGTAACTAACACACACAAAAAAACCAAATATACCAGAATGAGTCTAACCAGGACAAGAGGAACAAGTTAAAAGATACAAGGAGGAAATAGCAAGATGAATCCTGTATGTGTGAGATTCCATGTAGCTTGTTTCTTCTAAAATCAATTTCATGGAAAAAAATGAAGAGTGTTTTAAGAAAAAATAAAGATTTAAAGATATAAAATTGAATGCCATGGCTTGATCTTGGTTCAATGAAAAACATGTATATGAGGTTTCTTTTTGAAACCTATGAGTGACAGTCTGTACTAAGATTAAATTAGAATGGTGGTTGCAGAACTTTTAAAGTTTTCAGCAAGTTACTGTACCCTAATAAAGCTGTTAAAATTGGGGATATCTATGATATCTGATACTGAATGGGTATGAGATAATATCAGGAAATTATGATCAAGTAGCTCCAATATGATAGTGTTGAGATTATGGAGATGGTCTTTGTTTTTGGAGATACAGAAAGATTTGCATATGAAGCATCTAAAGGTATGAAATTTTCAAGATAAGCAAAACACAGAGAGCACATACAGTAATATGATCAAAATTCTTGACCTTAGACTATGGGCATATATGTGTTTCAAGTTTTCCAAGTGCTTAAAAATGTGTTTCTAGTTTTCCAAGTGCTTAAAAATTTCATAGTAAAAATTGAAAAATGAAGTCACGCATGGTGGCCCACGCCTGTAATCCCAGCACATGGGACAGTGAGACAGGAGGGTCACAGGTTCAAGGACAGCCTCAACAACTTAGAGAGGTCCTCTACAACTTAGTGAGCCCCTGTTTCAAAACAAAACAAAATAAAATAAAATAAGGCTAGGGTTGTAGCTCAAGAGTTAGAATGTTACTGAGTTCAAACCACAGTATCACAAAAAAGGGAACATGTATTCATTATTAAGAGTGGAAAGAATCATTGGAGGGTATTCAGAAATAGGGAATGACATGATGTGCTCTTTTTCATAACAAATTACATCTACTTACTGTCTGATTTGTTAAACTGTTCCCAATTGCTGAAAACTGAATAAATTTAGTGTATTGCAAACTAATTGATTATGAAGCTACAGACAGACTTGCCCTAAAGTCTTGCCTGCAGCAATATAAACAACGGTCATGAAATTCACCTTTACCTTCTGTTTTCTATCTCTTTCACTTTTTACCCTTTCAATTTGACTGGTCACTTTTGTTGTGCACAACTCATAAAGCCAAGGATTTCCACTGTTCTTGGCATAAAACCAAAACTGTCAACTGAGTCTAGAGGCTTGAACCTAAATAATCTGGTGACTGCTTACCTCTTTCAAAACCTTGTTTCTGCCACAGTCTTCCTTCCTCCTCATTGCACTTCAAACTCAATGACCTTCTTTTGGTATCTTCTATATATCATATTCTCTGTACTCAGGGCCTTTGCATGTGCTATTTCCTTCCAAAAGCTAAGTGCAACTTGGTTATTTAATTAACTAATTAATTTTGGGGGTACTGGGGATGAAACCCAGGAACATTCTACTTCTAAGCTACACCCTCAGCCCAATATTTTATTCTTTATTTTGAAACAAGGTCTTATTGAGTTGCAAAGGGCCTCTCTAGTAGCTGAGGCTGGTCGTGAACCATAATCCTCAGCCTCCCAAACGCTGGGATTACAAGCATGTGCCACCATGCCTGGCTGGCTGGTTATTTTATTTTAAAGAGCTTTTTTTATGTCCTTCAAAATGTCAGGACTGATAATTATGCTTTGATAGGACCTTGTACATCTTTTATTACTGATCAGATTACGATGATTTAGTTTCTTGTATATCCACTTAATACCATTCACCCCACTAATATTATGACTTCTGTAAGGAAAGGACTCATCTTTATTATGCTCATCATGGAAGTCCTCAACAAAACACCGGTATATGAACATGTTACTATTTAAAACCTAAGGCAAACCACTTCTCTTCATCTCAGTTCTTCTATTATCTATCACTTTATTTATCTGTATGCCATTTTAGAAAAATTCCAAGAAAGAGCCATTTATGCAGAATTCTCAAGCCTCCTTCTAGTCTCTCTTGGACCTCTAGCTATGGATCTTCCATCTCAACTACTGTATAAGGTCTTCTCTTGTTTGTGTAAATCTCATTATTAATTCCTCATTCCATGTCTAAACCTCACAACTGGCATCATTTGACAAAGTGGATCACTCCCTCCTCCTTACCACACTCACCTCAAATGGATTCCAAGATAACACACACTTCTGATTTTCCTCTCACCTTTCCAGGTGTTTCTTTCCAGATTCCTTTTCAGGTTCTTCCACTTTGACCAGAGATGAATAAGAAATGAGAGAGATTTGTTAAAAAGTCCTGTAGTAGATTAGCTGTACGCTTTAGGTTATAGAAATAAACCTTAAAGTAACAAAATATAATCAAAACTTAATATGTCCACCAGAAAAAAAAGATTACTTTATACAGGCAAAATAATTAGCCACCTTAGAAGGTAGATGAGCACTTTCTCAATAGTACAGTTATTTTTTCAATTGGAATTATTTACTATAAATAACTACAGATTGTTTCCTGCTCTCACTTTTTCTACTGATAATTGCTCATCTAATATTATTCCTTCCTCATTCCCTCTTGAAACTCTCACACTCTCAATCAAATAATTGTTCTGAAACCGGTTTATTTAAAAATAATCTTTTTTCAACACCTACCCACCAATTTTATAATTCTCTAGTGTTTTAAAATGAACAAAGTACATTAACAAACATGATATGAGGACGATATTCTTTTTACAAAATAATATTGCCTACCTGAAAATATTTAGGGAATAAATTAATTTTCTGCATTACTATGTCCCTAAACTTTGATGACCCACACAGAATGATCAACATAGAGCTTTAACAGTAACAGCTATTCCTCTAAGATCTGAACTCAAAGTGTGTTCACAGGACCCATGAGGGTCTCCAAGATACTTTCATAGGATCTGCAAAGTTCTTCTTTTATTAACAATATTATTTCCACCAGACCTGATTTTCTTCATATATATCAATCAAAACATCACATCACAACAAACTATGTAGAAAGAGATATGAGAATTATGAAGTCAGGTATTAAGAAGTTTTAAAAATATATATAATATTCTCTTCTCATTAAATAGCTTCAATTTGTAAAACCATATATTTATAAAGCATTAACATGTAATGGGTTTATTTTAGTTATTTTCTAATGAATACACATATTAAATATTTCTGTTTTAGCTTTCAGTACCATAAGTATCAGTAACTATTATATACCAGATAATATTTACCATATTATTTGCCACATAAATGCTCTTTAAGGTCCTCAGTAATCTAATTATGTGAAGGAACCCTGAGACCCAAAGAACTGAGAACCATTTTGTCATTTAAATATTTTTTCCTTTGTTGGTAGGTTCCTGGGGATTGACTCCGGGGACACTCTACCTCTGAGGTACCTCCCTCTCCTTTCTCTACTTTTATTTATGGCACTAGGGATTGAACAAGAGGCATTCTGCCTCCAAGATACATACCTATCCCTTTTTATTTTGAAACAAGGTCTAAGTTGGTGAGATTATTGCTAAATTTCTGAGACTGGCATTAAACCTGTGATCCTCCTATCTCAGCCTCCCAAATACTGGGGTTTTAGGTGTGCACCACCTCACCTGGATCCCCCAACTTTTTGAGGCAAGGTCATGCCCAGACTGGCCTCCAACTTTCCATCCTGCTGTCTCAGCCTCCCAAATAGCTGGAATTATAGGCATGCACTATCATGTCTGGCTAATATGTTTCTTAAATAATGTCTACTATTATACTATTATATGTCTATTATTATATGTCTACTATTATACTATTATATGTCTACTATTATATGTCTACTATTATACTATGTCTACTATTATATGTCTACTATTATACTATTATAGTCACCTGGAATACTAGTTAAAAATATAAAGTTTAGATTCCACAGATCTACTAAATGATCATTTCCGGAAGACTGGTCATTTTTAGCAAGGCCCTTGAGTGGTTCTTATGTACACGAAAGTTAGAAAACTCAAGTAAATAAGTATATCAAGTTTGGAGTCTCATGGATTCAAATCCTAATTCTCCCACATCCTCTTTTAATCCTAACCTATACTACTGTTTAACCAATCATCTGCTTTTATTTCCTCCTCTTTTATCTCTGGGGCCATCTTCCAAATGCACATCCTCAGCAAAGTAACTGCATATTTCCTAAAGAAGCTTGAATAGGTTTATATCACATAGGTTTTCAGGGCAGTGATCCGGATCTCACAAAAAGAGCATTTAACATTGTGACTCCCCTGCTATTCTGGAGGCTGAGACAGGAGGATTGTTGGAGTCCAGAGTTTCCAACCAGCCTGAGCGTCACATCGGAACTTTGTCTCAGCAAAACAAGTAAATAAAAATGACATTGTGCTTCCGTAAGAAGTATCTTGCATTTATTTAGGCCATTTCATTTGTGGTGACAGTCGGGAGATGATTACAGTTTCTTGAGGAGGAGGAGAAAGAGGTAGGGCAATAGTGTCTCCCAGGCTACTCTGTGGCATCCCCACTCACCTATTCCATCTTTCTAGTGAACACTCAGACCACCTTGGAGGACTTTGTTTTCTGCTCTTCACTTTGGAAGCACATAGTTCAGAGAGGCTGGCAACCACTTTGTCTTCCTTCACCCTTTCATCTCTTATTTCCTATAAACCTCCTTCAGCTTTCTCAGGCCCCCTCTCACTAGTGTTTGGAAAATACAGTTCTCAGACCAATCAAAGGCCTCGAAAGTATCCATACAGTCAAATTAACATAAACCTAGAGAATTGTGCCAAGCAGTGAAGGAACTCTATCAGAATCATAGTTATTTAAAGATAACAAAGTTTCCCATGGAACAGTGCTGCTGAAGGCATATCAGTATCAGAATCATAAAGAATCCTTTTATAAAATGCTGATTCCTATGCTCCATTCCAGACCAAGTATATCTGAATCTCAGGGAGTAAGACCTGAAAATTTGTAATATAAAAAATTTCCAGGCTGGAGTGTCAGGTTGATAAAACACTTGAATGGAATGTACAAGTCCCTGGGGTCCAATATATATTATTGAAAAAAATAATATATATATATATATATATATATATATATATATATACACACACACACACATATATCTTGGGAAAATTTTCCTTAGGTGATTATGTTATAATCTGAAGTCTTAAAACCATTTCTATAGAAAAAAAATTAACCATGAAGCAATAAGAGAACAGAAACCTCATGTTCTCAGTCATCATCTAGTCCTTTTGTTGATTACAAATGGACCAATGATGTCATCCACATAATGTTCCATGTAGACATAATATTTACTTTCTTCCATGGAGGCATTATCTTCAATTTTATCAGTGTATCAGTAGTATCAGGATTAGTGAGGCTAATTCATACTAGCTAGTAATAAGAAACCAAACTATAACTAGAATATCTATCCATCAGCTTACTAGAAAGAAGGAATGTTAAGTTTGATAACCAGGATGTTCTGTCTCTATTAAAGGATATACATACAGAATCTAAACTATAATGAGATTTCCTTCATGAGGCTAAAACCATTAAAAGGGGAATCAGTAAATATTATTAGTGAATACTGCTTCAATGTTTTATTTATATACCCATCCACATTATTGGGATGGAAACTGAAATGTTCTGATCTGCTAATCGGGGCACTCTGTTTCCCAGATAATGCTGGAAACACAACTGGTTTTCTGACTTTCCCTTACATAGCAATTTTCCTTCTAGTAATTCAGTAGTCTCCTAATTAGATTTTCCTTTTTTTCCATTGGTGAGGTATAATTATACATGATGGCGAGACTCAAAGTGATACATTTATATATGTGCATAACATCTCTTGGTTTGGTTCTCTCCTAGCCCCAACTCATTAGTCTACTCCTTCTTCCCTGTACACACTAGTAAGGTTTTTAGTGATACCTTCATATATGGACGTAACATTATTTGGTCTATTTCCTTCCTCAAGATGCATTAGGATCTCAGTTGAAGTCAAAATCTTTTCTCAATGAAGAACACATCCATCCATGGATTTTAGTACTAATTTTCCTTCTCATGCTTTTTACAACCAGTTTTTAACATACGTAATTTAAGCATTAGTAACAATTAGCATTGATTTCCTTCAAGTTCTTTTGAATTATTTTCACAATCTAAAAAGGCTTGAACAGGTGGGCATGTAATCCCAGAAGTTGTGAGGCTGAGAGAGGAAGATCCCAGGTTTGAGGCTGGTGTACATTAATTTAGCAAGATCATTTCAAAATAAAAAGGGCTAGGAGTGTAGTTCAGAGCTCAAAAGCCCCTGTTTGTTAAATCTTCAGTACCACATAATAATTAAATAAAAATCCTTGAACAGAGTGATCAAATAATTTCCTAAATAAATGAATCATAAGCAACATCTTCATTAAATACAAATATTGATTTTAATCCAATAAAATAAAGACATCTGTATTTTTAAATGGAGAGTTTTTTAAAAAATAGAAAATAGAAAAAAACATTGGGTTGGCATAAGAAGTTTCATCTTATATTTAGAAGGTGAGAAAAAGATCAAAGGAAACTTTGGTAGAGATGCAAAAAGATGAAAATGCCAATACAACCAAGCATCTTTGAGAAAGACTGTTGGCATATTTGTTTTTATAATAATTTCATTTGGAATGTCTTTGAACACAGGAAAACATTTTCAGAGTATTTTGCAATTAGTATACTATAGCATTTATAATGAAACACCTCTGACATGAGACTTTTACCATTAGGATACAAGTGTAAATATTATAATGAGCATTCTTTTTCTTTTTTGGCAAAGATCGAATTAGTATCTGTTCTTATAAGTTTAATATACTGAACATTCTTAAAAGGCCCTAAAATGTATTGTTTATATTTACTGAATTCCAATCATCCTCTAAATAAATACAAATAGGCCATAAATTGGGGAGAGTTACAGGCATGTACCACCGTGCTCAGCTATATCCTTTATTTAAAAATTACATTTATATACTTTGTTTAAAACCTGCTTGCATGATTGAATATTACATTGTGATCATCTTTCTAAGTCAATAAATATCCTTGTTGATACCTGATTTGTGTTCTTTTGTGCAGGTAAACTTTATTTAACTGAATTGTTGCTGTTATCGTATAATTAAAAAAACTTAAAAAACATTACTATGACCTATTATATTAAATATGAGCTTATAACTATGTCTTTCACTATATGCCGAACTCCTATGTTCTCCAATACCATGTCTTCTTATTCTCTAACTTGAACTGTATATCCCAGTAAAGGCAATTTATTTTTTCATATTTTCTTATACCTTGAGCATTGGTACATAAATTTTCCACATGGTAGTTTTCACATATTTATGCAATTGCTTCGGGGTAATCACATTTTTATTTTTTCTTTATTAAATTATATTGTGAGCTTCTCCTAAGGCAACTTTCAGTTTTGTTTCATTTTTTTCTGTACCCTCAACACAATCACTACATTGCTGAGTAGATAGTAGGTGATCATTGAGTTAGTGTTGATTCAAATGAATGATTTATACCCTTGCATTCAATATCATAAATTTAAGAGTTCTCACTGTGTACAAAACACTGGGCTAACTATCATCAGAGAAACAAATGATGGTCTGTGACCTCTCCTCTTCAATGTTTAATCTAGTTGGGAGAAGTAAGGCACACAATGGTTACACAAGGCGGGACTACCATTCAAACAAGCTACTAAGAAGCAATCTATGATAAAAAGAAAACAGAAAATTAGTGAATCAAGAATCAGAAAAAGGAGAGCCAAGTTGAGCCTTAAAAGATACATTTAATGCATTCTAGGCAGGGGAAAAAGACTGAGAAGGGAAGACAGGAGAATTCAGGGCTTTTGCAGAGGAGTTGTGAGAAAGTTATGTTGGAAAGGTGGAAGCCACAGAGTAAATGGCTATTAATGCCTCCCAAAGGAGTCTAAACTTGTTTATATAGCTGTTTAGTGAGCATTTATATGACTGGTGGTCTGCATTCATACTGGGCATCTGTTGTATCTTGGATATTGGGGCATCCATTTTTTACAGTCTCATGCCACTCAGTTTCTGTTGATAAGACTCCAGTTGGGCTACAACCACCAGCCTTTATCTTCCTGAAGGGAGGTAGCAAGTAACTAAGTTGATAATTACTGAAATTACAGTTTATCTCAGTTTTGTTTTATTTGTTCTTGTTTTGTTTTGTTTTGTTTTGTTTGTCCTGGGGATTAGAGCCACACCCCACTGGCCCTCTGTATTTCCTGATATGGAAACAAGGTTTCACTAAGTTGCTAATGCTGGCCTTGAAACTGCAATCCTCCTGTCTCAACCTCCCAATACTGGGATTACAGGTGTGTGCCACACCTAGCTTATTTCAGTTTTGACATCATGAGTAGAGTGTTCTAGCCTTGAGATCCTGTTGTTTATCATTTCCCCAGATTATCTAAGACTCTGATATCTGTCCAATGAGCTAAATTTTGCATAAGTCAGCCACAAAGTCTATTTATTACTTATAACTAAATTGTCCTAATTGATATAGCTGTATATTATTTTCTACATTTCATTGATAAGAAAATGGGATTAGTGAGATTAAGTAAATTTTCAAGGCCACACTGTTAGCAAATGGTAAATATGGGCATGTTTGACTCTGGAATTTAAATTCTATCAAATGACATCCTGAAGGCCACATGGCATGGCTGTGATTACTATGGGTTGGATTTAAAATGTCCCCCAGACCTCACATGGTAGATAAGGCAGCCATGCTGGCTGTGCTGGGGCGAGATCACTGGGGGCATGGTCAGGGAAAGTGTTTCTGGGGCTGAGACCCTGTCCTTTCCCCCCTCTCTTTCTGCTTCCCATCATGCCATAAGGACCAACCGCCCAGGTTCCTGCTTGTCAGCTGGTGTAAATGGAATCAATTTTGACTAAAATTTCCACACCCCTAAGCAAATAAATCTCTCTTCCTTTAAGTTCTGTACATGGCAGGCAAAAATGCTGGCTGAAATAGTGATTTAGGCTCAAAAGACCTGTTGTTGTTGTTGTTGTTTCTCTACAACATGCTGCCTTTCAATGAGAAGTCACTGCGTGCATATTTTCAAGGAGGATGGGTACGACATAATGAAAATGTAATTTTTAGAAAGGTTAATTTCACAGTATGTATTATGTAGCCTGCAAAGGAAGCGAGTGGTTAGGAAAGAAGATAAATGAAGAAGATAAGGTAAACAGTCCAGATGGGAGATGACAGATATCTAAATAGTGAAATGACACTTGGGATGCAAGAGTGTATACAAAAAACATGTACTAGAATATTCTGACAGTCGTCATAGAACTTTGAAATGTGTACCCCATTAATGGCTTTTTATACTGCTTTATAATAACTTTAGCCTAGTGATTTCAAATTTCACTCAAGTAAGCATAAGTCTTACCGAATTAAACAGAATCACACAGTAAGCATATTATAAACATATAAGAAGTGTACATCATTTGCAGCTAAATTAGGTGCACATCATCTGTAGAAAAAGTGCAATATGCCTAGTGACTTAATGATCCAGCAGCACTGTATAGTTTAATTTTCTTCAAATCATCACAAAACCACATGAAAAAGGATTTCATAAAAATCAAAACAGACATTTGTAGGAAATGGTTCAAAATTTTCCTGCAAGGGAAAAACAATAACTTTTCAGAAGAATGGTTGCTCCCCTCAAGACACTCATTTTTCAGGTGACAGAAGTCTCTAGAAGTAAGAGTCATTTAGTTTCCCAGATCAATAGGAAAAAGTTGATGAGCTTTGAAGTAAGAGAAAAAGAAAACCATTTTGATGAATGCAATTTTAGTGTACTTATACTGTGAAGACCATAGAAAGGGAAGGATAACAATGTCTCTGATAATTTTAGAAGCCATCCCAACAAAATGCCATGTTTGGGGAAGAACTGTAATGTAAGACTTCAAATATCAAGCAGAATAAAGAATGACCTGGTTGATAAATGGTACTGTTCACAAGAATGAAAGTTCCTAAGTTTTCAAATGTGGGACACTACTTCAGATCTCTCTATAGACATCAGCCAGATAACAAATCAAATTTCATTTAATGTTACTCATTGTTATCTTAAAATTTGACAGAAATGTGTGCTTAATTTTTGTTAAAATAATAAAAGAAGTTTTTTTAAATTAACTAGTAAAGAGATGCTTTAGAAGAGTTCAGAAAATCCTGCATCTATGTGTTTAATGTAATTACGTTAGTATAGATATTGTTAGTTCTCTCTATATATGAAAAGAAACACACGTTACACATACATACAGCTATATTTTTGTATAGATGAGGCCATAGGAAAGATACTGTTTTTCTACCTGCCTTTTCATTTGACAGTATTACCGACATCTTTTGTATCATGTATTGAGAATCATTTCTTTTTTCCTTAGTTAGCAAGGTAGATACATTTTCAAGCTCTGGTTTGGGCCATTATTGTAACCACCCAGATGTTTTAATAGCTGCTTTGTATGAAATAATGACTACTCAAGAAAAGGAACATTTTTGTGTGCATGTGGTACTATACTTTGATCCCAAAGACATTCTACTGCTGAGCTACACCCTTAGCCCATTTTTATTATTTTTATTCTTTGTTTTGAAATGGGGTCTTGCAACCAACTAAGACCCTATTTCAAAATTTAAAAAAAGCTGGTGGTATAGCTCAGAGGTAGAAGGCTGCTGGGTTTAATTCCTAGTACCAGAAAGGCATATTTTAAAAATAATAAAATTTATGGGCATTCTTTTAATAATCCATAAAAATGAAAATTCAGTGTGGCATTTAGATTATGCTTAATTCAAGCAACATAACCATAACATAGGGTATAGTAAAAAATTTAATTCTCAAAGTACACATTTTTATGTGCTATAAAGATCCTAATGTATTCAAAGGAGCCAGGAGATGTGGGTACGGTGGGGAGGCACACTCCTGTAATCCCAGTACTTGGGAGGGTAAGACAGGAGGACCACAAGTTTCAGGATAGCTTTAGCAACATAATGAGACTATCAACAACCTGGTAAGACCCTGTGTTAAAAGGAAATATAAATAAATAAATAAAACTGGGCTAGGGGTATAACTGAGTTAGAATCTGCTGGGTTCCATTTTCATTACAAAAAAATAAAAAAAGAAACCAGGCCTTTTGATGGTGCACACCAGTAATTCCAGTATTTGGAAAGCTGAGGCAGGAGGATCAGAGGTTTGAAGCCAGCCTCGGCAACTTAGCAGTACCATCAGCAACATAGCAAGTACATTTCCAGAAAAGAAAAGGGCTCGTGGTGTAGCCCATAAGTAGAATGCTCCTGGGTTCAATTCCAGTATTAAATAAGTAAATAAAATAAGAAGCCCTGGTATTGTGGTTATGTTTTCTTTTAAATCTCTCTGACATATTACGCTATTTTCAGATAATTATTCTGTAGACATCTTGTCCTCCATAAAGAAAATACTAATGAAACAGAAGGGTGAGGTAAGCAGATATTTTAATATTAGATGTGGATCCTCATTAATTTCCAGAATTGTTCTTCCGAAGACTCAGTGTGGCCTCTTAGCTGTGAATGAAGTATGGAGTTTCGCTTTGTTTATTTGCATATGAATTTATTTTGTAATACTGGGGATTAAAGCCAAGGGTATTCTACCTATGAGCAACACATACAGCCCTAATTTATTTTTTATTTCACAACAGTGTCTTGCTAAGTTGCTAAGGCTGTCCTCAACCTTGCGTTCCTTCTGTCTCGGCCTCTAAAGAACTGGGATTAGAGGGATTCACCACTATACCCAGCCAAGGTGTTTCTATTTAGAAGTTGGTTGTTAAAATAATAATTCTATAACCTGAACATCAAGTAACCTAATGTGATTTATCATGTGGTAGATATACACCAGTAAATATGACATTTTAAAGGGACAAATGGCAAATATAATTAAGATGTAATCAAAAGTTGAAAATAGTTTTTATTTCAGCAGCATGTAAAGATGTTTTTGCTATCAGGAATGTAGTCTATTTGTTCAAGAAGTTAGCTTATTAGAATTGTGTTCTGCAAAGCAACACTCTGTGTGAGAATAGAAGATTATTCACGAGAAAATGTCTTGAGTCTATCCTTTTTTGGGGGAGGGGTGGTACTGAGGATTGAACCCAAGGGCATTCTACCTCAAAGCTACACCTCCAGCCCGAGTTTTTATTCTTTATTTTGAAACAGGGTCTCACTAAGTTGCAGAGGGCTTCACTAAGTAGCTGAGGCTGCCCATGAATCCAGATCCTCCTGTCTCAGCCTCCCAAGTAGTGGGATTAAAAACATGCACCATCAACACCCAGATCTTGGTTCTATCTTTTTTTAAATTTAAAATATACTTAGGATAAGATACAAATTTTCAAAATTATTACATTGAGCAGATTTGTCAGTCTTCTCTTGTAACCAGTGTTTTTTTTTTTTATCTTAATGAGTAATTAGCCAGGCATGGTGGTACACACCTGTGATCCCAGTACTTGGGAGGCCAGTACAGGAGGATTGCATACTTAGGCACAGAAATTTAGCAAGATTCTCAGCAACCTAGAGAGACCCTTTTTCAAAACAAAAAGAACAATAAAACATAAAAACTTGAGGGAGTAGTTTGGCAGTAGAATGTGTAGAATGTCCCTAGGTTTAATCTAAACACACACACACATACACATACACACACACACAAACACACAAACACACACACACACACACACACACACACAATTCACTGTGTGACTTGTCCAGGGCCATAGAGGCAGCACTGTGGCGAGATCTAAATCAGGTGTGCTATCACCTGAAACTCACAGGAATATGTATTTATTCATAGTGTATCTTCTTAGATATCAATTTGACTCAGGAACAAAAATCTTATCCTATATAAAAACTAATAATGATAAACTGTCAAAATTCTTTCACATATTCACGAGAAATTCAGTTATAATGCCAGAATTCAAGGGAGTTTTCATGCTTTCAATTGGTAGCTTCAGAACATACTTTCAGGCATGTCAAAGGACAAATGTCATCAAAGAAGGATATTGAAAAAAGTACAAGTTTCTCTGCTGCTAGATATATTTAAGTGGAAACATTCCTAAGATACTTTTCACTTAATTGAGAATAAGATACTTTGGCATTCAGCTTAAGTTCTGCCCTCCTTTTGAATGTGAATTAAATAAGACCATTAGGCATGTTAGAATTAACAAAACCCAACTTACTCATTGAACTAGTTCATTCTGATATACCTTGTCAGTTCAAGACAGAACTGCTGTGTGAGCTTGAGGACTGGCACTCCCAGGCTGCTCACACTGTGAGAATATAGCTGTAACCAGAGCAGTGCGACAGTGGCCATTGTTTTAACACTGGTTGTAACATCTCTATCCAGGGGTTCATTCAATTTTGTTCATCAAAGCTTATATTATGCAGTAGTTAAGAACTCAGCATCTTGTGCCAGCCTATCTGGTTTCACATCCCAGTTGTTCCAAGTATAAACTACATGACTTTGAAGGAGTTACTCACTCAGAAAGGATGATATGATGACAATATCATATAAGGATGTATGAGGATAGCATGAGGATGATAATGAATCCCTCAATGGGTTCATTAAATGAAATCGTAACAGCAAAGCTCTTGGTCCAGTCCTATACTGAAAATGATAAATAAAGTTAGTCATTATTTAGCAACAGCTATGAACACTCACGACATAATGGTAAGCATAATAATCCATTATTAGGGGACCTGAGCACTTTTATTTATTTATTTGATCCTAATTCAGTGTCCTTATATTTGATAAAATGACCTCTGAAAACACAATAAGATATTCCAGTTGTGTTAACCAGAACTGTTTATAGAGATGAATACCTAGAAACACCTTGAATGTCTACAAACATAGAAAGCCTCAGTTTTTCCAGGGTATATATGAATATCAAGAACAGGAGCTACTATCTAACAAATTTGGAGTTATTATATTTTAAGATATAGGTAATTAGTTTTATGTAAGTTTTAGACTTTTTACCTTCACAATGGAATAAGCACTACTGGGATAAAAAAAAGACACAATCGGGGCATGGTGGGTCATGCTTGTAATCCAGTATTTGGGAGGCTGAGACAGAAAGCTCTAGGTCCGTGGCCAGCCTCAGCTACTTAGTGAAGCCCTCTGCAACTTAGTGAGACCCTGTTTCAAAATAAAAAATAAAAGAATCGGCCAGGCGTGGTGGTGCATGCTTGTAATCCCAGCATTTTGGGAGGCTGAGAGAGGAGGACCATGGTTCATGGACAGCCTTAGCTACTTAGTGAGGCCCTTTGCAATTCAGTGAGACCTTATTTCAAAATAAAGAATAAAAAGTAGGGTTGGGGTATAGCTCAGAGGTAAATTGCCCCTGGGTTCCATCCCCACTACTGAAAAAAAAAAAAAAAAAGAAGAAGAAATTGGGCTGGGAGTGTAGCTTGGAGGTAGAATGTCCCTGAGTTCAATCCCCAGCACACCACACACACACACACACACACACACACACACACACACACAGATACAAGGAGCCAGGCATGGCATACACCTGTAATTCTATTACGTGAAAGGCTGAGACAGAAGGATCACAAAATCATACTCAGCAACTTAGATTCTCAGCAACCTAGTAAGATCCTATTTCAAAGCAAAAAATAAATCAAAAGGGCGAGGGCTATAGCTCAGACATAGAATGAGTTTAGATTTGATTTCAAGTACCTCCCACACACAAATAGACACAGTATACAATGAGAATTTGAAATTTAGATGATTATCAAGAGCAAAATTGAGGAGTGTCAACAAGTTCTTCATAAAGAAAGAAGACATGTGTGGTATGAAATAGTAAAGTAATATCCGGTTTGATATTTTATATAAAATGTTTTTCCCCTTTAAAATAAGAGGAGGTATTGTAAAGGGATATAAGGTCAAACAGGATGAATGTCTGACCTTAGAACCATCATGACCAAATACTATTATTAATACTAAGGAGCTTCCAACTTCCATGGAATTCCCATTCTCATGCAAATTAGAGTTGGAAAATCACTATTATAGATTTCATTGCTACTGCCAAAGTACAAGTCACAGCATAATCAGGAGGAAATGCCAGTAGTGGCTTGAGACTATACAACAAGAATTGTTTAGCCAGGCATGGTGGCATGCAACTGTAATCCCAGTACTTGGGAGGCTGAGACAGGAGTGTCACAGATTTGAGGCCAGCCTTGGCAATTTAGTGAGACTCTCAGTAAGTTAGCAAGATCCTATTTTAAAATAAAATTTTAAGAGGGATTGGGGTGTACCTCAGAGGAGAATTTGGATTTGAGCCTTTGGATTCAATCTCCAGTACCAAAATAAAAGAGGGAACGATTTCAATCTTGATAAATTTGATAAATTACAATCTTGATAAATAAAAATATGGGAAATAGAAAGGAATATTTCATACTTCTAATCCCAGTACTTAGGAGGCTGAAACAGAAGGATTGCAGGTTTGAGTCAGCCTCAGAAACTTAGCAAGACACTCGGGAACTTAGGGAGACTTTGTTTCAATATCTAAAAAGATAAGAGCTGGATGTGTAGATCAGATGTAGAATGCCCCTAGGTTCAATCTGTAGTACCAAAAAATAAAAAAATTAACAAAGGAATACCTTGTAAAAGTGTCCCTGTGTGATATAGCCTAACACTTTTGAACAATAAATTTAAGCTGAAACTTAGCATTAGCAAGAAAATTTAAAATAAACAAATGGGAATAAATTAAACTGAAAAGGTTCAACAGAGTAGAGGAAATCTATAGAATACAAAAATACATCTGCAGATATATAATATATCATATATCTCATAAGAGGTTAATATCTAAAATCAATAAAAATTCAAACAAGTCAACAAAAAGAAAACAAACAACCTAATTTTAAGAAGTGGGCAGTAGATACATTTTTTCAAAAGAAGACATACGAATGGTTGACAGATACATGAAAATATACTCCACATTTTTAATCACCAAGGCAATGTAAACCAACACCTCAATGAGATAATATCTTACCCCTGTTTAAATGGCTATCATCTTGATGAAAAATAACAGCTGAGGATGATGATGTGGATAAAAGAGAACCCTTGCACACTCTTGGTGGGGCTATATATTATTATAGTCATTATGGAAACAGTATGGAAGTTCCTAAAAAATTCATCACATGATAGCTGGAAATGGTGACCCACTTTTGTAATCCCAGTACTTGGGAGGCTGTATCTAGAGGATCACAGGTTCAAGGACAGCCTCAGCCTAGTGAGGCCCTGTTTCAAAATCAAGATAAAATAAGGCTGGGGGTCTAGCTTGGAAGTAGAATGGATCTGAGTTCAATCCTCAGTAACACACACACACACACACACACACACACACACACACACACACACACAAATCACCATATGATCCACTAATTTCACTCCAGAGTATATATATCCAAAAGATATGAAATCAGCACATTGAAGAGAAATCTACATTCCCAGGTTTACTACAGCAGTATTTACTGTAGTCACAATAAGAATCAACCTAAGTCTCTATATACCAATGAATAGATAAAGAAAAGAAAGGTGGTATATATACTCAATGGAATAGTATTTAGCCTTAAAATTGAAAGAAAGTCTGTCATTTGGGACCCCATGGATGAACATGTAGTTCATTATCTTATGTGAAATTAGCTAGGCACAGAAAGATAAGTACCACATGAATTCACTTATGTGCTGAGTGAAAAAAGTGAAACTCATAGAAGTAACATGGTGATTGCTAGAGAATGAGGGGCAGGGAGCTTTGGGAGGATGTTTGTCAAAGGACACACTCTCAGACAGGTGGAATACAGTCAAGAATTTTACTGTTCATTAGAGTGACTATGATTAATAGCAATATATTGTATACGTGAAAGCAGGTAAGAGACTATATTTTAAGTGTTCTCACCAAAAGAATGATCAGTGAGGTAATGCATATAGTAAAAAGCTTCACTGGGCCGTTCCACAAGTCCATGGCAGTTAAAGCTATAGTGTCAAAAATGCAATTCACAAATATGTTAATTGAAAAAATCAAAAGCTATAGGTACATAGCACATTCTGTTCATTTTATGTATTCTTATCAAAGGAATGAATATGAAATGAAACATTTGACTATGAAAAGCATAATGTGAATCAATGACCAATGTTTTAAAAATTAGAGTTTATCAGCAGAAAAATGTATTTGTATTTGTTTTGATAAAGAGGCATCTCTTTAACAGAGATAAAAGAAACAAAAGCATTCTTTGCACTCCTAAATAATGCTAACTACTATTCCTGAAAACAGCTATATACTGGTAACTGCAAAACAAACCATTTGTGTTTCTTGTGGTTTTTTTTTTTTTTTTTTTTTTTTTTTTTGCGGGTTTGGGGATGGAACCCAGGGACATTTGACCTCCGAGCCACACCCCCTGCCCTATTTTTTATTCTTTATTTTTGAAACAGGGTCTCACTGAGTTGCAGCGGGCCTCACTAAATAGCTGAGGCTGTCAGCGAATCCTCCTGTCTCAGCCTCCCAAATGCAGGGATTACAAGCGTGCACCACCACGCCCGGCTGTGTTTCTTGTTTTGATTCATTTTCTACGTATTTACTGCTTTATCTGCCCCTTTCAGATATTTGGGAACAGAAGTGAAAGGTCAATTATAAAGGACCAGAAGTTGCAACTTTCTTCAGTGTAATAAAATTCTGATATCTAACAATTTAGCTCTTATTCTCTCCCAAATATATCTAACAGAGGGATACCTACCAATGAGATGATCAAAATAACTAGTGAGTACAACAATATTTTAACATAGATCTACACATATGCGGAGAAACACGTTTGGACACGTTTGCAACAGCAATTCAGTGGAGAAAGGATAGTGTTTTGAATAAATGTTGTTAGACCAATTGTATAGCCATATTTTTTAAAAAAGGATCTTCAGTTCACATCTGAAATTATAGGCAATAATTTATCAAACCTAAACATGAACCTAAACGTATAACATTTCTTGAAAATAACAGAAGAAAATATTTGTGACTTTTAGAAAGACAGAGATTTCTTAGGGATGTCACAAAATCCACGATACTTAGAAGAAAAAAGATAAAATGAATTTCATCACAATTATAAGCTGATATTTGAAAATAGTGAAAGACAATGTTAAGATAATTCAAAGAAAATTCACATCCTGGGAGAAACTATTGCAGAGAATATGTCTGATAAAAAAGTATATCCACATTATATAAAGAACTCTCACAACATAATAGCAACACAATTAACAGTGCAATTTTTTAAAATAGGCAAACAATAGACATATTACCAAAAAAGGTATGTGGATGTCAAACCAGCACATAGAAAGATGCAAAATATCTCTAATAATTAGGAAATGAGAATAAAACCTGCAGTGGAATAGTACTGCACACCCATCAGAATGACTGAATTGGAAAAGAGTCACCATACTAAGTACTGAGACGAGTGTTGGTGGTAGAAATGCAAAACAACCTCTTTGGGAAACATAATTTCTTAAGAAGTTAAACATACACCTACCATGTGATCCAGCCATTCCACTCCTAGGTATTTTTTCTAAAAGAAATGAAAACATATGTCCATACAAAGACTGGTATACAAAAGATCATAGCAGCTTTATTCATAGTAATGCAAAACTAAAAGTAAAACAAATGCCCATCAAAAATTATAGTGTTTCCAACTAAAGGATAACTACTCAGCAACAAAAAAGGAAAAAGAAAGCCTCCTGATATATACAAGAACATAGGTGAACTTCAAATTAAGTAGGCTACTGAAAAGATGCCAGACAAAAAGTGTGGAATATTCCATTATTTCATTTATATAAAATTCTAAAAAATGCAAATTAATCAATAAAAACAGAAGAGAGTTTGGTGATTGTCCAGGGACAGTGGGTGGATTCAAAGGGGCACGAAAAAACTTTAGGGGTGGTAAAATTTTCATTTTCTTTATGGTGGTGCTTTCATTGGTATATTCTTTTATCAAAATTTATAAAATTATATGCCTTATATACAATTATTTTATGTATTATACTTCAAAAACCCTGTTTAACAAAAGATTTTTACTTGTGTATTCAGATAAAACCTGTCAGTGTGAACAAAAAAAAAAAAAAGAAAAGAAACTAAGTTCAGAAGTAAATGAATTTGCAATGATTAGCATCTTAGATGCCCACACAAAAAGGATCATGCTGCTCTACTTGCCATTGGGTTTTTTGTTGTGTGTTTGTGCATCAGGAATGGTGGGTGGTAGAAGGGATTGTGTATATGTACTTATCAGGGAAAGTCTGAATAGACATCGAAGCTATGCTCACCCTGATACCAACAGGTTCTGTTAAGCGACCACTCATGTAAAAGCATGAACATTTATTATCACCTAAATATCACCCAAAAATAATGAAACAAAAACACATCACTGCACAAGAAAGTTATATATAACCTTATGAAGAAAATAAATTATAAGAACTACTTATATTCACAGTAAAATGTATACTATACTATAAATTATATTGATTATATAAAGAAAATGTTATTTTCTTTTAGAAACATACCATACAAATTAGATAGTAGACCAAAAGAGCTAAAAAACGAAAATGTTACAAAATACCTAAGTTAGTATCTACACAATATAATTAGTGTATTTTGACTTTAAAAAGTCACCTACTTTTAAGCGGCATCATCTATAATCAAACTGAAAATCCCAGTAGTTCATTAGCGGATTATTTTTGTACCATCATTCTCCAAGTTTTTCTTGTATCAGGGTCAGTGATTAAGAACTAATTATTGGAAAACATCCACAAAACCTTCAAGTAGATAATTTTAGAAAGAATGCTATAATTGAGTCACTTCAGTTATTATCATGAGTCAGAACAAAGGTATTTTCTAAACGTGTCATGGTTGCCTTAAATAAAGGCCAAAGTCATTTTACCATTAGGATTTCACCCCTGATTAATTTTCTTAATTCAATGGAAAGCAAGAAGAGCCATAGACAATACTCAAATGGACAATCGACATATGAAAAGACGTTCCATCTTGCCATTGATCTAAAAATGTAAATCTATGATATTGAGAAATTATTTTAGAGATATCCATTAACAATGTGAACAGCAATTACCTGTTAGTGTATTTTAGTTAACTTCATCTATGTATTTCTATATACTGTCTCGCTTTTTAAAATTTGACACAGTAATTTTACAAAATATACAGTTACTTTTTAGAATGGCCTCATTGTAGAAAAATTGTGGCCAATACATCAGAAAAGAGAATTTAAAAAGAAATCCAATATGACAAAGGTGTTATCATTGCAAATAAGAATAGGAAAGACAGATTTTCAAATAAATGGTTCTAAATTAATTAGCAAGCTAGTAAAAATAAATTTAAAATTCTAGATCCCTCATTCACTGCTGACTAAAAAATTACTAATTCCTGGTGTCATAAATCTTAAAATATAAATGAAACCATTTAAGTATATAACAATTTAAGAATATCCATTAAATATATGCACATCTTTTTAGATTAAAAATGTTGCTGATCAATACTTACTGTACCTTATGATGCTATTAATTTCAATCACTGTTTCTATCCTCTATGCTTTGATTAAAATTATATACTGAAAGCATATGTCTGTATCCATTAAGTTATATTTACCATTAAATTTCCCTTTTCTACCAATGTGCCTGGGACATGTCTTGCTACTACATATATAATAATAAAATAGACATATAATTTAGTCTGGCACTCCCATTTCTAGGAACTTATCCCATCCTAATTTTCTCAAGTGCACAGACATACATACTCTAAATATCAAGGGACAATATATTATAATAACAGGAAAAGAGTGTTTATATAAGGAGACAGAGGGTGTGAACATAGCTTCCCTCCAATAGGAATCTGGTTAAATAAAGACAGTTATTTCCATTGAATATGTATCTATTTAAAAATAAGGCACTAATTGTTTGCCATGAAAATACAGCCTTACTCAATTGATAAATCAAGTTAGCAAATTATAAATTACAATTCGATACCACAGATAAAAGAGTAATGCATAAATAGGCAGGTATACAAATGCACAAGGAAATTTCTGAGAGAAAAATGCAACAAAATGCTAACAATGGTTATTATCTGCTTGTTAAAATAGTATGTTTTGCCATCACTGTAATTTTCTGGGTTGTAGTTTTATCTTTACAGTGCTCATATACTTTGACAATTAGAAATAAACAATAAAAGTAAATTCATTTAGAAATTAGCAAAGCATTTACTGACTTTTAAAAAGATAAGACCAAATGACAAAGCACAAATCTTCAATAAAGGGAGTATAAAAGTTAATCTAACTTTAATATCTTTCTTCATTTGAAATGACTAATACATCATAATTTATATTTTAACACACTACTGATATTCTATAACCAAATTTAGACAGTGGATGTAATTTAAAATAGGTTATTTCCTATATTAGTATGTCAAATCACCTCTTTGAATTTTTCTATTTATATAAATATATCAAGACATCTTTCAAATAAATCTCTAAAAGACTACATCCTGTGAATTTCTATTCAAATACAGACGAGTATTTCTAATGCCATTCATAAAAATGGGCTAAATATGTTCCTTACCTTTCAATGAAAAGTAAACACTGGTCTTTTGGGTTGTGCCAAGAGAGTTGTTCTGTAGCAGAAAGGAATCCTGTAAATAAAAAAGAGCAAATACCTGATTTTTAAACTTCATTTTGCAAAAGTTTATTCACATACTACTGGACTTTTAAATCATGCTTTAATTTGGCTAAAATTTTACAATCAGAAGGAAATTGGTGGCAGATGACATCGTACACACTGAAAGATGTTGCACTTCCATTAGCACAAATCCCCCTCCCCTCCTGCAGTTCGTGGAATTGAAACCTGCTGCACTAAAGTATAAAACAAACCGTCTGCTTTTTAATAACACTACTTAACGTTTGAATAAGCCATTGTTTTTATCCAAAAGGTTGTTGCAAGCATTAAAAAGGGCTTCGTGGCAAGGTTGGGTACATAACATATCAGCTTAAAATAGAGAAATATAATAAAAAATTGTTTAACTGACTCACGGCAACATGGGTTCGCAAACCTTGTAGATGGATATAAACCAGGCTTGCCAAACATCACAGACAGCACTTATTAAATCTGCTACGTGGAATGCAATATGCCTGCTGTCTAGCCCCTCCCCCCTCTACCAATAAACGACTCCCCCTTTTCTCCAGTGTAAAAATACATGCTCATAAAATATTTAGAGAAAATCGGGTTGCTTTTTAATCATCTATAATCACACTATGCAACGACACCATTTAAAGCATTTTCATCCGATCATTTTAAAAACAGATTTGTATTAAGAGGCCCGTGACCAACCAAACGGGGATTCAGGATGGGTGGTTGGGAGAAGGAAAATTTTCCTCTTCTTCCCGTGTTAGGAACTATGGCTGGTATTTTTACCTTACGTAACGCTTTTTTTTTCTTTGAATTATAAAACTATAAAAAAAGAATTTTGAGGGAGAAAAAGAAGAAGAAGAAGAAGAAAAAAAAACGTCTTCCAGGGGTGTGTGTCTCAGTCACCAAGGAGCATCTGGGAAGGTGGGCGGGGCCGGGGGGGAGGGCTGTTGAGTTTGGCCATTCATTGGGCTTCGCCTTTGTCAATCAAGACCGTCCAGCAAATGAGGAGCGGACTAAAGGCACACTGGGAACGAGATTAACGGTAGGGCTGACTGCGAGGGGAGGGGGACTGCGCTCCAAAGCGAGAAGAGGACTCGGGGTCTCATACTGCGCCATTCGACTGCGGCACGCCTCGGTCCTCCTCAGCTGCCAGGGAGAGGCCTCGCCACCGCGGCCTCCGCCCAGGCCTCCGCCGCCGCCACTGCCTCCCGCCGCCGCCGCCTCCCTGCAGCTTCTGCTGTCGCCGCCGCTACCTCTGCAACCCGGGCCGCCGCCGCCAGCTGAGCATCCGTGAGTCATTTTCTGCCCATCTCCGGGCGCGCGGGCTCTGTGATAGTCACCACCTTAAGAGGTTTGCGGGCTTGCAACATGGCAGAAGCGGATCTTAAAATGGTCACGGAACCTGCCGCCCAGGGGGTTGCCGAAGAGGAGATGGCTAGCTGCTCCAGCGATTCTGGGGAAGAATCTGACAGCAGTAGCTCTAGCAGCAGCACTAGTCGCAGCAGCACCAGCAGCAGCAGCAGTAGCAGCAGCAGCAGCAGTAGCAGTAGCAGTAGCAGCAGCAGCAGCAGCAGCAGCAGCAGTAGCAGCAGCAGCAGCAGCAGCGACAGCCGCAGCTACTGGTATAGAAAGAGGAGGGCACCTGAGCCTTCTAGAAGGGCGCGGCGGCCTCCGACAGGTACAAATTTCGTGGAGAAGCTGCCCCAGGCAGTTAAAAATCGTGTACAGGCGCTCAGAAATATTCAGGAAGAATGTGACAAGGTAGACGCCCTGTTCCTACGGGCAATTCATGATCTTGAAAGAAAATATGCTGAACTCAATAAGCCTCTTTATGACAAGCGATTTCAGATCATCAATGCAGAATATGAGCCTACAGAAGAAGAATGTGAATGGAATTCAGAGGATGAGGAGTTCAGCAGTGACGAGGAAGTGCCTGATGACACCCCTAGTGAAATGCCTCCTTTAGAGGGTGAGGAAGACGACGAAAACTCTAAGGAAAAACCTGAGGTGAAGGCTGAAGAAAAGGAAGTTCCTAAAGAAATTCCTGAAGTAAAGACTGAAGAAAAGGAAGTTCCTGCCGAAAGTACTGAGGTAAAGGCTGAAGAGAAGGAAGTTCCTGACGAAAGTCCTGAGGTAAAAGCTGAAGAAAAGGAAGGTCCCAAAGAAATTCCTGACGTAAAAGCTGAAGAAATGGAAGGTCCCAAAGAAATTCCTGACGTAAAAGCTGAAGAAATGGAAGGTCCCAAAGAAATCCCTGAGGTAAAAGCTGAAGAAATGGAAGGTCCCAAAGAAATTCCTGATGTAAAGGCTGAAGAAAAGGAAGTTCCCAAAGAAATTCCTGACGTAAAGGCCGAAGAAAAGGAAGTTCCTAAAGAAATTCCAGAGGTAAAGGCTGAAGAAAAGGAAGTTCCTGAAGAAATTTCACAGGTAAAGGCTGAAGGAAAAGCAGATTCTACAGATTGTATGGAGAAGACCCCGGAAGAAAAGGAAGAACCTGAAGAAGTCCCACAGGCAAAGGCTGAAAATAAAGAGCAGCCTAAAGCAACACAGCCCAAAGCAAAGGTTGCAGGAAGAGAGGCTCAGAAAAGAGTTCCTGAGACCAGGCCTAAAGAAGCAGTGAGTCTTAAAAGAGCTCGGAAGGTAAAACCTAAAAGAGAAGATCCTAAAGGCATTCCTGACTACTGGCTGACTGTTTTAAAGAATGTTGACAAGCTTGGACCTATGATTCAGAAGTATGATGAGCCCATTTTGAGGTTTTTGTCTGATGTCTGTCTGAAATTCTCGAAACCTGGCCAGCCGATAAGTTACACCTTTGAATTTCATTTCTTACCTAATCCATACTTCAGAAATGAGCTGCTGATAAAGACATACATAATAAAGTCAAAACCAGATCACAATGATCCTTTCTTCTCTTGGGGATGGGAAATTGAAGATTGCAAAGGCTGTAAAATAGATTGGAGAAGAGGGAAGGATGTTACTGTGACAACCACCTACAGCCGCACAACTGCTACTGGAGAAATTGAAATCGGGCCAAGAGTGGTTCCTAATGCATCATTCTTCAACTTCTTTAGCCCTCCTGAGATTCCTAAGATTGGAAAGCTGGAGCCACGAGAAGATGCTATCCTTGATGAGGACTTTGAAATTGGTCAAATTTTGCATGATAACGTCATCCTGAAATCAATCTATTACTATACAGGAGAAGTCAATGGTGCCTATTATCACAATGGCAGAGAATATGGAAACAGAAAATACAGAAAATAAAAAAGAGGCTGGCCTAAGTTTTCTCAAGAATCCTGAAAATTCAAGCAAGCAGAAGTAAAGCAGGTTCATGTAGCCTTGGAAAAAAACCTGCCCTATATCCTGAACATTATTACTCCTTATAGTCTTGTGTCTTCATATTTTCTCAGTAGCCTATTTAAAAATGTTCTAAAAAGTGTCTTAAGTATCAGTTTATTGTATCTATCTTGTTTTAGTATAATCTTCAAAATGTAAACTGCTGTTAATTATCTAAAGCATGTTTGGTGCTACAGAGTGTTAATTTTTGTGAAGTCTTTTTGTCCTGTTCCTATTAGACTGTAGTTGTGAAAATTGTCAGAATTATTAGACAAATGTTTGCTTGAAAAAAATCCTGATATACAAATGCAAGTGTTTCTTTTTCTTTTTCCAGCTCAGAAGACTAAAGGTTTAAATCTGCTTGCACTAGCTGTGCCTTTATTACTTTGCTATAGAAGTGCAGTACTTATATTAAGTAGAAAAGTGCATTGTGAAATTTGACTGCTTGAAAAACAGTTTAGCATACATTTAAAATGTTTGCCAAGACCATTTTTGATTACTGTGAATTTATGTGAAATAGTGGTCTATATATTTGTTCATAATGAAATTATTGTTTACCACTGAGGTGTTATTGTAACAGAGTATTTTTAAAAAGTTTTTCTTCATCGTATATTGTGTAATTATAAACTAAAGATACCACCTTTTCTTTGTAATATGTTCTCCTTTGCCTTTCACTGAAAATGATTACATCATATGATATTTCTCATGTCTTTTATTGCAACCTGAAATAAATAAATGTCAAATAAAGTGTCATGCTATAAAAATCTAATGTTTTCTCCTAATTATAAAAAGTGGTGCTTATAGGAAAATTAAGAGTACTGGGGGGGAAAGATACTTTAGCAAAACATAATCATTGCTAACATTCTGATATATTTCCCAGATCTTAATTTTTCTATTGGGGGATACACATTTAAGTTATTGGAGAGAGATGGGACAAGGGAGGGGGGAGACTAAAAGGGTGGAAAAGGAGGAAAGTGGAAACAGGTGAAGGAGGGAAACAGGTGGGGAAGGGGAGGGCTGGGGGAGGAGTGGAAGAAGAGGGAAAGGGAGGGGGAGGGGAGGAGAACAGAAGGAAAGGCAGGAGGAAGAAAATTGGAAAGAGGAGGGGGAGGAGGGATGGAAGGAGGGAGGAAAAGAGATCAGGAGTATCTCAAGCAGAAAGGCCATCTGTATAAGCTGGGGTTTTTTTGACAGGCCAAGGACCCCCTTCACCTTGACTTGGGAGGAGGTTATGGTATCAGGGCTCTATTTTTCTTATAGATGACATCATGCTCTCACCTATGTACTATGCAGCTGGCCACAGGGTAATTAGATGCTGAGGTTTTGATTCCAGACTAAGCAAAGAAACAAGGCCTTAATTCTCAGTTATTAGACAGTTTTGCACTAGGCATAAAGGCGTGAGCAGAGCAAATAATAAAGTAGTATTCTAGTCTACATTTGCCATTTCAAAGTACACACACATTTTCCTTCAAGACCTTACAGGTAATAATTAAGGCAGGAGCCCGACAGGATTTTTAAGAATTTCTGGGTCTCTCAGCAAGAGTCTTCCCCCGTCCCACCGTATTTTATATCTTGCTTTTATCTTTACTTAACAGTACGCCACCCTCTCATAAATATACATAAAAATGTAAAAATACTTACAACCCAAGACACACAATATTTAACCCATTATGTGTGTTTGAATCTTCAGGTTATGATTTAAACAAGATCAGAATGGAAATTATTTTTTAGCAGTAATCTTGCACTTTTGAAATCACCTGTTTTATTTCTAGGCTTTGTGCATCCATCATAAATCCATATGGTGAATTTACTTAGATGCCAGAGCCCAAACAAAGACTATAACATATATGATGTACCTGCTTCTGTAGCTGCATGCAAATATATACTGTGTTTCCTAAACATCACAGATAGCAGAACCCTTAAGATTTCTAGTGAAAGGCAGCCACCTTTTTGCCTTTTAGAACTCTTACCAAAGTATTTAACACCTTCCACCTCTGTATTTCCATAATGCAGAATGTAAACACTCATATGTGCACTACTAAAAATACCCTGTTTTCAGGTTGATTTTATTTTCTCCCAGACCTTGGATCAAAACAAAAAGATGACTTCAAATTGGATGGGCGTCGGAGAAGCTAATTAGAAAGACGATTTACAGCTATTTTTTATTTTTAAGGTTAAGCTTAGGTACTGTAGGGAGGCAGGTGCCAAGGGTTTAGGCAGCAGTAAAGTTTGGATTCCAGGAAATGCAAGCGGTCTGTGCTGTATGCTTCAGCTACTTGACAGGTTGAAGAAGGTGGGTCCAGCCGGGATACTCGTTGGGCTGGCACATTCATTGGGTCGTAGGTTTGTCTATCACAGCTGCATAGCCAATGAGTGATTTTACATGGAAAATCCAGCTGTGAATGGCGATAACGGGCAAGGGCCTGGGAGAGTGAGAAATGCCTAAAGGGTTTTTTTTTTTCCCCTGCATTCCTTCGGGTGAACTGTTTCTTTTGCTGTGACTCAAAGCTGAGTCCAGCTGCCTCCTTCTCTGTCCCTAAGCCGACCTACAAGGTGCTCGCCACCACCTCCTCCTCTTTCTCTGCAGTGACAGCCACCTCCTCAGTGAGTTCATTCCTGTCCTGAATTGAGCACCGAGTATCCCAGAGTGTATCTAAACGTTTCCTCTTTTCCTTTCCTTTGACTAACTGAGATATTAAGGGATTGTCAAAAGCAGCAGCAGCAGCAGTAGAGCAGTAAACGCTCCTGAAAAAGTAATGAAATCATTTAAGCTACGGGAGGAAAACGTCAACACAGTTAAGTGATGCAAATGGGTACCAAAACAGTGTGCCAATCCCGGAAGTGCAGCATCTTCTCTGCATCCTGGGCTGTTGGCACTAAAAAGCTTCAGGAGCTATGCGATGAGAGCGAAGCTGAATTTATTTGGTCAGAAATGGCAGACTCCAGAAAGAATGTTAACCCTCAAAGAGGTGTTAAAAACGAACCCATCAGTACATGCATGAGAACAAGTTGGGGGTTGTCCCTGAAGATTCTAAATTGAATATCGTGAGAGAGATGTTTTCTTCTGTTGTTGTTGTGTGGTACTGGGGATTGAACCCAGGGGAATTCTACTTCTGAGCTACATACCCAGCCCTTTTTAAGTTTTATTGTCAAACAGGGTGTCTCTAAGTCTTGCTAAGTTTCTGAGGCTGACTTCAATCAAACCTGTGATCCTCCTGTCTCAGCCTCCCAAGTACTGGGAGTACTCCTGAGTAATCCTGCCCAGCAATAATTAGGTTTTTAAGGTTTTGAATATGTGGGATTCAGATCGTAAGGCAACTGGTACAACTGAGAAATGAAAAGAGGGGGAAACTTTAAAAAGAAAAAAATATTAAAGTACTGATTATATACTGATGTTTAAGTTAAAGCTTTATATTATATTCAAATAAATGAATACTTCAAAACTAAAGCATTGAAGAATAGAAGTTATTGTTAAAATTAAATTTGACCCTTTCCTATTTGTTTAGAAAATGAGACCAAAGGAAAATAAAAAAAACACCCCTCTAAAAGCCAACGTAATCACATTTTAAATGGAACACTTCAACCCATACTGAATAGGGTCTCAAAGCCTATATGTATTTCATTTCATTTTTTCCCCTGTAGTTATCTTGAAATCCAACTATGCTTGAACGTGGAACCCAGGGGAAAAATAGTTATATTCATTTATGACCTGTAATGGCTGAAACATAATTAACACATTTTTCTAATTCAGAGGTGATAATCATCCTCAACAAAAAAGTCTGCAGCTGTAGAAAAAAAGCAAAGAAAAGATTGAGATCCTGACCCAACTACTTATGAGAAAGGAAAGCTGAGTGTTCAGTCTGAAAATATTTTGAACATCTTAAAGAACAGTATGATGTGGCCAGGTAGTGTGTAACCTGTAGTATAGTAACTTCAGCAAAATCATGCATTTCACATTCCATGTGGTTTTGTACATTATATTTTTTAAATTATCAAAAGGGAATTTTTTAAGTATGAAACAACATAGCACTTATAACTGCACAATTCTTCAAGAGATATAGAACACAGCAAATTCTCTAAGTATCTTTATTCTTTACGCTATAGTTTTGTCCCCCTGATGACTGTCAGGTAACTAGTAGCAAATGAGAATATTCTGAGGCTACCGTTTATGTGGGGGAAAATATACTGAAAGGCCGGGTGTGGTGGCGCATGCTTGTAATCCCAGCGCTTGGGAGGCAGAGACAGGAGGATCGCTCAGGTTCGAAGCCAGTCGTGCGCGCTGGCTTAGGAGACACTATTTCCAAAAATAAAAATGTAAAAATAGGTCTGGGAGTGTAGCTTGAAGGTAGAAGGGCTTCCAGGAACCTCAGTACAATATAATATATATACAATATATATATATATATATATATATATATATATATATATATATATATATATTGAAAGAACCAGTGTTTTTTTCTTTTGCCTCCAGCATAAAAATAGGAAGGGTTTAAGTCTACTTACATCAGATTTGCTTTAATTTAGTTTGCTCCAAAAATGTGATTAGTTTATTAAAAACGGTATATTATAAACTGTTACTACTTAAAATAATAAAGTTAAAAAGTTCCAGGTGCACATTATAAATTCTATATTGTTTATGGTTTTGAATTCTGCCTAACATAGAGATACATAAAGAAAAATAATCATAATGAAGCTATTTCTCACAGTGGTATAGGTAAAAGCATATCAAGTGTTTTTTACTTGTTAGTTATTAAATTAAGGTGATTAAGCTTATTTTCTTTACATTCTGCTTCAAATTTGTTACATTCTATTTTAATACAAGTTCTTGTTATTATAAAATGTATTCATCATAGCAATCTGAAAGATATTAGGAAACATAAAAATAGGCCGAAATAATTCTACAAAGATAACAATACATCAGAAAATATCTTCGTATATGTTTATTAACATGATAAATATAAAATAACAACTCTGTTTTAAAGGAAATAAGAACATAGTTTATTCTGAGCCAAATTTGAGTGACCATGTCGTTGGAACACAGATTTAAGTTACCTTGAATGACATATTCTACCACGGAAGAGGTTACTTTTACAGTTATGGAACAAAAGAAATAAATCAATGCATTTACCAGTAACATTGATAGATCATCAGGTAGATAGGCTATAGTAAAGAAAGACAACCTCTTCTATAAGCTTTACATGTTATAATAGCTCTAGATTTAGGGTTTCTGGAGACTAAATTCCTGCAAAGCTTAGTGATACACTCCAAGATATTTCCATTATAGGAGAAGGTTAGGTCAACTACATAAGTCATGGTAAATACCTATTAGAGACCTTAAGATAGCCCAAGAAAACTCTGACTCTCACCCTACAATATTTCATTTCTCCAAAATCATAATGTTTTAGTTAGCCTGGGCACTCTGTAGAATGTTTTTTTTTTTTTTTTTTTTTGGTATTAGGAATTGAACTCACAGGCATTCTACCTCTGAGGTACACCCCAAGACCTTTTTATTTATTTATTTTTTTATTTTGAAACAAGGTCTCACTATATTGCTGTGGGCCTCAGTAAGTTGCTAAGCCTTGCCTGATACCTGGGATCCTCTTGTATCAGCCATCCAAATACGAAGATTTTAGGCATATGCCATGGTGCCCACCCAACCTTAAGATCCTTAGCATAGATATAGTTGTTCAGAGAGCTTCAGATCACAGAGCTATTCTATACCTTTTATTTTTCATTTTTTTATATCTGGGGACCCTTTATCAGTATATGTAAATCTTCATTTACCCCCCATATATTGTTATGTCATTATTTATTTCATCATTTCTTATGGTCATTTAGGTGATAGGAGTATTGTTTACATTTGTTTAATAATTGTAAGTATTGTTTTGGAAAAAAGGAAAAATGAATGTGTGTTACATACATTTAAATTTTCCTTTTGTTCACAATTTTTAATAATTCTCTGCAGAAGAGATTTAATTTTAATGGTTACATTCATCTTTTACATCTTTTTCCTGTTATGTATTTTGGGCATTTGGGTAAGAAATATCTAAACACACCATAATATTTTTTCATGTTTCCTCTAGTATTCTTATAGTTCATTTGATGCTTTAATCTCTCAAATAATTTTGATATAAAGATTAATATAACTATGCCAGCTTCTTTATTTTCAACAAAATTAAACAGTTGTTTCAATGTCATTCACAGAATGCTGAATATCCAATAATTAATTAGTTTCTGTATAGTCTAATTTCCTTACATTTTGGAACCTATTTCTGATATTCGCTCTTTTCTTGTGGTACTGCTTGGGATGAAACCTAGGGGCATTCTACCTCTGAACTATATCCCCAGCCCTACTTTTTTTTATTCTTTATTTTGAAACAGGGTCTCATTGAGTTGCAAAGGGCCTCACTAAGTAGCTGAGGCTGTCCACAAACCTATATCCTTCTGTTTCAGCCTCCCAAATGCTAGATTTACCAAGCATGCACCACCACGCCTGGCTGAAATTTTCTCTTCACAGATATTATTATTGTGCCACTATAACTATTTTAAAACAAATTTATCACGTGAATTTTAGTATCTGGTGAGAACAGTTTCTTATAAAACTCACTTTATTTTCTCCCATCTTTTCCAAATGAACTAGTTTCTTTTTTAAAGTTCCCCCACCTATTAAGGCATTATAATTGGAGTTTGTTCGAAATTACAGCTCAGTATACAGTGTCTGGAACTTCATGCTATTCAATTTTCTTTCCTTTCTTTTCTTTATTTTTTTGTGGTACTGGGGTTCCTGGAAGCCCTTCTACCTCCGGGATACACTCCCAGACCTATTTTATACTTTTTAAAAAAATTTGGAAACAGGGTCTCTTAAGTCAGCGCGGCTGGCTTGCGCCATCTTCCTGTCTCTGCCTCCCAAGCGTGGGGATTACAAGCGTGCGCCACCATGCCCGGCCTTCAATTTTCTTATTGAAGAAAAGTTGCATCTTTCCATTTAGATCAAATATTTTTTATATACTTCAGTAGAATGTTGGAGTGTATTTGTTTAATACCTTGGAAATATCTGTGAAAAGCCTGTTCTTCAGTGTTTTTTTTTTTTTTCTGCTTGTCTTCCTTTTGTTTATTCTGATTTTCTTCTTATTTTAGATTGTCTCCATTAGGGCATTGTATTAGTTAGGTTTGAATATTAGGGGTAACCGTGGAAATGTAATATGTGAATAAATGGAAGGAAATGAGCTTTGATATCTTAGAAGCTTTGGCTCCGATTTCTCATATTCTTTCTCCAAACTGTCATGTCTTCTACAGGCCATTTTCCCATCAATTTATGGTGTTTTCTGCTTCCTCTGCCTTCATCATCTCAAGATTTGGAGTGAACCACAGGTCAGCATGATTCCATGAAATGCCTAGAGTCAGAGCTTCTTCAGGGTGATCTTGTCCATAATTTCTGCTCAACTGACTGACACACATTTCTGTAATGACTGGGTTCTTGTCTGCTCCTTATATTGAAGCTATCTCTGGAGACTCTCAGAAAATGAAGATGATATGCAGGAATAAATTCCCCTTTACGTCAGCTCCCTTTCTGTGTGATAGATATGTTTCCCTAAGGATTATTCCTTGCTGCTTTCACTGTCATCAGTAGTCTTACATCAAATGATCTGGGCTTGAACACCTGGAGAATCTAAGATCAATGGAAACAAGCATTGACTCACAGTCTTGTATTGTTTTAGTCCAAATTTCACTGTAAATACAATATATTCTTTTCCAGTGCATGTGTTTGGTTTGTGGCTATTTCTATGACTCACTGAAAATAATTTATTCCTTTTTTTTAAATCCAGACAGATATGATGTACAACTTGAATTGAGAAGCACAGGGCAACATAGAGGAGGATCTCTAAAGTGGGAGTACATAGTGTCCTCTAAATATACATACTTTAGAAAATATTATCTGCAGCACAAGTATTAACAACTTTCTGAAATGAATAGTGTTCAGTGTGCCAGTTTGTTGAGTGCTAGCTTTGGAGAATTGTGTAAATCAGCCCCAGTTTAACTACAGGTAAAAGCATCCTTCGTTACTATTTTTCTCAACTTTTTATTTTGAGACAATGACTTATAGAAAGTTGTAAAAATATTTTTAAAAGGTCCTGTGTGCTCTTAATTCAGCTATCCTTAATGGTAATGTCTTATTTAACTAGAGAAAAATACTGAAACCAGGAAATTAACATTGGTATGACAACCAAACCTTATACAGATTGCACTATACTTTAAATAAATTCTGTGTGTGTATGTATGTGTGTCAGTGGTTCCAAACAGTTTTATTGCATATTTAATTACAATTATGTAATTATATATTTATTGTATATATAAATACAATCAAGATAAGAACAATTCCATTACTCCATATTTGTTTCTCCTAGCCTGTGTCGAACTCCTGACAGCCATTAATTAATTTATTCTCATTATTTATATGACAAAATTATACACATTGTTGTGTGAATTAAATTATATAATACGTAAAGTTTTGAGATTCACCTGTGTTTTACTCAGTATAAGAATTTTGTGATCCATTCAGGTTGTACCTTATATCAATAGGTTGCTCTTTTTAGTGTTGAGTGTTATGGTTTGGATTTAGAATGTCTCCTGAGACCTCATGTAGACAAGGGAGCCATGTTGGAGGTTGTGCTTAGTTGCTGAGAAGGAGTACCTGGGGGTGTGGCCTTGGGGAATATATATGGTCTCTCCTCCCCTTGCCAGCTCTTCCTTGCTTCTGGCCTCTGTGATGTGAGAGCAGTGCCCTTTTCACACACTCTCTTTGCTCCCTGTGTCCTGCCCTGTGCTTCGGAGACTTTACCTGGCCTAACATGGACTAAACCCCTGAAATTACCAGAACTGTAAGTAAATAAAACTTTTTTTTAAGTTGAAGTAGTCAGGTATTTTGGATTAAAGCAGTGCTATAAATTGTGGTGGTCAGTTGTTTTGGATTATAGCAATGAGCTAAATTGTGGTAGTCAGGTGTTTTGGATTACCTCAGTGAGAATACTGACTGAAGCACTGAGTAACATATTCCTTTAAGTTAACTACTAATCTCTAACTATTCTGTAGAAAATAAAACCAGGTAGAAAGGAAGTTGTAAAGACTGCCGGTAACCAGAACCTCCCATATGGACAAAGCAAAGGATTATTAAATCTTTTACTACTTTTTAAAGTCGTAAAGTTGTTAAACTTTCAAATCAATACCAAAAATAATATTTATTTTATGCAAGGTACATATATACTATTACTATCATAATCCTTACTACAGCACTGTTAAATAAGTGCCATTATTATATCTCTGGAACAGATGGGAAACTGAGACATAGCTTAATTTGTTCAAGCTCACAGAGCTGCTAAGTGGCAAAACCAAGCTTTAAACTTGGCAGTAAGGCTAAGTCCATGCTCTTCATTGCTATATTCTGCTACCTTTCTACCATACTCTACCATCTAGAAAAATATCTTTCTTGGCCATGCTCAGGGCTAGATAAGGTGAAATGAAAGAGTGGAAGAGAAAGAACTACACACTGTATTGAAAGGTGATGTCCGTATATAGAGTACAATTAAGAATTGCAAGCAGGGTGTGGTAGCACATGTCTGTAATCCCGGTGCTTGGGAGCCTGAGACAGGAGGATTGCAGGTTGAAGGACAGCCTCAGGAAGTAGTGAGATTCTGAGGAACCTAACAAGACTCTGTTTTTAAAACAAAAACTAAAATTGGGCTGGGTGTACCTCGGAGGTAGAATGCCCATTGGTTCAATTCCCAGTACCAAAAAAAATTCCATATTATCTAGTAGTAGTGGAAATACTCTAAATATAAATCTACCTCTCTAAATATACCTATAATTTCAGCTCATGTCAAGATTTATAGCTTAGTGAGACCACTGGGTAGGGAATAGTCCCCAGTTCAAATACATCATACCCAGTGTACTATTGAAAATGTCTTAGTAAATTTATATTTTAAATAAATCGCAAGGTAATCCATTACTGCAAAAGATTTCTTTTAAATTTCCAACTTCTTATATTTTTGTTATGCCTTGTGTTTCTGTGGTTATCAGCTATAAATAAGCTTTAAATCCAGGGAAAGAAACTGAAAAACCTATTGTCATGCTAGAGGAGAACTCAACAAAAAAATGTATATTAGTCATTGTAAAGGGTAAAACATATAACTAAAAGCTAATGGACTTAATATTGACTCTCACTTGTGTTACTTATTGGCTGTGTGAATTTATGCATATTGCTTTATTTTTAATCTTTAATTTCCATATCCATAAAATAGGGCCTGCTACCTGACTACTTCATAGAATTAAAAATAAGGCTTAAATGAGATATTTTTATGAAAACAGCATACACATTGGCATGCAGTAACTATTCAAGTAATAATTTTTACTATTTTTGCTATAATCAGGATAAGTGAGTTTTATTGGAGATTATAGGTAAAATATCATGATAATAAAGATTTTCAGAATGGCATTAATTCAGTCATCTTATTTCAAGGGGGGAAACTTTCTGTTTCTTGAATATTTATGCAATTATTCTTGTCCTTTCTTATATCCCCCCCCCAAATCAATAGCTCTTAACCGGTAATCTGGTAAACAGTGGTTTGTATCATCAATATATCTTCAGTCTTTCAAAGTCATTTTAAATTTTTATCCACCCCTCCAAAGGACCAGTACTGTCCCTCATTTGTTGCCTGACCAAAAGTAATTCTTAGTATTGTTGAATAAGGCAGGACCATTTCCTAGCTCTAGGCCCCTATTTCTGTTTGTATATTATCGACAGCATCAGTGGAACTGTAAAATAGCAATTTAAAAACGGTTGAATCAGACATTGTGCACACACATGTAATCCCTGTTCTTGGGAGGCTGAGACAAAAAGATCACTGGTTCAAGGCCAGCCTCAGCAACTTAGCAATATCCTACTTTAAAAAATAAAAAGGGCTGGGAGTGTAGCAAGGTGGTAGAATGACCCTGGGTTCCATCCTTAGGCCCTTTTCAAGAAAAAAAAAAAAAGAAAACTATAGCCAGTGTGGAATACTTCCCTTATAACCTCTTTTCAATTTGGCCGGAGTATTGTTAAGGTAGTATGGAGATAGGTCAGTGATATTTTTCCATGGATTTCAAAGTGAACTTTTGGTTAGGAAGTACATATTTTAAAAGTGTTTATAGAAATTTGAGAAAAAAAAGAAGCAAAAAGCAATGAACAGAACACCAGATGGTACCTATTTAAAATGTTTACACTGTACCCAGTGAGAAATGAAATCTAAGGAAAGGAGAGACCTTTTTTGTAGACTTCTCTTTAAACTGTCACCACAATTTACAACTTCAGGAAACATATTACAATGTATATGCATATACAAATATGTCCCAATGATTTCCAGTGCTATGTATAACTGTAATGCACCAACAATAAAAAATTGCAATGTTAAATATGTTGAAATTGGCATTAACTTATGGCAGCATATTTTGCTTTAGGTCAAACAGTCCATTTGATCCACTAAAAGTAAGGATTCTGAGAATGAATTGTATCTTTTATAATTATTTAGGTTTACTTCATATTTTAATAAAATTCTTTAGTCTTTGAATTGAGAGACAAAAAGTTGCACCAAAACAAAAATACTGCTTTTATAAATTTTTTTGAGTTTAGGTTGCAAGGAAAGCATTAAACAATTGTAATATACTTTCTTTATTTGGTGGTGCTGGGGTTCCTGGGAGCCCTTCTACCTATGGACTATATTCCCAGACCTATTTTATACTTTTTTAAATTTGGAAACAGGGTCTCTTAAGCCAGCGCAGCTGGCTGAGAACCTGCGCGATCTTCCTGTCTCCGCCTCCCAAGCACGGGGGATTATAAGCGTGAGCCACCACGCCACGCCAGGCTGTAATATACTTTTTTTTTTTTTTTTTTGGTGGTACTGGAGTTCCTGGAAGCCCTTCTACCTCCGGGCTACACTCCCCGACCTATTTTTACATTTCTATTTGGAAACAGGGTCTCCTAAACCAGCGCGCGTGGCTGGCTTCGAACCTGCACGATCCTCATGTCTCCGCCTCCCAAGCGCGGGGATTACAAGTGTGCGCCACCACTCCCGGCCCTGTAATATACTTTTAAATATTGGAAGAATTGCATTGTCAGTAGCATAATTACTGTGTCAGCATGTTGCCAATTCATTGTTTTGAGTTTTCTGTGTGAAGAGACTACAGTTGTTTTTAATTCGTCTAAAGGGCTAGCGAAAGAACATAGCTATTTTTAAAAATGCGTGTAGATGATGAAGTGTTAAAAAAATGAATCCTAACATTTTGCAACTTATAGCAAAGGAATGACCTCTAAGCAACATATGGAAGTGCATCCACAAAATTTCCCTAGCATATGGAAATCCCTGGTTGATTTTCTAAAGAGTTTTGGAAATAAGTGTTTTTAAATGTCATGTTTAAGTTTGTTCAGCTTGTATTATTAAGCATCTCCACAAGTATAATTAGTTGTGATTGAATTACATTACAAGGCGCAACAAAGCAAATGCTATATACTAGGATACAGTTTGAAGAAGTATCAATCCAGCCATTTGATTTTCATTTCAGGATATTTCCTTTATTAAATGTTATGTTTTATAAATGATAAATGTTTAGGAAATGATGACTATGCTAATTAATATCTGATATATACATCAATCAAAACAACAAACTGAACCTCATAAATCTGTACAAATATTATTCATCAATCAAAAATTAGCATAAATAAGAATAATACTGAAATGGAAAGAACCAGCACTTCTCCACCATCTCTTATTCCTATTCACATAATCACAGAGGAAAAATTAAAGTCTTCTCTCCCTCCTCCAATACACAAAAATAATTCCTCAACTATTCTAAAAATAAGAAAGGGCTTCATTGACTATAATTCACAAAGATTAGAATGTGCATTTAATGTAAATGATTCGGTCGTCTTCAGTATATTCAGAGTTGTGAAACCATCAGCACAATCGATGTTTTCTTCATCCCATAAAGAAATCTTGCTCTTACTAATAGTCACTCTTCATTATCCCCAATTACTTCTTAACCCTCAGCTTTAGACAACACCTAATCTGCTTCCTGTCTATATATATTTGCCTATTCTGGACATATTATGGACATTTAATATGGCCCTTTTTGACTGGATTCTTACATTTTACCTGTTACCAAGGTTTATCTCTATTGTTACCCATATCAATATTTCATTAGTTTCAATAGCCAAATAATATTGCATTGTATTTATATTTCAGTTTTTCATTTGTGCACTCATCACCTGATGACATTGGAGTTCTTCCCACTTTTTGCATCTGATGAATAATGATTACCATGAATATTAATGTGGATATATGTATTCATTTCTCTTGGGTATATATAAACCTAGTAGTAAAATCACTGCTCATATGATAATTCTATGTTGAACCATCTTAAGAAGTGTCAGACTTTTCCAAAACAACTACACCATTTTACATCCCACTAGAAACTTTGGGACATCCTTACTAATACTTGTTCTTTTCTGCCTTTTTTATTAGAGTCATCCTAATGGAAGATAGTTGATATTTCATTGTGGTGACTAATATTAATCATCTTTTCACATGCTTATAAAACTTACTTTGAAAAATTCTATTCATATTCTTTATGCTAATTTTTATTAGGGTTACATGTTTCTTAATTGATAAGTTTTAAGAAATCTTCATATATTCTTGATACAGATCTCTTTTTCCAATGTATGCTTTTTTTTAAAAAAAAAATCTCTTTTTAGCCAGGCATGGTGGCGCACGCTTGTAATCCTAGCACTTGGGAGGCTGAGACAGGAGGATCACACAGGTTCGAGGCCAGCCTCAGCTACTTAGTGAGGCTCTCAGCAATTCAGTGAGACCCTCTTTTTGCAGTTCCTTAATGGTATCCTTTGAAGAAAAAAGTTTTAAATTTTGATTAACTATTAATTATTCTTCCGAGTGTGATTTTGGTTTCACAGCTAAAAAAATTGTTTAATCCATGGCTATAAAAATTTACAGCTATGTTTCCCTCTAAAATTTTAGAGTCAGAGTTTTTACATTTTGATCTATGGTTAATGTAGAGTTAATTTTTAGTGAGATGTGAGGCAGGGATTTTTTTTATGTGTGAATATCAAATTGATCTGGTGTCATGTACTGAAAAGATAGAACAGTCCCCATTAAATTGTATTTGGCATGCCTGCTGAAAACCAATTGACTGTAGTTGAGAGTTTATTTCTGATTTCAAGTTTCTCTCATTGTTTTATTTTATTTTTTCTTTCTTTCTTTCTTTTTTTGGTGGTACTGGGGTTCCTGGAAGTCCTTCTACCTCCAGGCTACACTCCCAGACCTATTTTATATTTTATTTGGAAACAGGGTCTCTTAAGACAGCGGGGCTTCCAACCAGCGGGGCTTCCAACCAGCGCGATCCTTCTGGCTCCGCCTCCCAAGCACGGGGATTACAAGCCTGCGCCACCACGCCTGGCTCTCTCATTGCTTTATAGATCTTTCTTCCTACAGGTATCACACACTCTTGAATACTATACCTCTGTAGTAAGTTTGGAAATCAGAAAGTATGAATGTTTTAGCTTTTGTTCTTACAAACTCATTTTGGGTATTCTGGTTTTCTTACAATTTTCTATGAATTTTAGGTAAACTTTTCAATTTCCGAGAACAAGAAAAAGGAGGGCATCTGGGATATTTTGATAGCGATAGCATGAATTCTGCATATCAATTTAGGGACTGTGGATATGTTAATAATATTAAGTCTTCCAATCCATAAATGTGAGGAATCTTATTTATCTAAGACTTCTTTCAGCAGTGCTTTGTAGTTTTAATATCCTTACTTAAATTTCTCCTAATCATTTTATTTTTGATGGTTTTGTAAATCAAATAGTGTTCTTAATTTTAGATTGCAATTCTATTCTTTAAATGTTATTTTTTTTACTTCATCAATGTTTTGTATCTAGTCATTTTCTCTTTGGGTAAAGTTTCTAAGATCTTTATAACTAATGGATTCAGTAAATAATTCTGGCATTAAATTACCATTTATATAATGCTGATTTCTCCTTGTGAACTGATCAGTATAAGACAGACATAGAATTATTTGTTCAGCATATTCAAATTTTAGATGTAAGGCATATACAGTTTTAAATATATAATAATTCCAGGAATTGAGCACTCCTTAACTGTAAAAATTGAAAGGTTGAGAATTCACGGTTACTTTTTCCACAGTTGGATTGTAAAATGATAAATTATTGAACTTTGGCAATAGTGTTGTTATTATCTGGTTACCTTTTTATTTGTCTTGAAATTGAATTTTCTTCTTTTCTATAGGTTTTCTATTTAACTCTATCTTATGTTTCATGCTAATATTATTCTGTAATCTTTGTTAAGGACTTTTATTTCTTCCTAAAAACAAGCTATGAACTGTACTTTTACTTCCTCTTAAATAATAGTCAAGAGGAAATTGGGCTAAACATGTAGGACTATAGTTGGTAATAATTCTTTGTTACTATACACATTCCCATTTCCAAATGGGCCTTTCCTTTAATTCCATCACAGTAATTTCTTATTTCTGTGATGGATTAGATATTTTCCCTTGATAATTGCCTAAGTAATGCTGGGATAAAGGACACAGGTGGGGAGGTGGGCAAAACATTAGTTTGTTGGTCAATATTTTTTTTTATACTCTGCAAGGGCAAGGCTCAATTCTGAAAGGAATATTTAAGAATATATTATCTATATTATTCCACTGAGTCTGCTGCTTAGATGTTTATTATAAATGAGTCTTTTGCATTAAATCTTTGGGAAAATATTTACTATCAGGGCCTTAAAACTTAGTGTACCTGAGCTCATTATGTTAATGATTTATCATAGTTGTTTCAAATGTCCCACACAAACATTTCCTGGCAGTCACAAGAGCGTTGTTTAGAAAGATTAGTTCCAAAAATCACCATTTCAATGATCTATAATCATTGTAATCAATAATTTAATGTATCAACTTGAGAGGGACATGGAATGCTCAGAAATTTGAACAAACTTTATTGTAGGCTTGCTTGGGATGGCATTTTTGAATGTACTAATATTTCATTTGTAGAATAATTTAGGCTAATTGCCCCCCCTAATGTGTACAGGCACTCGAAGGTCTGAATTTTTTAAAAGTAGAATATCCCTTGAGTTAGAGCGAACTCCTTCTGCTTGACTGCTTTCAGCTGGATGTCAGTTTGTGGTGCCGTCAGACTCAAATTGGAACATTGGCTAGTACTCCAATTTACTGATTATTGATCTTGGGACTTGTAGCTTCCATAATCGTGTAAGCCAATTCCTTATCACAAGCCTATCTTTATCCTTCTTCCACTTCTATATAAATTCTATTGGTCCTATTGCTCTGGAATACCTTTACTAATGCAACTACTATTCTCTCTTTTCTTTATGGTAACTCTTCCCCTGACCTCTAACCCCACCTTGAAAATACTCCTTTCCTTTCATATTTCTTATGTAAACTACAAACTACAGTTACCTTTCTGAGGCTATTCTCAATGACTCTTAGAGATCCAATATCTCTCATCTCTATAAGTAAAGTCTTGATGTGTGTTTATCTGGCAGTTTTTCTCACTGGAAAAAAGAATAAAAATGTTTCATTATTACCATATTTACTTCTCTGATTATGCTTCTGCTACACATATAAATGTGAGGATTGGTTTAGGAATCAGACCTGTATTCAAGGTCAAGGTAGGTAAGACAAGTTCCATTAGTTTCTCTATATTAAGAATAATCATCAGTAAATGGGAATATTAGTGACATCTGCCTCATAAATTTGTTCGGTATAACTGATAAAATATGTGAAACATTTTATGTAAGTTATCTACTACATAATAAATGACCGATAAATTATAACTACCATTAGTACTAATATTAGAATCATTCAATAAACTAAGAAAATCAATAGAATACTATCACTTTTTCCAGATTATTAACTAGCCTCTAAGATATATTTTCTTAGTCCCATGTACAAAATTATTCTCTGAAAAATCTAACTCATCTTGTATTTCTCTCTTTCTGAAAAGCACACATGTAGATTCATAAGATTTAGAGTGGCTTTAAATCCACTCCAAATAAAAAAATAAATCTAAGGAACTATGATGAATTTATATAGATAACTGAGAGTTATTTATAGTTGTAGTAGAAATAATGAAATAAGTTATTGTAAAGTGCATACCTAAGGCATTCGGCTTAAAAATTCTGATCAAATTCAATTTCCCAAAGTGGATAACTTTATCATTATCTATCATAAAATAGTCTCTCCTTGAGGAATCGTTAAGCAAGGAGAAAGTTATTAATGATATTATATTCCAGCTGCTCAAGAATATTAGCACTTGTATTTTAATGAAAATCAAAATTAACTGGATAAGCTCTGAAAAAAATTACAGGGCATAGACACATGTATAGCAAATAGACACATAATAGCAAATATTAATAGTATTGAATTCTAGACATGCAAGACTGTTCATTTTAGTTATTTCAATTTTGTTACTGGAAATTGATACAGGTATATTCTACCTCTGAACTACACCCCCAGCTCTTTTTATTTTTTATTTCAAAACAGAGTCTGACAAATTGCTGAGACTGTCCTCATATATGAGATCCTCCTGTCTCAGCCTCACAAATACTGGTAATAGAGGGTTGCACCACCATGCTCAGCTGTTTATTGTGTGAGCATATGTGTGTGTGCATGTTTGTGTCAGTCATTGGTGATTGAACCCGGGGACATTCTACTTCAGAGCTACACCCCCAGCTCTTTTTAATTTTTATTTTGAAACAGAGTCTCACTAAGTTTTGGAGGCCTTGAACCTGTGACCCTTCTGTCTCAGCCTCCCATATACTGAGATTATAGCTGTGTGCCACCAGACCTGGCATTATTATTATTATTATTATTAGTAGTAGTAGTAGTAGTAGTAGTAGTAGTAGTACTAAGGATTGAACTCAGGGGCATTCTACCTCCAAGATACACCCCCAGTCCTGTTTTATCTTTATTTTTGAAACAAGATCCCACTAGGTTGATGCGAGTCTCACTATTTGCATAGATTGTCCTCAAACCTGCGATCCTTCTGTCTCAGCTTCCCAAGTACTGGGATTACAAGCATATGCCACCATGCCCAGCTTCAACATTATTATTTTAATCATCTATCTTTGTAACCTTGTTTCATTTGACTTTTATTCTTTTCAATTTTCCATTTTCAAATATGAGAGACTTTGAGTATTTGAGCATAGAATGCATATTTCTCCCAGGAAATGAAAGACTTCAAATGTTGATTAGAATCTCAAGTTATTTGAGAAGAATAGTGAACCTATCAAATTGTACTCTGTCAATATTGAGTGGTGATTGACCCATGTCCTGAATAAACCAAGCAGAGAAATCATTCTATTTTTAAAGATGAAAACTCTGCAGCATGGGTGTGATATTTATTCATGGAATAATTTTGTGTGAGAAAAGAAGATCTTAAGTTAATTTGGGGGCTCATTAAAATGTCCCTTTTTTTCTTAACGTTTGCAAATTACTTGGTGCAGTAGGATGCCCATGGGTTGAGGTGTGACCTTACCTGGGATTCAAGTACTGCTTCAATGATTATTTATTCATATTAATAAGGGAATCACTTTTAAAATTAGGTGATATATAAAGTTATGTGTCATCTCTCTGTTTCCATAGTTTATACTACTTGTTTTACTTTGCAGTTAAAATTTGAATATATACATAGAGGAAAGAGATCCATATCATCATAGTCTATTTTAAGGCACTTGTTAGAAAGCAGGAATTTTATATATTAACAAAAATCAGAATATTAGTTAAGTATTAGTAGCTCACACATTTTTTTGTACAGTTTTGGGCTCAGATGTATTTTAAATTGTTATTTAAATAAAATCAGTTTTATAGCCCCAAAACAATATTTTACAGAGATGATTTTACATGAAAATACAGAAATATGGTAAGAGATCTTTATCAGTTAAGTAACGTAGCTGTTGAAGAAAACACTAATGAAATATTTTACTACAGACAAATTATCTGTCAAAATACCTTCCTGTAATTCTAGTACTTAAGAGGCTGAGACAGGAGAATTACAGGTTTGCTTCCAGCCTCAGAAACTTAGCGAAACCCTGTTTCAAAATAAAAAAAAATAAATAGCTGGGCATGGTGATGCATACTTGTAATCCCAATGCTTGGGAGGCTGAAATAGGAGGATCGTACAGTTCAAAGCTAGCCTCAGCTACTTAGTGAGGCTCTCAGCAATTTGCTAAGAACCTGTTTCCAAATAAAGTATAACATAGGTCTGGCAGTATAGCCCAAAGGTAGAAAAGCCCCTGGGTTCCACCCCCAGTACCACCAAGAAAATAAAAAAAAATAATAAACAGGCTAGAGGCAGAGCTCAGAGGTAAAACTCCCCTGAACTCTATTATATAATTACATATTGTATAAATATGTAGTCTCTATTACTATCAACTTTAACAAAAAAATGTGGCCAGCAAAAAAGCAGGCCTTTTTTGCTCTGATACTTTAAGACGACTGAGTATAGGGTATGTGGCACTATGGTTATAATCTGTGGATCCTTAGCCATTTTCAGAGTTGTGCTATACCATGAGAATTAAAGACTACTGAATATTTTACTTGCATTAACTGACATGTGTCACTATGTGGATGTTCTTTAAATTTTCTAATAATTCTATAATGAGTATATTTCATTTCATAGAAGTATTATGTTTTATGGGATATACTGGAAAAGATTAATCTTTTCTTAGGAAATACACTTTAATGTCTTTTAAAAAGTTTCCACAGTACCAGTCTGTATATAGGTTCTCATGAAAGTGAAATATATCTGGATTTGATGCATGTCAGAGAGATTAGATTCATTAACTATCATTCTGTAAGTTTTTTTCTTTGTTTCTTTTAATCAACTGTACAAGTGACACAATTAAGTAAATGAAAAGACTACTTGATACTTAGAATCATGAAGATACCCATTGAGTAAATGCTTGAGACTGGAAGTGTCCAAATTCCAGGTACTGGAATATTTGCATATGCATAATGAGATGTGTGGGGGCTAGACCTAAGCTAACACATGTAATTCAATCAAGTTTCATATACACCTTAGACATATAGCTTGAAGATCATTTTATAAAATTTTATAAATTTTACTATTAGCATACCTGTGTATATGGGAGTTTTTGTGTATATGCGTGTGTGTTGGAGGGGGTATTGGGTATTGAGCCCAGGGGAATTCTAACTCTGAGCTATACCCACACCCCTATTTTTATTATTTATTTTAAAACAGGATCTCACTAAATTGCAGAGGGCCTAAAAGTAGAGGCTGGCTGCAAACCTTTAATCCTCTTGACTCTGCCTCCCAAATACTGGTATTAAAAGTGTGTGTTAACATATGTGGTTCATACCTAGGTTTTGACCACAGAATATCATAGCTGGTCCTTTGTGAAAATTTTCACTTGTGGGATCTTATCAAAAGAGCATTGGGGATTTGGGATTTAGGAATTAATGATATTCATTCTGCACATACTCTGGTGGATAAGATTTCTAGCAAGTAATTATTAATTAATGGTAATTCTGGATTCTTTCACAGGGTAGAGATAACCAATTACTTATAATTTTGGTGAGGTGCTAGGAATTGGGCCCAGGGTTATTATACCTCTGAACTACACCAACTCTTTTTTTTTTTTTTTTTTTGGTAGTACTGGGGTTCCTGGAAACTCTTCTACCTCCAGGCTACACTCCCAGACCTATTTTATCTATATTATTTATTTGGAAAAAGGGTCTCTTAAGCCAGCAAGCCTGGCTTCAAACCTGCGCGATTCTCCTGTCTCCGCCTCCCAAGTGTGGGGAATATAAGTGTGCACCACCATGCCTGGCTAAATTTCATTTCTAAGAGAAGTTATTAGGAATAATATTTTAATTTAGAAGTTATATATTCAAACTAGATATGGCATCAAACCTGTAAATTTGGGAAATAAAAATCAACTTCGAAATAATGATTAAAACTTTTTACTTGATTTAAATGTATGTAATTGTAATATATTGAAATAATTCAAATAATTCAATTCACAGAATTACCTGGCAGATATGTTGACTAGCTGTATTAACCATACATTTAGTTAAACTCAGAAGATATTTCTTGTATATCTAATATCTGCTCTCCTTTTTATGGAGCACCTCTTAGGTACCAAGCTCTTTTCTAAGTGTTTCACCTACTGTGTTAATTGAGGATATGCTATGACATTATATGTATAAATAAAGATAGAGGACTCGATGATCTCAGCCTGAATGCCTCTGTCAGATATGGGGGCACACAGCTGCTTTTGTTCCAAACCTAAATACAGGAATCTTAGCTAAGGCTTCACTTACTGTGTCTCTGTTATTACTCACAGCACACCTCTACATCTCTACACGAATTGTTACCTCTTTGACAGTGTAGACCAGAAGCTGAACTCAGGGAATCTCAGGCATCTTTCTTCTTTACACTGTAGGAGTCCCCTCCACCCATTATATTAATTTGTGTATAGCAAAACTTCAAAGGAATCCGGAACCCAATTGTTTAGTACAATATAGTGGTGCTGTTTATTCATATGTAGAAAAATGGACGAGAGTCAACTCATGATGAGTAGAAGACCTGGAAATTAGACCAGAGACTTTGCAGTTTCATGGAGTACATAGAACAAATGCTCCAACATGTAGGCATGGGTAGAAATATCCTTAGCAAGACCCCAAAGACACACAAAATTAAAACATGTACTAATATACAGGATTGCATTAAACTGAAGAGCTTCTGCACAACAAAGAAAACAATAAAGATCCTCAGGATAGAGCCAGCAGAATGGGAAATCTTTGTCAGCTACGTATCTGATAGAGGACTAACAACTAAAATATACAAAGAACTCAAGAAACTCACTGCCAAAAATAAAACCCAATTAAAAATGGGCAAGTGAACTAAATAGACACTTCACAAAAGAAGAAATATAAATGGCCAATAAAATAAACATATGAAAAAATTGTCAATCAGAGAGATGCAAATCAAAAGTACCCCGAAATTTCACCTAATCCCAATTAAAATGGCAATCATTAAATCACAAACAATACTAAATGCTGGCAAGGATATAGAGAAGTAGAAACTCTGATGTACTGTTGGTAGGATTGAAAATTAGTACAATCACTTTGGAAAACAGTGTTGAAGATCCTCATAAGGATAGGAATGAACCAACCATATGACTCAGATATACCACTCCTGGGTATCTGCCGAAAAGAAGGAAAACCAAACTACCAGTGTAATGCCTGCATATCTACGTTTATGGCTGCACAATTGCCAAACTATGGGACCAGCTGAGATGTCCATAAGTAGATGAGTAAATTACAAAAGTATGGGATATGTACACAATGGAATTCTACTCAGCTATAATGTAGAACAAAATTATGTCATTTTCAAGAAAATTAATGGAACTGGAGAACATTATGCTAAGTGAGAGTAGTCAGTTATAAAAACTGAAAAGTCAAATGTTCTCCCTCATATGTAGAATCTAGGGACAAACTGAAGCGTAGAAGGGACTCTAGACAAAGAAGGATAAAGCTTGGCTGAGGGAAGAAGGGGGCCAGATTGAAATAGATGGGAGCAGGGAAGAACCTTAGTGTTGATGATGTAGTGAACACGGGAAGGAAGGGAGGGGAAGGGAATAGAGTCGGAAATGGCTCACTGGGTGCTGTGTGTGTGTATGCCTCTATCACCCTGAATTTCATCAAGACGTGTTATTACAATGCGCCAATTTAAAAAAAAGGGAAGGAGGAGAAGCATGGTAAACTGCTAGCAATGAAAGGATCTCTAGAGGATGTGGAGTTCTATTGTGATTCTTGTTCTTTCCAATACTTTCACTAACACTTCAGAATCTCAATGCTTCTCTAGTAGATGAGTTTGGAGCTAAGGGTGACAAAGAGAAGAGGGATGGAGCACAGATAGAAAAATGAGTAAGCATATTTTACATATTTATATTTAAATAGTGATACTTTGTTCTCCTTGGACTACTAAACAAAAATAGATGTATGAGAGACTTGAGTATTAGATCACACAGGTCTATGATTTCCAAACCACTCTATGATTTTTCTTAATTATCCATTCCTGCATTGACAAGTTTTCTGTCTTTTCTATTGTGATCTACAAGGCTGTATCTTTCAAATTATGTTAGTAATACATTGAAGCATAGTTGTGATGACACCAAATCAGAAGAACCAAGCCCATGAGCCCATCAAACACAGAAGACTAAAACACAGAACAACCTGGTCACCTGAGACCCGTAAAAGGAAGATACTCCACGGTTGAACACAGAGGCACACTCACCCTTTCCTCTGGTCATTCTCTACGGGCTTTGCCCAGGAGAATCACCATAGCTACAAACCAGTGATTCTCTCTATAGGGCTACAGTTCAGCAGGATTTTTATTGCACATGAGAAGAATGAAAGAGCACTCCAAGCTGACACTTCAAACTGACACTCTGAAACCACCCTCTGTCCAGACTTTTACCTTGACCGCTCTGCAAAACCGGTGTGTTAACACTCTTATCTGACCATCAACAGTGACTCTCTGCATCTGTACCTGCTCAAACAATATCACAGTAGGTGAAGAAAAGTGGTACATTCACAGCAATGAAATGCTACTCAGAAATGAAAATGCATGAATACAATGTAGATACAATATAGATGAATTATAAAAATGTTTTGAGTGAAATAAACTTTACATAAAATACATACTGCATGAATCCATTGATATGGATTCATATAAGGATAAAACTAATCTGTGGTAGAAATAAACCAGAACAATAGTTGCCTCTGGGGGTTGGAAGTGAGGATTTATTAGGAACAGACATGAGGGAATATTTGGGGATGATCTATATCTTCATAGGGGGTTGAATTGCACAGAAATAATCTTTTCTAGGAGTAGACTGTTGGGAACACTTAAGATTTTTGCATATTACTGTATGCATATTTTAACTCAAAAATATAAAATAATAATACATGCTAATGAAAAACATGCTGAAATACCTGAGAAAATTGTAAAACTGACTTTAAAGCATATGAAAAGTAAAATGGAAGGTCAAAAGGAGGGGTAAGTGGACAGACATGGGTACAGTAAGTATAGTCAAGTATTCATTGTCATACCTATATGGTGGCTATATTCATATATTTGTATTCACTGTATTCTGTATCTGTATTCTGTATTCTGATCCAACATTTTTGGTGTTTAACATTTTACATTAAAATGAAGGAAAATGTTTCTAATATTAAACCTTGGAACACAATAAAATCCCCCAAATGAATTTTGCCACCAAAAATCATAAATAGTGGTTATAAATATAAGTATAAACCCTAGACTGGCCAAACTTGAATTGATCCTGTGGCTAAGTCACTTTTAAGCTGCATGATTTTGAGAAAGTTAGTTGATTCTTGATTTCTCTTTTTTTTTGGTATAAAATGAAAATAAGACAACAGCTTCAATTCCCTTAAGTAATATCAATAAATATCTTGGTAGAGTTCTTGATAATCTTTTATTTTATTCAATTAATCATATATACAGTTAAAGTAAAAATATGCATTTGTCATCTTGATCCATGAAGTGTATAAATATTGAAGAATGGATACAGACAATTCTGAGTAAGCCTGGACAATATAAATCTACTAATACTAAACACATGTGGTAACATTCAATAAAAGATGATGCAATTTTATGTTTTAAGAAGAATTATTATCCCAATAGTAAAAAAAAAAAAAGCATCCGGAACAGACTTAATCCATCATGTCTTGGATACCTTACTAGTTATCTATGAGATAGTACGTAGGAAAAATGAAGCTAATAACAAGCTGAAGTAGGACATTTGGTAACTATGATAAAAAGAGCACGTGAAATGAGCTGGAAGTAAAAGGTATTTTTAGAAAACAACCAAAGTTATATTCCCTGTACTCCCAGATATTAGGGCAGCTGAAGCAGGAGGATTATAACCTGGGCAGCTTACTGAGTTCAATAAAAATGGTTATGGATATAGCTCAGTGGTAGAGCACTTGCCTATTATGTAGGAGAACTTGACTTCAAACCCCCAGTACTGGAAAAAGGGAAAAAATAGCTGTCTTAAGTAGTTAAGTTCCACCCCCTACCATCTTTGCTAATGCTGGCAATTCTGCAGTCGATTTCTCTGAAAGTTCTTGCTACACTGCTTCATGTTCCCAACTGACAGGCTCTTTGAGTGACGACTGGGAATGAGGCCTTTGGGGATTTTAGAGGGGAAGCAATAACTAAAATCCCTGTTTTCCACACTACAAAGCTTCTATTCGTGATAAGCTAAACACTTGAGGCCAGACTGTGACTTATATGTGCCACCATAATGGACTTCCTAATATTTACCCCTGAGGAACATAAACTTACTGACCCAACCACTGTCACAGAAGAATAATTGGCCTGTGCACATAAGTCAGAGTGTACCTCTGCAGTAAATCAGATTCCAGAAAGCACTAAGCCAAACATGCTCAGTTTCTTCTCTTCAACCTATCAACCAGGGAAGTTACTCTACCTCTCCTGGGGAAGAATGAATCTGCTTTCCTTGTATTTCCCTCCAGAGGCAGAAGTATAGAAAGTTCGTCCCTTCTATGGTCCCATAAAGCTTTTTCCCAGTTCTAGGGATGGAACGTGGAGTATCTCACATGATAGGTGAACACTATAGCATTGAGCAATAAGCCTCAGCCTCCATGAGGCTTTGGGAATATGGGTTTGCCAGAGCCAGCCAGCAAGAGTAGGGGTTCTGAAGTGAGGCGTGAGGATGAAGAGTTTTTAACCCTAACGTGGGAGAGCCGCCAGCCTACTATCTCTACTGGTCGACCCCTGTTTGTGGGTCAATATTTCCTACGGGTCAATGACTATACCTGGGTCAGTTTTCTCCATTGCGCCGACACTCCTGGCCAACGCAACTTCTGGGTCAATCTCATCTTTATTGCGCCGACACGGACTTTGTTTTTCCAGAGGTATTTATACACAGCTACAGGTCAATCAACATTCTCGTGCTACCACCACCGGAATAAAATAAAGACCAATACAAAACACATCATTACAGATAGACTTATCAGTACCCTTGTGTCATCACCACCTGATGCTCTTTCAGACATCTTTGAACTTTCCATAACCCCAAACCTTGTTGACTCTGGGCGAAGGACAGTCAGCTGAGTCAGAGACACCAATCTAGGGGAAGGCCTTAATGGCTCCCAAAAGGGGTTCCACTTGGAGCTCTTTCCTGTGGGCCTTGACTTTGTTGTATGCAGTCCTCTTGGTTGTACCCTCTTCACTAGTGGAGTGCTAGTGTTCAAGTTTATCATAGGCTTGAATGAAATGCTTCTGAATGGCTACTTTTAGTATCAAAACTATTCTGAGAGGAAGGGAAGATATTTATTAACATCTCCATTTCACAAATCAGGTATTAGAGATTCAGAGAGATTGAATGATCTTGCCTGGCAAGACTAGAGCAGTACTCTCCTGGACAAGGTTTTTTATGCCATTCATAAATTATATTAACTTCCCACTATTTCACTTATTCATGAGTTAATCTGCTAATTAATTTGTTAACCATTTTTCATGTAGATAACATTTATATTAGATTTAAAAATATATTTCATTGAAAAAATCTGTTTTTTCATGTTTATGCCTTTGTTTGCATGTTTATGCCTTTTTAAACCTATAGGTTAAAAAGTAACTTAATGTTTTAAAGTAATCTTAGATTTTTGAAATAGATTCCTTCTGCAATTAAAAGTCCCTCTGAAAAGAACAGCTTCCTGCAACCTATTTTTCTGCATCTCATATTTCTTCATACTGAGAATAAAGGCCAAAGAGCTGCCCGCTCACTCCTAACCTGATGAATGCCAAGGCAACTGAGACTGACAGGCTCTCTGGCTAACAAAATCTGCAGAGATATATTTCCTGCTTTTTGCCATACTTGATGTCTCTTCTCTTAAAAATTTCTCTTGCCCTTGAGTTTTCTGAAGATGCAGATTTGAAACAAGAAAGTTGCCTATATCTTCCTTTAATCCTTTAATCTTGGCTTTAAGTAAACGTATTTTCCTGTCATTCTGACTCTGAGTTAAAATTTATAGAGCTTAGCCTCTTGTGCCATGTCTTGACAGTTCCTCCAGGTAACTGTTTTAGAGGATTACCAGCCAGGAACACCTAGCCTACTCTTGAGCAGTATGGGTCAAGACTGTGGTGATCTCTTAAAAGGAAGGGAATCAACAACTCCTGGCTAGTCAAACTTATAGTTGGAATTTCATGGAAAACCTCAACAGCTGCCCAGAGACACTTTCAATTCCAGGGCTATTTCCCTCTCCTCTATGCTGTAGTCTCAACTACATAAAAATACTTTGTTGGTAAGGAGAAAAGGCTACTGGTCTTGTGGCCTAAAAGCCACATTGGGTTGCTCATCAGAGTGAACAGTGAGGTTTTTATCTCCACCGTTTGAGGCTTTAGATACTGAATGGGTCATTTTGTGGTGCTGGTCACAATATAGAAAACTGTACCTAGCATTTGTAGCTTAAATAAACTATTTGAAGCTTGAATAAGACATTTGATTTGAGGCCCCTTTCGAGATAAAATTCACAAGATAAAAAAATTTATCAGAAATGATATTAGTTTGCAGGAGAGCTTATTTGTTTGTATTTGGTTTGGGTTGGAAAAAGATTAGAGCAAGGCCTAAAATATGTAAAAGTGTTACTATAATATTCTAATCTCAGTCTCTTTGGAAAGATAGTCAGCAGTGATATAGCTGGATCATACAGTAGATTCATTCCCAGTATTCTGAGGATCTCCACACTGACCTCCTTAGCAGCTGCACTAATTTGCAAACCCACTAACATCCATTGAAGTAGAGTCTCTATTTCCCCACATCCTTGCCAGCATTTATTGTTGTTTGACTTCTTGATGATTGCCATTCTGATGAGAGTTAGGTGGAATCTCAGTGTAGTTTTGTTGTCAATTCTATAGTATTATTCATGTAATTTTGGCCACATTTCTTTTTATGTGGCATGTCTATTTAGATCATTGCCCATTTCTTGGTTGGGTCATTGGTTAGTGTTCAGTTAGTCTTTTAAATACTTTGTATATTGCAGAGAGTAGTTCTCTATCAGAGGAATGTCTGTAAAAATCTCTGTAGGCTTTCTCTTTAGACTCTTGACGGTTTCCTTTGCCAAATAAACTTTGTAGTTTAATATGATACCATTTATTTATTCTTGTTTTAATTTCCTGAGCTTTGGGGCCTTATTCAGGACACTGTGCCTGTATGTTGGAGAGAAGGATCTATGATCTCCTCTAGTAACTTCTAAGTCTCTTGACTAATTTCTAGGTGTTTGATTCATCTTGAGTTGACTCTTGTTCAGGGCAAGAGGTTGGGGTTTAATTTCATTTTTCTACAAATATATAAACAGTTTTCCCAACATCACTTTTTTGAGGTACTGAGGGTGGAACGCAGGGGCATTCTAACTCTAAGCTACAACCCCAGACCTATATTTTATTCTTTATTTTGAAACAGGGTCTCATTGAGTTGTGAAGGGCCTCAATAAGTAGCTGAGGCTGTCCATGCACCAAGATCCTCTGTCCTTTGTCTCTCAAATGTTGGTATTACAAGCATGTGCCACCATGCCCGGCTCCAACATAATTATATATATATATATATATATATATATATATATATATATATATATATATATAATTTTTTTGTAATCATACATCAGTTTGGAATACAAGACTTGAGAGGATATCCAAGCACATATCATCCAATAAGCCCTCATCCAATCCCCATCCCATTCCCTCCCCCTCCGTCAATCCCATGCTTAATTGGTAATTATCTTTGATATATTTGTTTATGCACATCATGAATTTTAAAGAGATTCCATCCTCCCCCATCCCCTCCCCTCTGATTGGTCACCTTAATTGCTTCTCAAAAGGGCCTTTTCTACTACTCGACCTCTTCCTGTTACCCCTTTCCTCCTAGTTATTGCTAATTAGGGGAAGCATCTGGATTTTATTTTCTGTGCTATTTCTATGTGCATGCCACATTGCAAGTTCCGATCCCACTCTTGACGGCCCTAGTAGTGGCCTGGCCACCCAGGGGACACTTATCCCGACCTCGCTGGCTCCAGCACCGGCTTTGCCTCATGGGAGGCCCCGATCCTGGCCTCACTGGCCCCCGCACAGAACTAACCCCTCGGTTAGCTCCGCTCCCGGCCTTAGAGGCCCCAGCACTGGGCTAGCCTCACGACAGGTTCCAATCCCGGCCTCACTGACCCTGGCACCGGCCTAACCGCTCGTCAGGCTCCTATTCTGGTCTTGCATGTCCCAGCTCCGTCCTTGCCTCGTGGCAGTTTCTGATCTCGGCCTCACTGGCCCTGGCACCAGCCTTACCCCTCAGCAGAGTCCAATCCCAGCCTCGGAGGTCTCAGCACCAGTCTTGCCTCATGGCAGGCTCCAATCCCAACCTTGCTGGCTCCAGCACCGGCCTAACCCCTCTGCTGGTGCCGATACCTGCCTCGGAGGCCTCAGAAGTGGCCTTGCTTCATGGCAGGCTCCAAAACCGGCCTTGTTGGCCTCAGCACTGACCTCACCCCTTGGCAGGCTCCAATCCTGGCCTTGGAGGCCCCAGCACCAGCCATTCCTCAAGGCAGGCTCTGATCCTGGCCTCACTGGCCCCGAAACCAGTCTAACCCCTCAGCAGGCTCCTATCCAGGCTTTGGAGTCCCCGGCACCAGCCTTGCCTCACAGCAGGCTCTGATCACAGCCTCGATGGCCCAGGCACTGGCCTAACCCCTCGGCAGGCTCTGATCACGGCCTCGGAGGCCTCAGCACCAGCCTTGTCTTGCAGCAGGCTTCTATCTCAGCCTCGCTGGCTCCGGCACTGGCCTAACGAATCAGCTGGCTCTGATCCTAACCTCAGAGGCCCCAGCACCAGCCTTATCTCACGGCAGGCTTTGTTCCTGGCCTCGCTGGCCCCGGCACCGGCCTAAACCCTTAGCAGGCTCTGAACCTGGCCTTGGAGGCCCCATCACCTGCCTTGCCTCACGGCAGGCTCCAATCCAAGCCCCCTCTTCACCCAGCAAGTTGTCTCACCTTCCCGAGGTGCTTGGTGGTAGTATTCCACTTCTGAGGTGATTTCTTCAAAAAGTTCCAGGTATATTATGTCAGATCTCTGCCTCCCCTGAGTACTTGCCACTGCCAATGCGACTGTCTTCACCATTTCAAATCTTTCCCAAGCTCTTTTCCCATCCCGCATAATGTCCAGTTTCCTAAGCATGCGCGATGGTAGCATTTGACCTTTGGGGTAATTTCTTCAGAGGACCAGGGTGGGTTGGATCAGATGTCTGCCTCTCCCAAAGACAAGTCTCCACTACCATCTCAGCCACTGCTGCCGCCACCTCCTTCCTCCTAGGTCTCCACTAGACTCTCTCCTTACGGGTGATGTCCAGGATTCTTAAAAATGTAGAGAAGCCTCAGTCCTCCTTCGCGGGGAATTTTTCCAAAAGCTCCAGTTCAGATGTATATGTATTGTTTGCATCTCCAATATTTCAGCTGCCGCCTCGGCCATCTTAACCACTCTCAAATATTTGTCTTTTCCCTTTTTTTTTTTTTAAAGAGAAGAGAGTATGTGTGGTTTGGAGAGGATGTGGGTTCAGGCACTTGGTAATGATGAAAAATTTTTTTCATTCCGGGTGTGTGGGGTAGGGGTCGCCTAAGGGTGCCCCGCCCACATGCCCAGGGTCGGGGCCTGGCGGCCTGGACCTCAGGGTCCTTCCGGGTGGGGAGGTGGTCACCTAAGGGTGCCCTGCCAACACCTGCCCATCTGCCCAGTGTCAGGGCCAGGTGGCCCGGACCTCAGGGTTCTTCCAGGTGAGGAGGGGGTCACCTAAGGTTGCCCTGCCAGCGTCTGCCCATCCGTCCAGGGTTGGGGCCAGGCGGCCCGGACCTCAGAGTCCTTCTGGGTGGGGCAACATAATTTTTTAAACACTGTCTTTTCTCCAGTGTATGTGTTTGGCACCTTGGTCAAAAATCAATTGGCCAGAAGTGTGTGTATTTTTTAGGACCTGCATATCAACTTGCCAAGTGGCAGTCTGGCTTTATTCATCATCCATCTCTAGATAAATTTAAGGTTAAGCTGGGCGTGGTGGCACATGCTTGTAATCCCTGCGCTTGGGAGGCAGAGACAGGAGGATCGCACAGGTTCGAAGCCAAAGCCAGTCATGTGAGCTGGCTCAGGATACCCTGTTTCCAAACAAAAATGTAAAAATAGGTCTGGGAGTGTAGCCCAGAGGTAGAAGGGCTTCCAGGAACCACAGTACCACTAAAAAAAAGTTTAAGGTTAAAGATTTTGGCATAGGGTCTGTATAAGACTGGCTCTTTTAAAGAGTTTTTCCTCTCAGTAGTACTGTTTACATTATGACTTAGTTTACAAACTACATTTACCTGTGTTTATGTATGTTATTTTTGTGTGTGGTACTGGAGATAGAACCCAGGGACATTCTACCTCCAAGCTACACCCCCAGCCGTATGTTTTATTCTTATTTTGAAACACGGTCTCACTGAGTTCCAAAGGGCATTATGAAGTAGCTGAAGTGGGCTGCAAACTGTGATCTTCCTGTCTCAGCCTCCCAAATGCTGATATTATAAGCCTGCGCCAACACACCCAGCTTGTATGTATGTTCTTAATTGACAAAATGACATTGATTCCTGTAGATTTTCCAAGTTTGTACAGTTCTATAAAATTTACCGAAATTCTGAAGATGTTAAAGATGTAGTATCAAGCAATTAACATTGATTTACTTAACATTGATTACTCATTTACTTAACATTGATTACTAATTAATAGGATCTTTTGGGGGCAAGGTGGTACTAGGGATTGAATTCAGGGGCATTCTATCTCTGAGCTACTTATCAGCTCTATTTTATTTTTTTGTTTTGAATTAGAATATCACTACATTGCTGAGAGCTCTCTATGTTGTTGAGGCTGGCCTCGAACCCATCTCGGCCTCCCATGCACTGGTGGCAACAAGCACACTTTTGTCCAAATTGACAGGACTACATTTTATACACAAGTTAATTTTCCTTTATTAGATAATATAATAGACTAAATAGTTATGTTTATTAGTTCAAGTCTATTATACCTACTGGATCCTTTCACTTTTATTAATATTTTGTATTTTTCTAACCCAAACTTTCTGTAGCTTAAAATTGGCTAAAAGGGGGCCTTTCTTGCTGATTCAAGCTGTCACTTTCCCTTTGACATGGGTCTACTAGTCAGATGATGAAACAACATGATAAAGTTCCCACTCTATAGAACAAGATGCTAGGCAAATAATTAGCTGTGTCTTCAGAGGAAACAGTTTAGAAATGGGAGTTGGGATGGAAGATGTAACATGGAGTCATTTGTCAAACCCTACCAAAATTAAACAGCATTCTCAAGAAGATGGAAGGAACTGGAGAGCATTATGTTAAGTGAGATTAGCCAACCACAGAAAGAGAAGGAACAAATGTTTTCTCTAATATGCCCAAGCTAGGGAGCATTGGGGATACCAGAGGGACTCCAGATAATGGAGGGGAAACCTCAACAAAGCTAGAAAGGAAGAGTAGGAGACCAAGAAGGCTGAGGTCGATTAATGGAGGAGCTACATCTGAATATGTGTAAAAGTATGAATGTAGCATGGTTACCCTGGACACTCATTGTTGGGAGGGGGGAAGGGGAGTTGGGGGAGGAGAGGGCACCAAGCATAGTCTCACTGTATACCATTTTCAATATGTTCCACACAAAAATAAATAAATAAATAAATAAATAAATAAATAAAAGCTTCCTTGCGCTCAACTTATCTAAAGATAGAGATTTGAAACAAAATAAAGGTTCTTCTATCTTCTTTTAGAGCTGACTTGGAATAAAACCTATTTTTCTGTCAAATTGACTGAGCTTTTGTGGAGTATGACAAGTGGGAGAGCCTAGGCTCTTTACACAAGAAAATTGAGATTTCACATTGTGGTAATGACTCTTTGAGAAAAAGGCTAATTATTGCTTAGTTTCTTCAATAGAACAAAATAAATGAATTGTATGTAAAACCATGCTACTGTAATATACTAAATATGCTTGTTTATTGATTTGTTGATTTTGTACCTTTTTACACCTTGATGCAGTGTAATTAAAAGTGCTATAAATAGACAGGCATCACTAGGTGTACTTGCTCTTTCTCTCTCACCATATAGGTTAGTGAGATTGGTAGTTCTGATACTTTTTGTTAAAATTTCTGGTGAATAAGAGCATAAAACTATAAAAGTAAATAATTATACTATAAAAAACAATCGGATAATACAGCAATGAAAAAATCGATTGCTTCTCCAGCATGATTACCATTATTGTTCTGATGTACTTCTTTCCAAAAACTAACATTTGTTAGATTTCTCCTATTGGGCTATTTAATCCTTGCAATTCTTGAAATAATTTTCATGCTGAGCAAAACATTATATATATATATATATATATATATATATATATATACACACACACACACACATACATACATACATATATATTACACATAATGTATATAATATATACATTATGTATTATAATATATTATAATATACATTATATATTCTATATATTCTATAATATATATTATATAATATACATTATAATACATAATGTATATAATATATATAAAATGTATAAAAACATTTATAGTGTTTCTATATCTTAAAGAATGATGTAAATTTATACCTACTGTTTTCCATGAAGTTTGGCTAAATATCTAAGTGACAACTCTCTAGTGAAAAAATAGCAACATTTCTGAAAAACAAACAAACAAACAAAAACCCTCCACTATCCTCAACTTACTTTCCATTCAACTCATGATATTTGGGCATCTTACACAATCAGTCTACTAAAGTTGTTTTTGAAAATGTTACCAATGACCACAGAAACACCAAATCCTATAGTAATTTTCTGGTCTACAAATATTGACACCTTTAATTCTTTTCTTCTTGAAAGTTTTTTTCTATCTTTGGATTAGATGAAAGAAATCACTGCTACTATTTTTACCTTTCTGGATGTTTATTAGAATTTGTGGTGTGCATTCTGTCCATCTGAGTTCTTAAACCTGAATGCTACTTTTTTTAATTTTTTGGTATTGGGGATTGAACCGAGGGGCCTTCTACCTCAAAGCTCTACTGCCAGCCATTTTTTTAAAATAAGGTCTCATTATGTTGCTCAGGGTTTGTTAAACTGCTGAAGCCAGACTCAAGCCTCCAATCCTCTCAGTCTCCCAAATACTGGGATTAGAGGAAGCACCACCATGCCCAGCTATAAAGCTATTTTTCACCTAACTTATGTTCATGGACTATCTCATCCACACACCTAGCTGAACTTGTAACTCAAATGCTAATGACTCCCAAATCAAGACCCTTCTTCAAGTAGAATATATTTTGATGGGTGTTAAAAAATATTTGTTCATTGTAAAAAATAGGAAGATAAAGGTGGAAAGAAAAAATGGGTATAATCCCATTGGTTAGAGCTAACCACTGTTAATTTTTGGTACTTTAATTTTTTTGCTGCATGGTTTTGAATCGTTTTTAAATATAGTGTATACGTGTTATTTAATTTGCATAAACACAGCTGCTGCCTCTGGCTTTGGGGTTCTATCACAGGGTGACATTCAAATGAACTTCAGTCCAACTCAAATAGAAAATATTTGTAGATTTTCTTACAAGAGTGTTACACTGATAGCATAACTTCTGAAATTCCTTTATAAAGCTTGACCGCTTCACCTTTCTTCATTTTTTCTCTTTTAATACCAAGCAACTCACATATGGCTTTTTGCCAGATGGTTCTCCACATTGCATTCTTTTTTGAACAGTTTTTTTTTTCTTGATTATATAAATAGTTCTCCAAGTGTCCAACCAAAGTCTGAGAGTAACAGCCTTCAATTTATTACAGTGCTACCCTAATTATTTTACCCAATATCATGTCATCTTTCAAAACATCTTCATAAACATAATTCTTGGAGTAGTATTTATAAATTACTGAAATTTACTTTTCTTTTTAGACAAAGAATGCACTGCATTATAGTTCTGAATGCAGGAGGACTGCTAAGGGTAGTCCTGTTGTGTGAGCTAAGATTAAGTGGTTTCTTTGATAGTGATAACTGTTGTGGTCACTTATGGCATTGTTAGCTGAAAAAGAGATGACTGTAAAATTAAAGAATCATGACAGGAAAGTAGAGGCCACTTTTAAAAATGTGATCTTGTTGCCTTCATTGCTTATAGGAGAAATCATGATTGATCATTCAGATTTGATTTTAAATCATATCTGAAATACTTTCATTGGTAGTTATTTCACACTGTTAAAGCCCTGTGCAAATGTTGTACTTTGATTACATTCCAAAATCTAAAAAAGCCACATTTCTTTTATTTCTATGTTTGTTTGTTTGCTTGTTTTATTTTGTGGTATTAGAGGTTGAACTCCGAGATATTTTACAACCCAGCTACAACTACAGCCATATTTTTTTATTCTTTTATACTGAAACAGGTTCTCACTGAGTTGTAGAAAGCCTCAAAACTGTGATTCTCCTCTCTCAGCCTCCCAAGTACTGGGATCACAAGCCTGCGCCACCACATCCCACTATTTAACTTTTAGTGTGTTTGCTACTGAGGTCAGTACCATGGTGTTCTACCCTTGAGCTACACTCCCAGCCCTATTTTATTTTTTAAGTTGGAACAGAGTCTCAGTAATTTGCCGAGGGCCTCACTAAATTGCTGAGGCTGGCCTCATACCTGCAATCCATTTGTCCCAGGCTCAAAAGTACTGGCATTGCAGGTGTATGCCACCACATCTGGCTTCATTTTTGTTATGTTCTTTAAAAATTTGCTTACAAGTACAGTATCAACTTTTTCTTAATGCAAAATATTCAAACAACTCAAAGTTCTATGGAGTAAAAGGTGAATTTATATACAGAACCTGAGCAATTCCATCTGTCCCCTTTCCCAAATTCCTGCTTTATTCTTAGAGAAAGCCACTAAGTTTGATGTGGATACTTCTAAATGGTTCTCCTTATAACTACATACACACAACCATGCAAATTAAATATATACATCTCTCCCCTCTCTCCATATATATATATATATATATATATATATATATATATATATATACATATACATATATAGAGATATATATGTACTTATTTACATACATACACAACAAATACCAGTGCATATGTGTATCACCCTTATTAATGGGAACTTCTCATACATAGTGTTCTAAAACTTAGTTTTCTATTTATATTTTTCCATGTCAATACAAACAGATCAACCTATCTTTTTTTAGCTATTGAATGTTCGTATCAGTGTTCCACCATTCACAAAGTCATTCTCTTCTTGAAAAGAACTCAAGTCTTATTGTCGCTATTTTCCCCTTGTTTCTGTTATAATGAGTGAACATTCTTATAAATGTTTCTTTGGGCACATGTGCAAATATTTTTTATAAGATAACAAATTAAAAGAGTGGAATTTTGGGGCCCTCTTTTAACCTTCAAAGATAATGCCAAATTTCCTTCTACAATCATACCCCAACCAGTAGTATATGATGATGCCCATTTCTGCACAATCTGGCCAACTATATCATTACATTTTGGCACTCAGAAATTTTAAAAAAATATGTCACCTTATTTGTTTAGTTTGCATTTCCCTTGATTACTAGTAAGGCTGAGTATATTTACTGGATGTCTGAATTTCTTCCTAGACCTCTTATCTATGTGGTTGGCTAATATTTTATTATAGATTGCTTTTTTTATCATCAATTAATAGCATTTCCTTCGCATTTTAGGATACTAAACTTTGTCTTAGCTGTTCTCTTCTTCTATCTAAAACATAATATGCATACATATGCTTTAACTTTATATATGTTGAAAATGATTATTCTCTATCACTTGCTTTTTCTTTTTACATTTTGTTGTTGAAAAAATGGATAGGATGTATTGCGTAATAGAAACTGACATAAGAGCTGGGCGTGGTGGCGACGCTTGTAATCCCCGCGCTTGGGAGGCTGAGACAGGAGGATTGCGCAGGTTCGAAGCCAGACGTGCTCGCTTGTTTGGAAGACGCTGTTTCCAAATAAAAATGTAATAATAGGTCTGGGAGTGTAGCCCGGAGGTAGAAGGGCTTCCAGGAATCCCGGTACCACCAAAAAAAAAAAAAAAAAAAAGAAAGAAAAAAAAAATAAAAGAAACTGACATAAATGAATATGTAGAATGAGGTTTTATTTTAATATAGTTAGGAATTGGGCCAGGTAGCATACTTTTTATAGCTATAGGTGCCAAAAGTTTGAAATTCTTCTAGCATTTTTATTTTCATTTCCCTTACTGTTTTGGGGGTTTCCTCAACATATCTACTTAGATAAAAGTCGGAGTCTTGAAGCTCTTTCCCCTGCAATATCTACGGTATTAATGGGAACCCTGTTATCATCGTAGTAAAATACGGGTAAGCTTAGTGTCTTTTTAACCTTGGTTATTCTTTTACTATATCATGTGGAACTTGTATAAGGCCAAATACATTCTTTATCCCTTAGAATTTTTTTGATATATTGTCTAATTTAAGACAACCTTTCCCATCTCAGAATTATATTAGGGTTACTAAATTATTCTGTTTTATTTTAAATCTTCTTTATATTTGTAAAAAATGTGTGTTTGTCTGACTGTATGTAAAATATGTCTGTACAGACTAAAGAATAATAAAAAGAACTGCATCTATATACTTGATACCTAGGTTCTGAAGTGTAAAATTCCCAGTACTTTGGAAGGCCCCTGGATTTCGAGGCCCCATTGAATCCCCTGTTTTCCTCGCTGGGTACCTATTGTCCTAAATTGTTGTGTTAATTACTTCCTTACTTCTTTTTATAGTTTTGCCATTTGTATCTAAAGTAACATTGTTTTCTAGTGTAGAACACTGAATAAATGGAATCATATTCTTTTGTATTAGTCAGGAGTCTTTAGAGAAACAGAATAAAAATCTGAATTTACATAGAAAAAGATTTATTATAAGAAATTGGAAGCTGGCAAGTCCAAACTCTGTAGTGTGAACTGGCAGCTAGTCACCCAGGAGAGCCAACACTAGACTTTCCATTTAAAGATCAGGAGGCTGGCGACTCTAGAGTTAATAATATAGTTCAATTCTGAAGGATATAAACTATAGAACCAGGAAGAGCTGAGTTTCTAGGTGAAGTCCAATGGCATTCTTCTTCAGAATAACCAGGGAAGGCTGCTTGTTTTGTTCTAATTCAAGCCTTCACTCAGTTGCATGAGACCCATATACACCACGGATGGCAATTCTGTTTTTGCAAAGTCTGCCACTTTAAATGTTAACCTCATCTCAAATTATCCTCATGGAAACATCTGAATAAAGCTTGGTCAAATATTTGGTCACCCTCTGGCCCAATCAAGTTGACACATGAAATTAATTCCTCTGTGGCTCATTATTTTTGTCTAGTATGTTTTTCAATTTATTCATATTAATATATGCATAGAGATATTTTATTTTTACCACTGTATTTAATACTTTGACTATGCAACAATTTATGTATTTTCTGTTGATGGATATTTGGAATGCTTCATGAATTTATGGGAACAAAGCCATAGATAATTATTTATGTGTTTCTTGATTTATATGTACAAGAACGTCTTCCTTTTGAATTTCTGGAGATTGAACCCAGGTTCTTACCCGTACTAGACAAGCACTCTACCGCTGAGCTATACCCTTAGCCCTACACAAGTTTTTAAGGAATGTCTAGGAGAGGAAATGTTAATTTAAAAGGTATATATATAGTAAACTTATTAATACCAACCTGTGCTTTGATAGGACATGTGCTTCCCACTTTTCGAGACTGTCTTCATTCTTTCTATTTATTTGATCTTCCACATATTTTAGGAGATTCACATGCAAAATGCTACAAAATAATTTATTTTTTGTTATAGCATTGGAGTTTTTGGATTTGCTTATGAATATCTTTCTTTTACCAAAATTGCAAACAAATTTCTGCATTTTCTTCTAACACATTTTACTTTTTCCATATAAACCTTTAACTCCATCATAAAACTAATTTTGAGCTTAATATAATTATGGGATTAATTTCTAAGAAGTAGTCAACCTATTGACTCAAAACAGTTTATAGAATATACCGTGTTATCTGGATATGGTGGCGCACGCTTGTAATCCCAGCATTTGGGAGGCTGAGACCTGAGGATCATGGTTCGTGGACAGCCTCAGCTACTTAGTGAGTCCCTCTGCAACTCAGTGAGACCCGGTTTCAGAATAAAGAATAAAAAATAGGGCAGGAGGTGTAGCTCGGAGGTCAAATGCCCCTGCCCCAGACCCGCAAAAAAAAAAAAAAAAAAAAAAAAAGAATATACCATGTTAACCCATTTATATGAATATCTACTTTTCTTATATACTATATTTCTATATAAAATAGATGTTTTCTACTGAACTGTTTTTCAATCTTGTTCCAAAACCCTACTACTTTACTTATAACTTTATTGTATGTTATGGTCTTTAGAAGGATGTCTTAGTTTCCTGTGGCTTCTATAACATTGTACCACAAACCAGGTGGTTTCAAAACAGAAATTTATTCTCTCACAGGTCTAGAGACCACAAATCTAAAATCAATGTGTTGGTAGGACCACACTTCTGCCAGAGGCCATAGTGAAGGTTTTATTCTTGAATCGTTCTTCTTTTAGTGGCCTTAGATTTCCCTTTACTTTTATCAGTGAATTAAGGGCTCACCTACACAATACAGAAAAATACCCTTGTCTGGTAATCCTTAATTTAATTACTTTTCAAAAGACCTTTTTTCCCAAAATAAAGTTATGACTATAGTTCTGGACATTAGAATATGAATATATATGTATTAGAATATGGATATGGATTAGAATATGTATATGGATATATATGTGGATATCTATATATAAAACCCACATTCTAATCTGGTACCATTGTTCAACTTTCTTAAGATATTTTAATATTGATAATTGGGGCTATCATGGCATTTAAACTGGAGATTAATTCGAGATTTTACTTTATACTACTGAATAGTTCATGTAGTAATGTGCTATCTTTCCACCTTGTCCAGAGTTCTTTCATGTGTTAGAAAAAAACCCTCATATATTTTCTTGTATATTTCACACATTTATTTCTTTATTTTAGCTACATGCTTATTTTTAATAGTAATATACCAGTTATGTATAGACTTTTTGATATGAAGAATGAGATTACTTTTCCTAATTTTATCAAATCAGTAATTTTGGTTATATAGAAAATCTACTGACTTCTTGTAATTTTTAAAAATTTTTATATAGCTCTAGTTGCTCCTTAGCTATTTGACTGGTGATCATATATTTTTCAAGAAGATTAACTGCAAATCAGCTTAGTGCCTTCCTTTCAACTATTTATATATTATAGCTTTCGTGTTCACTTTGCATTAGTCATGACCTCTTCTACTTTGTCAAATATATTAGATGTGGGAAATAGTGTGTTGTTTTTGATATCCATGGGAATTCTTTTAGTATGTGATCAGTACTAGCTTATTACTATATTAACAAAAATGCCTTCAACATATGATCAACAGTAGTAGTTTACTACTATTTTATAATCGTATATGCAAATTTCCAACTTATTTCCATATACTAAATATATTAATTCCATTTTCTTGGATTCTCTACTAAATACTCTGTCACTTTAGTACCTCAGATAAGAGTTTACTGTAATCCCTTTAAACTACTTTGTCCAAAGTAGAGAAGTCAGAGTGTTACAAAAAATATAAGAAAAGTTTTGCTATAACCTGTATTTGGAATTGAGTGATAAGTCATAGGAGTCATGTGCTAAGTGACCAGGATAGTTGTACTTAGACAATTTCCATTAAAATAAGCGTATTTTGTCCTTAAATTTGCTTCTTAGATTTCAAACAAGACACTTTTTTCTTCTTATAGCCTTTAGCAGTCATTTAAAGCCATTTCTGCCTAGTCCCATCATACGGAAGCACAATATTAAAAGAGCAGTATATGGAAAAATAGCATTTTATAGTTCCTCAACCTAGGATTATCTCTGTGACTTGAAGACTTCAGAACAGGGAGTTGCATGCAACGAATATTTGTTGTGCTTAACTCTGCTGTTTGGGGTATTTGCAGCCCCCCAAATCAATTGTGATGGCCTTGACCATTAAACTCAGGTAGAATCAGCTCAAATATCGTTTGCACATATTTTGGAAAGTCTAATGATCTTGCCAAGATTTACTGTGAATTTCTTAAAATTTATTTTATTCCAGTAAACTCTGACTTATTTTCATCTTCTAATGAATTCTGTCCTCAATCTGTATCACTCTTTAATTACACATGGCACTGACTTGAATGTGAGACATCCTACATTGTCTTGCCTCCAAACAACATTTCCATGAAACAACTGTATATTGTGAACTTTTATGAGAGATTTATGACTATAAATGATAATTGTTACATTGAACTAAATGGCAGATTATTTAAATTTGGATATTATACTTACAAATTTGTTATAGTTTGGGACTGCAACGTTCCCCAAAAGCTTATGTGTTGAGGGCATGTTCCCAAAGCCACAAGGTTCAAAACTGGGGTACGGTTGGAGGGAGTGGGTGATTGGGGCGTGGGCTTTGGTATCTATATGTGCCCATGGGTGCACCCTATTCTTCCTCTCTCTCTGCTTTTAGCTGGTACAATATAAGAGCCAGTGTCCCTCTGCCATACTTTGCCACCTAGTTTCTCCCTTGAAGCTAGCCTATATGGACTAGCATTCAGAATCTGTGAGCCCAAATGAACTGTTTTCCCTTTAGATTTTAGTCTTTGTCAGGTACTTAGGTCACAGTGACAAAAAACCTGAAAAAATTATATATATATATATATATATATATATATATATATATATATATATATATATAATATATATGCAGTACTGGGGTGAAACCTAAAGGTATTTGACCTCCAAGCTACGCTCCCCCACCCTATTTTTGTCCTTTATTTATTTATTTATTTATTTATTTATTTGCGGGTCTGGGGATGTGGGGATGGAAACCAGGGGCATTCAACCTCCGGGCTACACCCCCTGCTCTATTTTTTTTTATTCTTTTATTTTGAAACCGGGTCTCACTAAGTTGCAGAGGGCCTCGCTAAGTAGCTGAGGCTGTCTGCGAACCACGATCATCCGGTCTCAGCCTCCCGAATGCTGGGATTACAAGCGTGCACCACCACGCCAGGCTTATCCTTTATTTTGAAACAGAGTTTCACTAAGTTTAAGAGGGCTTCACTGAGTAACTTAGGCTGTCCATGAACTGTGGTCCTCTGGTCTCAGCCTCCCAAATATGCACCACCATGCCCAGCTAAAATAATATTCTTAAAAATGTCCTTGGCCATTTTTGTCCATTGAGGCACTAACCTTCTTGTCTTTTCTATTTTCTTTACTTTTTCTCACTCTTCTTCTCTCCTTTCCCCTTCTCTAAGTCTGTTAATGTATTATACAGAACAGCTGTGACACTTCATTGTGGCTTCCTCCTAGAAATTGTCTGAACTTTGTAACTGGAGAGACTTAACTGTCTTGTTCTATTCAGAGGTGACATGGTTCTGGAGAATGAATTATCATTTACCAAACTCACATGAATCTGACATATGTAAAATGTCAGTTATATATTTCTAATGTGATAGATATGCCTTTGTAGAGATCTGGGAACAGGTTCAGAATCTCAAGTGAGTCTTACTGGCTCCACAAGTTAAATTTATACATTCCTTTCCATCAGTGAAATTGAATGACAATATTCTATTTTAGGCTTAATTAGATTTTAGGTATATAACATATTTACAGATTAATCTTAATTTCCAATAACATAAACACAAGTATGACAGGATTATTTTATTTTAGTAAAGTCATAATTGTACCTCTCTCATATTTCTATTTTGTATTGTAGAGAAAACCCATTTTTCTTTAGCCCTTGATTTTTGTGTCTATGTTTCCTTTATGGAGAATAAAAACAGTTGATATCCCTATTCTTTAGTTCTATTGATCCTAAACTACTAATAGTGATGTCCATATTAAAAATTCAAGTTTTTATTTTGGAACATAGAATTGGCTGTAATCTGAGAGTTAAAAGGCCTGGGGAAACAATCAAATATGCTTTTATGTATTTTTCTATCATGTATACACGTCTACATGAAATGTTTGGTGTCAAACTAGTACTGAGGAAAATGAATGAGACAATTCTTTTTTGTGTTATACTGGGATTTAATGTAGCGGCATTCTACCACTGAGCTACACTTCATCCCTTTCCATTTATTTTTATTTTGGAACAGGTTCTTGGTAAGTAGCCACACACTGGGATCAAACCTGCTATCCTCCTGTTCCAGTGATACATTTCTTGACATTGACAAAGTTACAGTCAAGTACAAGGAGCAACACCTCCATGAGAAAACTTATAAAGAATAGTGTTTGTTCTTTGAATATGAGAGTTTCTATTATTTTAAATCCCAGCCCTATTTTTTATTTTTTATTATTTATTTATTTAATATTTTTGTGGTACTGGGGGTGGAAGCTCTCACTAAGTAATGGAGGGCCTCACTAAATAGTTGAGGCTGGCTGCCAACCTTTGATCATCCTGTGTAAGGAATGTAATATTTTCTTTATTCTTTGCTTTGAAAAAGTTTGCATAATATTAGAAGAATCTGTTCCTTAAAAGTTTTTGCTTCTAAAGCTCTTTCAGTCTGGTGATTAATTTGTGAAAAGCTTTTAAATGACATTTTTGTGGTACTGGATTTTGAACCAAGAACCTCACATATGTTAGGCAAGTGCATGACCACTGAGTTACATCTCCAGCTCTAAATGATAATCTCAGGGATAGGGATGTAGCTCAATGATAAAGTGCTTGCCTAGCATGGACAAAATCCTGGGTTTGATCCCCAGGACCACACACATACAAAGACAGTCTCAGTTTCTGTAATGGTTATAGGAATCTGGTATCTTAATACTTTTAATTTCTTGTCAGTTTCAATAATTTATACATTTCTATGTCACCTAATTTTTCAAGTTTACTGACAAGGTTTTTGATAAATCTTCTTAGTGTCTTCTATTTTACAGTGTGATCCCATTTCATTTTTCATTTCTATTAAAATTATGCATTCTTTGTTTTTGAAGATCTTGCCAATATCTTTTTAAGTAATGATTTTTTAAATATCTGAATCCTTTTTTGATATTCATACATCTCAGTGGCATGCTTACTACCATGCCTGGCTCCATTAGTATATTAAGGATGCTGAAACTGAGGCACAGGTATGGCAGTGGCTAAAATATTGTAAAGAGTTTCAAAGAAGGCTACTTGAACCCACACCATCATCACAACCTTTTTTCCCCCTTGTCGTACCCAATCACAGTTTATTGCTTGCTCATATTACATTCCCTGCACAGGTCAGAACAACTTTAAATACTTTAAAAACAGTCCATGTAGCCCAAGAAATAGAAAAATTCTGATGTCAGGATGAAGCATGCCTAATTGAAGCTGAGTGCCTGCACTTGGAACTCTGCAGCTTTCCTTGAGGATGGCCTATGTCTAATGTAAATACAAGAATGTTAACTCACATCCAAGAGAAACTGCAGCTTAGGAACGTCTGCAAGTCAACAGCTGTGACCTTAGCCAAGCCGACAGTGGAGTTTTCAGCGAGCAAGCTGCGCCTCATGCTTCTTTGGCTAGAGCTATGTATATTTAATTAGCATCCTCTCACCTTCACAGTACATGTTTTTCCACTTGACAGTTTCTGGCACCAAAAGAATGTCCTTGAGAAAAAAGTCAAGCCTATTGACTACTAAGCATATTATTTGACTTGGTGTTCAACTATTCTGAAGAAAGAACTGGGAATAATGAAAGACAGTGGGGCATAGAGGCACTTTAACTGACAGTGTCAGGTCGGTCGAAACTATTGAACAGTTCCTATTAAATTAGCTTAGCTTCATCTCAGCTAGTTAAAGCTTGCGTGCTGACAAATTAGTTTCTATCTGTAGAGAAAAAAAGAGTAAGGTAGAGCAGAGTCACAATGGAGGGCTTAGTGACAGTCACATCCCAAGGTCAATAAAAATGTGTCTATCCCAGAACTCTTTGTCTTGTGTCAATACATTGGGCGATCAGCTTCCAAATACAAGCGAGCACATTCTTCATAACTAAATTTATTTTGTTATTTCTTTAAAGGAAGTTAGCAGATGGTTTCAGTTTTCGTTGCTTGTTGTAAATCCATATGTAAATTTTATGTAGCATCTCTGATCAATAGTAGCGTGGCACAAGATTATGACCCCTTCAGTAAAACAAAATCACAAAAATAAGGATGCCCGCTTTTTTAACCAATATGTGTTTATTCTTTGGATAAAGTATATACAGGTATGCCTTATTTTTTTTTACCACTTTATTGTACTTTGCCGATACTGAGTGTTTTACAAATAGGTTTGTGGCAGCCATGGGTCTAGAAAATCTATTGGTGCCATTTTTTCACCAGCATTTGCTCACTTTGTGATTGTCCTATTTTGTTAATATCCCAATATTTTTAACCTTTCATCATTATTATATTTTAAGGTGATAAATGATCTTTGACATAACTACGGTGTTTTAAGGTACCACAAAAATCACACCCATATAAGAGGGCCATCTCAGTAAGTACATTTTCTGTGTTCTTCATGCTCCATGACCATCCATTTCCCTCTCCTCAGGCCTCAAAAGGAGAAAAGCTTTTCTGATATCTTGAGGCACAGAAATCTGATTTCTGGTATTCAGAACTCTAAGATAATAAACATTTGATTATATTAAGACATTGAAGTTGTGATACAGCTCTTTTCATACAGCAACAAAAGGAAACCAATACAGATATCTTTACATGATGAGTTGATATTATTTTTAATTTATTGTAGCAGCCTATAGCTCAATAGTAATACATAGGATTGCATACTATTTAATATACCCATTTAAAGTACACATTTTCATGGTTTTAGGTATATTCACAGATACATCCAACTGTTTCCCAAAAAGTTTAGAACATATTTATTATTTCACAATAGAAGGTCATCTATAGAATAACAAAACTGAATTTGAAAAACTCACATTTAGGCTCTCAAAGTATGCCCTGTAATAAAGCTCATTGACTTTTAATAAATATAAATTTTGCTTTACTAAACCTCAATCTTCCTAAATTTGAAGGAAGGATTCCATTAGTACCAATCCCCATGATTGAAAATTGTCTCAGGAAGTTGATGCCATAAATTTCACATAATGAGTCTACCCAGACATTTTGAATCTTTTGATATTTAAAAACAATAAGGGCTATTTATAATCACTTTTATTTGATACCTGTTTATTCAATTTCCTTTGATTGATCTGCTTAGATATAAAAGAATCTGAAAACATTTATGATATAAAAATCATAAAACAGTAAGATTGGCTTTGGGTTCTAAGAAATACCTATAATTTTTTAAGCATTCCAAACAAGAATTGGACTTTGTTTTATAATAAGATTTTTTGACTTTCATGAAGTTTCAGATGCTAATACAACTAAGGACATGTGTAGAACTGGATTTTTTTTGTTCCCTTTTTTATTCTTAAATAACTCTATATACTTTGACCTCATAAAACATTATTTGTTGGTTTGCAACATCATCTGCACATTGAATGACTAAGTAACTATTACAGTCTTTATCATGTTTTTATACTTTCATTTGTACATTGTAATTATACATCATAATGAGGTTCAAACTGATACATACACGCACTTATCATATGGTCGGTATCTCTCTACTTCCTACCCCACTCTCCTCTCTTTTCTTCCTGTGCATCGTCTGTTTTTGTACATATTTTCCCAGAAATTGAAAAAGATGCTAACTTTCTCTGATCCTGTAGTTACCCATACAATCTCAGCGCCCGATGGGTCCCTGAGGCAGTGGTTGGCAAAGAATATCGTTGCTGTGTTATCAGTTTTAGCAATAGTAGATCCAAGCACATGCTTGTCCCAAATGTACAGTTGGTATGATTAGAATAAACAACAGGACTATCTAGAAAGAATAGTTCATTTCCACCAGCCTCTCCTTGGGAGCAAAGTAGTCCCAAATACCTCCTGCATAGTTTCTGGCTTATGGTCAGGTACTGTGGGATTGACCCTGGCTCTGAGAAAAACCACCATGGAGGGACCATTCCCCTGTCTTTCTGCCATTCCTTTGGCTACAAATGCTACAACACTTGTCATGGTCTGTGCACACAGCCTATCAATACCAGTGCAGCACTGGGTAGGATCAAAGCCTACATTGCTGTGAGTTGCCTACTGCTGGGGAAGACTCATGGTCTAAGACCACTTCAATCTCCTTCTCACCAAATAGCAGCCTGATAGACTGGGGCCACAAATCTATGCCTTCCACCATGGCTTTTTTAGAAGCTCTATATGTGGATACTGGCCTGGGGTGTGGTCTGTTAGGATCTTCCCAGTGTTAGGTTTCACCATCCTGGCACCAAGTTTCAAGGCAAAATCTTGTGCTTATTATCTTGTCATACCCTCCAGAAAACGAGGTCTTGCTCCATGTTAGGATGCCCATGTTTGGGCCAGGGCAGATGAAGGAGTCCTTTGGCTATCAAGACTAGCACTTAGCTGGGTTGCATCTGTTTCTCATAGTTGCAAGGACCCACACAGTCTGAAGCCCAGACCACATCTGGCAGTGACACAGGCTAGAACATGTGTTTGTCTCACCAGGTTCCATGTTTCTCCCTAATGCCTGTGCAGGTCTAGTTACTCTGTCTGCAAATTTTGGTTTTTCTATAGGGCCTTTAGTGAAGATATTCTAGAATTTTTTATAGAATTCTTGGCTGATAATCATTTTTTCAATAGTTCAATGACATCATGTGATTGTCTTCTGATGGTCATGATTTTTGGAGGATACTGGGTATTGAACCTGGAAACATTTAACCCTCAACTATATCCCAGCCATTTTTTTAAGCAGAATCTTGCTAAGTTGTTGCTGAGGGTGTCACTAAGTTGCTGATGCTGTCCTAAAACCTGCAATCTTCCTTCCCAGCCTCCCATGTTCTGAGATTAAAGGTGTGTGTCATCATGCCCAGCTTGTTGTTCATGATTTCTAATGAGAAGTCAGCTTCTAACTTCGTTGAGGAACATTTATTTCTCTTAATTCCTTTTTCTTTTCTGAAATTGAAATTTTTCTCCATGTATTTGATTTTTTAAAATGTTTAATGGTGCATTGTAGTCATGCATATTCTGGGGTAGAAGATAATGTCAACACACACACACACACACACACACACACACACACACATCACCCAATTAGCCCTTAACCAATTATCATCCCATTTCCTCTCCCTCCCTCCTTCTCATGTTTGGCTTAGTGATTGACTTTGATATGTGTTGCTGTGATTTCTTTCAGGTTGCCCAAATCTGAGTGTGTTGAGCTTCTTGAACCTAGGGATTAATTTTTTGTTCAACCAAATTTAGTGAACATTTCATCCATTATTCCTTTAGTTATTTTATCTGTTTCTTTCTTTTCTCCTTTTTCTTACTCACTATGCATATAATATCATGGTTTTTAATGTCTTGCAGGTCTCCTGTGCTATATTTTTCTTCATTATTTTTTTTTATTTTTGTCTGCCACCAGAATGGGGAATTTCTATTGATCTGTTTTCAAGGTTTTTTTTTTTTAAATTCATTCTTCTGCCATTCAACTCTGTCCATAAGTTCTTCTGGGGATTTTTTATTTTATTTTAGTTTTATTTCACAATTCCTGAATTTTTATTTGATTATTTCCATTTTGGATTATTTTATATTTACTATCTGAGGAGACACTTTGTCATAATTTTATTATTTAAGCATCATTTCCATAGATTTTCAAAGATAGTTTACAATAGCTGACAAAATCTTTGTCTACCAAGCACAAAAGTCTAGTTTACTCTCATAAACCAAGTCTGTGCTATATTTTGTTTCTTTTCATATCCTGTTATTTTCTTCATAATTGGGCTATTTATATTTTATAAACTCTGGTATCATATTATTCTGCCCCCAATATCTGTGATATGGTTGCCAACTTTGGTGTTGCTGTGCTATTATTTTTTGTTCATATGTTTTTACTTAACACTTTTCTGGAATAATTCTGCAAATTCTTTCCTCTGTTTAGTGCATGGCCTCTTGGATCTCTTCCACCTTCTTTATAGTTTTGGTTTTATTTTAAATCTGTATTCCTAGTCATCATACCTGGCTCACTGTAAATTTAATAATCAGCCAGTGATGGACTGGAAGATTTCCTTAAAGACCTTACCCAAATGATTTCTACCATTTTACTAAAAGGATCTTTGTTAGAAATATTTTTTTTCACTTCATCCAGTTTACCAAAAAAATTCATCCCTCATGCCTTGATGGCCAAGAACAAGGTCAGCTAGAGGTATATGACTTGTGCCTTGTCCTTCCCTGGGCATGTACTTAGAGTTATACATGTGTGTGCCCAGCCTTTTAAATCCCCAAAAATGGGCATGCGTATGTTATTGTAGTTCTTCGATTTCACCCCCTTTGGAAAGATACCCAGGAGTGGTAGAGCTGGATCATATGGTGGATCTATTCCCAGTTTTCTAAGGAATCTCCACACTGATCTCCATAGCGGCTGAACTAGTTTGCACTCCCACCAGCAGTGTAAAAGAGTTCCTCTTTCCCCACATCCTCGCCAGCCTTTGTTTGTTATTGGATTTTTTTTATGCTTGTCACTCTGATTGAGCTTACATGGAATCTCAGTGTAGTTTTGATTTGCATCTCCCTGATGGCTGAGATTCCATCTAACCCCAATCAGAGTGGCAAGCATAAATAAATCAAATGACAACAAATGCTGCTGAGGATGTAGGGAAAGAGGAACTCTTTTACACTGCTGGTGGGAGTGTAAACTAGTTCAGCTGCTATGGAGATCAGTGTGAAGATTCCTTAGAAAACTGGGAATAGATACACCCTATGATCCGGCTATACCTCTCCTGGGTATTTGCCCAAAAGGATTGAAATCAGAGAACTGCAATAACATATGCATACCCATGTTCAGAGCAGCACAATTTGTAATAGCCAAAATATGGAACCAACCTAGGTCTCCATCAACTGATGAATGGATTGCAAAATTATGGGAAATATACACAGTGGAATTCTACTCAGCTATAAAGAAGAACAAAATCATGGCTTTAGCAAGAAGATGGAAAGTGCTGGAGAATATGTTAAGTGAGATCAGCCAAGCACAGAAAGAGAAGGGACATATATTTTCTCTAATATGCCCAAACTGGGGAGTATTGGGGATACCAGAGGGACTCCAGATAATGGAGGAGAAACCTCAGCAAAGCTAGAATAGAAGGGTAGGAGAGGAAGAAGGCTGAGGTTGATTAATGAAAAAGCTAAATTCTAATATTTTTATACTTGTCAATATAACACTGTTAACCTGGACACTCAGTATTCTGAGGGAGGGAAATGGGGTAGCGGGGAGGAGGAGGGCACCAAGTACTGTGTGAATTTGTGCCACTGTCAACATGATACACATTATGATGTGAGACTATAGTGCACCAATAAAAACTACAATCATAAAAAATAAATTTTTAGAAATATTTTAGAATTTTTTCTATATTAATCTAGTTTCCTAGGATTTACTTTTTGATTCTCATTTAGGCACTTATTTTGTACAAATGAAATCACAGCCTTAGGCAGCTGAGATATTGCCAGCAGTTTGTATTTTTTACTTTTTGATAATGCCCTAAGTTAGACATACCATTTTTTTTTTTTTTTTTTTGCAGAAAGCTGAGATATGTGTCACTCTCAGAACAGAAATTTCTAAGGGAGAAGAAAATATAGAAAAACATTACCTGTTCTCGGGGGTTCTGCTCTAACAAATCTACAAAAGAATTTAGAACTCCATTGTCAGGAATGCTATTCAATTTTGGCTACTGAATCAATGAAATGGATAGGAGAAAGAGTGTAGCCCCGAGTAAAAATATTATGGACTTCACTGTCTTATTCAGGTTCAAAAGTTCTTTTGAATAAATAATTCTTTCAGGTGGGAATGTGGCTTTGGTTAACTGATAGAGTTCTGAAATTGTTTATTATAGTTGTTTTCATGTATTTACAGTGAGAGAGAGAGAGAGAGAGAGAGAGAGAGAGAGAGAGAGAGAGAGAAATTGATTTACTAAGGCCTTTATTTCTGCCAGTTCTAAAGTCCTATTCCTAAGGGTTTTAATATATAGTTTTTTCCCTATTCTCTGTATTCTTATCTTCCTGTATTTTTCTTTTCTCTTTTGTTAATTGGAGCATATTTTAAAATCCATCCAGATTTATTTATAGGCTTTTCAGTATTTTGGTTTGTATGTTTTTCTTGGAGGTTGTTCTAGGTTTTATACATATATAGCTTAGTGCAGTTTATTTATATTGACCCACCACTTCAAGTGAGATATAGAAATATTGTATTAATTACTCAACCAGTTTGTTAAATAGAATTTTCCTAAATATATTAAATGCCATATCAGAAAATATATTTGTCATTAGCCAACTACCATGTTTTAAAAAAGGACAATCTATTATATTTTTATATTTACACATGTATTTGCCTGTTCAATTGTTATATCTTTCTCCTCTAATTTTAATCTTCCACTCTCAGTTCCTTCTCTCTCTCTCTCTTTCTGTCTCTCTCTGTCTCTGTCTCTATCTCTCTGTCTCTCTCCCTACCTTTAGCTATTCTTGATGGATATGCTGACTGAAACAAATTCTCTTCATTTTTATTCATCTGAGAAAATCTTTTTTCTTTTTGATTTCTGAAGGGTTCTTTGGCTGGATGTAGAATTCTGGGATGAAAGTTCTTTCAACATTTGAAAAACATGTTATCACTTTGTTCTGGTCCCCTTGGTGATAGAAGGTCAATCAATTGTTATTTAAAAATTATCTACAAGTAAATTTTTTGTTGTTTTCTAGTTGCTTTCAAGATTTTATGTCTTTAATTTTGAGAAGTTAGATTATGATATTTTGGCAAGACGTTCTATAGGTTTATCCTCTTTGGGGTTCACTGAGCTTCTTGACTATTTGCATTTATATATTTCATCAACTGGATATTTTTTGCCATTATTCTTTTGAATACTCCTTTGCTTCTACTTTGTCCTCTTGTTCTGAGAATAATGACACAGTTATTTGGTATAGTTCCATAAGATCCTAAGGCTTTTTTCATTTGTTTTTAGTTATCTTCTCTTTTGTTCATATTAGAAAAATTCTACTACTCTATTTTCAAGCTCACTGATTTTTTTCCTTTTTATCTTCAATCTACTGTTGAGCTCATTCAGTGAGTTTTTTTCTTTGAAACTGAGCTACACCCCCAACTATTTAAAAATTTTATTGTGAAATAAAGTACCTCTAAGTTACTGTATACTGGCCTTGAACCTATGATGTTTCTGTCTCACCTTCCAAGTACTGTGGTTACAGGTTTGTTAGAAAAACAGCTGTGAACCAATCTGCTAGGCTTCATGTAGTGAGTTTTTATTTCACTTAATGTATTTTTAATTGTCCAAATTCAACTTGGCTCTTTTTGCACCTATTTCTTTGAAAAGATAATTCTATTTTCCCTCTGCTCAAAATATTTTACTAGTTTATTTTAATTGTTTTATGTTTTCTGCTTGATAATATTTCTTAGATAACTGTCCTATCTGAATCATTCTCATGATGGCTTCTTTTTTTAATATTGTGATTGCCTTATTTCTTTGTGTAATACATATTTTGTATTGTAGTCTAAACATTTTGCATGCTATTCTATGGGATAGTAAATTCAATTTATATCTGTTTTATCAGGGATTTGCCATGTTTTAGTGTACAAGTTCTCACATGCTTCTTTGGGCTACATCCCAATGACAATTTAATAACCAGAACCCTTTCAATGCTATTCTGGTCTACTTCCTTTGTTTGTACTTAGAGGGTATTCTGAAAAATAGAAAAATTTTATATGGTATAGTTCAGTTTTCAGAACTTCCAGTGCATTGTTACCAGTTGTGAGATATGAATCATTCTGGAATCTTTCTGTACTTTCTATGCAGATATAAACAGTCTCTTTCTCCCATTCCCAGTTCTCTCTGATATCTTTCTTCTCTATTGAGCAGGGAGATGATCACAATTCAATAGTACTTGCATAATGAGTGCAAGCCCAAACCCTCTACTTCTGTCTTATTAAAATATACCAGCATAGGAGTAAAGCCCTGGGCCACCTGTGACTGCTTTTAGGAGAGTAGGATGCCAGACTTTCTTCTTAGCCTTTCCTGATGTTGCCAATGGAAGAAAATACCTTTCTTAGTTCATTGCCACTACAGCATGAGGTGTTCTAAACCAGACTCCCTACTCTGTTCCTGCAAAAACTACTCCTGTGGGAGGAAAAACACCTTGTGTGGCTACATATTGTTACCAAGATGATATTTGTGATAACAAACCTTACTTTATTTAGGATTGGTAAGGGAGGACCTTCCTAGACCATGTGACACTACTGGTTGGGCAGCCAAAATCCTGTCCTTGCCTCTTGCTGTCTCTCTACAATTACAGCTGTTGGAGAAAAAAGTACCATCCAAGGCCATTTAATAGGACCTGGTGAGAGGCCACCAGCCAAAATTCTCTGCTTTGTCTCCACAACACTGATGGTGGGAGGAAGAGAGCACTTTTCTGGGATGCCTGTTGCTTGTTGGGGCAGTAGACTCTAGACTTCCTGGTTGTCTTTGTCTACCAGATAAGGGCAGGCAATCATTTATAGTATTGTTTAAATATGGCAGGTAATAAAAGGTTTGTCTTGCTGTGCTATTTATTTTCCAGACCAGTCTTTGGATAAAGCAGGTTTTTAGAAATTTTGTTTTTTTGTCTAAACTTGGTTGTGTTCCAGGGTGCAGTATTCTCTAGCACCTAGCCAGGTTATATTGAATATAAAAAGAAAATCTTTTTTTTTTTTTGGTGGTACTGGGGTTGCTGGAAGCCCTTCTACCTCTGGGCTACACTCCCAGACCTATTTTTACATTTTTATTTGGAAACAGGGTCTCCTAAGCCAGCGCGCGCGGCTGGCTTCGAACCTGCGCGATCCTCCTGTCTCTGCCTCCCAAGCGTGGGGATTACAAGCGTGCGCCACCACGCCCGGCTAAAAAGAAAATCTTAGGAGCTCACTGCCATGCCACTGCTTATATCTTGAAATCCCTATCAGATGCTGCTTTATTTTTCCACCTTTCTGCATCCTTAAATACAACATACAGGATACTTAAATACAGCGCACACGCACACACTCACACACACATGTATTTGATGTATTTAAGAGGATAAGCAGGAATAATTAGGCATAAGTAATTTTGTCCAAAACTGAAAAACTCTACGTTATCTCTTCAGCATTTAACTTTTTAAAATAGTCTTAAAACATAATTACTGAGAATATCTAATGTGCACATTTCAGCAAGAAGGTTAAAGCAGATTATGTGGGCTGCTATTACTGGAAATCCCTGTCTAATTTTTTTCATTTTAAAGTTAAATTTGGTCCTTTTTCAAATATTCTTGGCTTTCGTATAGCTTTTGGCCTTTATTCACTTTTTTCATTCTTTTATTTATTATTTATTTAAGTATAGTTAACATTACTATTTTATATTTGCAACTTCTAAATCCTCTGCATATCTGATGTGGATATTTTAGGCTTTTTTCTGCTCACTTTTACACATAGTTCCTCTTATCCCATGTGCATTTTGTGATTTTTCTTACATTTTCTTCATGTGGTATAAGCACAGAAATTATTTGATAACTGTGATGTTATTTTATTTAGTGTATGGCTTGAATATTTCTCATTTCCTATAAGCTCCTTTAGTAAGTAAAATATATTTAAAAGGAAATAAATTATCTATCACTTTCGGTTGTTCTCACAGGGAAGGCTGGTTAATGTTAATGTATTTAAAATGCCATATAGCTGGTAATTGAGGCTTGGCCTTTTTAAAAATTCAGACAAATTTAGAGTCGGCTCAGGAAATTTACTTTACTGGAATGTAACATGTCTTCTGTTCAGAGAATAAAATCTAAAGTTGATAGATATCTTGTGTTACTTCCTAAAAAATACTACCCTCATGGGATTCTTTATGTCTGGTCACTCTTCTCTCAATTTATACTCTTTTATTCAGTTGTTAATTGCTAACTTATGTGGAAAGCAAAATAGTAGTTCTTCAAACATGTCAAAATCCTAAGCCCCAGATCTTGTTAATTTATCATCCTAGTTGACTAAAGAGACTTTTCTGATGTGACTCAGTTAAGGATCTCAAGGTGGGATATTATGCTGAACAATCTGGGTAGACCATAAAGGTAATCATAAAGAATCTTAAAAAAATCAAAGAGAGAGGTAGTGGTATCAGAGAATTCATAATGATAAAAGTAGAGGTTAAAATGTAAATGACAGCTTCGGAGATGGTAGAAGGGGCCATGAGGCAAGGACTATAGTGGCTTCTAGAAACACAAAATCTAAGCAGGCAGATTATTTTCTTGAGTGTCTGGAATAAAATGCTTTCCTGTGAATACCTTGGCTTTAACCAAGGTTTTATTTTTGACCTCTAAAACTGTAAAATAATAAGTTAGTCTTTTTTAGACAATGATTTTTGTTATCTTTTTAGAGCAGCTACAGGAAAATAGTAATGAGGATAAATCATTGCTTAAAATGATGTATTCATTCTGTTCTTGGCTGATCTCATTTACCATAATGTTCTCCAGGTCCTTCCATCTTGTTGCGAATGACATGATTTTGTTCTTTTTATAGCTGAGTAGAATTCCATTGTGTGTATTTCCCATAATTTTGCAATCCAGACCTAGGTTGGTTCCATATTTTGGCTATTGCAAATTATGCTGCTATGAACCTGGGTATCCATATGTTACTGTAGTTCTCTGATTTTAAACCTTTTGGAAAGACAAGGACAGAAGGAGAAGGGACATATGTTTTCTCTAATATGCCCAAACTAGGGTGTATTAAGGATATCTTATTATGATATAAAATTAAAATGCACCGATCAAAATATAATAAAAACAGTAAACTTGTTTCTATAATAAAGGACTACTCTGTAAAAATGATTAAAATTAGGCAAACTAATAACATAGCCACCGCCATTTTCAAGTTTTATGTATTGTGTACAATTATGTTTGCTCTACTTTTATACAATTGGCAGTGTAGTAGATTTTTTACACTATCACCCATATAAATAAGTAAATAATGCATTAATTTATAGTGTTATAGCAGTTTCAATATCATTAAGCAATGGGAACCTTTTCACTCCATTTGAATTTAACAGAACCACCATAATTTATGGTATCCATTGATGACTGAAATGTCAGTATGTAGTACATAACTCTGTGTGTGTGTGTATGTGTGTGTGTGTGTGTGTGTGTGTGTGTGTGTGTGTGTGTTTAGGATATCAGGCATCATATTTCACAAATTTACAAAGGCTAATGTCCAGATTCAATTCAGAATCTATTGTGAAACAACTTCAAACTCCAATTTCAGTCTGTTGAACACCTTGGAATTGAGAGGGGAGACATTTCAGATACCATAACTCATAACTGACTGCTAGTGCTCTATATACTGAAGAACTGAGGGTAAATAACAATAGGAACTGAGTGATGAGAGCTTTAACAAAGGCTAAACTCACTTTTTTAGTATAAGGAGGATTCAGAATGGAAAATCAAGGGCTAGACTGCCCATATTCAAATAGTGCCTCCACTATTTACCAACTGATTATTTGGGCAAATTATTTAGCCCCTAAAATTCCGAATTCCTTCAAATATGAACTGTGGGTAATATAGTATGCAATATATAGGGTTGTGAGGACTAAGCATGATATTTTATGCAATGTGTTTATTCCAATGTTAGCAAACATTAAGCTCTTAACCAAGAGATAAAAGTTAATAGCACTAGTGATAAGACATAATGCCATCATGTACCTACTGGTAAGGTGCCTTGAACATGGCACAGATTCATTTTTAGGGTTATATTCTCTAACAGATAAAGGACATTAGTGGAAAAATTGGTGAAATATTAGCAAAATCTGTAGTTTAGTTAATAGTGCTGAGTTGATTCTAATGTCCTGATTTAGATAATTGAACTATGATTATGTAAGATGATAACAGTGGGGAGAAATGGGCAAAGAGAACGTGGAAATGCTATAGACTTTTTGCAACATAATCAGAAATCTGAATTTATTCATAATCAAAAGTAAAATATGGCATTCACAGTACTACAAAAAAAGTAAAATATGGGTAACAGATGGAGGTACAATACTAGTTCCAGTAGAAAGTTTTTTTTATAATAAGCACTAATTAATTTATTTAAGCATACATTTTTCATACCTATTATGTTTTAGATATTGTAGTAGATAGAGGCCAGGGAATTATAATTATGACACATATTTCCCTTGAGGAATATTTTCCTTGGAATAAAACATTTAAAATTTATCCAGTATATTGCTATCATTCTGCACTATATTGTGATGTGAGAGTTTAATGCACTAATAAAAGTATAAAAATATTTAACTAGTGCTAAGCTGAGTGTTGTGGTGCACGCTTGTAATCCCAGCATTTGTGAGGCTTAGACAGGAGGATAGTGATTCATGGGTAGCCTCAGCTACTTAATGAGGTCCTTTGCAACTCACTGAGACCCTGTTTCAAAATAAAGAATAAAATATAGGGCTGAGGGGTATAGCTCGGAGGTAGAATGCCCCTAGGTTCCATCCCAGTATGGCCAAAAAAAAAAAAAATTAACTAGCACTGCTAATTTATAAATATAAATATAAGACAGACACCTTAGATATTAGTTCATAATAAACCAGGTATATTTTCTGAAGTTTATTCCTTAAATTTATTTTGTTTCAATGTTTGGGAGCTATTATGAGTTGAATTATTCCCCTTTCAAAATTTATATGTGAATCCTAATCCCCAGTATCTCAGAATGTGACTCCATTTGGAGATAGGGTCTTTAAAGAAATTCACAGTCAATCACCATTCCCTGCCAATAAGGTTTGGATGACTTTAGAATACTGTAAGGAAAGTATTGTAATAAAATTTCATTATACTAAAATGATGAGAGTTGTAGTTTCAGGTTAACAGAATTGTGCCTATAGAAGTATGTAGAGGGAAATATTTTTGTTTGATTTTGCTGATGAAAGTGTTTTAAGCATATTTAAATTTAAATTGTGTTAGTCCACTTTTTTATCTCAGTAATAATGGTCCAGTGAAAGTTATTTGATTATTTCCCTGATGAATATGGATCTTTCAGGATCATTGGACATTATTCATAACAAATTATATGTGAACATAACTACCTATAAATAAATATATTTAGAGATTTGGTGAGAACCTACAACTTTTAGATCCTAGTATTATTTTATTGTTCTTTATACCTTCAGGTACTAGTTACCAACATGCCTCTTTCTTCTGAAAACAGGGTAGACAGAGGTCATGGAAATAAAATGGGATTATTTAGGTCTGGTTTATCAGTATTTTAGTATCTTAAGGATGTTGCTGTTTTCACAGTAATAGAAGGAAAACTGGATGAGGACTGAAAATACCTAAGTCACACTCCCAGTTTTGTATCCCTAGCCATGTAATCTGGGTAGAGTGCTTACACTTAATCTAACATTATCTGTAGCATATCTGGAAGACAAGCAAAGATAAATGTATTAGCCTATACTATTTAATTAAAAGTGTTGTTGGAATGATCCAATAAGATAATTTATGTGTCTAAGTCAATTTTTTGCAAGAACAGAATACTTGAGAATAGAAGATTTAGAAAGAACACAAATTTGTTTTCTCACAGTTCTGAAGACCGGGAAGTCCGAGGTCAAGGCAACAGCTACTAGAGAGAGTCTTCATGTTATATTTTTCAGAGAGAATGAATATTGTGTCCTCACATGATCTAAGGGGAACAGCAAAGAGGCAAAAGGGGACAAACATGCACTTTTTTAGAACCAGAAAATCACACCCATTAGGGACCAGATTTCATGACCTATTCACCTCTTTGGGGTCCTACCATTTAATATTATTGCACTGGTAGTTAAATTTCAACATGAGTTTTGGTGGGGGAAAAAAACATTTAAACCATAGTATTCTTCCTTTGGGCTTCCAAACCTCATGTGCTTCTCCTGTACAAAATATATTCATTTTATAATAACAATATCAGGAAATTAAATCATATTTCCTCCATGTTACATGATCAATCTTTTATATTGTAGCTGAAGAATGCTGATGGATTCAGTCCAACAGTTTGGGTCCCCAACAGTTCTGATAAAGGGTACTCCACCTATTTCATACTTATCCCTATATATTTATACTTATCCATATATACGACAAAGTAAGCAAATTCATTTTGTGTGATAAGTAACATGGAGATGTGATTAGATAACTCTCTCTCTCTCTGTCTACTATACTTTAAATATATAACATTAGGTAAATACTACTATATTATTCAAATTTATCTGAATTGCCATTACTTTGCTCAGTACCAGCTCATGAAGTACATAATAACTGTGGAATGAATAAGCATTTGTGTTCCTGGGTAAAATATGTAATCTAATGTTACTGCTAGTTTACCGGATCTTCAAAGCTCTTTAAGCAAAACACCTACTTGTGTCAGCTTCCTTATTTAAACAACTGAAGTATCTTCCTTTCAAAATAGTTCCTCAGTAAACTCTTCCAGTACTTTTATATGATGTAATATATCAGGAAATGAAACTAAAATTTTTGAACTTGCTAATTATGATACTAAACATACAATATTTTCTAGTACTTGGTTTCTATTAAATTTGATGAATATATCCAGGAAACTGAACTTTGAAAACTACAAGTGACAAATTCATCACAGTTGTTCATTTCTAACCCTCTATTTGTCTCCACCAAATTTTAATAAAATATCTCTCCTCCCTACAACCTCTTGAACTTTGGCTTGCCCCAAGTCTGAATAAGTCCTATAATATAGAACATTCCCCCTTAAAATTGCATAGTTATTATTTTTCTTTATGTCACCTTCTCTGGGTCACTGAACACAAGTATTTTGCCAAATATTCTGAATGTTTCTGTGAAGGATTTTAAAATAAGATTAACATTTAAACTGATATATTCTGAGTAAAACATTATTTTCTGCAATGTGGAAGGGCCTCAATTAATCATGTGATTATGATGGCCTTTGTAAAAAAAAACTGTCCTCTCTAGAGTAAGAAGCAATTCTGCCAGTAGACTGCCTGCTTTTTAATTTGGGACCTAAGACACTGTATATCCTGAGTATTGAAGTGGGCCGGCCATAGTGACATTTCGTGTCCAAACATCCTTAAAATTCTATCTGTTCACTGAACATTCTGTCTCACTCATTTGACAACTTCCCCTAAGAAATCCTGCTAATCCTGTTATTTTTGCTATAATAGAAAACCCTTTTCTACTTGAATCTGCGACATTTCCTGATTCCTGAGGTTAGCATCTTTTTCCTATTTCAATAATATTTTTGAAAAAGAATTCTTCATACCTAGGTCTGGATTTGTTTCTGTTTGATACAAGAAACCACGAGAGAAGAACAGAAAGATAAGTATCTAAACATAGAGACAAATAAATAATACAAATAAGTAACACCACAAATAAAACATCAGAAAAGTAATGGAAAATGAAAATACAAATGAATGTAAAGTATACCTGAAAAAAGGAGAATAGGTAAAATGATAGCTGTTTCTTGTTTAAGTGTATTTGATTTTGCTCTCCAAATAAGCATAGTATATGTTAAGTGAGGACTTAACCAAAGGAAATAGGTATTTAGACTATACCTAGAGAATTGTTCTTGGATTATCTGAATATATTCATAACTCTCTTTAATCGAAACATGGTAATATTCTGATTAACCTACTGTTGAATAACTTACTTTTAGTGAGCTCAGTGGAATTAAACTGGAATTTCCTTAATAATCATGGCAAAAAACATTCTAATATCCACATTCTACATTTAAAAATGAACTGGAGAAAATTTTTCTCTCTTTTGCTTCACTCAGGAAAGTATTTTGAATTCCTTCTGCCAAATAAAGAATTAAAAATTTTAACTGGACATAGTGGCACACACCTCTAATCACAGTACTCTGGAGATTGAAACAAAAGGATCACAGGTTCAAGGCCAGCCTCAGCCACTTAGGGATACTCTGTTTCCATTTTTTAAAAAAAACTAATTGAGGTACATCTCAGAGGTATAATCTCCAAGACTTCAATCTCTGCCACACAAAATGTTTTTCATATAATATGTCTACTATCATGCAGACTATAAGTAGAATGAAAAAAGATACAATAAATAATTGTACAGAAGATATGAGGGGACTTATTTGCAGTATATAGAAGGGGTCGCTTTCTAGGACACACCTATTTGGACATTATTCAGATAAGAATACCTACATCCCAGACAGAAATCCCAAGCTGAAAATTGCACTCAAGAAAATGTTTCATTAGGACTTGTTCACTATCTTTGCCAAATCCATTTCAAGAATGCAGGAAAAGAAGAGTACAGGCTTAAACTCATTAATTAGTTTTCTTGTATATTTCAGTGAGGGCAAAATGTCAGACACACATAGTAATTAGAAGAGAGTTTTAATTTTTCATTAACTCTAATTAATGTTGACTCTTCATGTTTCATTAACATTACTTCTGCTGACTTGGGAATTTATCAAAAGTACAGGAAGGATCATCAGTCTACACTAGAAAATATATTCTGGGTGTAGGAGGAGGGGAGGTACTTTGAAATATGTTTTAGTCTGTAATCAAGTGAACTTCAATTATCTCAACAACAGGAAAATTGTAAGGGTCAGGAAAATACTTGGGAAACAGTCTTCTGATCATAATCTCAAGAGATATCACTATCATTTTAGTGTTTATTTAATTCCCTATGCATATTGAATAATCCACAATTACCTTTCTCAAGACAACAGGTATACAGGTTCTGGACAACACCTTTGTTTAGTGACTATTTTTGCAGTCAACATCTTGCTCATCAAGTATGATTGAATAATCCCAGTCTATTTGCCTCAACACAGGGAGACAATCCCATTCTTTGTTCTTTTTTAGTTACTACTGTATTTACACTTAGTTGCCTGCTTCCTGGGAAGGCTAAAAGACTTGGAATCTCAAGGGATTGGAAAAACCTAGAATATTGGGGGACAAAGAACATTTTTAAATAAGTTAATAATAGCTAAAATTTAAGGAGCTCTTATAATATGACAACACTTTGTTGCACCCTTTTTATGAATTGCATGTTTGACATTACCACACCGTAACCAATGAAGTAGGTGGTACTCTTATACCCATTTTTATAGATGAGATAACTAGAGGGTAGAGTTATAAGTAACTCACCTAAAAATAGCAAATCAGGATAAAAATCCAGGTGACTGAGCTCTAGAGAATGTGTTCCTAAACACTAGGCTACCTAATAAATCCAACATCGAGGTAGATACTTGGATTTGGAGAACTGCTAACCACAATGAGGTGATCTGAATAAAAAAAGTCATTTGTGGAGAAGTTTTCTTTGAGATACAAATCAAAGAATGGAAATAATACTCTTCAATAGTATAAGGGAAGAAAAATAGATAAAAGGAGGCTACAACAAAATTTGGGATAATTGTGTGAGTCAAAAGATGTGAATAAATTTGACCAGATTTGGTTCCTACATATGAAACATTCAGTACAAATTTTGTAATGACCAGAAAACTAGTATCTTTGTCAAAAATATTAATTCTTCACATAGGACAAAGAGTAGCTAAAAACATTTATTTTGAAGTCAGTGCCCTGGGACTAATTCTCAGTTGAACTGCAATGACAGTGAGGAAAAAGTGAAAAAGGAGAAGAAGAACTTCTGCTCTTAAATCTGTTTTAATTAAGGTTGTAGTACATCATGGATACATAGATAACTAACTTTTCCTTTAAGGACTTTAACAAGCTCTAATTTCCAAATGGTGTTTACATATCCTTTACCATATAATTTTTAAATTTTTTTTTATTTTCACTCTACTATATTAAAATACACTAATTGGTTGAAGATGTGTCCCATTTTAATTTATACAATGAATAAACCATTCTTTTTGTAACCACAAATTTTATTTTCTCTAAACATTAGCATGTTACTTAGAATTCCTTTATAATATGTCTTATTGTTTTAAAAGACAAATCAACATTCTAGATATTAGTCCTCTATCAGAGGAATAGCTAGCAAAAATCTTCTCCCATTCTGTAGGATCTCACTTTAGACTCTTTTTTTGTTGTGGGTCTGGGGATGGAACCCGGGGGCATTCGACCTCTGAGCTACACCCCCTGCCTTATTTTTTATTCTTTATTTTGAAACCGGGTCTCACTGAGTTTCAGAGGGCTTCACTAAGTAGCTGAGGCTGTCCAGGAACCGCGATCCTCTGGTCTCGGCCTCCCGAATGCTGGGATTACAAGCGTGTGCCACCACACCCAGCTTCACTTTCGTCCCTTGATGGTTGTTTTTGATGAGAAGAAACTGTTGAGTTTAATGCTATATCATCTATTTATTCTTATTGTGGGAGCTTTTAACTGTATATATATATGTTAAGAGTATTGAATCTATGCCTTCCTCTAGTAATTTCAATGTCTCTGGTCTAATTTTTATGTGCTTGATCCATATCCAGTTGACTCTTGTGCAGGGTGAGAGGCAGGAATTTCATTTCATTTCTCTACAAATGGATAACCAGTATTCCGAACAGCATTTGTTGAAAAGGCTATTTTTTCTCCAATGTATGTATCTGGCATCTTTGTTAAAAATAAATTTGATATTTTAAGTGTGTGTATTCAGGAAGATGCAAATCAAAACTACACTGAGATTCCGTCTAACCCAATTAGGATGACACTCATCAAGAAGTCAATCAACAATAAATATTGCTGAGAGTATGTGGAAATAGGAACTCTTCTATACTGTTAGTGGGATTACAAACAGTTGCTATGGAGACTAGTGTGGAGATTCCTCAGAAAACTGGAAATGGATCCACCATATGATCCAACTATACCAATACTGGGTATTTTTCTAAATGGAATGAAATCAGAATATTATATTAATTCATGCACTTCGGTGTTTATAGCAGCATACTTCACAACAGCCAAATTATGGAAGCAATTTAGGTGTCCATCAATAGATGAATGGATTACAAAATAATGGGAAATATACACAATGGGATTCTACTCAGCAATAAAGAAGAACATTATGTCATTTGCAGGAAAATGATTGGACCTGGAGAATATTATGTTAAGTGAGATTAACCAGTCACAGAAAGTGAAGAGTCATATGTTTTCTCTCAAAGCAAAAGCTAGGAACTAATAGGGAGATAAAATGGACTCTCTCCAATGGAGAAACTAGAGTGGAGTAAGGAAGGTGATTTTGAGAAGCGGAGGATGAAAGAAACACTTCCATTGTCATTTGGTACATATGTGAGAATATTATTACCTATCTCAGTGTCTTCAATGGGAAAGGAAGAAGGGGGGAGAACCATAAAAAATTCACCATGTATGTCAGTATCTCTGTGAACTACATTATAATGTGGGACTATAATATACCAGTAAGTGCATAAAAAGACAAACCCATCAAACGTGATAGGGAGCATGAGATTTTAAAAAAATTAAGCATGGATCTAATTTATTTAAAGTTTAACTGACCAAAAAAATTAGAATTCCAGAAGTCTTTAGGGTACTTCCATTTGTATTCTTTTATTTCCTTTGTCTCCATAGCTTTGCAATGTACTTTACATGCCATTTTTAAGTATACAGTTCAGTGGTTTTTATTATATTCACAAAATTTTGCAACTATCACTATGATCACATATTAGAATATTTTCAAGACCTCAAAGAGAAATCCCATATTTCTTATCCATCACTCACCAATTACTACCTCTTATTGATTTAACTATTTTGTGCATTTTGCATACATGTGATAATATGTGTTCCTATGGGAACATGTCCAGATATACATATTTACTTGACATGCATTCCGTGCCTCCCTCCATGTTTACTGAACTTTGTTTATCTTTGGGCTTTTCCAGTGCCTAGCGCCATGACTTAAGAAAGCAGAAAGCATGAATTACTTTCTAATAATATTATAAAGTTTAAATTGGTCCATATAATGGATTTTAGCATAACTTCTATGCCAAATCCCAATTCTCCTATTTATTGGTTCTTTACTCTGAGACAACTTATTTCCAGTTAGCATGATGTTTTCAAAGTTAATCCATTTTATATCAAATACCAGCACTTTACTTTGTTATATTTTGTTTTATTGATGCTTTTTAATCATACATCTTGATGAAGTTCAGGGTGGTAGAGGCACACATGTGCACACCACTCATTTAACCCTCCCCCTCAACCTTCTTCCATGCTCAGTATAGTGGTTGAGTTTCTTTTTACTGCCAAATAATATTCCTTTGTATGCATATAGGACATTATACTTATTTGTTCATCAACTGATGGACATTTGGATGATTTAATGTTTGACCAAATATTATAAGTAGCAAGACTAAGAAAATTCTTGGACAAGGTTTTGATAGTAATTTGTTCTTATTTCTCTTGGATATATTGATAAAAGTGGAATTGCTGAGTCATTTTGAGAAAGAATCAAACATTTTTCAGTGACTTCACCATTTAACAGTTCTACCAGCAATATTCAAGTGATTTAGGTACTCATTATTATTTGTGTTCTTAGTTTTAGCCATTCTCGGGGGGTGCAGTGATATTGCATTCTGCTTTTAGATTTCCCAGACAAATAATGGTGGTGAGCAATTTTCCACGTGCTGATATATTATTTTTTTGGAAACATGCCTATCTAGATACTTTGATAATTTTTATTGAGTTCCTTGGCTTTTTATTTTTGAATTATAAACATGTTTAAATATTCTGGATAGAAGTACATAATCAAAAAATGACTTTTGAGTATTTTCTCATTTTTTTGTTTCCAAATGTTCTTTTAGAAGACATTAGTTTTCTTCCCACCTGGAGGACGTGAATGAGTAAATCTCTTGTGTAGTAGATAGATGAAATACAAAGACTTGGAAATCAGGACTGGTGGAGTGTGCACTCAAGCTCTCTTCCTGTGATACTGGGAAAAACATTTTTGCTTACTGGTATCACAGATTTTTATTCATAGAGAGATTGATAAAGAATAGTGATGCCTTCCTAAAGTTGTGAAAATTATATTTCTGAATCTTGTAAACCCCATAGTATAGAAGCTGACTCATAGTAAATGCTCAGTAAATTTTATCTATTCTGGTTATTGTAAATTATAAAATAGAAATTAATATAATTAGAAAATATTATTTTTAGGTACCCTAATATATGACAGTCCAGATTCCAATTTTAAAATCCCTGTTACTGTTTAAGAAAAGACTCACACACAGGGTTTAGCTTTTGCTATTCTCCACTCTTGACAGATTTTTCTCTAAGAAAGTAGCTGACCATGGAAACCAATTAATCTCTCTCCTGAGGCAAAGCAATCATCTACAAAAGAATGCACTCAAGTGCCCACCCCAAATGCTCTTTGATTTTCCTGGATGATTAAAGCAGTTAGGAAAGTGTGTGTGTGTGTGTGTGTGTGTGTGTGTGTGTGTGTGTGTAGTAGTAGTAGTAGTAGTAGTACTAGTAATAGTACTATTAGTAGTAGCAGAAGGAAGGGGCACATAATTGAATCATTTCTGCACACATCTGTGATGCTTTCAAGGATTTTACTTTTTTCTTTTTTTGCAGTGCTGGAGACTGAATCCAGGATTTTGCCCATGTTTGATGAGCACTTTACCAAAGTGCTCCACCCCCATCCCCTCAAAAAGATTTCATGTGTGTTATATATGGTATGGGAACATGTCCAGATATACATATTTACTTGACATGCATTCCGTGCCTCCCTCCATGTTCACTGAACTTTGTTTTTCTGTGGGCTTTTCCAGTGCCTAGCGCCATGACTTAAGAAAGCAGAAAGCATGAATTACTTTCTAATAATATTATAAAATTTAAATTGGTCCATTAAATGGATTTTGGCATAACTTCTAAGCCAAATCCCAATTCTGCTATTTTTTGGCTCTTTAATCTGAGGTAAATTATTTAACTTCCAAGAGTCTAAGTTGTTTTATCCTTAAATTTAAGTAATAATTTATAAGCATGAGTTGTTCTGAAAACTAAACGAGGTAACATGGGTAAAGTGTACAACATGGTCCTTGGATTGTAGTAAGCACTCAAGGAATTCTGGCCATAGTAACTGGCAACATGATATTTCTGAAGGGAATAAATGTCCGTGAATAAATGTCACGTCTCTGAAAATTGTGTTAATTCAATACAATTTAAAAATATCTACCACATAATAGTATGCTTGACATTGAGAATACAGAGATGAGACACAATGGACTTCCAGAAAGTGTGGGAAAATTAGCAAAGTAAATAACTAAAAGCCATATAACATTTGATAAGAACTTAGTTAAAGTTGATATAAGGTCCAAAAGAGCTGTGCAGGTGGGCTCTCAAGGTATAGTCACCATATTTTTTCTAATATCGCATTAAGAAAAATTTGAAACCTAGAGAAAAATTCAAGTTATACAAAAAGTATCCATGTATTTGCCATCTATACTTGTCTGTTAATATTTTGCTATATTTGCACCACAAACCCATGGAAGGATATTTCGATTGATTTTACTTCGAGGCAATTACAAACAATGTTATTGTATACATTAAAATATATATTTTATATAAAAATTGTTTTAATTTCTCTAGGATAAATAGTTATTGTGGGTTCTTGGGTTCTCTAGGTTATTTAATTGTATATTTAAGAATATAAGAAACTTGTAGTTTTCCAGGTTGGTTATGTTATTTTATATTCCCACCAGCAGGGTCTGAGGGTTATTATTTTTGTATCCTTTGTAGAACTTTCTGTTGTCAGTACTATTGATTTCAACCTTTCCTATTGTAATTGGTGCATTCTAGATATACATTATAGTGATATTCAAAGTAGTACATTAATATATAGACAGAACATCTCTTGTGTGTTCCCCTTAGCAGTTGGGAATCTGTTCCTTTTCTCAATTGTGAAGCAACATATTATGTAAAATTTACCATCTTAACCATTTTCAGACTTATAGTTCAGTACTTTAAGTGCAGTCACACGGTGGTACAGCAAATCTCCAGAAAATTTTAAGCTTGCAAAATTACACTCCATATTCATTAAACAACCCTCCATTTCCCCTTCCTCCCAGTTCCTTGAAAATACTGTTCTGCTTTCTGTTTCTGTAAGTTGAAATAATTTAGGTACTTAATATAGGTGAAATTATATTTGTGCTTGAATTATTTTCTTTTGCATAATGTACTAAAAGTTCATCCACATTCTAGGGTGTGAAAGCTTTTCTTCCTCTTTGCTATTTTTCTCTGGTCCTGAGGATTGAAACCAGGGGCACTCTAACACTGAGCTCCACCCTAACCATTTTATATCTTATTTTGAAACAGAGTCTCACTAAATTATCATGTGCTGGCCTTGAACCTGCGATCCTCCTGTCTCCCAAGTACTGGAAATACAAGCCTGTGTCATTGCACCCAGCCCCATGTGCTTTGTTTCCAATGCAATTCACAGTTGTATTCATTGGCGTTCTTGACTGATCATACATGTTATTTGGCTGCCATTAGGCTCTGCTTTCTCTAGCATGTAAAGCTTTCCAAAATGTGAGCCTATCTAAATTGTATTTTGATCCTCCATATTAAAAATATACTATTCCCTGTTCTTTTGCTATGCCCTAAATATGACAAATTGATTTCCACCCTTCTTGGCAATAATAATAATAATAATAATAATAATAATAATAATGCCAGGCATGGTGGTGCATGCTTGTAATCCCAGCATTTGCGAGGCTAAGACAGGAGGATCATAGTTTGTGGCCAGCCTCAGCTACTTAGTGAGGGCCTCTGCAACTCAGTGAGACCCTGTTTTAAAATAAAGAATAAATGATAGGGCTGGGACTGTAGCTCAGAGGTAGAATGCCCCTGTGTTCCATCCCCAGTACCACAAAAATTAATAACAACAGCAACATTTACTTTAAAAATAGATGCCTCCTGGTGAACTTATTGGAAGTTCATATATGCTGCCCACATAATTTAAAAGATCTTTCATTCATAACTCAATGGAGCTTAGCACTCAGTTCCTGTGGGCCCCTTTTGGAAATCAGCACTTACTGCTCATTCACTCATTCATCTGTTGATCCATTTATAGGTCGCCATTGAGTAATTGCTATGTATCTTCAGACATAAAATGATGACTAAATATAACCAAATCCCTGAGCTTAGGGAGGGAGATAGGCATCCATCTAAATAATTGCATAATACACATAATTAAAAACTGAGAACACCACGAGCTATCATAATATATACCATGGGGACATGACCTTTCCTTGGGAAGTATGTGAAGGTTCAAAAACAGACCTCTCTAAAGAGTTGGCATTTCAGAATAAACTTGAACACTGAGTAGAAATTAAGCAGGTGATACGTAGGACTGGCATGAAAGCACAAGCTAGGTGAAAGGAATAGCACAAGTAAATTCCTTGAGACATACGGGTATATGGGGAGTACAAGAATTGGCAAAAGCCCTTTGTGGATGGGACATGAAAAACTGTGGGTAGAAGAAGGAGTTTAGTCTGAATGCTAGGCAGGATTGTTCAGGGACTTCATCGGCCAGATTCAAGATTTTGGTGTCCATCCTAAAATTAAATGAAAGTTATTATAATTATGTTTCTGAAATATTTATGTTTCTGGTTGTTATAAGTGAAATAGATTGTAATGGACAAGTACGGATGCTGAAAGAGGAGTTAGGAGACTAAGACTTTGTTACAGTCTGAACATGTTCTATGGACTAGAGCGCTGGAAACAAACAGAAAATGGACTTATTTGAGAGGTAAAATCAGTGGAATGGGTAGTAAGATGTGGCTATGGATGGTATGAGTGTTAAGGAGGCTTTCTAGGGTTTTGGCTTGCACGAACAGGTGGTGATAGTGCCACATACTTTACACACAGGGCAACCCTCACGTACATGGCCTTCCATCCATAATGCTTATATACACAAGGGATGAGAGCAACAAACTATTTTCCCAGATAGGCTTTACATTCCTCGAAGTCATGGAGAAATTTGTACAAAGGTACTATAGAGTTCTTAGTTGGGACCTTTCCAGGAGAAAATAATGCACTCTATACTGCCTTAACCCAAAGTCACTTTAGGAAGCAGTGGGTAAAAGACCCTGAGACCTAGTTTAGAGCACACCAAAAGCAATTTCAGGGGATTGTCACACGTATAATATTTAAAGACTTGCTTTCAAGTTCTAGTGTGGCTCTGGAGAGCCTTGGGCAATTCTGCCTTAGAGTATGAGTAATCTGGTAGTTGTACAGTTCGGCAGGGACTTTGTTATGCATGAGCTGCCTCCTAGTGGCCTCTGAAGAAAATTGCCCAGCTTTTCATTGGGAAGGAGCTACAAGGTATGAAAGAGGTCATTCAGCTGGCCCAGATGCCACATTTGGGAGTTGTGAAAGAAGGTGGTAAGTCCCAAATTAAAAGGAATATAAGAAACTACTTAGATACAGAATTTGGCTAGGGAAACCCCTTACTGAATGGAGGACTAAGTCTTTTTCTTTAGGGGAAAGATGTGTCAACTGGGGAGAGCAGGTTGGATTTAATTATCAGATTCTAAATCAATACCCATATTACATGATTCATTGCTAAGCCTGGTACCTACAGAGACTTTGTTGGCAATACATCAATTTCTCAAAGATATGCTCTTTCTAACTGGAATGTTTCATTTCACTGTGACTCTTTCTTCTGGATTACTTTTTATCCTTTGTGTGTCAAGGGGAAACCTCAAGAGAGAAAAGATCATGAAGATTCTGAAAAGCCCATCTGCTGCTCACTTTTCCCCTAGAAAACCTGGTTGCTTTCAAAATGATAGTGAGACAAGACAGGCATCCAAGTTTACCTGATGCCAGCCAGCCTTAGTGTTGTTAACATAAGTCAAAAGGTTATGGATCACAGTGGGAAATTTATTCATCTGTTTAAAAAATAGAGAATACATCTGCAATTCATATCAGGGCTAGAAATCAAGTTTAAGAGCAGTATTTGAAATTCTTATTATTCAAAAATCAACAGAAACAATAGTATTCATCCAGGTACATTTTTACTAGATCCCCCAAGGTACTTAGGTGCTTGAATTAAATGCCCCTATAGGGACTTCTCAATTTTGTTTGAATATAGATAGTGTCACAAGAACAAAAGGTATTTTCCATACTGTACTAGTTAGCTCACTAAAAGAATTGCTTTCATAATGTATAATTTGCTGCCAAGAGTATAGACCATTTAGCAGACTATGGAAGAAAAACACTTAATGAGAGAGAGAGGATCCCACCACACAATTAATGGCCCTTTCCAGAACTATTTTCCTAATAAATTCTCAGCAGGAAATGTTCTCATAACCTTGAACAACTATCAGGAAGATTTGTTTGAGAATTGTTATTTTAAACTTTCTTGGTTCTTGTCTTTCTTAATTTTGACTTCTTTTTTCTGCATAGAAAATAGTCACCTTTAAAATTGTATTTCTAATATTTTCTAGATGGAGAAGTACATCAGTTATTCAAAGTATATTTAGAAGTTATTTTCTATATTAAGATGTAATAAATGGGCACTTTCAGAATATTATAGCTATACTATCCAGTTAGGACATTTTTAGAAATAATGGGTAGAATCATTCCTTGGTTTCCCTTCCAAATGAAACACATACAGTCTTTTTGCAAAGAATATTGTGGTTAATTCTGCTAGCACCGGGCTATATATTTTCTTCACAATACATCTTCTATTACCTGTTCTAAAGGTATCTACTTTGTCCCACACATGTAGAACCAGAACCACTTTTAAAGCTCAGGATATAAATATCTATTCCTAATTATGGTTCATATTCTGCTCATCTGAATTAGCTAGGTTCCATTTTCATAGGTGAAAACTTAGAATTGAAGACTCCCTGGCCATATGGCCATTCCCTCCACAGGAAACACAGAACAAAGTTGACAAGTGAAACCTACGTATTTAGAGAATTAGATAGATAGATATGATAAATTTCTGCTTGTAGCTTGCCCTGTAGAGTGTTTGTAGTGATTCAGTAGATATTCTTTTACTTTTTATAATGTGTGTGTCATTTATTTTTTATTCTTATGTGCTTTTATTGAGGCATGATAGTTCCACATCATAATATAAATCATGTCGACAATGACATACATTTTGAATAAAACGTTTTCTTCAGATAAAGAGAACCCTTAAAAAAGAAAATAAATGAGTAACAAATTTGATGTTATGAATTACCTTGTCTTCAGGGGAGATAGTGTACTTATAACATATTGTGATTGCTGCACCCAAGAAGGGTTTCTGTGCTATATAACTTCATTATCTACAATCCAGCTACTTCCTTCCACTTTTCATGAGAATTAACAATTTTGATACCTGTTACAGATGAGATGCCATTTACTATATTTGAAACCAACAACAAAGTTGCTTCACTCACCATCGATCTTATTTCCTAACTTAAATTTCTTTCCACCCTATGGGAAAAGTAATTGCCGATGCACACGTATCACATCAGTATATTTCATCCTTTTCTGTTCTACAACATACTCGGAGGTACTAAATCTTGATATATAATGCAGGTGGGCTGATAGTTGCTAGGTGATAGGAGTGATACAGAACGTCTTGGAGGAGGTATTCTAAGTCATAAAAGCATTGGCATATGTTACTGGAGGAATAGAGTTATGGAGTAATGATAACCAACGTTTCATTCTTAAAGGCCTCCTAGAAATTGACTAAACTTTCTGGAACTGGTGTTACATGTCTATAAACCCAATATTTGAGAGGCTAATACAGGAGGCTCACAGGTTCAAGAATAGCCTCAACAAAGTTAGCAAGACCCTGTTTCAAAGTAAAAAGTGAAAGAGACTGGGGGTGTAGCTTGGATGTAGAATGCCCCTGGGATCAGTCCCCAGTACCACAAAAAATGAATAAACTCATGGAACTAGATAAAATTATAGCTAAATAAAGTGATGCACACCCAGAAAAGAAAGGATCATCTACTTAAAACACTTCCACAAAAACTAATAACAACTTCAGTGGAAATTCAAGGTGTTTACATATTTTTCCATCATTCTTGTGAAACTTGATAAACTCAGTGTACAGTATCTTCACATGGGAGAAGTTTAGGAAAGGATAAGTGTTACTTATACAAAACAATGATTTATCCCTGCCCAGTAGATACTGTAAATCATCTGACTGCGTGCTCTTCTTCATGACATACCCCAAAACATTACAATGAATATTATGGCCAAACTTTCCCTATGATGCAGGGAATTATGTAATGCTTTTTCTAGCAACTTTACACAGTTATCACTCACTTCACTGCTTTCATTTCTCCTTTGACTCATTTTCCTTTTTATATTTAACTTATGGTAACTTACTGAATTAAAACATATCTATAAACTGATAATCTGCCTTATAATTTTTGGAACGAGAATGTGACAGAAAAAAGGGCAAGAGACAAAGAGGAGGAGGGAGGAAGGGAGGGAGAGGGGGATAAATATCTTTAAATATCTCCATGGTAAATTCAAATTGCTGACAAGAACACATGTGAACAATTAGGATAAACACACACATGTAAACACACGCACATGCACACACACACACACACACACACACACACACACACACACCCTGAATCAGGTCCACTGGTGTCCACTTTGGCCTCTCATTCAGTTGTAATCTCTTAAATTAAAGCCACATTTCTGCACTAAAATTAGAGTCACCTCTCTAATCCCCATTATTTCATTGTTACTGCATTAGACCTTTAATTATTGAGACTCTTCAATTTGTCCAGCTTTTTGCTTCATTTGACTTTTAGGGCTAACATTAGATAGGAAGAAAGCAAGCTATGTTTAATGATTTGCTTAATAAATCTTAGCCTCTCTCACTATATGGTCTTAGGTTGGCTACCTTCAACCCATCGTTCGTGTTATCTCTGAGCTCTGCATGTGCTCCGTACTCTGCTTAGAATACACTAGTCCTTCACCCAAGAGATTGGCAAACTACTAATTTATCAAGACTTAGCTCAAATTCTCCTCTCTCAGGAAATCTTTATGGGCCTCCTTCAGGCTGGACTGGATGCATACCTAAGTACTGCCTTAAGAGCTTTTGCCTACTTCTACTGGCACACACTATATTGAGACTATTTATATGCCTGTCTCCCTACTAGATTTTGTGTGACCTGAGGGGGAAAGGATGTCGTTCTTATTCATCCTTTGTGTCCCTAGGACCTATCAGAGTATGTTTTTGTAACTAATTGAATGAATTAATGAAAGGATTGTTGGAAGGGGTTGTTCAGCAGCCTAAATGACCAGAGCTTCAGATGATCTATATGTGTTAAGAAAACCTTTTTCACCAGCTTAGGATTTGGCTTATTTTGAAATGGAAACAGTCAGAATCTCATTTCAGTAAGTATATCTGTCTCTGTGGCACATTTAGTGATTGTGCAGCGGGACAAATCTCATGATAGCCCCTAGTTCTTAGGTAAGCTTACAGGGGCATTCTTCTGATGGTGACAGCTGTCCCACAGAGTACCTGCTTTGGGCCTATCTTCATTAAGTCCCAAATCACTGGGTAATTTTTCCTCCAGTGTCTACCTACATTGAAAAACACTCAGTAATTGTTTTCAACCCAGGGGAGGCAGTTAAACTCTTCAGTTTAGGTAAGGACACAACCCAATTATAGGGAGAACTGCTGAATCCTTCAGATAAAATCAGTAATGCAGAGACCAAGGTACTGTATGCTTGGATTCGGCTTTGTACTCTAGATGAATTTCTCATTATCCTCAATACCGTGTTATCAGATCCATTTCTGAAATGCAAATGTCATAAGATGCCCTGATGTGCCAAGTCCTTAAATATCACTATGTTTTAAATGGAAATCTAAAATTCTAAATTTCTCATGTAAATGGACCCCAAAAAATCCTCATTATTTTAAAGCTATTATGAATTGTTCAGGTGTCAGAGTTCATCTCCTTGACAAATTTCAGAAAACACTTGTCGTTTACTATGGTCACATAATTGTACAGCTAGAAAATAATTTTTTCCTGAACATGTGGCAGAGCAAATTATTACACAGGAGGGGGTTAATGAAATTGTCTGCCACTGGAGTAAATAATCGAGGGACAGAAAGCTGGGTATTATGTTGATTAGAGGCTTTGTGTTCTAAATTATGCCTTGTTAGAGGTGGGGAGTCTACACAATGTGTTTAAGTGGAAATAAATGACTTGAATTTAGGCAACACTGCATACCTAATACTTTGATGACTATGAGATACTTATTGTTTTTATATCAAACTGTGTGACTAAAGCTGTAAATTATACTAACACTAAAAGACTTCCTTTCTGCTCCAATCATAATCTATTCCCTGGGAAATGAGTGACGACTCTTTAGGAATATGGATAAAAGCATTGCGGCATATGTTCTGCTGAAAACTGAATCTTCTAATTATGTATTGAATAACTTTAAAACATAATGAAAAATTATTGTGATTAGTTAAGTCATGAAGTAGGCATTTATGTATTTTAGAGGTTAAATGAACTTAATTTAATTTTTATTTTTGAGGGATTGAACCTAGGGGCAGTCTATTTCTGAAGTATACTGCCAGTGCTATTTTATTTTTTTTTTATTGTATTTTGTTTGCTTGATTTGGTACTAAGGATGGAACTTAGGGGCATTCTACCTCTAAGCTATACTGCTAGTTCTTTTATTATCTTTTTATGTTTTTATTTTATTTTATTTGTGTGTGGCATTCAGATTGAACTCAGGGCCATTCTACCTTGAAAACTAAAGCCCAGCCCTGTTTTATTTTGAAAAAGGGTCTCACTATGGTGCTGAAGCTGTTCTTAAACCTGCGATCCTCCTGTTTCAGCCTCTCAAGCACTAGAATTTTAGCCATGTGCTACTTTAATTTTAAATGTCCTCTACTCTATCCCCCCCTACACATACATGCTTTGTAGATTAGAAAATGGAAAGTAAGAATAGTACCTTTTATCGAGTTACATGGTTCATTGGTCTCACACAGGTAGCTACATGAAAACCTTTTTCTTATTAAAACATGCTGATTTTTTTCATGTTCCTTTCTTTTTGAAATACTATAGTTTTAGTCCTCTATTAATAAGGATGCTTAAATGCAAGGGTACTATTAGTGTGGATATGCAGTATTAAATAGATATATTTGGTTTATAAGATCAGTATATTTCTGAAGTATTATAACAAAAAATTAAAGGTCCTTGGCTTACTTCTAGGGAGAAGTCAAAGTTGAGGCATGTTTTAACATCTCTCTTGTAATTTTCAAAGATATTTTATAATGAAGAAGAGTAACCTGTTTTCCTATTTTACTGGGAAAATGAATATCTTCAGGAAATTAGCCTTAAGTATCAATATAAAAGTTAAGATATGAAATATTCCCTGATAGTAATTAAGTATTAGAATTATTTAAGAGAAGGTATGAAATTTGAGGGGCTAAATTAAGAGTATTTTTATCTTTTGGGAATAAATCTATCTCATGTTTTATAAAAATAGTATTCTTAATCTATTCACACGGAGAAGTAGCAATTGCTTAATAATGGTTTCAACTAAACATTTGACAAATAAGGAAGACCTCTTTAGTGTTTTTATGAAGAAATCTTTTTTCTGTGACTTTAAGGGTCCACTAAAGAGAAAGAGTTAAAGCAGAGAACATGACATAGCAAAATGAATATAAGCTTTTAAGGAAAAAAAATAGCTCTATAATTATGGATAATTTATTTTACTTTTCTTGAATTTAGCATTTCATTTGTAAAATGGATGCAATGATTTCTACAAAGCATTGTTGTCTTTAGTAGTAAAAGTTCAATAAATAGTAAATATTATTTTAGAAGTAATAAGTATTAGAGTCAAAAAGGCAAATACATTATGTGTGAATGCCATTAGCCCTAAGAAAATTATAGTATTAGGAGATTTTTGTCCTGGAGGAAGAGGAGTGTAAAATTCTACATAGAACTCATTAGCTATGAACTCAAAGTAAAGAGCTCTTAATGATTTATTCATTTGCGGATTTAACAAGTACCTCTTGAGTTCTTACTTGAACAGGAATGTGCCTGTTCTGATTTCTAGGGGTTCAGTAGTTGTTTTAGTTAGATATGAAATGTATCCTAATTAATATGAAGGGCTTATATAATTGAGTCATGAGGGTTATAATTGCAGAAGTGGATAGATCCATTGTAATAGATTTACCTGTGTGGTACCAGGTAAGCCAATAGGGTGTGGCTAGAGGAGCTGGATCCCTGGGGGTGTGGCCTTGGAGATTATATATGGCCACTCCTAACCCTGTTCCCCCCCCCTCTCTCGCATCTGGCCTCCATAATGTGTTCACAGCCCATGTGCTCTCTCTCCACAATTCTCTGAGATCTACAGTCCCCAGCTTCACATGGAATGAGCCTGAAAGTATAAGAAAGTAAATCTTTCCTCTTTAGGTTATGGTTGCAAGGATGCTGATGGATATAGCAGTGAACAAGACAAAAATAGTCAAATTGGCAAATAGATGATCTCCTAGGCATTTTTTCTTTACTCTTCTATTTCAGCATTGGTAAATTGTATAATCAACACTTAGTTTCATTATTATAACCATATTTAGAGAAAAACATTTATCAAAGTAAAACCATATATTGATATGTTTTGAGAGTTACATTGCTGTACCTGAAATGACCAAAGTTTCTCCGTCATTATTCCAGAAGGTGATGCTTCCAACATCTTATGGCAACTATCCTCAATTTTAGGTACTAAAATGATAAATTCATCATGCACTGATATAGTCAAAAAATTATTTAAATTTTATTAAGTTCCAGCTGTTAGATTTACAATGATGAATAGACAATCTGCATTTTATAGCAAATTGTGGAAAATGGATGTTTACACACGTATACATTGGTATGTGAGTACAAATATTATGAAATTATATAAAGAAAATCAAAGCCTGACTAACAATAAGTGGGAGTTGATTTATAGTATGTTGGTCAGCAAAGTTCTTTCTGAGGAAGTGCTGTTATATTGAGACTTGAAGTATGTATTAGAATTAGTTTGGCAGATAGGACAAAATATGCACATGCACACTGCGGGTTGGATGGCGGAGGTGAGGCATATTCTGGCAGTAGAACCACAGATTTGTGAAGGTTCTAAGACGAGAAATAACATTAACTATCTGAAGAACTCAAAAAATGGGCATTTTAAGCAGTACCTGAAGAACAAAGTTGATGTATAAATATAATTTTAGTACAGGTTGAGAACCTACAATTCAAAAATCTAAAATGCTCTGAAATCTGAAAATTTGAGGACATGACATTCATAAAGTTTTGAATTTCAGATTTGAGACTTTTGGATTATGGATGTTCAACTAGTAAAGTTCATTTAAATATTCCCAACTTCATAAAACTTCAGATTCTGAAGCACTGCTTATCCCAAGCATTTTGAATAAGGGTAACTCTAACCAGTAAAATGATAATCATATCTTAATTCTTCCTTAGTATCATATTCTTTCTTATCCTTGCTTAAAATTCACCTGAAATTTAGGCTTTGAGTAGGCCGATATACTATCTCATACTCATTTATGGAGTGTCCTATACCTAAATTATACCTAGATGGTACAATATTTCTTAAAATTTATTGGTGCATTGTAATCATACATCATTATGAGGTACAGGGTGGTAGAGGAATACATGCACACATCACTCATTTAGCCAGGCCCCAGTTTCCACATACTCAAACACTTCAAACCACCTTCCTTCTTTATATCACGCTACTGTGGAAATTAAATATTTGAAAATTTGGAAATGTTATTTATCTCTAAAAATTTCTAACCTGTCTATCTCCCTTAGATACACAAGAAAAAGAACAACAAAACACTAGATACTTTATTCATGTAGCAACTCCCTACCAACACCTACATGCAGATAAAATTTTGTTCTTACTATTAGTTTGAGACCTGTGAAAAGGTTATTATTGTTAAAGTCTCACTCTCTAACTGTGGCTTCTAAAGGGTAACTTGGGTTTGTGATTTCAGGAAATTATGGACAGCATAAATAGAACTATGATTTAAAAGTGAAGTTTATCATTTATTGAGGGATTGGGTGTGAGGGGAAGGGCATTTTTATATTAGCCAAAGCCTTAATTCTTAAAATTGGGGAGTAATGTGTGAAATGGAGGTCTCACCAATTTCTCAGCCCAGAATGCCGACCTTCTTATATTAGGCTTTTTAAAAGCCACTCAAGAAGGCTATAAGAATTTATTATCTAACAAAACTTGAGAACAGTGTAATATAGTCAATGAATAAGACACATAGTTAATAAGATACAGAGAGAGAGGACTAACACTTTATTAGGCATTCTTCAAGAGACTTTTCAGTTTTGACTGATGAGGCAAATTAGGAAGATTGTCATCTGTTTAACATCTATTTACTGTGTTCTCTTTGTAAAGGTTTTATGCCTATTATTATGCAGTCTAATTTCATTAAAATTTTATTTGGCAATCTGCTCTGAAATACCTGGCCTTTCTATTGATCTTGGCTTCAGACTAGAAGAGTAACAGGATACATCTGACATGACGAAAAGAGAAAACTACAGATCTATGTGACTGAGGTGAACTACACATGACACACATACAGGTTAAACCTGGAACGTTCTGAGTTTCAACAGCTGGAGAGCAGCAAGTAAAGCCTCCTGAAGCATTATCACTACTTCTTGAAGCCCCCACTTTCTCGCATAGGCTTAAGTCACCACTAGAAAATGTAGTAGTTAATATGAATTCTTGCTCATCAGCATTTACTAAGACCTTTAAAAATCACCAAATTGTTAAACAACGAAGGCCTCATATAAAAAGATCTCCAAGGGCAGGTCAAATATACATTTCCCAGAGCATATAAATCTATTTGAAGGAGTTAACTTAATCACCAGATGTCTGTCAGACCTCAAGGAAAGTGATAAGTAAATCAAGTAATTCCATGAAATATGGACTTTAGCTTTGCTGGTTTGACCTTCCTATTTGCTGTTTAACCTTACTGCCCTTCAAAACTCAGAAAATGTGTGTACGACAAAGGTTCTTGTAAAGTTCCATTCTACTGCATCAAGCAAAAAAACAATGAATTATTATTCTTCCAAAAATAATGATTGGAAGTAAGACAATGGGAAGAAATTAGAAACTGTATTGCTGATCTTGAGCATTTATTTATTTTACAGAGGCTTTATTAACTCAGGGATACTAGGAGTGCTTTAAAATATATCAAAAAGAATATTATAAAAATGAAAAAAATAACTTTAATAATAAAGGAATGTTTCTTGGAATGTAAAATGTATTGCCATGTGTTGTAGCCTGGCAGTTTACTTACTGTTTGCTGCTGTTTGATGTTTTTGAATGCTTAAGAAGTAAACAAGAATGTTTCGCTACAATTATATAAAAGTGTATGTGTGATACATTCATACTCCTGACAAAAATACGGGTTATTTTACCTGTATGTTGTTATGAATGTTTGAATCATACAGGGACTGAAATAGCGAGTGAACATAATTCAGAAATTTGCATTAGACTTAAATGAAGGGGAAACCACATTTCTTGACTTCAGGTAAAATGTATTTATTTCTATCCCAACCCAAAGGGGTGCTTCAGCATACTGCCTCTACATCATTTTGAGGGAATTGATGTATGTGAGATAAAATTTATCTGAGGCAGTAAAAATTCAATTAATATGTATTATAGAGCAACTATAATAATTTATTTTGAAAATGGAGTAACTGACTACTGTTATATTCTTTGAAATGAAGAATATGTTTATTGCTAAATCACCAAATTGTTGAATGGAAAGATAACAAAGACTGGAGAATCAGATAGTTCTGAGTGTAAATTCAAGCTTTCCTATATATCATCAGCTATGTGATTCTGGTGAAGCACTAACTGCCAGTACCTTGAAATGTGGCTATATTGGGCGATTAAGATTTCAAAGAAGTAATTAAATTAAAATGAATATTCTAACACAAAGAAGTAATTTAGAAAAAGACAACTGCAGAAGGAAATATACAAGGGCCAAGTCTATATTGGTTTTTATGGCTGCCATAGAAGGTACCACAGACTAGGTAGTTTAAGCAAAATAAACTTATTTTCTCATGATGCTGAAAGCTTAAGTTTAAGATCAAGGTTAGTCAATAGGGCTGGTTTTCTTCTACAACAGTATAGTTTTCTTTGTTCTATTTTTTGGTTCAAAATGAGTGATGTTATGCTAAGTGAGATCAGTGAGTCTCAGAAGGTCTAAGGTGGTATGTTTTCTCTTGCGTGTGGAAGCTAGAGAGAAAATAGGAAAGAAAACAGATAAATAGAGAGAGACCAATAGAATGGTAGATGGGGACTGGAGGAGGGAGGCAAGGAGGGGGAACAAAGAGGATTGAGGAATGAAATGATTCAAATAATATTATGTTCATATATGAAGGCATCACTACCAATCTCATTTAGCTTGGCACAGGCTTGAGGAAATAACAAGAAAAATAAAGGTTCTGCTTTCTTATATCCCATACTTAGCCTGAAGTAACCATTACTTAGCCATAATATTAAGAGAAATGATCTTTTAGGACTCAATTACTTACCTAAGTGGAAGGCCAGATATTGAATCCAGTCAACTTCAATAAGTATCCACAATGCAAGAGAACATACAGAAATCTGCTAGACCAGAAGAGATACTCTGGAGTCTGATTTTAGTTGTTCCACAATGTTGACATGTACTCTTATCAAGACATTTGATCAGATATAATGTTTTGAGACCCACCTTAGTTCTATTTGAATTCTAATCTGATAGCAAATACTTTCTTGTGGGAGATGGATTATATTTCTGATTTATCTACAGTTTATTAAAATAGAGAGAAATAGAAGGCATGTGCTCTAACAAAAATGCCAAATTATTTTTAGTAGAATTTCTAACAGTAGCCAGCTAAGTGTTCTAGAATGAGTGGATGTTTCATAAACATTTACATAAAAAATGAAGGAAGATAGGCTAATTTCAAAGAAGTTTACCTGAAAATTAAAGTCATATGCAATGACTTCATATTCATTCTCTTCTTAGACGATTTGTCTATAGATGCTGGGATCTGAAGTGAAACTCAATTATTATTAAACTTGAGGAATAAATACACACCATCATAATTAATGCTGGTATTCTCAAAACAGTGACCGGCCCTGCATTAAACATAGTGGTCAAAAAAGATTTATCGATAGTACAAGGGCAAGTTTAGAAAAATATAATCATCTTAGAGCTCAACATAAGCCACAGTACACTGTCCTTCAAAATCAGTGTTGGTTGGTTAAAAAATGAAGGAGCACACCTTTCACAACAACACATATTAAAGATGTATGGAAGTATAAATAAAGTAATTTTTTCTTGAAAGTGTTATTTTCCACTTAGTTCATTATTTGGCATTGTGCTTATTTTTTAGAAGATGTGGCTAGGGATTTTGCAGTGCTAAATATCATAGGCTTTATACAGCATAGGGTTACTATTTTCCTCTCCTGGACAGCATGATCCTCCTTTCACATTATTTGGATAAAAGTAGATTATATTGAAGTGAATTGTAGCAGGTGTTGCTGACAGGTTCTGATCTTTTGACCTAAACTTTTCTATTATGCTTTTTGTCTCTGCTTTCATGTGGCTGCTCTTTTTTCTTCTATAGTGCTGCAAGTACCAGACACTGCTTTGTGATGTTTAATTCATGTTCTTTATCAATATTTTCTTCCTATAAACAAAAGAATCAGATATTAGTAGTGTCCCACATAATATTAATTACAGTATTTTCTCCTCTATTTTTCTATTTAAGAAAATGCATGAGTGCACCATATTTGGGAGGTTATATTTTAGTAGATATTTTATTGAGGTAAATATAGGTGTTTTCAACTTCTCACAAAAATAGAAATGCAATCTCTCTCCTCAGCTAGGGCATAATGCTGTTTTAGAATGGAGTGGATGATTTTTCTCAGCTTTAAATATCTTTGTTGGAAAAAGGTTAAAAACAAATAAATCTTAGTTGGTAAAATACATATCTCTTTTGAAACATGGTTTTATTTTGTCTCAAGGGTATTTGGTTTCTTCAGCTTCAGTTTTTCTTTCTATAATTTATGAAAAAAGTATTCTGGTAATAATTATTTAACATTTCTTTTATATTTTCACATTGGTGTTTTTGATGACATAGATTACAGTAGGGACACACTGGCAGATAAATTCAGAGAAGATAAATGATTCAGGTTGTATCTGTATACACAAACTACACCAGTTGAAGGTTAAAAGGCAACCAAGCAGCTTCACTAAACAATATTATCATTCTGACTCATTTTTCACTAAATTGTGCAATTTACTTAACCCTATTGAAATCACCAAATCAATCATGCTTTGGCATCATGTAGACACAGTCATAAAATATTTTTCTGGAGAAATGAGACCATTTTAATAGCTTCATTTTCCCTCTTCAGTAAAAAGCATTCATTTGGAGTGTGAGAGAGACATTTTCCTCTTATAAATCCTTGAGAATTCAAAATATTGGAGTACTCAACTGCCACAATGTCATTTCCATTCACACTTTTCACTATTGTGGTGATTCTCATTGCCAAGCTAAGATTAGCACTACTCTACAGAGTTATTATATTTTTGTGAGTTTAAAGAGACATTTTAAAGTATATTTTTCTAGAAATACATTGAGATAAAACCTACGAAGAATCTATTAACTCTTTTCAAGAAGTTAGTATATATCATCATTTATGGCAAGTCTAAAATCATAATCTGTTACCAATCTGAGATTGTTGAGAACAGATTGCCACTATAAATGTTATCTAAAAACAATTTTGTCTATTAAATAAAAGGCTTACATTTACAAAATATGCTTGTATCAGTGCATTATAGTCCCACATAATGTAAATCATGTTGACAGTGACATACATGTACATAACACTTGGTACCCGCTTCTGCAGGTGCCTCCCCATATTCCCCTTCCCTATTCAGGGTACTGAGATTGACATTGGTATATTTACATATGTATACATACTGGGTGGTAATATTTCCATTAATAAACCTCAGTCTTCTTCCTCCTCTTTCCTTAGACCACCTCCCTGGCTCCACTGAGGTTTCTTCTCAATTACCTGGAGTCCCTCTGGTATCCCAATTAGTCCATAGCTTGTGCATATTAGAGAAAGCATTTGACCTTTCACTTTCTGTGCTTGGCTAATCTTACTTAAAATAATGTTCTCCAGGTCCTTGCATTTTCTTGCAAATGACATAATTTTGTTCTTTATTGAGGAGTAGAATGTCATTATGTGTATTTTCCATGAAAAAAGTTAAAGCATCATTAGCAATCAAGGATATGCAAATAAAAACTACAATGAGATTCTATATAACCCCAATCAGAATGGCAATCATCAATAAGTCAAACAATGAATGTTGTCAAGGAGGTGGGGTAATAGGAACTCTTCAGTACTGTTGGTGGGATTGCAAATTAATGCAGGTGCTATGGAGATTGGTGTTGAGATTCCTCTGAAAACTGAGAATACATCCACCATAAGACCTGGCTATAACACTCCTGGTAACTTTTCAAAGGGCAGAAATCAGAGAACTACAGTAATATATGCATATCAATATTCATAGTAGCACAATTCACAATAGCCAAACTATGGAACAAACATAGGTATCCATCAACAGTTGAATGGATTACAAAATATTTAAATTTTAATTAAAAATATATGAAGCTACTTGAGTAGCTTTTTAAAATCACTTTGTCAGTCAGGGATGGTGATGCATACTTGTAATCCCAGCATTGGGGAGGCTGAGACAGGAGGATCACCATTTGTGGCCAGCCTCAGCTACTTAGTGAGGCCCTCCGCAACTTAGTGAGACCAGGTTTCAAAATAAGAATAAAAAACAGGGATGGGGTGTAGCTCAGAGGGAGAATTCCCATGGGTTCATCTCGAGTACCAAAAAACAAAAATCATTTTGTGAGAGAGAGTAAGTAGTTTAGACTCATGAACAAATGATTCCCAAGCTAATTGCTGAAAAAATAGATGGCTATAGTAAGAGTGACTTTTATTTAAACTCAGAATAATAAAAAACAAATCAAACCATATTAATAATGTCCAAAATAATGTTATTTACCTCTCCTAGAAAACACAATACTTATTAATTATAAAAACATACTGTAGCAGTAAAGCATATCAGTTTTTATCAACTCTGGTCTGAATGCAGAAGTTTCTGAGTCTTCCAGAGTCTCAGCTTATTTATTTATAAAGTAAGAGAGTACACTTAGGGAATTGTGTGTAATTATAAGATAAAGTTTACATGATTGGTTCTAGATTAAGAGCTCAATAAGCATTCTATGCTATTATAAGCACAATAGTTTCCTACTTACTTGTTTTCCTCAAACTTCTATCAATATGAAAATAAAAAGTAGAATGGAAAACACATATACATTTCAAAGTAAAAGAAGCGTGTGTGTTAGTGTCTCTTTGGTGCCTCTTTGTCTAGGCTTGAACGACAAGTTTCCTAGGAATAGAATTTATGCGCCTTTTTTATGGATGTATTGATATGTTTTTTTCTCCACTCACATGTCTGAAATTTAAAAAGCTTGATAAAGTTGATTTTTAGAGGCCCAACATCCATTCTACTCTTCCCCATTGCATCCTGATTTCCTTTTGGTGATTCACCTCTTTCCTACTGGATAAAATCTGATAATACTTTAATTGAGCCCCACTTTTTTAAAGCTAAAGGGTAACCATCTTTTCCAAGCTAGATAAGTCAGAAGCTTCTTTCCTGAAATTACAATTTTGTATAGAAGATAATAGAAATGAAAGTCAGCTGACATTCATTAGCTGCGGTTTGACTAGCTTGTTTCTAGACTTTCCTTCTATCATTTCAAGGTGCAACTTTGCTCCCAGTTCTAAAATTGTTTAGAATTTCTAAAGTCTTGTTGATTCTGTGAATTTCCCTTTGCTTAGATTACTCAGATGAGTAATCAGTTGCCAAATAATAATTGACTTTGGAAACTAGCTAGATTGTAAATTGATAGGGCTATACTAGCATCTATAAGTAGGAATATAAATCTATATAGACCTATAAATAGGGATATTAGGTCTATAAATAAATTTATTTATATTTATTTTTGGTACTGGGAATTGAACCCAGGGACATTCTACCTCTGAGATACACTCCCATATCTATTTTTAAATTTTGAAACAGAGTCTAACTTGATTACTGAAGGCCTCTCTAAGTTGCTAAAGCTGGTCTTGTACCTTAGATCCTCCCATCTCAGCCTCCTAAGTAATGAAATTATAGTCATGCATCACCATGCCTGTCTTCAATAAGTATTTATTAAGAAAGTAATTGCCCCAAGACAAGATAAATTTTAAAAATCTTCTAATGGTGGAATTGTGGCTTCAACACAGTAAAATGTATACATGTATATGCACACATATATTTGGTTTGGGGCAGGGTACAGTATGCAGCTCTTAAAGCACTGCTTGTGTGTGAGGCAAACTTAGCATGTAGTTTTTCCACATCCAATTTGGTACTGTTCTGAATGACTTTCAGATGAATATGATGTTAGATCACTCTAGTTTCCATTACTTCCCAGTACCACATGCTGTTTCAAGAAAGCCAGTCTCCTCTCTGTTTCTTGGGCACACCACAACTCACTCACAAGTTCTGTTAAGATATTCATTTCCCTATATTGATCTTTTCTGCCTCTTGAGTAAGCGGAAAAGTTATGTGCATTAGCATAGTAGAACACTAAAGAGATAAAACTCAAGACCTATTATCCCTAGGATGCCAAGTCTTTTTCCACACTAATTTTATTTATGTATTTTTGAAATACTTTTACTGGTACATTGCAATTATATATCACAGTGAGGTTCAAAATGATACACCATACATACTCATAGCACTTGGTATAACTCCTTCCAGACCCCACTCTACTTCTCCCCTCACTTCCTTTCACGTAAGGAAGATTGTTAGTGACAGCTTCATATATGGACATGCATTATTTGAATTGTTTTCTTCAGTCCTCCTTCTTTCCCTCTCACATCCTTCCCCAGTCCCCTTCCACCTTTCTGCTCTCTCCTCCTTTATATGAAGTCTCCTTTCTTTTTCTATTAGTGAGAGACAAATACGGAGGTTTATTTGGAAAAAGTGAGAGATACACATTCAAGGGAGAATGCTGGCCATCTCAAGAGAGAGAGAGAGGGCGCATCTGTGAGGTCTCACAGTTTATATTTTATAGGAGATCCCTGTAGCAGGAGTTGTGGTCTGGATTTCAGGTCTAGAATCCTCAGGTTCATGGCATTGATGGGTGGTGGCTGGGTGACACCTGAACTTGACCTTCCTTATTGATCCTTTGTTTACTAAGAATCTCAGGTGAGAAGAGGGGCTATTATGATTAAGGGTATCCGCCTCCTCTTGAGGCTCCTGCCTAAGATGGAGCAGAACCTGTAGTATGGCAGATGAAACTAACCTCCTGGGGGCTTAACAACTGAGACTTGGAGAACAATCAGGACATAAAAGCACTGAGAATAGCCAATAGTTTGGCCCTAGCCCTCCAAGGTCAAATAGGACACGGGGAAGACCTCACTAAGCCCCCAGTACTCTGATGGGGATATCATAATAGCCCAGAGACTGGGAGCCACCAGCACATAATCTACAAAAGGGAGGGTCATTGGAGAGGGAATGTCCCCAGCACATGATCAGCAAGACCGTGCATGACCCACACTGGCAGATGCCATAACTGATAGAGGAAAAGTCTCAGAAATTCCCTAAAGTAACTCTGAGGAGCCTTGACTGACCATAACAGCAAAGTTTTGTAAAAAAAAAAAAAAATGTTTGCCCCACATTGGGCTAACTACTTGGTCTTGCACATCCAGTAGAAAAGTATAACCCAAAACAAGTGTGCTATTCTGGGGTAAAAGAAGAGTCATAATCATGGAGCACTTATAATACCACCCACATAATTTAATTATCTTCTGGCTTTGGTCACCTTATATTCCACGTTATAATTTATAATGGTTACCTCTACTTTTAGGCTCAGATAAAACTATAAATTGACATTGATGCCCCAAACTCCACATCTTTATAAAATGTCTATAAAGCTAAACCTGTCTTTTTGAGCTTTTTCGGGTCCAATACCATTGAACATCATAAAAAGAAAAATTCCTATTCCTTCAAGATTCCCACTGAAATTGGAATGTCATCAAAAAGCAGATGATTGGCTTTGTTGATGAAATAACCAGGCTTATGAATGTCAACTCTGTAGCTCTGACAGCTGGCTTGGCACTATAGGCACAACAAACGCTTCAAGCCCATAGGAAAACCACCTACTGGTCCTCATGTTCCTGGGGCTGTGTCCTTCAGTGAGGTTAGCTTCTGGCCCGAAGTCTTTATTCTTTCCTACTTTCTCTCCAGCTTTGACATATGAGAGAAAACATACCACCCTTGACTTTCTGGGACTTGCTATCTCACTTAGCATAATATTGTCTGGTTCCATCTGTTTTATTGCAAATGACATAATTATAACATTGACTAGACATTTGACTTAGGACAAGTTACTTAACCTTGTTGTGGCTCTCTCTGTATTTGTAAAACAGGGCCTTTATAATAAAAACCCCAACTCAGTTATTTTTTCCTTTGTAAGGATAAAAAACATTCATATTTACAAAGGAGTTAGTGCTTGATGTTTGACATGTAGAATAGACAGTACAACTGTTCACCAAGATTTGGTTCCCTTCCACCTTGGTATATATAGATAAATCATAATTTTCTGCGTTGCCCATTTCATCACCACCTTGGAAATAACTTCCTGATTTGATCTTCCAGAATAAAAGGTATTACGCTAAGACTGAAGCATTCTGGAATTCTATCTGTTATGATGATATGTTTTGGGGAGTTAACAAGACCTGTGGTAGACTTTTGTTAAGTCAACAGCATCAACTAGTTTATGCAGATATATCACTAACATACTAATATATACTACTATATATAATGTTTGCTATATAGCTATAATATATATATATATTATACTATCAAGCCATTTACTGATTGTGACTTATTCTGGCAGTCATTTTTATACTATAAAATTATCATATTTATACTATAATTGTCATTTTTATACTATAAAATTGTTATGGTTTGTGTGTATTATATTTTCAACAAATTGTAAAAGGGGTACTGTCATAGCTTATACTTTGTTTTGTTATCCTTCCTCAGTGCCTAAGACTGTATGGGTACAATAAGCCCTGTGAATATTAATCACACGAAAAAGCTATTTCAGTGTTTTCGATCTAGAGTATGGTTTCCTAATGGGATCTCTGAAATAGGCAATATAATTATTTAGAGAGGATTTCAGCAGGTATGTATAAATACACAAGCTCTACAATCTTTCAGTCTCAATATTTCTGCTTACAAGCAGTCTGAGCCAGAGCCCTCAAAGTCATACTTACTCCTCCTTTTCTTCACCTTCCACGTTCAGTTTCCAAATACTGTCATCTTTAGTTCCTAAATATCCCTCAGGTCTGTTTCTCTCGCTCCATCTCTTTAGCAAGTCTGTTACCTCTGGTAACCACAATTTCTTTCATGGATAATCAACACAGCTCCCAACTTTTCTTGATTCTTTTCTCGTTCCTCCTCAATCCATTTTTTATGCATATCCCCAAAATGCAGATATCATCATGTCCCCGTCCCTGCTGAATAAGGAATTCCTATTGCCTTCTTGATCAATTTTATACTTCTAAATTGGAAAATAAGATTTTCCTTATCTTCTATTCTTTGTACCCTCCTTTTCCTTGCATTATGTTTAATGCATAAATCAAACCCTCTTTATGCTGCCTTATATTTTGACTTTAGCTTAGAACATTCTTTTTCCTGCTTTTCTTGACAAACTGCTATTTGTCTTTCAAGTCTCAGCTTAGATGACCCTCCTTTCTGTGAAGCCTTGTAAACCTCTACCAAACTGTTCATCCAAAGGCCCTCCTGCCTGCTGTCATAGGATGAGGAAGTGTAGCATACTGACTTCTTAGACCAATGTGCGTTTGAGCATCTGTTCTGCCAGTAAATAGGAGGGGTGATCCTGGGCACATTACACACCAATAATAATGCTATCTTGCCATTATTATCATAATTATCATTATTGGGGTACTGGAGATTGAACCTTAGTAGTGTTTTACCTCTGAAATACACCTCTAGTTCTTTTACTTTGTATTTTGAAACAGAGTCTCACTAAATTATTGGGTGTTGGAACTTGTGATCTTCCTATCTCAGCCTCCTAAGGACTGGGATTACAGACATAAGCCACCATGGCTAGATTTCTACTGATAGTAAATTCAAATCCTTTTAGCACAGTACTTAAAATATAGTAAGTGCTTAATAAACGCTTTCTACCATTCTTGTTTTTTTTTTTTTTTACTTAAAGAGACTACTTTTAAAAGTCACTTTCAGGGCTGAGAAATTGTTTTCTTTTTTGTGACATTCATCTTTTTAAAATGAATAAAAGGAACCCTATTTTTATTAAAATATAAAGTTAAAGTCTGTTTCCAAATACAATAGGATTCTTTACTCAATTCACTTGGGAAAATGTTTAGTGAAACCGAGCAAGAATAAATTTGAATAAAATTTTCAATAAATATAATTGTTATGTTCAAATCATATTTTCAGAGACTCCTGAATATATGGGTACTATTAAAGTAGGAAAGTCATTTTTTTCTTATGCAGGGGTGTTATAATACCACGCCCAGTGATTGTCTCGGTGTGTTTCCTAGGCAGTCTATTCTTTAAATAATGATTTTACTATAGATATGTTAATCCCAGAAGACTCTGTTTATTGAGTCTTTAGAGGCCGTCTGATTGGTTATCATTCATGGAAAGTACCTAAAAGAATCAAGGATGTTTACTTTTAGAGAACTAAAATGGAAGGGAATTATTTTTAGGATGCACTTCCTTTGCAAAATGGTTAGCACATCTTTGGTGAAAACTTTAGTTGTGTCAATAAACTATAAAATTATCCTAATGCTAACAGTCTTATGAGAAACACATGACACAAGTCTTTTTATCATCATCCAAGGTTTATTTTGTGAGGATAATTGTTTGGTTCAATCCTGGAGAAGAGACCTACTTATACGCACATGTAACATTACTATCTTATACAGAACATACTAGTTTCTTGTTATTTTATCATATTACCTTGTAGCATTTCATTATTAATCCATGATAAAAGAAATATGAATAATGGCATGGGATAGGATGAGGTTGTAAATAAAAGGAATGTTTGCAACTTTTAGGAATCTCTCCTATATTCATGAATCCTCTTTGCCAACTTATTCTCAATTTAAATATGGTTAGGACAGGCATGGAGAATTCTCATTCAGATAAGTATTTCTCTTAGAATAGGCCATCTAGATTTTATTTGTTACTACAAAATCAGTAAAGGATAGTCACTAAATACCCTGTTCCTATTCACGGATAAAATGTGTTTTCTCTAGGTTATTCTCATTTAAGCTCATGTCTCACAATGCTAATGAGAGAGAGAGAGAGAAAAAAAATCAGACATACACACTGATATCATTCAGGTGCCAGGGGTAGAGCCCAGTCCTTTAATCAGTCTGAGGATAAGAGTTACCCTTACAGAGATGAAGGCTATGGAGAGCTCTAGAACCATTTTTTTTTTCAGGTCTGGGGATGAAACCCAGAGGCATTCGATCTCCAAGCTACAACCCCTGCCCTATTTTTTATTCTTTACTTTGAAACAAGGTCTCACTTAGTTGCAGAGGGCCTCACTAAGTAGCTGAGGCTGGCCATGAACCATGATCCTCAGGTCTCAGCCTCCGGAATGCTGGGATTACAAGCGTGCACCATCACGCTGGGCCTCTAGAACCATTTTTTTAAATTACCACAAAATATATCCTCTGTCCATTCTTTCATCTTCACCATAGCTCTGTGTAAAATGTATCAAATATAGCTCTTTAAAAATATGTACTGATTTTCTGTTAGTTTGGAAAAGACCGAGTTACCCTACTAAAGCTTTTTCTTCATGAACAAGGAAAAAAGAAACCTTGACTCACTCTCTCTCTGAAACAGAAAGCTCTAACATAAAAACAGAAAACTCTAACATGGAAAGCTCTAACATAGAAATCACCCGTTTTTATTTTTACTGTGGTTTCCCAGATCTTAGGAAATAGTTCAATTGAGTAAGTGCTACTTAATAGTACCGGCAACAATACACTGGAAGAAAGAATACTGACAATGCTTAAATATGTGTTTTTTTTTTTTGGCTAGGAACAAATAAATTGAAGGGGGTAAAGTATGGATCACACTCTGTTGTCCATCCAAACTTCACTACTGAAGAGACTTGCTTCAGGCATATTTTGGTCTTTGTTTTCACATTTTAAATCCTGCAGTATTTCTGATATACCAATAGGTGGCAATATAAGATAAGCAAGGTGAATGAATAAGCAGCCAAAGAACAAGAAAAAAATGCGGAAAATAACCTAAGTAAGGAAAATTCAGAAGAAAATGGTGAATTTCATATTTAACTCTTATTAATTTTTCACAATATAAAAGAAAACATTTTTTCAGGGAAATATTCTAAAATATGAGAACATATAACTTCAAAAAATTATTACTAGTCAGTACTGAAATTCCCTACACTGTAAGTCATTTAACTTTGTACCTAGGATTATTTAGAGCCTTTTCTGGAATTTCCGCACTCTGAAACATGTTGGGCTTTTGAAAATGTAGGATTATCAAATGAACACACACACACACACACACACACACACACGCACACACACACACACGCGCGCGCGCGCGTGTGCTTCTGCATACACGTGCAATGTCAAAGATGACCTTGGCAGCGTTGGAATTCCAAGAAATAACTTACAAGCTAAGACATCCTGGTAGAAAATGTATTATGTGCTCATTCATTTCAGTAGAACACTTTTTGTTTCCTTTTTAATTTTGAACACAAGAAGTCAGATTTTCCCCATTCATATTCTATATTCTTGTTCTCTGTGAATGTGTTATTCACCTGTAATCATTGTTTAACCAGTCAAATTTGTGAATGTTTCAGCCATTTCACAGAAATGTATCAATCAGATGGAATGTACTACATATTTTTAAAATTTATTCCTTACTCATATACTTAACAATAATGTCACTTAATTGAAAGAAAATATCTTACCAAAATATGTTTCATGCTATGGATCCAGATAGCTAGATACCAATACTGAAAAACCTAACTCATAAGAAATAGTGATGGAAAAGTAGTCTTAGCTTAAATATCACATTGTAATTTTGATTTTTATGATCTCATGGTTAAAAGAGAGCCCCTCCCTTCCTTTGTTTTGGCATCACTGTCAAAATAGCTCTTTTTTCTTTCTGTTGTGATTATAAAAATGGGCATGAGAGAAAAGTATGTTGAAAAGTTAAATAAGTAAGTGTTTAACCTTCTTATACTTCAAAAACTGCACTGTTTCTTTTTTCTTTTTATTTTTATTGGTGCATTGTAATCATACATCTTAATGGGATGAAAGATGGCGGAGGCATACATGCACTTATCACCCAATTAGCCCTTCCCCAATTCTGGCCTCATTCCCTCTCCCTCCCTCCTTCCCAAGCTTGGCTTAGTGATTGACTTTTTGATATGTTTGTTAAAGTACATCATGAACATTAGAGAATTTCCCTCTTCCCCCCTTCCATCTCCTCAGTTAGGTCGCCTTATTTGCTCCTCTATAGAATTTCCTTTTTCATCTAGAGTGCCTCCTGTTACCCATTTCTCCCTAGCTCTTGCATATTAGGCAGAGTATCCAATTTCTTATTTGTGTGACTGACTAATCTCACTTAGCATAATGTCGGCCAGTTCCCACTATTTCTTTATATTAGGGCACAATTAAAAATAAAACATTTCATCCACTTTTAGAAACACATGTCAGAATGTTAGGACATCATTTGGTTTTATATTCCCAATCCTTCAGGCATTTGGTTTTAGGAGATTACTTCCTTAGAAATTTAAATGGAGGTGAATAGGAGTGACTATTTTAACTAGTTCCTTACATCTTAAGGCACCAATTCCTAGAAGTATAACACTTTGCTCTGGGAGCCAGAAAGAAACAAAAAGAAAAGAAGTATGTTGTTTATAAATAGCTTTCTTTTGCCTAATCCTTTGCAACATGTCATAATAGAAGTAGCTCTTTGAAAGTGGAGTTTTGGGGTGTGTGTGTGTGTGTGCGCGCGCTATATCTTTTCTTTTAGTGGTACTAGGGATGAAACCCAGGAGCATTCTACCTCCAAGCTCCACCCCCTGCCCTATTTTTTATTCTTTATTTTGGAAAAGTGTTTCACTGGGTTGCGGAGAGCCTCACTAAGGAGCTGAGGCTGTCCGCGAACCGTGATCCTCTGGTCTCAGCCTCCTGAATCCTGAGATTACAAGCGTGCGTCACCACACCCGGCTCCCTTTTCTTTGACTGATCACTAGCTGGAGCACGTAACACAGCGCCTGACAGAGAAGCATTTCAGTCAATGTCTGAAAAATTAATGACTAAGTAATGTAAACTATGAAATCCCCCATCAAATCCATTTTAGTTATTATTGCAGAGATGATTTTTGTACAAGTGGTCCATGGCTAACTGAAATAGAAATGAAAATAAATTTAATTGGTGCATAAGGGCTGTTTTGGAATATATGTTGCTACTAAACATACCCAGAGGTAGAAATATTAACAGGGTCAGTCCTCAGAAAAATTGTGACTTTGGTCAAATTGACCTTTGGCACTTCTTCCCTATCAATATCTACTTTTTTGTGTGTGGTACTGGGGATGGAATGCAGGGGCATTCTACCTCTGAACGACACCCCCAGCCCTCATTTTTTATTCCTTTCTTTTGAAACAGGATCTCACTGAGTTGCAAGGGGCCTCACTAAGTAGCTGAAGTTGTCCTCGAATTGGGATCCTCTTGTCTCAGCCTCCCAAATGCTGGGATTACAAGCGTGCACCACCACACCCGGCCAATACCAATTTATTTTCACCTAAAAAAAAATAGTACAGTAGAAAGGTACATGGGCTTTGTGACTATACAGGCCTAGGTTGGATACTAATACTGGATTGGATACTTACTACTCTGTACACTTGAGAAATTCAGTTACAGTTTGGGTTTGAAATGTCCTTAAAAACCTCATGTTTTGAAGTATGTCCCTGAAACAGCAAGGTTCAGATAAAGGGCATAGCTGGAGGAGTTGGGTAACTGGGGATGAGACCTGAGGAATGATACATGCCGTCTGTCTGTCTGTCTGTCTGTCTGTCTGTCTGTCTCTCTCTCTCTCTCTCTCTCTCTCTCTCTCTCTCTCTCTCTTTCTTTTCTCTTCTCCTACCACCATGATGGGAGACCAGCTCTTCCTCTGCCATGCTCTTCTGCCTTGTGTCTGAGATGCTTTTGACACTGACCTTATCAACCATGGACTGAACCTAGGAAATCTCCAAACTTTGAGCCCAAATAAACCTTTCCTGGTTTTTTTGCTTTAATTGCTGTGTCAAGTATTTTGGTCACAGCAATGAAAAATCTAACACAAATAGAAATATTGATACCTATTTTATATCGTTGAAAGAAGAAACTAAGTGCCTAGCTCGGTACCTGGGATATAGATGCTCCATAAATAAACAACTTTTCCCATACTTGCTTTTATTTAAAACAGCTTTATGACATTATTATTATTATTATTATTATTATTATTGTTGTTGTTGTTGTTAGTATAATGGTAG